>NC_058522.1:490423253-491048253 GCF_904849725.1 Hordeum vulgare subsp. vulgare
TGCGGTGTTCTTTGATCCAAGGTTATGAAAATTGCATATAGCTAGTGATCTCTCTAGGTTCCATTGGATAGCAATATGATATGTCATAGTCATGAAAATTGCATATAGCTAGTGATCTCTCTAGGTTTCATTGGATAGCTATAGTGATCTCTCTAGGTTCCATTGCATATGTTCTATTTGAATCCTAAAGATAATTTTCTCTTTAGTTATAGTGAAACATGTTTCCTTATTGCAGTAGTATGTAACATTTGTTCCATTTTAATTTGTTTCTGTTGCAGTAGTGACAAGCATTTTCCAGAACTCATGGACTTCCTTCGCAGCGGCATCACTTTTGCTACCGTTGACATAAGGAACGACAAGCTGAAGATGAGGTACAACTTCGGTATTGAGATACCAACTGGTTGCCTCATTGATCTCCAAACGGTATTCAAGCTTCGACATGTCAGGACTTCGATGGTTCATATGGCAGTTGCCTTGATCGACGAGGAATATGATGATATGAAGATCAGTTTCCCAAAGTCTCAGCACAAACTTTGGGAGAAGGCCCCACTTGATCCTATCAACATTGAGTATGGAGCAAAAGATGCATACGTTTCATACGAGTTGTACCGCAAGATTCGAGTCGTCAACTATGGCCAGCGTCACCTCGAGGAAGGTGGACATTCTGATTCAGACGATTCAGACGAGTAGTGTTCTCAACGTCGAACACTTGTATATATATCTATGGTAGCTATTATTATGTACTGTTTGGACTAGTATCATGTGCTGCTTGGACCAATTTATATATGTCTAGTTTCTGTTTGTGCCATTATAGTTTCCAAATTTGAATGGTTTAGCCCTTTCTAACTTCATTTGCTACTTTTGAATGGTTTAGCCCTTTCTAACTTCATGGTATCATGCATTTCGACCACATATATATACAAAAAGTCTCCAGTTCAAATAAGTTCAAAAAATGAAATCCCTTTTGTAACAGATCTGTTTTTGATTAAAACAGTCATTTAAAAATGAAATACCATTAGTCCCACGTGGCGTGCAGCGGAACCACGTGGCGTGCAGCGGAACCACGTGGCGTGCCGCGGAACCACTTTTGTTGTGGGGGTCGCTTTTCCTTCTTCTCCTTGTGCTAGATATTTGTTATGCATTAGGGAAAGAACGAATAGCAACCATCATCGACGGTCAAAAAATCAGGTGAGGGAGTGTCCACCATACATGAGAGAAGAAGAATGCCGACTGTTGTTGTGGGGGTTGCTTCTCCTTCTTCTCTTTGTGTTTGATATTTTTATGCACTAGGGGAAGAAGGAGTAGCGACCATCATCGACGGTCGAAAAATCAGGTGAGGGAGTGTCCACCATACATGAGAGAAGAAGAATGTCGACTCTTGTTGTGGGGGGTCGTTCCTCATTCTCCTCCTTGTGTTAGATATTGGTTATGCACTAGGGGAAGTAGGAGTAGCGACCATCATCGACGGTTGAAAAATCAGGTGAGCTAGTGTCCACCATATATGAGAGAAGAAGAATGTCGTCCCTTATTGTGGGGGTCGCTTCTACTTCCAAAGAGATTGTCCATTTTGTACACGAAGTGCATCCAGTTTTTAACGTAACCCTCTCAACTTTCTCGCAAATGCTATGTGGGTGAAATGATGATAGCATGCCAACTTTCAACATTTTCATAGCTCATTTGTAGTGCTTTTCAATTTCAGGGTCAACTAGCTCAAAAAAATAACTAAATGCACGAAGAATACCAAATGAAGTCAGAAATTGTTGAAATTTTGTGATGTGCCTTTGAATGGTGCATTTTGAACACACAAAAAGTATGGAGTTCAAATAAGTTCAAAAAAATGAAATCCCTTTGTAAGAGATGAGTTCTCGTTCGAAATGCTCATACTTCGAGAGAGATTGTCCGTTTTGTACACGAAGTGCATCCAGTTTTTGTCGTAGCCCTCTCAACTTTTTAACACATGCTATGTGGGTGAAATAATGATAGCATGCCAACTTTCAACATTTTCATAGTTCATTTGTAGTGCTTTTCAATTTCAGGGTCAACTAGCTCAAAAAAAAGTAAATGCACGAAGAATACCAAATGAAGTCAGAAATTGTTGAAATTTTGTGATGTGCCTTTGAATGGTGCATTTTGAACAAACAAAAAGTATGGAGTTCAAATAAGTTCAAAAAAATGAAATCCCTTTGTAAGAGATGAGTTCTCGTTCGAAACGCTAACACTTCGAGAGAGATTGTCCGTTTTGTACACAAAGTGCATCCAGTTTTTGTCGTAGCCCTCTCAACTTTTTAACACATGCTATGTGGGTGAAATGATGATAGCATGCCAACTTTCAACATTTTCATAGTTCATTTGTAGTGCTTTTCAATTTCAGGGTCAACTAGCTCAAAAAAAAAGAGTAAATGCACGAAGAATACCAAATGAAGTCAGAAATTGTTGAAATTTTGTGATGTGCCTTTGAATGGTGCATTTTGAACACACAAAAAGTATGGAGTTCAAATAATTCAAAAAAATGAAATCCCTTTGTAAGAGATGAGTTCTCGTTCGAAACCCTGATACTTCGAGAGAGATTGTCCGTTTTGTACACGAAGTGCATCCAGTTTTTGTCGTAGCCCTCTCAACTTTTTAACACATGCTATGTGGGTGAAATGATGATAGCATGCCAACTTTCAACATTTTTATAGTTCATTTGTAGTGCTTTTCAATTTCAGGATCAACTAGCTCAAAAAATAATAAGTAAATGCACGAAGAATACCAAATGAAGTCAGAAATTGTTGAAATTTTGTGATGTGCCTTTGGATGGTGCATTTTGAACACACAAAAAGTATGGAGTTCAAATAGGTTCAAAAAAATGAAATCCTTTTGCAAGAGATGAGTTCTCGTTGGAAACCCTAATAGTTCGAGAGAGATTGTCCGTTTTGTATACGAAGTGCATCCAGTTTTTGTCGTAGCCCTCTCAACTTTTTAACACATGCTATGTGGGTGAAATGATGATATCATGCCAACTTTCAACATTTTCATAGTTCATTTGTAGCGCTTTTCAATTTCAGGGTCAACTAGCTCAAAAAAAAAAAGTAAATGCACGAAGAATACCAAATGAAGTCAGAAATTGTTGAAATTTTGTGATGTGCCTTTGAATGATGCATTTTGAACACACAAAAAGTATGGAGTTCAAATAATTCAAAAAAATGAAATCCCTTTGTAAGAGATGAGTTCTCGTTCGAAACCCTGATATTTCGAGAGAGATTGTCCGTTTTGTACACGAAGTGCATCCAGTTTTTGTCGTAGCCCTCTCAACATTTTAACACATGCTATCTGGGTGAAATGATGATAGCATGCCAACTTTCAACATTTTCATAGTTCATTTGTAGTGCTTTTCAATTTCAGGGTCAACTAGCTCAAAAAAAAGTAAATGCACGAAGAATACCAAATGAAGTCAGAAATTGTTGAAATTTTGTGATGTGCCTTTGAATGGTGCATTTTGAACACACAAAAAGTATGGAGTTCAAATAAGTTCAAAAAAATGAAATCCCTTTGTAAGAGATGAGTTCTCGTTCGAAACCCCGATACTTCGAGAGAGATTGTCCGTTTTGTACACGAAGTGCATCCAGTTTTTGTCGTAGCCCTCTCAACTTTTTAACACATGCTATGTGGGTGAAATGATGATAGCATGACAACTTTCAACATTTTCATAGTTCATTTGTAGTGCTTTTCAATTTGAGGGTCAACTAGCTTAAAAAAAAGTAAATGCACGAAGAATACCAAATGAAGTCAGAAATTGTTGAAATTTTGTGATGTGCCTTTGAATGGTGCATTTTGAACACACAAAAAGTATGGAGTTCAAATAAGTTCAAAAAATGAAATTCCTTTGTAAGAGATGAGTTCTCGTTCGAAACCCTCATACTTCGAGAGAGATTGTCCGTTTTGTACACGAAGTGCATCCAGTTTTTGTCGTAGCCCTCTCAACTTTTTAACACATGCTATGTGGGTGAAATGATGATAGCATGCCAACTTTCAACATTTTCATAGTTCATTTGTAGTGCTTTTCAATTTCAGGGTCAACTAGCTTAAAAAAAAGTAAATGCACGAAGAATACCAAATGAAGTCAGAAATTATTGAAATTTTGTGATGTGCCTTTGAATGGTGCATTTTGAACACACAAAAAGTATGGAGTTCAAATAAGTTCAAAAAATGAAATCCCTTTGTAAGAGATGAGTTCTCGTTCGAAACCCTGATACTTCGAGAGAGATTGTCCGTTTTGTACACGAAGTGCATCTAGTTTTTGTCGTAGCCCTCTCAACTTTTTAACACATGCTATGTGGGTGAAATGATGATGGCATGCCAAATTTCAAAATTTTCATAGTTCATTTGTAGTGCTTTTCAATTTCAGGGTCAACTAGCACAAAAAAATAAGTAAATGCACGAAGAATACCAAACGAAGTGAGAAATTGTTGAAATTTTGTGATTTGCCTTTGAATGGTGCATTTTGATAAACATAGTTTTTAATTTAAAATAACAAAATAGTTAATTGTTTGGATAGTCAAAATAATTACTTTTGAAAGTAGAAAATAGTTTTGAATTATTTATTCAATTTCAAACACTTTTCATTATCATAGTTTTGTCAAATTCTCAAATATGCAAAAAGAATTTTAATGAACATAGTTTTTAATAGAAAATAACAAAATAGTTAATAGTTTGGATAGTCAAAATAATTACTTTTGAAAATATAAAATAGTTTTGAATTATTTATTCAATTTCAAAAACTTTTCATTATCATAGTTTTGTCAAATTCTCAAATATGCAAAAAGAATTTTAATAAACATAGTTTTTTATTGAAAATAACAAAATAGTTAATAGTTTGGATAGTCAAAATAATTACTTTTAAAAATAGAAAATAGTTTTGAATTATTTATTCAATTTCAAACACTTTTCATTATCATAGTTTTGTCAAATTCTCAAATATGCAAAAAGAATTTTAATAAACATAGTTTTTAATTGAAAATAACAAAATAGATAATAGTTTGGATAGTCAAAATAATTAATTTTGAAAATAGAAAAAAAATTAAAACTATATGAGAATTCATAGAGAAAATTCAATCTAAATTCAAAGTGAGCTCACTTTGAATTCAGATTGAATTTTCTCCATAATTTCGAATATAGTTTCAATTTTCAGTGAGTTTAGGCCCGTAAGCCTGCTTTAGAGAGGAGCTCGATGGACAAGCTGCGACGGGGCTTATAAACAAGTGTTAGTCCCCCTCGCTGGGCGAGGTGGGATTAAACTTATCGTGCAGCCGAGGAGGGGCTTTAGTCCCGGGTGGAGCCACGCCCCGGGACTAAAGACCCCCTTTAGTCCCGGCTGGAGCCACGCACCGGGACTAAAGACCCCGTGCTTCCCGCCTCCTGGTCTGCCCGAAAAGAGGTCTTTAGTCCCAGGTCGTGGCTCCACCCGGGACTAAAGGGGGTCTTTAGTCCCGGTTCGAGCCACGCGCCGGGACTAAAGATCCACCTATATAAGCGGGACTTCAAAAAATTCCAACGCAAATCGTCCATTTCTCTTCTTCTTCCTCTCGTTCTCCTTCCCGGCGTGGCACAGCGACGAACTCGACGACGCTGTCAGGCTGCCCGCCGTCTTGCTCGCCGCCGCCTGCCGTCCTCCTCGCCGCCACGCCGTCCTCCTCGCCGCCGCACAGTCCTCCTTGCCGTCGCACCGTCCTCCTCGCCGCCGCGCCGTCCTCCTCGCCGTCCTCCTCGCCGCCGCGCCGTCCTCCTCGCTGCCTGCCGTCCTCCTCGCCGCGCGCCGTCTACACTTCCGGCCGGTAAGCCCCCCGCCCCCTCCTCCCCAACACTCCGGCCAATAGAAGAAAATAAGAAAAAGGAGAAGAAAAGAAGAAAAAGGAGAAGAAAGGAAGAAAAAGGGAAGAAAAGAAGAAAAGATTATTTTTGTCATTTAATTCCTATTGTTATTAGGTTTGTGCTAGATTATTAGGGTTAGTAATATTTAGAATTAGGAAAAAGGAAAATAAGAAGAGGAGGAGAAGAAAAGAAGAAAAAGGAGAATAAGAAGAGGAGGAGAGGAGAAGAAGAGGAAAAATAGAAGAAGAGGAGAAGTAGAAGAAGAGAAAAAATTAGAAGAGGAGGAGAGGAGAAGTAGAAGAAGAGAAGAGGAGAAGTAGTAGAAGAAGAGGAGAAGTAGAAGTAGAAGAAGAAGTAGAAGAAGAGGAGAAATAGAAGAAGAGGAAAAATTAGTTTAGGGTTACAAGAAGAAGAAATATTGTATAGTGTATATGCTTAAGTGTTAATAGTGTTTCTTAGATTATTGCTTAATTTTGCTATTGTATATGCTTAAGTGTTAATAGTTTAATTTTGCTATTGTATATGCTTAAGTGTTAATAGTTTATTTTTAGCAAGAAAATTAATAGAACTAGTTTATTTTTTAGTTCATTTTACGATGCCTATCCCGCATCCTCGTCGTCAACTCGGCGGAGGACACCTGCTTGATCAGAGGGGCCCTGTCCGGGACTGGGCTCCGCCCGGCTGGTATCGGGAGGTGCTACCTTCCGGGGGGCGTAGGTTGGTGAGGAGCCAACCCGTCATTGACCCGATCCTTGTTTGGTGGCGGTCGCGTGGGCCAGTGAGGGTGCCGAGGCTTCCGGACATCGCGGAGGTGGTACGTCACCGTGTCAGCGAGGAGGATGAGCACGTCCGTCGCTACATGGTTGCGTTGGAGGGCAGGTTCGAGCATACCTGGCAGGTTCTTCGGGGATCTCACTGGAGCTATGATCCTGTGATGGTTCCTTCTCTTTGGGTGTCCACCGCCCGCGCCGATACCCGTCGGGCGCTACGGTTCTAGATGTATCAATGATGCTATATGTATGATAGTATTCGAGGAGTATTAGTGATAATATTCGACGATGTACGGACAAAAGAGATGATGTATTTGCTTATAATTGAATGCATGCTAATTTGAATACTACTTTATTTTACAATTTGGTTTTGCTCATTGAATGCTCCTACTTTGAATACTATGCAGAAATCTAGGAGTCTCGGGTGGAGCCACGACCGAGACTAAAGTTGTTTTGGAACGGAGTTCCTGATAGAATAATTCTTTTTCGGTACAAAGGTTAAGAGAATCCGTTTTTTGCAGAACTATGGATCCACATATCAGGAACCTCGAAGAGGAAGAACTTCTTGAAGATATAATCAAAGACGGCCCCGACGTTGAACTAGCTGAATCTCCGTCGTCATATCTAAACCCCGATGTTGGAATGGAGGTCGAGCGACACGAAGATGAAGACGATGGGGTAGGAGATAGGTCCAATGACGGAGAAGGTGATAGCTCCACTGATGGAGAAGCCGGTGGAGAAGCCGGTGAAGAAATAATAAAGTCCGGCGAGGTATACATATGAAGTTCGACAATCACTTGTAATATGTGAAAAATATTGGAGATAGCTCTATATTGTATACATATACATTCATTTGACGAATGTTTCTCCCTCTTAGGCCTCCACATCGAGCAAAGCTACGAAACGAGGCCCGACTAGAAAGTTGGATGCACGGACGCATTACACCTTTGAGGTGATATTGCCTACGGGCGAACCCAAGCTTCCTAATAATGCTGCTGACACATTCAAGAAGCAATGCAGAGTTCTCGTTAGGGATCACGTCCCGATCAGCGTTCGGGAGTGGAACAAGCGCAAAGGGGCAGCCGATAGTGACTATGTCGCCGAAAGGTACAAAGATAATCTTTGGAATGATCTCATGTCACATTTCAGAATGTGAGAATGAAGACGCCGCAAACAAACTGAGGGCCAAAGTCAAGCAGTGGACTCTAAAGAAGATGGTTGAACTGTTCCGTAGCTGAAAGAAGAAGCTATGGAAAAACTATTTGAAGACAAAGAAAGTGCTAGTATTCGAGGGGTATCTAGCCAAGCAGGCAAATCACTGGAAGGCATTTCAAGAGTACAAGGAGTCAGAAGATGCCCAGGCATTATCAGAAAAGAACGAGATAAATGCCGACAAGAAGAAATATCACCACAAGCTGGGGCCAGGGGGCTATGAGACTGCCATCCCAAAGTGGGATAAGAAAGAGCAAGATCTGCTAGATAAAGGCATCGTACCCGAACCACTCCGTGATGAGTGGGAATTGAGAGCAAGAAATTGGTTCCTTGCGCATGGTGGGTCGTACGACGAAAAAACAGGGGACCTCATCTGCAATGACGGTCTTAGGATACCGAGGGAGAATTGGAAAAGGATAGTGAAAGAAATTAAGGAGGGAAAAAGAAAGTTCACTGCAGATAGAGAGAAAGATTTGCTCACACTGGTCCTCGGCAATGACGAACATGGAGGACGAACGCGAGGCTTCGGTCCTTCTTACCCGTGGTGGCTTGGGTTTGCCAGAGACCAAGACACTTACAGAAGTTGAGAGAGAGCAAAGAAGCAGCAGCAGGATGAGGAGAATGACAAGTTCAACCAGTTGCTTGCCAGGATTAATGAGCAACAGAAGCAGATTGATGAGCTTAGAGGAGTAGCGCGCCAGGAAGATCCTGCACTTGATATTACCGGCGCCCCATCTAAGCGGAAAAGCAGCGTGGCTGAATCTGAGGCCCCGCCCGACGATGCATGAAGAATGATAGAGGGCGGTCCCGGCTACCCCGTGGATGGAATCAAGGAGTCAACATCATGTGAACTCCATCAGAAATTCAAGAACATATCCATGAAGGTGGCCGTCGGACAAGCTTTACCTTCTGGCCCTGATGCACGCTGGCATGGCCGTGAGATTCCAGCTGGCTTTGCTAAAGTCGGGGTGGATGAAATCATGACGGAGTTTCATGATATGGAGCTCGACATAGCTGGACCCGAAGATGAGAGGACACTCGGAGAAGTACTGGGTGGAGTCATCCTATGGGACAATAACTACATCAAGCTTCCAGGCTCGGCCCCGAGGACAACACCGCCTCCGAGTCGTCGCAGGTCACCTACACCTCCATTAACTCCAAGCCCTCCACATGACGTCGGCCAGCACAACACGAGTCCATCTCGATCACCGCACCGGACTTGGGTCGTCCGTCTCCGCCGCCGCCCGCACAGGATACTAAGCGGAAGCGAGCCACCAAGAACGCTCCGCCGACAATTCTTAAGCGACGGAGCCCCCCAAAGCGCAAACGGTCGCCCCTCCCAAAGGTACCTCATGCTAATCTTCCTATCAGACCTTATGATCGTACCCCCGAGGAAAACGCCCGGATAGCAAAGGAACATCATGATGCGCAGATGAAAAAGAAGGAACCCGAGCCCCGCCCGGAATACACCGAGAAGCAAATAGCATGGGCAAAAGACTTCATGACCCTTCCATCACAGTATGACTTACACCATAAGCCTGATGACTATACACGCACATTGCAGAAGGAAGTGAAAAAGAGAAGATCACGTGCAAGTGCAAGTGGGAGCAAATCAAGTTCAAGTGCAAGCAAGAAAAAATCAGACATTCCTCAGCTTGGACAACAGGCCAAACAGTCGATCCCACCCCTCAAGGTGTTAACCGAGAATGTTCCCCCTCCGGTGCAGGGGCAACCTTTTGAAATAGCAAAGGAGTGGGCGGCTGAATTTGGTGTCTCGGTTGAAGATTTGATGGCTTCCCAAGACGATAGGATACCCAAGGCTGTGGTAGCCCCTAAGCCACAGTTTGTCATGGGAGAGCCTTTGGTCAGCAAAGATGATCTCCCAACAAATATGCGTTATTTGCATCAATGGTACTTAAGTGAATCAAAGAATGGGAGAACGATGATCGTGCTGAGTGTCCCACGGGAGTTCTACGGCCGTCCCGAAGAAATCCATATCGACTTTGATGAACTCTTCTAGATGTACAATGGCGACGCCCTCGACAAATCGCTTATGAGTTGCTATTGTGTGTAAGTTTTTCAATTCGTTGTCTATATATAACTTGTTTAGGTATTTCAATTCATTGTCTATATATAACTTGTACTCTATTATGCAGAATGAAGATTCTGGATTGTAAAAGTAAGAATATCCTAAATATTGGGTTTATTGACCCAGATAAAATACATATAGCGACGCTAACTGATAAACCCAAGGAGACGGAGGAAAACCTTCTAAGGTTTCTAATAGATCAAAATTTCTGTGACCACATACTGTTTCCATACAACTTCAGGTGAGGGTCTTTACTCTGTTGTGTCCATTCACTTATAAGTGTAATTGATAAGTTACTGACACACACACACACACACACACACACACACACACACATATATATATATA
This sequence comes from Hordeum vulgare subsp. vulgare, assembly GCF_904849725.1. NCBI lineage: Eukaryota > Viridiplantae > Streptophyta > Magnoliopsida > Poales > Poaceae > Hordeum > Hordeum vulgare. The sequence continues at coordinate 490,433,523 of NC_058522.1, forward strand.
TATATATACATGTGCAGCTTTCATTGGATTCTGTTGGACATTCAAATTGATAAGGGAAGAGTTGATGCCTTCGACCCATTATCGAGACCCTTGGAATAGTTCCAAAGCCTACAGGATATGCTCTAAGGGTAATTTCAATCATTCTTGCGCTCTATCGGTCTCTTTCGATGATTTTCTGATATATCAATTAATGAAAAACTTAGCAAATCATTATCCTTGTCGGGCAGGGTTTGGAAGTGGTTCAAGTGCGTGACTCCCGGTAACTTTCCTGAGAAGCTGACCTTTAGAGCGGCTCAGGTAAGTAGTAGTATGATATACTTCTATTTTCAATACATTTATGATGCTAGATTATTATTTTGTTTATATATATTCTATTCTCGTAAAGTGCGACCAGCAGCCACGGGGAACGCATCTATGCAGATACTATGTTTGCGAGACCATTCGCACGTTTACCTAAGAGCACAAGGATCACAGATTCGACGTAAGGAATGGACATTCACACCTCTATTTTTACCTGTCATTCTTTGTTATCATGACTGATATTCATATTCATCTCCTCTTCTTATATAGCACACGGCCATGAGGACGAAGGTCCTACCAGAGCAACGCGCGATTGCTGTTGCAGAGGAGCTTGCGGGATTTCTGAGGACGGAAGCTATAGATGACAAAGGACGATTTAGCGTAGCTAGGGGCCATTACTGATGTTCGTCCATGTAATCGAATAGACTGACTCTAGTCCCGATAATTCAGATCTCCATATAATTGTATAGATATGCTTGCTTGTAAGATAAGTTAATATTATATTTATATATATATATATATATATATATATATATGCATAATTATTTCTATTTAAATTGTATGAAAACTAATTCCCGAACACCAAACGAGGCATCACGTTAATCTCCCGAACACCTAAACCCTAAAACCCTAAAACCCAAAAATAATTTCATTCAAAAAGAAAACCCAAAAATAAGCAAAATCTGAAACTCTTTAGTCCCGGTCCGTGTAACGAACCGGGACTAAAGGGCCTGCCCCTGGGGCGCTACGAGGCGCCCACGTGGAGCACCTTTAGCCCCGGATTGTAACATGGCCGGGACTAAAGGTAAGGCCTTTAGTCCCACCCCTTTAGTCCCGGTTGTTGAACCGGGACTAAAGCCCCTTACGGGTCGGGGCTAAAGGCCCCGTCCCCACTAGTGCCAAAGTCTCAGCACAAACTTTGGGAGAAGGCCCCACTTGATCCTATCAACATTGAGTATGGAGCAAAAGATGCATACGTTTCATACGAGTTGTACCGCAAGATTCGAGTCGTCAACTATGGCCAGCGTCACCTCGAGGAAGGTGGACATTCTGATTCAGACGATTCAGACGAGTAGTGTTCTCAACGTCGAACACTTGTATATATATCTATGGTAGCTATTATTATGTACTGTTTGGACTAGTATCATGTGCTGCTTGGACCAATTTATATATGTCTAGTTTCTGTTTGTGCCATTATAGTTTCCAAATTTGAATGGTTTAGCCCTTTCTAACTTCATTTGCTACTTTTGAATGGTTTAGCCCTTTCTAACTTCATGGTATCATGCATTTCGACCACATATATATACAAAAAGTCTCCAGTTCAAATAAGTTCAAAAAATGAAATCCCTTTTGTAACAGATCTGTTTTTGATTAAAACAGTCATTTAAAAATGAAATACCATTAGTCCCACGTGGCGTGCAGCGGAACCACGTGGCGTGCAGCGGAACCACGTGGCGTGCCGCGGAACCACTTTTGTTGTGGGGGTCGCTTTTCCTTCTTCTCCTTGTGCTAGATATTTGTTATGCATTAGGGAAAGAACGAATAGCAACCATCATCGACGGTCAAAAAATCAGGTGAGGGAGTGTCCACCATACATGAGAGAAGAAGAATGCCGACTGTTGTTGTGGGGGTTGCTTCTCCTTCTTCTCTTTGTGTTTGATATTTTTATGCACTAGGGGAAGAAGGAGTAGCGACCATCATCGACGGTCGAAAAATCAGGTGAGGGAGTGTCCACCATACATGAGAGAAGAAGAATGTCGACTCTTGTTGTGGGGGGTCGTTCCTCATTCTTCTCCTTGTGTTAGATATTGGTTATGCACTAGGGGAAGTAGGAGTAGCGACCATCATCGACGGTTGAAAAATCAGGTGAGCTAGTGTCCACCATATATGAGAGAAGAAGAATGTCGTCCCTTATTGTGGGGGTCGCTTCTACTTCCAAAGAGATTGTCCATTTTGTACACGAAGTGCATCCAGTTTTTAACGTAACCCTCTCAACTTTCTCGCAAATGCTATGTGGGTGAAATGATGATAGCATGCCAACTTTCAACATTTTCATAGCTCATTTGTAGTGCTTTTCAATTTCAGGGTCAACTAGCTCAAAAAAATAACTAAATGCACGAAGAATACCAAATGAAGTCAGAAATTGTTGAAATTTTGTGATGTGCCTTTGAATGGTGCATTTTGAACACACAAAAAGTATGGAGTTCAAATAAGTTCAAAAAAATGAAATCCCTTTGTAAGAGATGAGTTCTCGTTCGAAATGCTCATACTTCGAGAGAGATTGTCCGTTTTGTACTCGAAGTGCATCCAGTTTTTGTCGTAGCCCTCTCAACTTTTTAACACATGCTATGTGGGTGAAATGATGATAGCATGCCAACTTTCAACATTTTCAGAGTTCATTTGTAGTGCTTTTCAATTTCAGGGTCAACTAGCTCAAAAAAATAAGTAAATGCACGAAGAATACCAAATGAAGTCAGAAATTGTTGAAATTTTATTATGTGCCTTTGAATGGTGCATTTTGAGCACACAAAAAGTATGGAGTTCAAATAAGTTCAAAAAAATGAAATCCCTTTGTAAGAGATGAGTTCTCGTTCGAAACGCTCATACTTCGAGAGAGATTGTCCGTTTTGTACACGAAGTGCATCCAGTTTTTGTCGTAGCCCTCTCAACTTTTTAACACATGCTATGTGGGTGAAATGATGATAGCATGCCAACTTTCAACATTTTCATAGTTCATTTGTATAGCTTTTCAATTTCAGGGTCAACTAGCTCAAAAAAAAAAGTAAATGCACGAAGAATACCAAATGAAGTCAGAAATTGTTGAAATTTTGTGATGTGCCTTTGAATGGTGCATTTTGAACACACAAAAGGTATGGAGTTCAAATAAGTTCAAAAAATGAAATCCCTTTGTAAGAGATGAGTTCTCGTTTGAAACCCTGATACTTTGAGAGAGATTGTCCGTTTTGTACACGAAGTGCATCCAGTTTTTGTCGTAGCCCTCTCAACTTTTTAACACATGCTATGTGGGTGAAATCATGATAGCATGTCAACTTTCAACATTTTCATAGTTCATTTGTAGTGCTTTTCAATTTCAGGGTGAACTAGCTCAAAAAAAAAGTAAATGCACGAAGAATACCAAATGAAGTCAGAAATTGTTGAAATTTTGTGATGTGCCTTTGAATGGTGCATTTTGAACACACAAAAAGTATGGAGTTCAAATAAGTTCAAAAAAATGGAATCCCTTTGTAAGAGATGAGTTCTCGTTCGAAATCCTGATACTTCGAGAGAGATTGTCCGTTTTGTACACGAAATGCATCCAGTTTTTGTCGTAGCCCTCCCAACTTTTTAACACATGCTATGTGGGTGAAATGATGATAGCATTCCAACTTTCAACATTTTCATAGTTCATTTGTAGTGCTTTTCAATTTCAGGGTCAACTAGCTCAAAAAAAAAGTAAATGCACGAAGAATACCAAATGAAGTCAGAAATTGTTGAAATTTTGTGATGTGCCTTTGAATGGAGCATTTTCAACACACAAAAAGTACGGAGTTCAAATAAGTTAAAAAAAAAATGAAATCCCTTTGTAAGAGATGAGTTCTCGTTCGAGACCCTGATACTTCGAGAGAGATTGTCCGTTCTGTACACGAAGTGCATCCAGTTTTTGTCATAGCCCTCTCAACTTTTTAACACATGCTATGTGGGTGAAATGATGATAGCATGCCAACTTTCAACATTTTCATAGTTCATTTGTAGTGCTTTTCAATTTCAGGGTCAACTAGCTCAAAAAAAAAGTAAATGCACGAAGAATAACAAATGAAGTCAGAAATTGTTGATATTTTGTGATGTGCCTTTGAATGGTGCATTTTGAACACACAAAAAGTATGGAGTTCAAATAAGTTCAAAAAAGTGAAATCCCTTTGTAAGAGATGAGTTCTCGTTCGAAACCCTGATACTTCGAGAGAGATTGTCCGTTTTGTACACAAAGTGCATCCAGTTTTTGTCGTAGCCCTCTCAACTTTTTAACACATTCTATGTGGGTGAAATTATGATATCATGCCACCTTTCAACATTTTCATAGTTCATTTGTAGTGCTTTTCAATTTCAGGGTCAACTAGCTCAAAAAAAAAAGTAAATGCACGAAGAATACCAAATGAAGTCAGAAATTGTTGAAATTTTGTGATGTGCCTTTGAATGGTGCATTTTGAACACACAAAAAGTATGGAGTTCAAATAAGTTCAAAAAAATGAAATCCCTTTGTAAGAGATGAGTTCTCGTTCGAAACCGTGATACTTCAAGAGAGATTGTCCGTTTTGTACACGAAGTGCATCCAGTTTTTGTCGTAGCCCTCTCAACTTTTTAACACATGCTATGTGGGTGAAATGATGATAGCATGCCAACTTTCATCATTTTCATAGTTCATTTGTAACGCTTTTCAATTTCAGGGTCAACTAGCTCAAAAAAAATAAGTAAATGCACGAAGAATACCAAATGAAGTCAGAAATTGTTGAAATTTTGTGATGTGCCTTTGAATGGTGCATTTTGAACACACAAAAAGTATGGAGTTCAAATAAGTTCAAAAAAATGAAATCCCTTTGTAAGAGATGAGTTCTCGTTCGAAACGCTCATACTTCGAGAGAGATTGTCCGTTTTGTACTCGAAGTGCATCCAGTTTTTGTCGTAGCCCTCTCAACTTTTTAACACATGCTATGTGGGTGAAATGATGATAGCATGCCAACTTTCAACATTTTCATAGTTCATCTGTAGCGCTTTTCAATTTCAGGGTGAACTAGCTCAAAAAAAAAGTAAATGCACGAAGAATACCAAATGAAGTCAGAAATTGTTGAAATTTTGTGATGTGCCTTTGAATGGTGCATTTTTAACACACAAAAAGTATGGAGTTCAAATAAGTTCAAAAAAGTGGAATCCCTTTGTAAGAGATGAGTTCTCGTTCGAAATCCTGATACTTCGAGAGAGATTGTCCGTTTTGTACACGAAATGCATCCAGTTTTTGTCGTAGCCCTCCCAACTTTTTAACACATGCTATGTGGGTGAAATGATGATAGCATTCCAACTTTCAACATTTTCATAGTTCATTTGTAGTGCTTTTCAATTTCAGGGTCAACTAGCTCAAAAAAAAAAAGTAAATGCACGAAGAATACCAAATGAAGTCAGAAATTGTTGAAATTTTGTTATGTGCCTTTGAATGGAGCATTTTCAACACACAAAAAGTATGGAGTTCAAATAAGTTCAAAAAAATGGAATCCCTTTGTAAGAGATGAGTTCTCGTTCGAAACCCTGATACTTCGAGAGAGATTGTCCGTTCTGTACACGAAGTGCATCCAGTTTTTGTCATAGCCCTCTCAACTTTTTAACACATGCTATGTGGGTGAAATGATGATAGCATGCCAACTTTCAACATTTTCATAGTTCATTTGTAGTGCTTTTCAATTTCAGGGTCAACTAGCTCAAAAAAAAAGTAAATGCACGAAGAATAACAAATGAAGTCAGAAATTGTTGAAATTTTGTGATGTGCCTTTGAATGGTGTATTTTGAACACACAAAAAGTATGGAGTTCAAATAAGTTCAAAAATATGAAATCCCTTTGTAAGAGATGAGTTCTCGTTCGAAACCCTGATACTTCGAGAGAGATTGTCCCTTTTGTACACAAAGTGCATCCAGTTTTTGTCGTAGCCCTCTCAACTTTTTAACACATTCTATGTGGGTGAAATTATGATAGCATGCCACCTTTCAACATTTTCATAGTTCATTTGTAGTGCTTTTCAATTTCAGGGTCAACTAGCTCAAAAAAAAAAGTAAATGCACGAAGAATACCAAATGAAGTCAGAAATTGTTGAAATTTTGTGATGTGCCTTTGAATGGTGCATTTTGAACACACAAAAAGTATGGAGTTCAAATAAGTTCAAAAAAATGAAATCCCTTTGTAAGAGATGAGTTCTCGTTCGAAACCCCGATACTTCGAGAGAGATTGTCCGTTTTGTACACGAAGTGCATCCAGTTTTTGTCGTAGCCCTCTCAACTTTTTAACACATGCTATGTGGGTGAAATGATGATAGCATGCCAACTTTCAACATTTTCATAGTTCATTTGTAGTGCTTTTCAATTTCAGGGTCAACTAGCTCAAAAAAAAAGTAAATGCACGAAGAATAACAAATGAAGTCAGAAATTGTTGAAATTTTGTGATGTGCCTTTGAATGGTGCATTTTGAACACACAAAAAGTATGGAGTTCAAATAAGTTCAAAAAAATGAAATCCCTTTGTAAGAGATGAGTTCTCGTTCGAAACCCTGATACTTCGAGAGAGATTGTCCATTTTGTACACAAAGTGCATCCAGTTTTTGTCGTAGCCCTCTCAACTTTTTAACACATTCTATGTGGGTGAAATTATGATAGCATGCCACCTTTCAACATTTTCATAGTTCATTTGTAGTGCTTTTCAATTTCAGGGTCAACTAGCTCAAAAAAAAAAAGTAAATGCACGAAGAATACCAAATGAAGTCAGAAATTGTTGAAATTTTGTGATGTGCCTTTGAATGGTGCATTTTGAATACACAAAAAGTATGGAGTTCAAATAAGTTCAAAAAAATGAAATCCCTTTGTAAGAGATGAGTTCTCGTTCGAAACCGTGATACTTCGAGAGAGATTGTCCGTTTTGTACACGAAGTGCATCCAGTTTTTGTCGTAGCCCTCTCAACTTTTTAACACATGCTATGTGGGTGAAATGATGATAGCATGCCAACTTTCAATATTTTCATAGTTCATTTGTAGTGATTTTCAATTTCGGGGTCAACTAGCTCAAAAAAATAAGTAAATGCACGAAGAATACCAAATGAAGTCAGGAATTGTTGAAATTTTGTGATGTGCCTTTGAATGGTGCATTTTGATAAACATTGTTTTTAATTGAAAATAACAAAATAGTTAATAGTTTGGATAGTCAAAATAATTAATTTTTAAAATAGAAAATAGTTTTGAATTATTTATTCAATTTCAAACACTTTTCATTATCATAGTTTTGTCAAATTCTCAAATATGCAAAAATAATTTTAATGAACATAGTTTTTAATTGAAAATAACAAAATAGTTAATAGTTTGGATAGTTAAAATAATTACTTTTGAAAATAGAAAATAGTTTTGAATTATTTATTCAATTTCAAACACTTTTCATTATCATAGTTTTGTCAAATTCTCAAATATGCAAAAAGAATTTTAATAAACATAGTTTTTAATTGAGAATTACAAAATAGTTAATAGTTTGGATAGTCAAAATAATTAATTTTAAACATAGAAAATAGTTTTGAATTATTTATTCAATTTCAAACACTTTTCATTATCATAGTTTTGTCAAATTCTCAAATATGCAAAAAGAATTTTAATAAACATAGTTTTTAATTGAAAATAGCAAAACAGATAATAGTTTGGATAGTCAAAATAATTAATTTTGAAAATAGAAAAAAATTAAAACTATATGAGAATTCATAGAGAAAATTCAATCTAAATTCAAAGTGAACTCACTTTGAATTAAGATTGAATTTTCTCCATAATTTCGAATATAGTTTCAATTTTCAGTGAGTTTAGGCCCGTAAGCCTGCTTTAGAGAGGAGCTCGATGGACAAGCTGCGACGGGGCTTATAAACAAGTGTTAGTCCCCCTTGCTGGGCGAGGTGGGACATAACTTATCGTGCAGCCGAGGAGGGGCTTTAGTCCCGGGTGGAGCCACGCCCCGGGACTAAAGACCCTCTTTAGTCCTGGCTGGAGCCACGCACCGGGACTGAACACCCCCTGCTTCCCGCCTTCTGGTCTGCCCGAAAAGAGGCCTTTAGTCCCGGGTCGTGGCTCCACCCGGGACTAAAGGGGGTCTTTAGTCCCGGTTCGAGCCACGCGCCGGGACTAAAGATCCACCTATATAAGCGGGACTTCGAAAAATTCCAACCCAAATCGTCAATTTCTCTTCTTCTTCCTCTCGTTCTCCTGTCCGACGCGGCACAACGACGAACTCGACGACGCCGTCAGGCTGCCCGCCGTCGCCTGCCGTCCTCCTCGCCGCCGCGCCGTCCTCCTTGCCGTCCTCCTCACCGTCCTCCTCGCCGTCCTTCTCGCCGCCGCGCCGTCCTCCTCGCCGTCGCGCCGTCCTCCTCGCCGTCGCGTCGTCCTCCTTGCCGAGGCTTCCGAACACCGCGGAGGTGGTACGTCACCGTGTCAGCGAGGAGGATGAGCACGCCCGTCGCTACATGGTTGCGTTGGAGGGCAGGTTCGAGCATACCTGGCAGGTTCTTCGACGATCTCACTGGAGCTATGATCCTGTGATGGTTCCTTCTCTTTGGGTGTCCACCGCCCGCGCCGATACCCGTCGGGCGCTACGGTTCTAGATGTATCAGTGATGCTATATGTATGATAGTATTCGAGGAGTATTAGTGATAATATTCGACGATGTACGGACAAAAGAGATGATGTATTTGCTTATAATTGAATGCATGCTAATTTGAATACTACTTTATTTTACGATTTGGTTTTTCTTATTGAATGCTCAAATTGGAAAAGTACTCCTACTTTGAATACTATGCAGAAATCTAGGAGTCTCGGGTGGAGCCACGATCCGGGACTAAAGTTGTTTTGGAACGGAGTTCCTGATAGAATAATTCTTGTTTGGTACAAAGGTTAAGAGAATCCGTTTTTTGCAGAACTATGGATCCACATATCAGGAACCTCGAAGAGGAAGAACTTCTCGAAGATATAATCAAAGACGGCCCCGACGTTGAACCAGCTGAATCTCCGTCGTCATATCTAAACCCCGACGTTGGAATGGAGGTCGAGCAACACGAAGATGAAGCTGATGGGGCAGGAGATAGGTCCAATGACGGAGAAGGTGATAGCTCCACTGATGGAGAAGCCGGTGAAGAAATAATAAAGTCCGGCGAGGTATACATATGAAGTTCGACAATCACTTGTAATATGTCGCCGAAAGGTACAAAGATAATCTTTGGAATGATCTCATGTCACATTTCAGAATGTGAGAATGAAGACGCCGCAGACAAACTGAGGGCCAAAGTCAAGCAGTGGACTCTAAAGAAGTTGGCCGAACTGTTCCGTAGCTGGAAGAAGAAGCTATGGAAAAACTATCTAAAGACAAAGAAAGTGCGAGTATTCGAGGGGTATCTAGCCAAGCAGGCGAATCACTGGAAGGCATTTCAAGAGTACAAGGAGTCAAAAGATGCCCAGGCATTATCAGAAAAGAACAAGATAAATGCCGACAAGAAGAAATATCACCACAAGCTGGGGCCAGGGGGCTATGAGATTGCCATCCCAAAGTGGGACAAGAAAGAGCAAGATCTGCTAGATAAAGGCATCGTACCTGAACCACTCCGTGATGAGTGGGAATTGAGAGCAAGAAATTGGTTCCTTGCGCATGGTGGGTCGTACTGTTGGAAATATGCCCTAGAGGCAATAATAATTAGTTATTATTATATTTCTTTGTTCATGATAATCGTTTATTATCCATGCTATAATTGTATTGATTGGAAACACAATACTTGTGTGGATACATAGACAAAACACTGTCCCTAGTAGGCCTCTAGTTGACTAGCTCGTTGATCAAAGATGGTCAAGGTTTCCTGGCCATAGGCAAGTGTTGTTACTTGATAACGGGATCACATCATTAGGCGAATAATGTGATGGACTAGACCCAAACTAATAGACATAGCATGTTGATCGTGTCATTTTGTTGCTACTGTTTTCCGCGTGTCAAATATTTGTTCCTCTGACCATGAGATCATATAACTCACTGACACCGGAGGAATGCTTTGTGTGTATCAAACGTCGCAACGTAACTGGGTGACTATAAAGATGCTCTACAGGTATCTCCGAAGGTGTTCGTTGAGTTAGTATGGATCGAGACTGGGATTTGTCAGTCCGTATGACGGAGAGGTATCTCGGGGCCCACTCGGTAATACAACATCACACACAAGCCTTGTAAGCAATGTGACTTAGTGTAAGTTGCGGGATCTTGTGTTACGGAACGAGTGAAGAGACTTGCCGGTAAATGAGATTGAAATAGGTATGCGGATACTGACGATCGAATCTCGGGCAAGTAACATACTGAAGGAGAAAGGGAATGACATACGAGATTATATGAATCCTTGGCACTGAGGTTCAAACGATAAGATCTTCGTAGAATATGTAGGATCCAATATGGGCATCGAGGTCCCGCTATTGGATATTGACCGAGGAGTCTCTCGGGTCATGTCTACATAGTTCTCGAACCCGCAGGGTCTGCACACTTAAGGTTCGACGTTGTTTTATGCGTATTTGAGTTATATGGTTGGTTACCGAATGTTGTTTGGAGTTCCGGATGAGATCATGGACGTCACGAGGGTTTCCAGAATGGTCCGGAAACGAAGATTGATATATAGGATGACCTCATTTGATTACCGGAAGGTTTTCGGAGTTACCGGGAATGACGAATGGGTTCCGGGTGTTCACCGGGGGGGGGGGGGGGGTGGGGCAACCCACCCCGGGAAAGCCCATAGGCCTTGGGGGTGGCGCACTAGCCCTTAGTGGGCTGGTGGGACAGCCCAAGAATGCCCTATGCGCCATAGGAAGAAAATCAAAGAGAAAAGAAAAAAAAGAGGTGGGAAAAGGGGGAAGGACTCCTCCTTCCAAACCTAGTTGGACTCGGTTTGGAAGGGGAGGGTTGCCCCCGTTGGCTCGGCCGAACTCCTTGGGGGTCCTTGGACCCCAAGGCAAGGCTCCCCCTCTTCCCCCTATATATACGAAGGTTTTAGGGCTGATTTGACACAACTTTGCCACGGCAGCCCGACCACATATGTCCACGGTTTTACCTCTAGATCGCGTTTCTGCGGAGCTCGGGCGGAGCCCTGCTGACATAAGATCACCACCAACCTCCGGAGCGCTATCAAGCTGCCGGAGAACTCTTCTACCTCTCAGTCTCTCTTGCTGGATCAAGAAGGCCGAGATCATCGTCGAGTTGTACGTGTGCTGAACGCGGAGGTGCCGTCCGTTCGGCACTAGATCGTGGGACTGATCGCGGGACGGTTCGCGGGGCGGATCGAGGGACGTGAGGACGTTCCACTACATCAACCGCGTTCACTAACGCTTCTTCTGTACGGTCTACAAGGGTACGTAGATCGAATATCCCCTCTCGTAGATGGACATCACCATGATAGGTCTTCGTGCGCGTAGGAAAATTTTTGTTTCCCATGCGACGTTCTCCAATAGTGGCATCATGAGCTAGGTTCATGCGTAGATGTATTCTCGAGTAGATCACAAAAGTTTTTGTGGGCGGTGATGTGCGTTTTGCTGCCCTCCTTAGTCTTTTCTTGATTCCGCGGTATTGTTGGATCGAAGCGGCTCGGACCGACATTACTCGTACGCTTACGAGGGAATGGTTTCATCGCTACGAGTAACTCCGTTGCTCAAAGATGACTGGCGGGTGTCAGTTTCTCCAACTTTAGTTGAATCGGATTTGACCGAGGAGGTCCTTGTATAAGGTTAAATAGCAATTCATATATCTCTGTTGTGGTGTTTGCGTAAGTAAGATGCGATCCTACTAGATACCCATGGTCACCACGTAAAACATGCAACAACAAAATTAGAGGACGTCTAACTTGTTTTTGCAGGGTATGCTTGTGATGTGATATGGCCAACGATGTGATGTGATATATTGGATGTATGAGATGATCATGTTGTAATAGATAATATCGACTTGCACTTCGATGGTACGGCAACCGGCAGGAGCCATAGGGTTGTCTTTAAACTAACGTTTGTGCTTGCAGATGCGTTTACTATTTTGCTAGGATGTAGCTTTAGTAGTAATAGCATGAGTAGCACGACAACCCCGATGGCGACACGTTGATGGAGATCATGATGATGGAGATCATGGTGTGACGCCGGTGACAAGAAGATCGTGCCGGTGCTTTGGTGATGGAGATCAAGAAGCACGTGATGATGGCCATATCATGTCACTTATGAATTGCATGTGATGTTAATCCTTTATGCACCTTATCTTGCTTACAACGACGGTAGCATTATGAGGTGATCTCTCACTAAAAATTTCAAGACGAAATTGTGTTCTCCCCGACTGTGCACCGTTGCGACAGTTCTTCGTTTCGAGACATCACGTGATGATCGGGTGTGATAGACTCAACGTTCACATACAACGGGTGCAAAACAGTTGCACGAGCAGAACACTAGGGTTAAGCTTGACGAGCCTAGCATGTGCAGACATGGCCTCGGAACACATGAGACCAAAAGGTCGAGCATGAATCGTATAGTTGATATGATTAGCATAGAGATGCTTACCACTTAAACTATTCTCGACTCACGTGATGACCGGACTTGAGATAGTGGATTTGGATCATGTACCACTCAAATGACTAGAGAGATGTACTTTTTGAGTGGGAGTTCTTAAGTAATATGATTAATTGAACTAATTGTCATGAACATAGTCTAATGGTATTTGCGAATTACGATGTAGCTTGCGCTATAGCTCTACTGTTTTTATATGTTCCTAGAGAAAATTTAGTTGAAAGTTGATAGTAGCAAACTTTGCAGACTAAGTCTGTAAAACCGAGGATTGTCCTCGTTGCTGCGCAGAAGGCTTATGTCCTTAATGCACCACTCGGTGTGCTGCACCTCGAGCGTCGTCTGTGGATGCTGTGAACATCCGACATACACGTTTCTGATGACTACACGATAGTTCGGTGCAAAATACTTAATGGCTTAGAAGCAAGGCGCCGAAGACGTTTTGAAACGTCACGGAACATAAGTGATGTTCTAAAGAGATGAAATTGTGATTTCATGCTTGTGCCCTTGTTAAGAGGTACGAGACCTCCGACAAGATTCTTTGTCCACAAAGTAAAGGAGAAAAGCTCAATCGTTGAGTGTGTGCTCAGATTGTCTCAGTACGACAATCGCTTGAATCAAGTGGGAGTTAATCTTCCAGATGAGATAGTGATGGTTCTCCAAAGTCACTGCCACCAAGCTGTGAGAGCTTCGTGATGAACTATAACATATCAAGGATAGATACAATGATCTTTGAGTGATTCGTGATGTTTTGACACTGCGAAAGTAGAAATCAAGAAGGAGCATCAATAGTTGATGGTTAGTAAAACCACTAAGTTTCGAGAAAGGCAAGGGCTAGAAGGGATACTTCGTGAAACGGCAAAACAGTTGCTCCACTAATGAAGAGACCCAAGATTAAACCCAAACCTGAGACTAAGTGCTTCTGTAATGAGGGGAACAGTCACTGAGGCGGAGCAACTCTAGATACTTGGTAGATAAGAAGGCTGGCAAAAGTCGAAAGAAGTATATTTGATATACATGATGTGTACTTTACTAGTACTCCTAGTAGCATGAGGGTATTGGATACCGGTTCGGTTGCTAAGTGATTAGTAACACGAAATGATAGCTACGACATAAACGGAGACTAGCTAAAGGCGAGGTGACGATACGTGTTGGAAGTGTTTCCAAGGTTGATATGATCAAAACTTGCACGCTCCCTCTACCATCGGGATTGGTGTTAAACCGAAATAATTGTTATTTGGTGCTTGCGTTAAGCATGAACATGATTGGATCGTGTTTATTGCAATACGATTATTCATTTAAAAGAATAATGGTTACTCTATTTGCTTGAATAATCACCTTCAATGGTTTATTGAATCTCGATCGTAGTGTTACACATGTTCATGATATTGGTGCCAAAAGATATGAGGTAATGATGATAGTACCACTTACTTGTGGCACTGCCGCTTGAGTCATGTTGGTATAAATTGCATGAAGAGGCTCCATGCTGATGGATCTTTATACTCACTTGATTATGAATCACTAGTGACATGCAAATCATACCACATGAGCAAGGCCTTGTTTTCATTGAGATGAAACAAGATAGTAACTTGTTGGAAGTGATACATTATGATGTATGCAGTCCAATGGGTGCTGACGCACGCAGTGGATATCATTATGTTCTTACTTCAATGCCGATTTGAGTAGATACAAGAGTATTTACTTAATGAATCACAAGTCTGAAATATTGAAAAGTTCAATTCTGTTTCGGAGTGAAGTTCGTCGTAACAAGAGGATAAACTGTCTGCGATATGATCATAGAAATGAATATCGGAGTTACGAGTTTTGGTACGCAGTTAAGACAATGTGGAAATTGTTTCGCAGTTCATGCCACCTGGAACATCATAGTGTGATGATGTGTCTGAACGTCATAGCCACGCACTATTTGGTATGGTGCATGCTATGATGTCTCTTATCGAATTACCACTATCGTTTATGGGTTATGCATTAGAGACAACCGCATTCACTTTAAATAGGGCACCGCGTATTTCCATTGAGATGACACAGTATAGACTGAGGTTTAGAGAAATCTAAACTGTCGTTTCTTAAAAGTTTGGGGCTTCGACATTTATGTGAAAAAGTTTCAGTCTGATAAGCTCGAACCCAAAGCGGATAAACGCATCTTCATAGGATATCCAAAACAGTTGGGTACATCTCCTATCTCAGATCCGAAAGCAAAGTGTTTGTTTCTAGAAACGGATCCTTTCTCGAGGAAAGGTTTCTCTCGAAAGAATTGAGTGGGAGGGTGGTAGAACTTGATGAGGTTATTGAACCATCACTTCGACCAGTGTGTAGCAGGGCGCAGGAAGTTGTTCCTGTGGCGCCTACACCAATTGAAGTGAAAGCTGATGATGGTGATCATCGAGCATCGGATCAAGTTACTACAAGCCTCGTAGGTTGACAAGGTCGCATACTACTACAGAGTGGTACGGTAACCCTGTCTTGGAGGTCATGTTGTTGAAGCAATAGTGAACCTACGAGTTATGGAGAAAACAATGGTGGGCCCAGATTCCAACAAATGGCTGGAAGCCATGAAATCCGAGAGAGGATCCATGTATGAAAACAAAGTGTAGACTTTGGAAGAACTACTTGATGGTCGTAGGACTACTGAGTAAAGATGGATCTTTAAAAGGGAGACATGCGATGATAGTGATAAGTCACTATTAAGAAAAGCTCGACTTGTCGCAAAGATGTTTTCGACAAGATCAAACAGTTGACTATGATGAGACTTTCTCACTCGTAGCGATGCTAAAAGTCTGTTAGAATTATGTTAGTAGTTGCTGTATTATTTATGAAATATTGCATGTAGGATGTCAAAACATTGTTTCCTCGACGGTTTCCTTGAGCAAACAATGTATGAGATACAACCATGAGGTTTTGTCGATCCTAAAGATACTAGCAAGTATGCAAGCTCCAGCGATCCTTAAATGGACTGGTGCAAGCATCTCGGAGTTGGAATATACACTTTGATGAGATGATCAAAGATTTTGGGTTTGTACAAGGTTTATGAGAAACTTGTATTTCCAAAGAAGTGAGTGGGAGCACTATAGAATTTATGATAAGTATATGTGGTTGACATATTGTGGATCAGAAGTAATGTAGAATTTCTGTAAAGCATACAAGGTTGTTTGAAAGGAGTTTTCAAAGGAATACCTGGATTGAGCTACTTGAACGTTGAGCATCAAAGATCTATGGAGATAGATCAAAAGCGCTTAATGGAAGTTTCAACAAGATCCATGCCTTGACAAGTTTTTGAAGGAGTTCAAAATAGATCAGCAAAGAAGGAGTTCTTGGTTGCGTTTTAAGGTGTGAATTTGAGTAAGACTCAAAACCCGACCACGCAGAATAAAGAGAATAGACGAAGGTCGTCTTCTATGCCTTAGCCGTAGAATCTGAAGTATGCCATGCTATGTACCGCACCTGATGTGTGCCTTGACTCAAAGTCTGTTGAGAGGTACAGAGAGTGATCCATGATTGAATCACTAGCAGCGGTCAAAATTTATCCTTAGTAACTAATGGACTAAGGAATTTTTCTCGATTATGGAGGTTGTTAAAGAGTTCGTCGTAAAGGGTTACGTCGATGCAAGCTTTGACACTAATCCGAATAACTATGAGTAATGAAACGGATTCGTATAGTAGAGTAGATATTTGGAGTATTTCCGAATAGCACATAGTAGCAGCATCTATAAGATGACATAAAGATTTGTAAAGAACGCACGGATCTGAAAGTTTCAGAACCGTTGACTAAAACCTCTCTCACGAGCAAGACGTGATCAGACCCCAGAACTATATGGGTGTTGGATTCGTTGAAATCACATGGTGATGTGAACTAGATTATTGACTCTAGTGCAAGTGGGAGACTGTTGGAAATATGCCCTAGAGGCAATAATAATTAGTTATTATTATATTTCTTTGTTCATGATAATCGTTTATCATCCATGCTATAATTGTATTGATTGGAAACACAATACTTGTGTGGATACATAGACAAAACACTGTCCCTAGTAGGCCTCTAGTTGACTAGCTCGTTGATCAAAGATGGTCAAGGTTTCCTGGCCATAGGCAAGTGTTGTTACTTGATAACGGGATCACATCATTAGGAGAATAATGTGATGGACTAGACCCAAACTAATAGACGTAGCATGTTGATCGTGTCATTTTGTTGCTACTGTTTTCTGCGTGTCAAGTATTTGTTCCTATGACCATGAGATCATATAACTCACTGACACCGGAGGAATGCTTTGTGTGTATCAAACGTTGCAACGTAACTGGGTGACTATAAAGATGCTCTACAGGTATCTCTGAAGGTGTTCGTTGAGTTAGTATGGATCAAGACTGGGATTTGTCACTCCGTATGACGGAGAGGTATCTCGGGGCCCACTCGGTAATACAACATCACACACAAGCCTTGCAAGCAATGTGACTTAGTGTAAGTTGCGGGATCTTGTGTTACGGAACGAGTAAAGAGACTTGCCGGTAAACGAGATTGAAATAGGTATGCGGATACTGACGATCGAATCTCGGGCAAGTAACATACTGAAGGACAAAGGGAATGACATACGGGATTATATGAATCCTTGGCAGTGAGGTTCAAACGATAAGATCTTCGTAGAATATGTAGGATCCAATATGGGCATCGAGGTCCCGCTATTGGATATTGACCGAGGAGTCTCTCGGGTCATGTTTACATAGTTCTCGAACCCGCAGGGTCTGCACACTTAAGGTTCGACGTTGTTTTATGCGTATTTAAGTTATATGGTTGGTTACCGAATGTTGTTCGGAGTCCCGGATGAGATCACGTACGTCACGAGGGTTTCCGAAATGGTCCGGAAACGAAGATTGATATATAGGATGACCTCATTTGATTACCGGAAGGTTTTCGGAGTTACCGGGAATGTACCGGGAATGACGAATGGGTTCCGGGTGTTCACCGGGGGGGGGGGGGGGGGGCAACCCACCCCGGGGAAGCCCATAGGCCTTGGGGGTGGCGCACCAGCCCTTAGTGGGATGGTGGAACAGCCCAAGAAGGCCCTATGCGCCATAGGAAGAAAATCAAAGAGAAAAAAAAGAGGAGGTGGGAAAAGGGGGAAGGACTCCTCCTTCCAAACGTAGTTGGACTCGGTTTGGAAGGGGAGGGTTGCCCCCCTTGGCTCGGCCAAACTCCTTGGGGGTCCTTGGACCCCAAGGCAAGGCTCCCCCTCTTCCCCCTATATATACGGAGGTTTTAGGGATGATTTGACACAACTTTGCCACGGCAGCCCGACCACATATCTCCATGGTTTTACCTCTAGATCGCGTTTCTGCGGAGCTCGGGCGGAGCCCTGCTGAGATAAGATCACCACCAACCTCCGGAGCGCCGTCACGCTGCCGGAGAACTCTTCTACCTCTCCGTCTCTCTTGCTGGATCAAGAAGGCCGAGATCATCGTCAAGCTGTACGTGTGCTGAACGCGGAGGTGCCGTCCGTTCGGCACTAGATCGTGGGACGATTCGCGGGGCGGATCGAGGGACGTGAGGACATTCCACTACATCAACCGCGTTCACTAACGTTTCTGCTATACGGTCTACAAGGGTACGTAGATCGAATATCCCCTCTCGTAGATGGACATCACCCTGATAGGTCTTCGTGCGTGTAGGAAATTTTTTGTTTCCCATGCGACATTCTCCAACACGTACGATGAAAAAACAGGGGACCTGATCTGCAGTGACGGTCTTAGGATACCCAAGGAGAATTGGAAAAGGATAGTGAAAGAAATTAAGGAGGGAAAAAGAAAGTTCACTGCAGATAGAGAGAAATATTTGCTCACACTGGTCCTCGGCAATGACGAACATGGAGGACGAACGCGAGGCTTCGGTCCTTCTTACCCGTGGTGGCTTGGGTTTGCCAGAGACCAAGACACTTACAGAAGTCGAAAGAGAGCAAAGAAGCGGCAGCACGATGAGGAGAATGACAAGTTCAACCAGTTGCTTGCCAGGATTAACGAGCAATAGAAGCAGATTGATGAGCTTAGAGGAGTAGCGCGCCAGGAAGATCCTGCACTTGATATTACCGGCGCCCCATCTAAGCGGAAAAGCAACATGGCTGAATCTGAGGCCCCGCCCGACGATGCACGAAGAATGATAGAGGGCGGTCCCGGCTACCCCGTGGATGGAATCAAGGAGTCAACATCATGTGAACTCCATCAGAAATTCAAGAACATATCCATGAAGGTGGCCGTCGGACAAGCTTTACCTTCTGGCCCTGATGCACGCTGGCATGGCCGTGAGATTCCAGCTGGCTTTGCTAAAGTCGGGGTGGATGAAATCATTACGGGGTTTCATGATATGGAGCTCGACATAGCTGGACCCGAAGATGAGAGGACACTCGGAGAAGTACTGGGTGGAGTCATCCTATGGGACAAGAACTACATCAAGCTTCCAGGCTCGGCCCCAAGGACAACACCGCCTCCGAGTCGTCGCAGGTCACCTACACCTCCATTACCTCCAAGCCCTCCACATGACGTCGGCCAGCACAACACGAGTCCATCTCGATCACCGCCGCCGGACTTGGGTCGTCCGTCTCCGCCGTCACCCGCACAGGATACTAAGCGGAAGCGTGCCACCAAGAACGCTCCGCCGACGATTCCTAAGCGACGGAGCCCCCCAAAGCGCAAACGGTCGCCCCTCCCAAACGTACCTCATGCTAATCTTCCTATCAGACCTTATGATCGTACCCTCGAGGAAAACGCCAGGATAGCAAAGGAACATCATGATGCGCAGATGAAAAAGAAGCAACCCGAGCCCCGCCCGGAATACACCGAGAAGCAAATAGCATGGGCAAAAGACTTCATGACCCTTCCATCACAATATGACTTACACCATAAGCCTGATGACTATACACGCACATTGCAGAAGGAAGTGAAAAAGAGCAGATCACGTGCAAGTGCAAATGGGAGCAAATCAAGTTCAACTACAAGCAAGAAAAAATCAGACGTTCCTCAGCTTGAACAACATGCCAAACAGTCGATCCCGCCCCTCAAGGTGTTAACCGAGAATGTTCCCCCTCCGGTGCAGGGGCAAGCTTTTGAAATAGCAAAGGAGTGGGCGGCTGAATGTGGTGTCTCGGTTGAAGATTTGCTGGCTTCCCAAGACGACAGGATACCCAAGGCTGTGGTAGCCCCTAAGCCACAGTTTGTCATGAGAGAGCCTTTGGTCAGCAAAGATGATCTCCCAACAAATATGCGTTACTTGCATCAATGGTACTTAAGTGAATCAAAGAATGGGAGAACGATGATCGTGCTGAGTGTCCTACGGGAGTACTACGGCCGCCCCGAAGAGATCCATATCGACTTTGATGAACTCTTCCAGATGTACAATGGCGACGCCCTCGACAAATCGCTTATGAGTTGCTATTGTCTGTAAGTTTTTCAATTCGTTGTCTACATATAACTTGTTTAGTTATTTCAATTCGTTGTCTATATATAACTTGTACTCTATTATGCAGAATGAAGATTTTGGATTGTAAAAGTAAGAACATCTTAAATATTGGGTTTATTGACCCAGATAAAATACATATAGCGACGCTAACTGATAAACCCAAGGAGATGGAGGAAAACCTTCTAAGGTTTCTAACAAATCAAAATTTCTGTGACCACATATTGTTTCCATACAACTTCAGGTGAGGGTCTTTACTCTGTTGTGTCCATTCACTTATAAGTGTAATTGATAAGTTACTGACACACACACACATATATATATATATACATGTGCAGCTTTCATTGGATTCTGTTGGACATTCAAATTGATAAGGGAAGAGTTGATGCCTTCGACCCATTATCGAGACCCTTGGAACAGTTGCAAAGCCTGCAGGACATGCCCCAAGGGTAATTTCAATCATTCTTGCGCTCTATCGGTCTCTTTCGATGATTTTCTGATATATCAATTAATGAAAAACTTAGCAAATCATTATCCTTGTCGGGCAGGGTTTGGAAGCGGTTCAAGTGCGTGACTCCCGGTAACTTTCCTGAGAAGCTGACCTTTAGAGCGGCTCATGTAAGTAGTAGTATGATATACTTCTATTTTCAATACATTTATGATGCTAGATTATTATTTTGATTATATATATTCTATTCTCGTAAAGTGCGACCAGCAGTCACGGGGAACACATCTATGCGGATACTATGTTTGCGAGACCATTCGCACGTTTACCTCTGAGCACAAGGATCACAGATTCGACGTAAGCAATGAACATTCACACCTCTATTTTTACCCGTCATTCTTTGTTATCATGATTGATATTCATATTCATCTCCTCTTCTTATATAGCACACGGCCATGAGGACGAAGGTCCCGATAATTTAGATCTCCATATAATTGTATATATATGCTCGCTTGTAAGATAAGTTAATCTTATATATATATGCATAATTATTTCTATTTAAATTATATGAAAACTAATTCCCGAACACCAAACGAGGCATCACGTTAATCTCCCGAACACCTAAATCCTAAAACCCTAAAACCCAAAAATAATTTCATTCAAAAAAAAATGCTAAAAATAAGCAAAATCTGAAACTCTTTAGTCCCGGTCCGTGTAACGAACCGGGACTAAAGGGCCTGCCCCTGGAGCGCTACGAGGCGCCCACGTGGAGCACCTTTAGCCCCGGCTTGTAACAGGGCCGGGACTAAAGGTTAGGCTTTTAGTCCCGTCGCTTTAGTCCCCCCTTACGGGCCGGGGCCCGCCCCCACTAGTGTATACACTCGTCATGACGTCGAAGCCGAAGCCCCCGTTCGTGCACCTCGCGATTGGTCGATGGTGGAGCAGCGAAGCGCACGTACGCGGTATAGATCCAAGCAGAAACGGCACAAGGATTGCACTGCAAGCTAATTAACTCGAGACTCGAGTACGTAGCACGCACACAGGATCACAATGAAAGCCACCCCCCGGTTCGGTTGCTGCTGCTCATGCCACTGCACCAGCCATGTTTGATTAGTCGCCCCATTTGCTCGCTAATCGGGGATCCCATAGAACCAGTCAGGGCCCGTGCTCTTTTAGACCTAATTCGAACCAACACTTTCCCCATATGATATGGGGCCATATCTTTCCTCTCGCCTATCACGTTGCTGGCTTTCCTGCCTTTTAGTAGTACTACCTTCACCTTGCTTCCACTGCCTACACTCTCTTGGTGCCTGTCCCACATGCCGAATTGTGTTTCTCTAAAATGTCCCTTTCATCAGCTTCATTATTTCATGTGCAAAGTTGCACACTCACAGGCCTTCACTTGCACGCCCAGCACGTCTCCGGCTATAAATACGCCCGCGTGGCTTCAGGACGAGGCTCATGAATCCAAACCCTCAAGCCTCTTGCGCAACACCGTCCCATCTCTCTATCAGCATTCAGCAGAGCACTTCAGTGATCTGCTCATGCCTAGCCTCAAGCACGGCAGCTCCTCGGTTATCATCCTCGACATCGCGTCCAAGATGAAGATGCGCAACCTCAAGAAGGCGGCGGCGATGTGCAAGAGCAAAACCGGCGTGCTCGCGGGCAGGCTCCTCGTCCTCGCCTCGCTCCGCCGCAGGATGGCCACGGTCGGCGCCATCTCGCACCGGATCCACGCGCTCATGGTGGCCACCGACGCGGGGAAGGACCTCGACAAGGCTCTCGCGCCACGCAAGGCCAAGGCCGGCGGCGGGAAGCCGGTCGTCCTCGTCCGTCGTCGTGACGCCACCGACATCTCTGATCAGCTCGCGCTGTTCCATCAGGAAGACGGCGACGGTGGCGACCACGGCCCTGACTGGTCGGTCCACTCCATCTTCGACGATGAGAACTGTTGCTACGCCGACGAGTACTACGAGGGCGACGACGATGATGACGACAGCGAGCTACTCGACTTGTGCGACGATGGACACAACGCCAGCGAGCCATCGGTCATGGACGTGATCAGGAGCAACCGGAAGGTCGAGGGTTTGGAGTTCAACGTGGACGATGAGATCGACCAGGCTGCCGGCATGTTCATCACGAGGTTCCGGAACCGGATGAACGGGAGCATATAGTTCTATATCTAGCTTGTTGTTTTCCTTTTTCACTGACCGAGAGTGACAGTGGATCGATGGTGGATTGGTGGGTGAGACCGATGACTGAGATCGGTATAACATAACCAGCTATAGGGGTGAATGGCTGTTTTTCGGGTTAAATCTCCTGCCCCTGCATCGATTGGTCATGCTGAAGGTGTACATACATATATAACGAGGTGTTTATATGGTGAAGTTGTACATACATCACTGTTTACTGTGAAAGATTATGGACATGGTTGGTTTGCTCTGAAAAATTGGCAACTACATACACAGTAGTTCAGAGGTTGGCAAAAGAGTTTGCTAACCAGCCAGTAAAAGTAGCCAGTTTTTCAATATTGCTCAACAATTGGGAAACCAAATTTTGGCAACCAACCAACCATGTGCCCTTATTTTTCCTAGTGAAATGTGTGCACCTTTTAATACTAATACTAATTAGCTAAGACAATTGTTGTGGGCTGTTTAATACTCTTTCCGTTAAAAAATACTCGGAGAAATGAACAAAATTGGATGTATGTAAAACTAAAATATGTTTAGATACATTCACTTTTTCGACAAGTATTTTCAGATGGAGGAAGTACTACTTGGACTATAATACCCTCATCCTCATTGCTGGAAATGCAGATTGATTTGTCACTTATTCTGTCACATGTCTAGCTTAGCATCGCACAAGTTATGAACTCATGATGCCATTCTGGATTAAATTAGTTTGAAAAAATGCTTATTATTTCAACATTTGTTTGGAAAGAAAATATAATTTAACACCAGTGATGCAGAATTGCAGAGCTCACATAATCTGCAGAGCTTAAAATCTCTCTTATCTCCTGATTAAGCATTTACATATCTTCCTAAATAAAAAGGCTACAAATTTAGATATTTTACAAGATAAACCTGTCTACGTAACCACTCCTTGAATTACACTTCATTTCAGAGCAGTACATCCAATTAGTGGTTCGCACACTAGCAGTGGCCACTGGTATTCGTGTAAAATAACAAAAAGAGAAAAAACAGTGGTGACTGCTGACTGGTGATCGACTTGGTGAGTGTGAGTGATAGCTAAGTTGCTTCAATTATGCACTTAAGTAACAAAGAATTATAAAGCTTCATAGGGCATTAATGCAGCATTATACTGATGATATCATTAAAATGATCAAGAGAACCGAAAGGCAACCAACTAGGATAGAGTAATTTAAGCGGATATGATAAATGTATGGCCATCACCTCGAGCGCGTACCGAAATCATAGTTAGACTAACAATTCAGTGGATTTAGATTTTCGGGCATGCATTTGTTTAGTCTTTAATCCACGTCATTTGGTGGTCAGCCGCTGACGTATTTCATACACTGACTGGATCTTCAATTCATCTTCCAAATTGCGAGGTAATCACAACATAAAGGTCCTTGTTTGGTCGCTGAAACATCAAGATTCATGACACTTGACACAGAGGGATTGTTGTGCAGTGGTGGAGGTCTCATCGCATGTAGCTGCAGTTGGGATGCGGAAAAGCCGTGGCGACAACATTGTAGTGAGTTTGATGGTAGTGTTACATGAGTACCTGGTCTCGAGTTTCGGGGTGAAAGCCTAGGTCTCCCTTGTTGAATATATACCTGGCAATGATGACGTTTCTATGTCATTATCGTGTTGAAGGCATTGCTCGAATATGCTTGACCGATTCTTCAGGTTGAAAACCTAGATTCTGACCTTGGATGGTTGCATCTGGTGACGGTGCCGCTTAAGTGTTGCTCCTTTTTTGACCCGTCATACGTGTGGTGTCATAGGATGGTTGATATGAATATGGTCATTGTTATAGTTTGCCGATCAAGGTTTTTTTGTTGTTGCCTACGCATAGTTTTGGTCTTCTATGACTACTATATGATGTGTATATTATGTGTGTGCGCGTTAATGTCGACTTTGTGCATCTTAGTTATGCAAAAGACAGATATATTTCCATTGTGATTGTATTATTTTAAAGCTTCTTTCTAAGTCAAATAAATCCACCCATTATTGAAAATTTAGACTAGTGTATTGCATTTGCACGCCACCTCAGAGTTCCATAGAAGTGGCAAGCAGATCTAGAGAGTCGCAGAGTAAACTAACTATCTCGTCGATTCTATTTTTGAAAGCTTCCAGTATCAGAAACTACCGCTGTCACATACTCCTAATACTTATTGGCGAGGCAATTCTTGAGCAACACCTTCCTTGCACCGGAAAAATTCAGCATGAAAAATTCAATAAGATTCAGCATGACTATAGCAGCCTTCTAGTCTCCAGCTCATTTGGATGACTGAACTGATCATCCCTGTCGTGTGAAGCACGGCCGGATTGATGGAAACTCTGCTCCAATGAAGAGAAGGCCAATAAATACCCTCCTGCACCTTATCATCTTCCTCCTGACTCTCTCCAGCTAGGCCATTAGACCTCACATGTATGCGTATGTGATTTTCCCTATGAAAGCTCCGCTGATTTCCAATTCCAACACATACATCCTTTTAAGATACATACATACTTTTGTACATCAAGAGATCGACAATGTATGGCTGATAGATCGTAGACATGCCCGGTTTCTTGAACCGTTACATGATTATGTGAGATACTGGAGAGAAACAAACCGGACGGATGGCACCGGGTCTATGATTAAAGTCCTCCACCCTAGTGCAGCATATGACATCGGCATGAAGATATCGACATTCACATTTTCCCTTCATCTCGTAAAAAGGGTGCGTTTCTACTGGACTGTAATTCATAAGTGAACACGGAAACCATCCGTTGTGAGAGTCGAGGACACGTCATCCCAGGAAAGGCTAACCCTATGCCGTAGGTCATCTGTAACCGAGTGAGGACGAGGCTCCACAATGACGCCCTCAAGAGGGTGATTGTATGCCATCGAGTCTAAGAGAACAGACTAGGGCTTTTACCCTGGAGCCATGGCACCATGGTGGGACCGACAACAACGCCACCAAGAGAAAGAGGCTGCGCCTGTTCCATGCCTACCCATGAAATGCAAAATGCATGCAGCCATAGAGTAAATTGTATAATCATGGGCTTTTTGGCTTAGCTTTGGCATCAAAGTCTATTATGGTACTCCCTCTGTCCCAAAATAACTGTCTCAACATTGTACTAGCTCTAGTATAAAATTGTACTAAACTTAAGACACTTATTTTGAGACGGAGGGAGTAATATATATTAGGTTAACTTTGCTTGTTGTTGACTTTCCTTCCGTTTTAAGAAAGCCTCACCCCTCGCAAAAAAAGCCTCATGCAGCCGCCTCCTCTCCCCAAAAAGCCTAGGGTTTCTTTGCCTCTTGCCGTTATCGCCACCGGTCCGACTCCTCTCCAGTGGCCTTAGGGCCATGGCGGCGTGGTGGATTTCGGGCCTTGCCCATGGGAGTGCTTCGTTTTAGATGTTTCTTCAAGTTTTGTTAGTGTTTGTGTCCCGACGACAACATTCTCTAAAGATGGAATATTATTCTTCCCGCCTAGCCCTCATCTCAATGGTGCATCTAGCATTGTCGATGGGAGTGTGAAGGTGTCTCTCCGATGGATTTGTTCTTGGTGGATTTGCTTGGATCTGATCGTCGTTCATGCACCTTTGTGTGTTTTCACATTGGATCCTTTTGATTTACGCTAATCTTCAGCAACGATGGTTGCTGTTCTGATGCGCTAGTCGTATGAGGCCTTAACACAATGACATCTCGACTGTCTACTACAATAAGTTTTGCCCGGATCTGCGAGCGAGGGGTGAGACGACGGTGTGCCTTTGACTCGCCTCAGTGCTTGTAGTTGTCGCTAGATGGTCTAGAGATCTCGATGTAATTTTTATTATTTCTGATGTTCGTTGTACTGCCATGATTGTAGATGAATAGATTGAAGTTTTCCTCAAAAAATTGTCCATTGTAATCATTTCTATTAGGTTAAGCTAATTTAACATGTTTTGATGTTGAGAAATTAATAGGAAATAAAAAATTGCCAAGTATTTATAATTACAAAAATACTCCTTCCGTCCGGAAATACTTATGAAGGAAATGGATAAAAAATCAAGTATTTTCGGATGGAGGTAGTAGAGGCATATCAGGCATATCAGCCGTTGACCCGTAAATTTTCTCTCGCATCCCTCGGCACACTATGGAGGACCAATCGAGTGACACTGATGATGTCGGAGGCCGCCATCCAATATTGACCGCATACATTTCAACAATGAATTAAACTAGTCGAACGAAACCCGAGCAAAGTCATACAAACCAGACGAAAACATTTACATTGCATATATTTTAACTAAAAAGGTAAAACTATGTGCATGTTATGCCTATAGAGCTTAATTCCCATATAATACGGATAAACTACATTAGTTTATGACCGACCGCTGCAGATTCATTTGTCTTCCCCATGTCCGACAACCCGCTCATCGGACTGTAGGGAGCCTTAGAGTTATATTCCTCCCTCTTATGTTTCCTATGTACGACTGTGTTGCTCGTCAGAGTGGCAAAGAGAGTGATTCAAACAGAGGGGAAGGATTTCATCCGCTTCCCTTGAGTAGGGTTGGGCGTTCGGTTTACATGGTTAATACGGTTTGGTTTATTCGGTTTTATATAATTTTGGTTTTGAAGAAATAGAAACCGAAATAATCATTCAGAATTTAGAAACTGAACCATATTAACCATAATATATCGGTTCGGTTTGTTCGGTTAACCGGAAAACCAAAATTCATGCACTTGTAAGTATAAGTGTAATGACTCGAGAGCACTGATTCGGATTGTATAATATGCAAAAGTATAATCACAAGTCCTAGCAACCTTAATATCATTCTACGGTTTATTCAGTCCAGCAAACTAGTAACCATAATTAAGTAGAAAAAGCACATGGAACGTGAAATGTATTATGTGCGGAGAAATTTGTGATGCCTTCATAATGTTGCACTTTCGAAAACAAGGTATTACATGGGATATACCACATATC
Organism: Hordeum vulgare subsp. vulgare; assembly: GCF_904849725.1. NCBI lineage: Eukaryota > Viridiplantae > Streptophyta > Magnoliopsida > Poales > Poaceae > Hordeum > Hordeum vulgare. Next base: position 490,461,197 of record NC_058522.1, read on the forward strand.
GGTTTGTTCGGTCTATTCGGTTTCTGGGCACCAAAAACCGAACAAAAAACAAAACACCAAACAACCTTAAAATTTCCCACCGAACAAAAAATCAAACTACCAAATAAACCGACAAATCAGTTAATACGGTTCGGTTCGGTTTAATTTTTAGGTTTTTGGATTTATAGTGCCCACCCCTACCCTTGAGCACATATCATGGTTTGTTTTTTGGGTGGGGGACGATGGTGGCCCTTGAGAGAGGAGGAGACATCGGTTGTGTATGTTGGTAACTCGCCTACGATGGCCTTCATTGCACCGAAGCAGTGATGATCTTCCATGTTCTACTTTTCCTCGATGTTGGCGACGGACGTGGATGTGCTGGCCAGTGACCCGTCGATCTCAGTGTAGCCAACTTCTTTCTCCATCGATCGGGCACAGTTCCACCAATGTTGACGATGGATGGCACGATGTCTGACCTCGTCCATTATGTTAGACATTGTAATATTGTGTGCGTGTAGTTTAAGTTAGGATTGATCTTGTAGATATATTCTCTGTATAGATAAAGATCAATCCTAACCTCTCATGTAAATATCCTTGTATTCGGTTGGCTTTGTGCCTTTATATACACGCATACGTCCCTGCTATGAAGCATACGTTTCTACCCAATTATTCTCACATGGTATAGAGCCTTCCGCTTCCCATCTATGTCCAACCCTTCCTCCTTCACCGTCGCCGCCGCCATGAAATCCTCCACCCCCCTTGCCGCTCTTGGCCATACCAGAACCGAGAAGCTTTGCAGAGAATTTTTTTTGGTGTGGAGGGCGCAGGTCCTTCCCCACATCAGGGCTGTTGGCATGATGGGGTACCTCGACGGTACCACGCCGGTGCCCCTGCCATTCTGACCACGAAGACAGAGGTCTCCGGGAAGAAGGAGTTGATCTCAACTCCGAATCCTACATACACTGCGTGGTACAGTCAGGACCAACAGGTCCTGACCTTCCTGCTCGCGTCCCTCTCCCGGGACGTTCTTCTCCAAGTCCACACCGTCACCACCTCCTCCGGCATGTGGCAGATGATCCTCATGCTCTTTGCGTCACAGTCCCGTGCACGCAAGATCCAACTACGTGGCCATCTCTCCACGACCCGCAAAGGTGATCTATCCGCTGCTTCTTACTATACTAAGATGAAAGGCTTCGCAGATGAGCTTGCGGCGGCAGGGGCTCCTGTTGACGAAGATGAGGTTGTCTTCCATATACTGCACGGCCTAGATTCAGACTACAATTTGTCTAAGATCTCAACCCGTGCAGCAGCAGACAATCCCATCGGCCTCGGCGAGCTCTTCTCCTTGCTTCTCTCTGCCGAGACAATGATCGAATCTCAAAACACCACTGTTGCCCACTCCCTCAACCTCGCCTCCAAGGGGAGTGGTCGCGGCAGTCCTGCTCGTTTTTCTGCTGGCGGTGGCGCCCCCTTCAACAACCCCTTCGGCGCTACTGCATCACCACCGGGAGGAGGCGCTGCACATCCTCAAGGTCCGCTTGTTTGCCAAATTTGCAAACTTGCTGGCCATGGCGCCTGGTCCTGCAAAAAGCGCTTCGACAAATCCTTCAACAACAATCCCAAGCGCCAAGACAATCGTGCCAAGTCTGCCAATGCGGCGGCTACCTCCTATGGTGTTGATACTAATTGGTATCTTGACACGGGTGCGACGGATCATGTGACTAGTGAGCTGGAGAAACTCACCGTTCGTGATCGCTACACCGGGCCAGACCAAATCAACACAGCAAGTGGTCAAGGTATGAAAATTGCACATGTTGGTCATGCACTTCTTCCTACTCCACATGAGTCTCTCAAGTTAAACAATATCCTACATGTGCCTACTACATCCAAGAGTCTACTTTCTGGTCATCAGCTAACCAAAGATAATGATGCATATCTTATTGTTTACCCGGAGTTCTTTTCTATGAACGATCAGGAAACGGGGAGAACAATCCTTCACGGTCCAAGTAGAGGTGGACTATATCCGATTGCTGGCCAGCCGGCTATCCCTGGGCGTCAAGTTCTTGGAGTCGTCAAGCCATCTACCTCTAGGTGGCATAGGCGCCTTGGCCACCCATCTCTTCCAGTGGTGCAACAAATTCTTCGCAATCATAATCTTCCCGTGTCTAGTAAAACAGATCATCACTTAGTATGTGATGCATGTCAAATGGCTAAGAGTCACCAACTTCCTTATTCTCGTTCAACTAGTGTATCCCATGCTCCTTTAGAGCTCATTTTTTCAGATGTATGGGGCCCTGGGCCTCTTTCTGTTGGCAAACAAAAATATTATGTCAGTTTCATCGATGATTTTAGTAAGTTAAGTTGGATTTATCTCATAAAACATAAGTCCGATGTGTTTCAGAAATTTCATCTTTTTCAAGCACTAGTTGAACGCCTATTTGATAGTAAAATCATTGCTATGCAAACTGATTGGGGTGGTGAATATCAAAAGTTGAATCAATTTTTTGAACGCACTGGCATTACACATCATGTGTCCTGTCCTCATGCTCATCAACAAAATGGCTCCACTTAGCGAAAACACCGTCACATTGTCGAGGTAGGTCTCTCCCTTTTAGCACATGCATCCATGCCACTCAATTTTTGAGATGAAGTTTTTCTCACGGCTGTCTACCTCATCAATTGTGTTCCTAGTCGAGTCATTCACAACCAAACTCCTCTAGAACGCCTTTTTGACACTACGCCTGATTATTCCTCCCTTCGTATCTTTCGGTGTGCCGTATGGCCAAATTTGTGACCTTTCAATAAACACAAACTTGAGTATCGGTCCAAACAATGTGTTTTCTTTGGCTACAGTCCACTCCATAAAGGGTATAAATGTCTTGATGTTTCCACGGGTAGGGTCTATGTTTCCCGTGATGTTATTTTCGATGAGCACATCTTCCCCTTTGCTGCCCTACACCCAAATGCCGGCGCACAACTCCGTGCGGAGCTAGTTCTTTTGCCTTCACCTTTTCTTCCCACGTCACCTCAAGTCTCCCAGGAGGAAGTGCATACTAATATTGTGTCTATTTGTAATACCAGTGCGCCCGGATCTGATGAAAATTTTGCAGAACATGGCGATGATTTTATGCAGGCACCGCTGATGGGGAACGTCGCATTGGAAACGAAAATTTTCCTACGCGCACGAAGACCTATCATGGTGATGTCCATCTACGAGAGGGGATGAGTGATCTACGTACCCTTGTAGACCGTACAGCAGAAGCGTTAGTGAACGCGGTTGATGTAGTGGAACGTCCTCACGTCCCTCGATCCGCCCCGCGAACAATCCCGCGATCAGTCCCACAATCTAGTACCGAACGGACGGCACCTCCGCGTTCAGCACACGTACATCTCGACGATGATCTCGGCCTTCTTGATCCAGCAAGAGAGACGGAGAGGTAGAAGAGTTCTCCGGCAGCGTGACGGCGCTCCGTAGGTTGGTGATGACCTTGTCTCAGCAGGGCTCCGCCCGAGCTCCGCAGAAACGCGATCTAGAGGAAAAACCGTGGAGGTATGTGGTCGGGCTGCCGTGGAAAAGTCGTCCCAAATCAGCCCTAAAACCTCCGTATATATAGGTGGGAGGGAGGGGACCTTGCCTTGGGGCTCAAGGAGCCCCAAGGGGGTCGGCCGAGTCCAAGGGGGAAGGTTCCCCCCCCCAAACCGAGTTGGACTTGGTTTGGTGGGAGGGAGTCCTTCCTTCCCTTCCCACCTCCTCTTTTTTTTTTCTCCTTGATTTTCTTCTCTAGGCGCATAGGGTCCTCTTGGGCTGTCCCACCAGCCCACTAAGGGCTGGTGTGCCACCCTCAAGGCCTATGGGCTTCCCCAGGGTGGGTTGCCCCCACGGTGAACTCCCGGAACCCATTCGTCATTCCCGGTACATTCCCGGTAACTCCGAAAACCTTCCGATAATCAAATGAGGTCATCCTATATACCAATCTTCGTTTCCGGACCATTCCGGAAACCCTCGTGACGTCCGTGATCTCATCCGGGACTCCGAACAACATTCGGTAACCAACCATATAACTCAAATACGCATAAAACAACGTCGAACCTTAAGTGTGCAGACCCTGCGGGTTCGAGAACTATGTAGACATGACCCAAGAGACTCCTCGGTCAATATCCAATAGCGGGACCTGGATGCCCATATTGAATCCTACATATTCTATCTTATCGTTTGAACCTCAGTGCCAAGGATTCATATAATCCCGTATGTCATTCCCTTTGTCCTTCGGTATGTTACTTGCCCGAGATTCGATCGTCAGTATCCGTATACCTATTTCAATCTCGTTTACTGGCAAGTCTCTTTACTCGTTCCGTAATACAAGATCCCGCAACTTACACTAAGTTACATTGCTTGCAAGGCTTGTGTGTGATGTTGTATTACCGAGTGGGCCCCGAGATACCTCTCCGTCACATGGAGTGACAAATCCCAGTCTTGATCCATACTAACTCAACTAACACCTTCGGAGATACCTGTAGAGCATCTTTATAGTCACCCAGTTACGTTGCGACGTTTGATACACACAAAGCATTCCTCCGGTGTCAGTGAGTTATATGATCTCATGGTCATAGGAATAAATACTTGACACGCAGAAAACAGTAGCAACAAAATGACACGATCAACATGCTACGTCTATTAGTTTGGGTCTAGTCCATCACGTGATTCTCCTAATGACGTGATCCAGTCATCAAGCAACAACACTTTGTTCATAATCAGAAGACACTGACTATCTTTGATCAACTGGCTAGCCAACTAGAGGCTTGCTAGGGACGGTGTTTTGTCTATGTATCCACACATGTAAATGAGTCTTCATTCAATACAATTATAGCATGGATAATAAACGATTATCTTGATACAGGAATTATAATAATAACTATATTTATTATTGCCTCTAGGGCATAATTCCAACAACCGCATGCTACGTATTTTCCGGCCACAGCAAATCCTGGCGGCTCAGACTCCCGTGCTGATCTGCCTGCCAGATCTTCTTCGGGATCTGGTGCGCCAGACGCATCAGGCGCATCAGCCGCAGGATCGGCGCACCAATCCCGCCCGCTCCCGCCGGACTCTGCCACCCCACGTGGCACGGCCTCCCACGCGGAACCGACTGTCTCCGCCTCGGGCTCGGGGCGGTCTCCCGACACCGGTCACGTGCCCAGTCTGGCACGGGACTCCGCTGTCTCGGGTCTGGCCTGGTCGGCCGACACATCTTCCTCGGGCCAGCCCCGGTCCCCCGCTGCAACCACCTCCACTGACGCGCCTTCTGCCACTGCCCGTGGGACGCTCTCTCCTCAGGTATTGGAGCCTCCATCTCCTGCCGATTCACCTCGCCCCGTGCCAGGCTCTGGCCCGCTGCATGCAGATGATGGCGACGGCTCTGACTCCGGCGCCTCCTTCGATGCCCCCGATGCACGTCGGCGCCACCAAAATCTCCTGCCACCACAGCCGCCTCCACCTACCAATCGTACTCATACACGTTCTCGTAGTGGTATTTTAAAACCCAAAGAATATAAAGATGGTTGTATTCGTTGGGGTTCTGTTTGTGCTACAGGTGAACCACAAAGTTTGACGGAGGTCCTTGCTCATCCTAAGTGGAATGAGGCGATGGATGAGGAATATCGTGCACTCATGGCAAATCGTACGTGGCACCTTGTGCCACCACAGAAAGGTACAAATCTTATTGAGTGCAAGTGGGTTTACAAGATTAAACGTAAGTCTGATGGAAGTGTTGATCGTTATAAAGCACGGTTGGTAGCAAAAGGTTTTAAACAACGCTATGGTCTTGATTATGATGATACTTTTAGTCCCGTTGTCAAAGCTACTACTATCAGGATAATTCTCTCTATAGCTGTCTCTAAGAGTTGGTGCATCCGACAGTTGGACGTTAAGAACGCGTTTTTACATGGTGTTCTGAAAGAGGATGTATTTATGAAACAACCACCTGGGTATGTGGATTCAAGGTCACCTAATCTCGATTGTAAACTTGATAAAGCACTGTATGGTCTCAAACAGGCACCAAGAGCTTGGTATTCTCGCCTATCTGTCAAGCTGCAGTCACTTGGTTTTGTACCTTCCAAATGTGATACATCACTGTTTCTTTACTCCCGGGCTGGTGTCACTATTTTTATGCTCATCTATGTTGATGATATCATTGTTACCAGCTCTCATCCTCATGCAGTTGAAGCTCTTCTCACTGATCTTCGTATGGATTTTTCTCTCAAGGATCTTGGTTCTCTACACTATTTTCTTGGTATTGAGGTAACTCATGTTGATGGTGGCATTCTTTTATCTCAAGGGAAATATTTACTTGAATTGCTTCAACGAGTGGCTATGCCAGGCTGCAAACCAGTTAGCACACCCCTGTCAACCTCTGAGAAGCTGTCACTGTTTGATGGTCATCCTCTTGGGGCTAAGGATTCTACTCAGTACAGAAGCATTCACTACAAGAAATATGCTCATACTTGACGTTTTTTAAAATGTCGTTGATGAATTCGTCATAAATCTATGACGATTTCATCCGAGATTGTCGTAAGCCGTTTGAGGGGATCAAATCTACATATAAATTACGACGATGTGAGTCAAAAACGTCATAACCTCATAAGATGAGATCGTCATAACTTTTACGACGATTATAAAAATATCGTAACATGTTCTAACTATGTTGACATGTCACTCGTGGGTCCATTCTATCCCACCTCATCCTAATTTGTGAAGCAACCTACTATTCTATCATTTCAAAAATTCTCGAAATATTCTCATAAATACTTTGGATCATATATTCCTCAAATATGTGAAAACCCTTCCTTCCATAGTTCAAAAATAATTCAGCAATATTCATTTTCCTATTCTGTTCAGCATAGCACTTTGTGAAGGAAGTGCTGTTTCTATTTCTTTGATTACCCTCATATTTCTTGGGCACTCTTTCCTATCCAAATCATTGCCTCATGAAAACTTTCATAACGATTTGCCTAGTAAATCTTTCTCAACAAATTTCCAAAGTTTGTGTTCAGCTAACAGGTTTGTGAAGGAAGTACTAGATAGGAATGCATACAACTCGGTGATCATACATAAAATATGGTCTAAGTTGAGTGAATATTTCAGTGATGCCCTTTTGCACAATATTTTTTATAGATGATTCACAAAATCTACTTATTTTTAGCACTTAGAAACTACTCCCTCCATTCTAAAATATAAGGTGTATTAGTTTTTTTAAAAGTCAAACTATTTCTATGTATAAATGATCAAAAATAGCTAGAAAGGTTGGAAATGCATACAACTCGGTGATCATACATAAAATGTGATCTAAGTTGGGTGAATATTTTAGTGATGCCCTTTTGCACAATATTTTTTATAGCTGATTCACAAAATCTACTTATTTTTAGCACTTAGAATCTTATATTTAAAATAGTAGATGTTTTCAACCATTTTAAAATTTAAAAATAAAGTCAGGCGATGAAAGTTTTCGAATGTTAAAATAAAAATGTTCGGGTGTGTCGAATATTACCTAGGAGAATTTTACTTTAGAAATTGTTAATTTTGAGGGGTTTTATTGCGCTAAAATAAGAAAATCTGTTAAATAATGAAATAAAAACAGAAACAACTAATAAACAGGGAAAAGAAACCCCCTCGGCCCAAACTGGGCCGGCCCCAGCCAGCCCACCTAACCGGGGGTATTTAACCCCCGTCTAACCCTAAATCCACCCACAGCCTCCGAGTCCACCCCACGCCGCCACCCCATCCCTCCCACGCACAGAGACGGGAAAGCTCTCTCTCCCACGTTCCCTCCCCTCACGCACAGCGCCACCGCCGACCGCGCCGGCCCTCCCTCCCCTCGCTCACCTCACCCCGTCGCCGCGACCTCCCCTCCCTCCTCCGCTCTCCTCCTCCTAAAGCCTACCCGGCCCTCCGCGCCGCCGTGATCTCCGGCCCCGCCGCGCTCCCCGACGTCGCCGCGGCCGCGGGGCCCCAGCCGCCACCCCCATCGCCGTTGGTCGCGAGCCTCTGGGCAAGGTCCATGGCCACCTTCACATGCACGAGAGTGCTGTTGGGTAACGTAGCATAAATTCAAAAATTTTCCTACGCATGTTCAGATCTTCCTATGGAGAGACCAGCAACGAGAGAGGGGTAAGAGCATCTTCATACCTTTGAAGATCGCTAAGAGGAAGCGTTGCTAGAACGCGGTTGATGGAGTCGTACTCGCGGCGATTCCGATCTAGTACCGAACAACGGCACCTCCGCGTTCTACACACGTGCAGCCCGGTGACGTCTCCCGCACCTTGATCCAGCAAGGAGGAGGGAGAGGTTGGGGAAGAAGTCCAGCAACATGACGGCATGGTGTCGGTGGAGAGACGAGGTCTCCCGGCAAGGATTCGCCAAGCGCCGGCAGAGAGGAGGAGGGAGAGGAGCAGGGCTGCGCCGAGAGAGAGAGAAAACTGTGTGCTCCAAAGGCCAAAAGTGCCCACTATATATAGGGGAAGGGGAGAAGGGGTGCCACCCCTAGGGTTCCCACCCTAGGGGGTGCGGCAGCCCTCCCAGATGGGTGGTGCGGCGGCCAGAGGGGGAGGAGGGGGTGGCGCACCCACTGGTGGGCCTTAGGCTCACCTGGCCTAGGGTTTGCCCCCCCTTTTCCTTTCCCTTGCGCTATGGGCTGAGTGGGGAGGCGCACCAGCCCACCTAGGGGCTGGTTCCTACCCCCACTTGGCCCACCTTACCTCCCGGGGTCGTTTCCCCCCTTCGGTGGTTCCTCGGGACCACCTCCGGTGGTCCCGGTGGTCCCGGTACGTTACCGGTGATGCCCGAAACACTTCCGGTGTCCGAAACCATCCGTCCTATATATCAATCTTTACCTCCGGACCATTACGGAGCCCCTCGTGACGTCCGGGATCTTATCCGGGACTCCGAACAACTTTCGATAACCTCGTATAACAATTCCCTATAACTCTAGCGTCATCGAACCTTAAGTGTGTAGACCCTACGGGTTCGGGAGACAGGCAGACATGACCGAGACACCTCTCTGGCCAATAACCATCAGCGGGGTCTGGATACCCATGGTGGCTCCCACTAGCTCCACGATGATCTCATCGGATGAACCACGATGTCAAGGATTCAATCAATCCCGTATACGATTCCCTTTGTCTGTCGGTATAGAACTTGCAGTAGATTCGATCGTCGGTATACCTATACCTTGTTCAATCTCGTTACCGGTAAGTCTCTTTACTCGTTCCGTAGCACGTCATCGTGTGACTAACTCCTTAGTCACATTGAGCTCATGATGATGTTCTACCGAGTGGGCCCATAGATACCTCTCCGTCACACGGAGTGACAAATCCCGATCTCGGTTCGTGCCAACCCAACAGACACTTTCGGAGGTACCCGTAGTGCACCGTTATAGTCACCCAGTTACGTTGTGACGTTTGATACACCCAAAGCACTCCTACGGTATCCGGGAGTTGCACAATCTCACGGTCGAAGGAAAAGATACTTGACATTAGAAAAGCATTAGCATACGAACAATACGATCTAGTGCTAGGCTTAGGATTGGGTCTTGTCCATCACATCATTCTCCCAATGATGTGATCCCGTTATCAACGACATCTAATGCCCATGATCAGGAAACCATGATCATCTATTGACTAACGAGCTAGCCAACTAGAGGCTTGCTAGGGACACATTGTGATCTATTCATTCACACATTTATTACTGTTTCCTGTTAATACAATTATAGCATGAACGATAGACGATTATCATGAACAAGGAAATATGATAATAACCATTTTATTATTGCCTATAGGGCATATTTCCAACAGTCTCCCACTTGCGCTAGAGTCAATAATCTAATTACATTGTGATGTATCGAACACCCATAGCATCATGGTGTTGATCATGTTTTGCTCGTGGAAGAGGTTTAGTCAACGGGTCTGCAATATTCAGATCCGTGTGTACTTTACAAATATCTATCACTCCACTCTGAACATGGTCCTGGATGGAGTTGTAGCGGCGCTTGATGTGCTTCGTCTTCCGGTGAAACCTGGGCTACTTGGCTATGGCAATGGCTCCAGTGTTATCACAGAAGAGTGTCATAGGACCCGACGCGCTTGGAACCACTCCAAGGTCGGTGATGAGCTCCTTCATCCAAATTCCTTCATGAGCCGCTTCTGAAGCAGCTATGTACTCCGCTTCACATGTAGATGCTGCCACGACTTCTTGCTTGCTGCTGCACCAGCTCACTGCCCCACCATTCAACACATATACGTATCCGGTCTGTGACTTAGAGTCATCCGGATCTGTGTCGAAGCTAGCGTCGACGTAACCCTTTACGACGAGCTCTTTGTCACCTCCATAAACGAGAAACATTTCCTTAGTCCTTTTCAGGTACTTAAGGATATTCTTGACCGCTGTCCAGTGTTCCGTATCGGGATCACTTTGGTACCTCCCTACCAAACTTATGGCAAGGTTTATATCAGGTCTGGTACACAGCATGGCATACATTAGAGAGCCCACGGCTGAGGCGTAGGGGACATAACTCATCTTCTCTCTATCTGCTGCCGTGGTCGGCGACTGAGTCTTACTCAATCTCATACCTTGCAAAACTGGCAAGAACCATTTCTTTGAGTTTTCCATATTGAACTTCTTCAATATCTTGTCAAGGTATGTACTTTGCGAAAGACCTATGAGGCGTCTCGATCTATCTCTATAGATCTTGATGCCTAATATGTATGCAGCTTCTCCAAGGTCCTTCATTGAAAAACTCTTGTTCAAATAGGCCTTTATGCTCTCCAACATCTCTATATTATTCCCCATCAATAATATGTCATCTACATATAGTACGAGGAAAGCTACAAAGCTCCCACTCACTTTCTTGTACAGACAGGCTTCTCTGTAAACCTGTATGAACCCAAACGCTTTAATCACCTCATTAAAGCGAATGTTCCAACTCCGAGATGCTTGCACCAGCCCATAGATGGAGCGCTGGAGCTTGCATACTTTGTTAGCACCCTTAGGGTCGACAAAACCTTCTGGTTGCATCATATACAACTCTTCTTTAAGGTTCCCGTTAAGGAACGCTGTTTTGACGTCCATTTGCCAAATTTCATAATCATAAAAGGCGGCAATTGCTAACATGATTCAGACTGATTTCAGCTTCGCTACGGGAGAGAAAGTCTCTTCGTAGTCAACTCCTTGAATTTGTCGAAAACCCTTTGCGACAAGTCGAGCTTTGTAAACGGTTACATTACCGTTTGCATCAGTCTTCTTCTTGAAGATCCATTTATTTTCTATGGCTCGCCGGTCATCGGGCAAGTCCACCAAAGTCCATACTTTGTTCTCATACATGGATCCTATCTCGGATTTCATGGCCTCAAGCCATTTGTTGGAATCTGGGCCCGCCATTGCTTCTTCATAGTTCGAAGGTTCACCGTTGTCTAACAACATGATTTCCATCACAGGGTTGCCGTACCACTCTGGTGCGGAGCGTACCCTTGTGGACCTTCGCGGTTCAGTAGTAACTTGATCCGAAGCTTCATGATCATCATCATTAACTTCCTCTTCAGTCGGTGTAGGCGCCACATGAGCAACTTCCTGCGCTGCGCTACTTTCCTGTTCGAGAGGGGGTGTAATTACCTCATCAAGTTCTACCTTCCTCCCACTTACTTCTTTCGAGAGAAACTCTTTCTCTAGAAAGGATCCGTTCTTGGCAACAAAGGTTTTACCTTCGGATCTAAGATAGAAGGTATACCCAATAGTTTCCTTAGGGTATCCTATGAATACGCATTTCTCCGCTTTGGGTTCGAGCTTTTCTGGTTGAAGTTTCTTCACATAAGCATCGCAGCCCCAAACTTTAAGAAACGACAATTTAGGTTTCTTGCCAAACCATAGTTCATACGGTGTCGTCTCAACGGATTTAGACGGTGCCCTATTTAAAGTGAATGCTGCAGTTTCTAATGTGTATCCCCAAAATGATAGCGGTAAGTCAGTGAGATACATCATAGATCGTACCATATCTAATAAAGTGCGATTACGACGTTCAGACACTCCGTTGCGCTGCGGTGTGCCAGGCGGCGTGAGTTGTGAAACGATTCCACACTTCCTTAGGTGTGTGCCAAACTCGTGACTCAAATATTCTCCTCCACGATCAGATCATAGACATTTAATTTTTCTGTCACGTTGATTCTCAACCTCACTCTGAAATTCCTTGAACTTTTCAAACGTCTCAGATTTGTGCTTCATCAAGTAGATATACCCATACCTACTCAAATCATCGGTGAGAGTGAGAACATAACGATAACCACCGCGAGCTTCGACGTTCATTGGACCACACACACCAGTATGTATTATTTCCAATAAGTCGGTTGCTCTCTCCATTATTCCTGAGAATGGAGTCTTAGTCATCTTGCCCATGAGGCACGGTTCGCATGTGTCAAATGATTCAAAGTCAAGAGACTCTAATAGTCCATCAGTATGGAGCTTCTTCATGCGCTTAACGGCGATATGACCAAGGCGGCAGTGCCACAAGTATGTGGGACTATCATTATCAACTTTGCATCTTTTGGTACTCACACTATGAATATGTGTAACATCAAGATCGAGATTCATCAAGAATAAACCATTCACCAGCGGAGCATGACCATAAAACATATCACTCATAAATAGAACAACCATTATTCTCTGACTTAAATGAGTAGCTGTCTCGCATTAAGCAAGACCCTGATACAATGTTCATGCTTAAAGCTGGTACTAAATAACAATTATTAAGGTTTAAAACTAATCCCGACGGTAGATGTAGAGGTAGCGTGCCGACGGCGATCACATCGACCTTTGAACCATTCCGACGCGCATCGTCACCTCGTCCTTGGCCAGTCTCCGCTTATTCCACAGTTCCTGCTTTGAGTTGCAAATGTGAGCAACAACACCGGTATCAAATACCCAGGAGCTACTACGAGCGCTGGTAAGGTACACATCAATAACATGTATATCACATATACCTTTAACGTTGCCAGCCTTCTTGTCCGCTAAGTATTTGGGGCAGTTCCGCTTCCAGTGACCCTTTCCCTTGCAATAGAAGCACTCAGTCTCAGGCTTGGGTCCGTTCTTTTTCTTCTTCCCGGCATCTGGCTTACCGGGCGCGGCAACAACTTTGCCGTCTTTCTTGAAGTTCTTCTTACCCCTGCCTTTCTTGAAACTAGTGGTCTTGTTGACCATCAACACTTGATGCTCCTTCTTGATTTCTACTTCTGCAGACTTGAGCATCGAGTACAACTCGGGAATGGTCTTCTCCATCCCTTGCATGTTGTAGTTAAGCACAAAGCCTTTGTAGCTTGGTGGGAGAGACTGGAGGATTCTGTCAATGATAGCATCATCCGAAAGTTCGACTCCAAGTGAAGTCAGACGACCGTGTAACCCACACATTTTGAGTATGTGATCACTGACAGAACTGTTCTCCTCCATCTTACAGCTGAAGAACTTGTCGGAGACTTCATATCTCTCGACACGGGCATGAGCTTGAAAAACTAGCTTCAGCTCCTGGAACATCTCATATGCCCCGTGTTGCTCAAAACGCCTTTGGAGCCCCGTTTCTAAACTGTATAACATGCCGCACCTGACCAGAGAGTAGTCATCACTCCGCGCTTGCCAGACGTTCAGAATGTCCTGGGCTGCTGCGGGAGCGGGAGGGTCACCTAGCGGCGCATTAAGGACATAAGCCTTTTTAGCTGCTTCAAGGATGAGCTTCAAGTTGCGAACCCAGTCCGCATAGTTGCTACCATCATCTTTCAGCTTGTTTTTCTCTAGGAATGCGTTGAAGTTGAGGTTGACGTTGGACATCTACAATATTTATAAAGACAACTTTTAGACTAAGTTCATGACAATTAAGTTCATTTAATCAAATTAAGTATGAACTCCCACTTAAATCGACATCCCTCTAGTCATCTAAGTGATACATGATCCATGTTGACTAACCCATGTCCGATCATCACGTGAGACGGACTAGTCACCATGGTGAGCAACTTCATGCTGATCGTATTCAACCATACGACTCATGTTCGACCTTTCGGTCTCTTGTATTCGAGGTCATGTCTGTACATGCTAAGATCGTCGAGTCAACCTAGGTGTTTCGCGTGTGTAAATCTGGCTTACACCCGTTGTATGCGAACGTTAGAATCTATCACACCCGATCATCACGTGGTGCTTCGAGACAACGAACCTTCGCAACGGTGCACACTTAGGGGAATACGTTCTCGAAATTTTAAGAGGGATCATCTTGTTATGCTACCGTCGTTTTAAGCAATAAGATGTAAAACATGATAAACATCACAATGCAATCATATAGTGACATGATATGGCCATTATCATCTTTGCTCTTTCGATCTCCATCTTCAGGCATTGCATGATCATCATCGTCACCGGCGTGACACCATGATCTCCATCATCATGATCTCCATCATCGTGTCTCCATGAAGTCGTCACGCCAACTACGACTATCACTACTACTATGGCTAACCGTTAGCAATGAAGTAAAAGTAGTAAGCACATGGTGTTGCATCTCATACAATAAATTAAGACAACTCCTATGGCTCCTGCCGGTTGTCATACTCATCGACATGCAAGTCGTGAAACCTATTACAATAACATGATCATCTCATACATCATACATGCAACATCACAACTTTGGCCATATCACATCACATGTCAAACCCTGCAAAAACAAGTTAGACGTCCTCTAATTGTTGTTGCAAGTTTTACGTGGCTGATTAGGGTTTCTAGCAAGAACGCCTTCTTACCTACGTGACAGCCACAACGATGATATGCCAAAGCTATTTACCCTTCATAAGGACCCTTTTCATCAAATCCAATCCGACTAGAGTAGGAGAGACAGACACCCGCTAGCCACATTTATGCACGATGTGCATGTCTGTCGGTGGAACCAGTCTCACGTAAGCGTACGTGTAAGGTCGGTCCGGGCCGCTTCATCCCACAATACCGCCGGAAAAGAATAAGACTAGTAACGGCAAGCAAATTGACAAACCATCGCCCACAACTTTTGTGTTCTACTCGTGCATAGAATCTACGCATAGAAAACCTGGCTCGGATGCCACTGTTGGGTAACGTAGCATAAATTCAAAAAATTTCCTACGCATGTTCAGATCTTCCTATGGAGAGACCAGCAACGAGAGAGGGGTAAGAGCATCTTCATACCTTTGAAGATCGCTAAGCGGAAGCGTTGCTAGAACGCGGTTGATGGAGTCGTACTCGCGGCGATTCCGATCTAGTACCGAACAACGACACCTCCGCGTTCTACACACGTGCAGCCCGGTGACGTCTTCTGCACCTTGATCCAGCAAGGAGGAGGGAGAGGTTGGGGAAGAAGTCCAGCAACACGACGGCGTGGTGTCGGTGGAGAGACGAGGTCTCCCGGCAGGGCTTCGCCAAGCGCCGGCAGAGAGGAGGAGGGAGAGGAGCAGGGCTGCGCAGAGAGAGAGAGAAAACTGTGTGCTCCAAAGGCCAAAAGTGTCCACTATATATAGGGGAAGGGGAGAAGGGGTGCCACCCCTAGGGTTCCCACCCTAGGGGGTGCGGCAGCCCTCCCAGATGGGTGGTGCGGCGGCCAGAGGGGGAGGAGGGGGTGGCGCACCCACTGGTGGGCCTTAGGCCCACCTGGCCTAGGGTTTGCCCCCCTTTTTCTTTCCCTTGCGCCATGGGCTGAGTGGGGAGGCGCACCAGCCCACCTAGGGGCTGGTTCCCACCCCACTTGGCCCACCTTACCTCCCGGGGTCGTTGCCCCCCTTCGGTGGTTCCCCGGGACCACCTCCGGTGGTCCCGGTGGTCCCGGTACGTTACCGGTGATGCCCGAAACACTTCCGGTGTCCGAAACCATCCGTCCTATATATCAATCTTTACCTACGGACCATTTCGGAGCCCCTCGTGACGTCCGGGATCTCATCCGGGACTCCGAACAACTTTCGGTAACCTCGTATAACAATTCCCTATAACCCTAGCGTCATCGAACCTTAAGTGTGTAGACCCTAAGGGTTCGGGAGGCAGGCAGACATGACCGAGACACCTCTCTGGCCAATAACCATCAGCGGGGTCTGGATACCCATGGTGGCTCCCACTAGCTCCACGATGATCTCATCGGATGAACCACGATGTCAAGGATTCAATCAATCCCGTATGCGATTCCCTTTGTCTGTCGGTATGGAACTTGCCCGAGATTCGATCTTCGGTATACCTATACCTTGTTCAATCTCGTTACCAGTAAGTCTCTTTACTCGTTCCGTAGCACGTCATCGTGTGACTAACTCCTTAGTCACATTGAGCTCATGATGATGTTCTACCGAGTGGGCCCAGAGATACCTCTCCGTCACACGGAGTGACAAATCCCGATCTCGATTCGTGCCAACCCAACAGACACTTTCGGAGGTACCCGTAGTGCACCTTTATAGTCACCCAGTTACGTTGTGACGTTTGATACACCCAAAGCACTCCTACGGTATCCGGGAGTTTCACAATCTCACGGTCGAAGGAAAAGATACTTGACATTAGAAAAGCATTAGCATACGAACAATACGATCTAGTGCTAGGCTTAGGATTGGGTCTTGTCCATCACATCATTCTCCCAATGATGTGATCCCGTTATCAACGACATCTAATGCCCATGATCAGGAAACCATGATCATCTATTGACTAACGAGCTAGCCAACTAGAGGCTTGCTAGGGACACATTGTGATCTATTCATTCACACATGTATTACTGTTTCCTGTTAATACAATTATAGCATGAACGATAGACGATTATCATGAACAAGGAAATTTTGTAATAACCATTTTATTATTGCCTCTAGGGCATATTTCCAACAAGTGCCCCCTCCCCTCATGTCCGCTCTTCCCCCGCCCCCTCCCCCCTTCCGTTGTTCGGAGTTTGAGTGAATCTGTGTCGCAGGAAGGCCCACGTCAACATCGGCAACATCGGCCACGTCGACCACGGCAAGACCACGCTCACCGCCGCCATCACCAAGGTCAGATCAGGACCGCTCTTGCCTCGAGCTGGTCCGAATTTGAATGGCTCGTCGTCTATAGATGTGATATGAATTCTAAACGAGTGAGTCTTTTTCGCAGGTGCTGCCGGAGGCCGGGAGCGCCAAGGCGGTGGTGTTCGACGAGATCGACAAGGCCCCGGAGGAGAAGGCTAGAATAATCACCATATCTACGGTCCGGTCTTGGCGCTTGCTGCTCACATTTTGGGCCATACTAAAAAAACCTATATTTAGAAACGGAGGGAGTAGTGTGCATGCCATGCATTAGGTCAGAATAATGCTACGCTTTGTACACTCCACGTGAGATGTTGTGTCTTACTACTATTAATCTTGGTCTGGACGCCATTGCTGGTGAGGAGTTAAGCAGGCAATGTAGAGCGTGGAGTGAGAAACAGTACCGATGTCTGGTACCAATTCGAGAAGAAGCTAGTTAGTACCTGCTGTTGGGTGGTATCTGCGAGACGGTTCTGGTACCAGCATGTTCGTGGTGTAGAGGGTATGCATACATCGGTTAGTACGTATAATGAGACTGCTCACCTGCTGCTCGTCCTGTGCTTGCTCTTGTCGCCAGCCGTCCGTCCGTCGTATTTTTACCGTACACAACCGTATGTGTATGTATGTATGTATACATCAGGGGTGGTTATGGTTCCAATCAGTCACCCTGTCAGGTGGCCCATCTGCCTCAAGCATAATCGACCCTAGGACAAGGGAACGTTTGGGTTTGGATACACGTTGGTTGGCCCGTCAGCGTTATCGACTACGAAAAGTAGATGGAGCTTCTTCTCTCTTGTCAAGTAGGCAAGGTAGTGATCTAAAAAATCTTATATCTATGTCTTATAGAGGGAGTAGTACATTGTACATACATATTCATACACAGATTGTAGCAAGAAAGTAGTCACATGCACACAGTGCGGGTGCCTGCGATCTTTGTACAATGTACTCACGCCGATTAGCTGCCATGGGTTGAGGGATCTAGTGAAACTATTTTGTAAAGAGTTATGGAATGCCTTGGATGCTGAATTCAGGATCTGGGTGACTGACCTACATGATGAACTTCCAGTACAATCCTACATATCAGAATAGCAACTTACCATGTCTAGCGCGCACATGCATTCTAGAGCCTTCAGATTCCTTAACTGCCAATCACACACTTCTCTGATGCTTGTGTGCTTTTAATTTGCTGTGGATTACTTAGAACATGATCACCGGTGTTGCTCAAATGGATGGTGGTATTCTTGTCGTGTCAGCTCCTGATGGCCCCATGCCACAAACAAAGGAGCATATTCTTCTAGCTCGGCAAGTTCCAAATTCTCACTATTCTCTGCCAGCAGTTTGTCTATTCAGCATGTTCACTTTGCAGTTCTTAGCAGATGGACATTTCCCCCTCTTTTTTTAGGTCGGTGTGCCATCACTTGTTTGTTTCTTGAATAAAGTTGATGCTGTTGAGGATGAAGAGTTACTGGAACTTGTGGAGATGGAGCTTCGTGGTATGCTACTTGGTTGACGTGAGTTATAAGGTATTGTTTAGATCGACCTAAGTTAGAAGCCTGTCACTTGTTAGACTCATATATTTATGTATATACATTCCTCTGCCTGGCTACGTATTCCAACTTTACGCTGCGAAACGGATAAAAGAAAATGTTAGCAGTTACATATCTCGAATTCAGTTCAGATCAATACTATTTACCGGCTGGACAGATGCTATTATGCTTGTGCATTTTAACACCATGTAATATATGTAGCCTCCACAATCTGTTCCATTTTGCTTGCTATTAAATCTCTGTGACATTGTTTGTGAGCTCTAGCCGTGTCTAGGTTTGGAATTCGGTCAGTGTTGTGAAATCTAACATCGTTCATGTGGCTGTTGTCCCCGTCTATTTTAGAACGTAGCACTGGGATTAAATAGTTACGATCAGCGTTTGAACGATTTAGTATCATGGCTAATGCAGCGACATGTCCGATTTAAACAGTTGTGAAATTTTTGGGGTGTATTGCATAACAAGAGTTTGGAATCTCATCTGCAGTTATGCTTGTATTTTATGTATAGCTTAATTTTAGCAATAGGAATAGACAGTCACACCTAATTCTCAAACAGATCGTTTAGTGCTTACTCAGTTATAATATTTTGGCAGTCTCCTCTTCGTGTGTTGTGTCACGTGGGGTTCAGGGCCGGAGAGCTTTCCTTGGAGGAGATGGATCGGCTGATGACGGTGGTGGCCAACCCACGGCAGTTCAAGGTGCCGGACTGGTTCTTCAACAAGAAGGACTACAAGGACGGCAGGTTCTCCCAGGTCCCACGCGCTGGATAAGCATGTCACGAGAAGGACCACCTTCAAGGTACCAACCAAAATACCGTACTATTTCTCTTGTGCTATGCATTCATCTCTGTGATTGTAAATTATGATGTTCAGGTTTGTTTGAAGGGAGTAATGCATCCTGACAGTGTAGCTGTACTGATGGAGATCAGATACAAATCTTCTATATCGTCTGCTTGATGCCATGTCGAATTGTGTGCTTAATTATGAAGTAAACTGATCACACGCCTTATTTTTTGACCCGCCACAGGGCTGGCATCGTTCATGTAGGAGCAGATTTTTACTTCTCCAAAAACATAAACCTGAGCAGCCAAATTATGACACTTGGTTAAGCCTCAATTTCGTGATGAGTTAGCTTATTCCAAGTTCAGGAGATTTGTTTGCTTTTGCATGGAAAATAGTAAATGTGACTATGTGCTCATGTTAATTGCATAGTTTATCAGAGGGTAAACTGTCTGCTGCATGCAAGTGTGTGGATTAATTTCTTATGTTGTTCCTAACTAATATATGGACCTACTGGATGATTTCTTTCTTAACTTGCATATGATAGTTTCTCGCAATCGTTTTCAAGTAGTATTTGATTTATTTTTCTGCCGAGTTTTGGAGAACATACTTATGTGCTCCAGTGTATTAGCGTCACAAGCAGAATAACTCCTTTTCTGTATTCTAACCAGGAAATAATTCTGGAAACGACACTCATTTTCAGCATGGGCTGGCAAGCATCTTGGTGATTCTTTTTATTTAGTTAGAGTTGCACATGTCACTATATTATGTAACAAAAAATCGTAGCTAGTGAGAAAATTTTAGAAACTCCATGTACACATAGTGGTGAGTGTTAGTCATACTATTTATGTAAATGGCTTTTGTTGCCAATTCTTGCTTACAAGCTATTGGATCCATCATTGTCTAATGTTTGATGTTGTGTACACATTATTCTTATTTTTTGCACAGGTGAAGTACGAAGCAAGTGTGAAGCTATGAAGCGTATCAAAGATTAGTGAATGTGTTGTAATAGTAGGCAGTAGTAGGCATATCTGTGTTGTGGTGTAGTGTAAAGATTGTACACTAGTGGAAAACGGGCCTTTGGTCGGGACCTTTTAGTCCTGGCCTGCCTCTGGGCCGGGACTAAAGGCCCGGCCACATCGCCCCAATTCTCAATGCCTCCCTCGAGGCTTTAGTCTCGGCCCGTAAGGAGCCTTTAGTCCCGGTTCGTGTCCCAAACCGGGACTAAAGGGCTACGCGGTGGGCAGCCCGCATGTGCGCCACCTTTAGTCCCGGTTTGTGTCTCAAACCGGGACTAAAGTCCTCTGTCTATATATAGCGCAGCCCCCCTCTCCCCTCTTCCTTGCATTTTTCTTGGATGGAGGATTGTGGGTGTGTGCTAGCTCTCCACTTTTTTTGATGCACTAGAGGTGTTTGTTGAAATGTGTGTTAGAGCGATGCCGCTTCAGTTCACCGAACACAACTACGATATGAGATGCCTGAGCCACGCTTAAACCTCTTCCTCTTTATTTCTACTTATTCTAAAAGGTTAGCAACTATATTTCCTCGTTTAGACCGTGCGGTACTAATTTTTAGGACCGTGATTGTATTTGATATACTATCGTATAACATAGATGAGCCATCCATGGATGTACGGTGATCGACGCACAACCGCTTACAGAGAAGGCGTGCATTCTTTTCGAGATGCAGCCGATGCGAACAAGCATGGTGGTGGCTATATGTTTTGTCCATGTGTTGAATGTCGGAATGAGAAGGATTACACTTCCTCAAGAGTCATTCAGAGCCACCTGCTTCGGTCCGGTTTTATGTCGGGCTATAATGTTTGGACCAAGCACGGAGAAAGAGGGGTTATGATGGAAGACGACAATGAAGAAGAACAGAACGATGATGACAACTACCGATCTATGTTCCCTGAGTATGCTGATACCGCAATGGAAGACAATGAAGAAGAAGATCAGGATGAAGAACGGGAACCAGATGAGCCCGCTGATGATCTTGGCCGGGTCATTTCTGATGCACGGCGAGGTTGCGACACAGAAAAGGAGAGGTTGCAGTTCGAGCAGATGTTACAGGACCACAACAAATTGTTGTACCCAACTTGTGAAGATGGCCAGAAGAAGCTGGGTAGCACACTGGAATTGCTGAAGTGGAAGGCAGAGACCGGTGTGACTGACTCGTCATTTGAAAAGTTGCTGGTACTGATGAAGAAGATGATTCCAAGAAAGAACGAATTGCCCGCCAGCACGTATGAAGCAAAGAAGCTTGTCTGCCCTCTAGGATTAGACGTGCAGAAGATACATGCATGCCCTAATGACTGCATCCACTACCGCGGTGAGAAGTACGAGAATATGGATAAATGCCCGGTATGCACTGCATTGCGGTATAAGATCAGAAAAGATGACCGTGGTGATATTGAGGGCGAGCCACCCAGGAAGAGGGTTCCTGCCAAGGTGATGTGGTATGCTCCTATAATACCACGGTTGAAACGTCTGTTCAGAAATAAAGATCATGCGAAGTTGTTGCGATGGCACATGGAAGATCGTATGAAAGACGATAAGTTGAGGCACACCGCTGATGGTCGGCAGTGGAGAAAAATCGAGAGAGAGTTCCCGAGATTTGCAGCTGACGTGATGGGGTTATAGTCCCAGGGTAGGGTCATAGGCCTGCCCTATAGGTCCTACCCAAGGACTACCCTTCATAAGGGACAAGGTCCTTAGTCAGTTCCGACTGAACTAAGAAGTTTCCATCATCCAGTTGGTAACAGATCTTCGACCTTCCAGTCGGAGACGAGCATTCGGAGTATATCAAACTAACCAACTGGATTCCACTCTGTGCATCGTAACCCCCCTGGGGGGAAACGGTCATACGTTTCCGCTCGCCTTTATTAGCATTTAAGACGTACGTTACCTGTAACATAGGCATTTATTCGCCACTACTCCACCCCTATGCACCGAACCGTTGTGGAGGGCAGCGCACTCTATATAAGCCACCCTCCCCCACTGGTACAGGGGTTAACAAATCATTGTATTCCATATTCCACTCGACAACAAGCTCCCAGAGCACTGAGACGTAGGGCTATTACCTCCACCGCAGAGGGGCCTGAACTCATACAACCTCGCCGTAGCTAAGGCTCTGCCCATCCTTTTCGTACCCTACACATCTACTGTCACGCTCATACCCACGACAGTTGGCGCCCACCGTGGGGCAGGCGTCTAAGCGACTTCCGGCGAGTTTGCGACTACTTCCTTTCGTCATGTCGTCCGGTGGAGATTCGAGCATGGGTCACGAGATCTTCTTTGGCGCTCTCTCCTTCATCGTCGATGATTCGGCGTGGCTTCGGGATGCTCCTCTCGACGTCGAGGCGCTTCCCCATCGTGGGGCTACGCACTTCCGTGCCGGCACCCGCGACATTCTTCTTCTCCAGCAATCGGCTCCGGTGTCGACCTACACCGCCGTCACGCGCCGCAGCAAGCGGTCTCGCCATCCGCGGCTCCAGCGTTGGGTGCAACACGCCCAGGCACGCCAGAACGCTTCTTCACAAGTGGCGGTTCTAGAGTCTGTTGTGGTTGCCCCGTTGTCCCAGCGCTCGGACTCGGTTCCGACTGAGTTTCCTTCCGAGTACGTGGGTCATGGGCCTGCAGCAGAAGTACACATGGCCAACTCCCATGAAGATCCCCGTCAAGCTGGCCGGAACGAGCACGAGGTCGGCGAAACGTCCGTCGCGCGCCGTCCACCTCGCCGTTCTGCCAGTCGGCTCACTCGGCGGAGCAACGTGGAGTTGTTCCGCACACCTCTCCTCAACTTGGCTGCGGCTGCCAAGATAGCCGATTCCCTCCAGCCGACTGATTCAGAGGCTGGCAGGGGGATCGAGCAAATCCGCGCCCTGCTGCACACGGTGCAGCAGCAAAATTCGGCTGTTTCCCAGTGGCACAACAGGATCCACAATAGTTCTGTTCATGCGAATACGCATCGGTCAGTTCACAGCCCTGGTTCCCAGCAGCGGCACAAGGGAGGCAGCCGTTCCATAAATCATGAAGATCGACGCCGTTCACGCACCCCTCCGCGGGGTGGGCCCTACGGGCCCCGACATCATAATGATCGGCGTTCAGTCGGTGACACTTACGACCCAAGGCCCGACGCGAGAGGGCGTATCGCTCAGCGGAGGGTTGACAGGGGCCGAGCCCACCGCGATGGTTACGATATGGACCGTCCGAGTGGAAGCAGGACCATCGTGTCCGGCCCCGAGTGTTTCAGTCGGGCCATCCGTTCGGCTGACATCCCGCCCAACTTCCGATTGGCGACGAGAATCAGCAAGTTTACAGGGGAGTCCAAGCCAGAAACATGGCTGGATGACTACCGAGTAGCAGTCCAGATCGGAGGAGGGGACGACCATGTCGCCATGAAGCACCTCCCTCTGATGCTCGACGGCTCGGCGCGGGCATGGCTGAACCAGTTGGCCCCCTCAAGCATCTACAGTTGGGCAGATCTGGCTCGAGTGTTCATCAGGACCTTCGAAGGGACGTGCAAGCGCCCTGCGGGCCTCGTGGAGCTCCAGCATTGCGTCCAGAAGCAGAATGAGCCCCTGCGTGACTTCATTCAGCGTTGGACAACTCTCTACCACACGGTGGAAAACGTCACCGAGCATCAAGCAGTCTGCGCCTTCAAGGCAGGCGTGCGGTACAGGGATCTGTACCTAAAGTTCGGCCGAACAGGTGACATCTCCATGAGCAAGATGATGGAGATAGCAGCACGCTATGCAAATGGCGAAGAGGAGGACCGCATCCGAAGCGGCAAGCACAAGACAGTCGGCGACGGAGACGGGACTAACACTCGGAAGCAGAAGCAAAAAGCTCCGTCCACTCCACAGGCAGAAGCTGCAGCCGTGACCAATGCCAAGTTCAAGGGCAAAGGGAAGGCACAGTTTACCCCCAAGAAGAAGCAGTTCAGTAATCCCATCCTGGACCATCCATGTCCGGTTCATACGAAGATGGACGAAGAAGGCAACCCCATATATCCAAAGCATACCACTCGACAGTGTCGCCTCCTGATCCAGGGGTTCGGCGAAGGGCAACCGGGTGAAAAGGACAACTAACAGGATGAGGAGGATAAGGAGGATCCGTTCCCCCAAGTCCATGCAACACTCATGATTTTTGCTGACGTTGAGAGCAAGAGTCGGCTGAAGCTGGTGAGCAGGGAGGTGAACATGGCCACCCCTACCAGCCCCAAGTTCCAAAAATGGTCTCAGACTGCGATCACCTTTGACCAGTCGGATCATCCAGCACACGTACCCACCCCAGGGAGACAGGCTCCGGTCATCGACCCAGTGGTAGAAGGAGTCCGACTGCACAAAGACCTCATGGATGGCGGCAACGGCTTGAACATCATGTACGCCGACACACTCAAGGGGATGGGCATCCCGATGTCCAAACTCAGCGAGAGCAGCATGCAGTTCTATGGAGTCGTCCCTGGACGGAAGGCGAAGTCACTCGGCAAGATTGCTTTGGACGTCGTTTTCGGCTCCGACAAGAACTTCCGCAAGGAAAAGCTGACGTTCGAAGTGGTGGACTTCCAGAGCGCTTACCACGCAATTCTGGGCCACCCAGCGTATGCGCGTTTCATGGCCCGTCCATGTTATGTATACCTGAAGCTAAAGATGCCATGCCCGAAAGGCGTGATCACCATCACGGGAAATCGACAGCGAGCCGAAGAGTGTCTGCAGCAGGGATCAAGAATCGCCGACCAGCAGATGGCCGTCCTTGAGCTCGACGAGTACAAGAAAACAGTCGACCCCGCCGACCTAATGCGCTCAAAGAAGCCAGCTTCAGAGTCTGCATTCCAGTCGGCGGGAGAGACGAAGAAGGTCAGCATCCACCCGACGGACGACACTGCTGCCCCGACGAACATCTCCACCACCCTCGATCCTAAATAGGAAGCTAAGCTCACCCAATTCCTCCGTGAGAACTGGGACATCTTCGCATGGAAACCCTCTGACATGCCAGGTTTACCTAGGGAGTTGGCTGAGCACCGACTGCATGTGGATCCCACCGCTCGGCCCGTCCGAGAGCGCCTGCGCCGGTCCGCCGCGCACAAGAGGAAGGCAATCAGGGAGGAGGTGGCCAAGCTGCTGGTAGCCAACTTCATTCGTGAGGTTCACTACTCCGAGTGGCTCGCCAATGTTGTCATGGTGCCCAAGAAGGACAAGTCGCTCCAAATGTGCATCGACTTCAAGCATCTCAATAAGGTCTGCCCAAAAGACCATTTTCCGCTCCCTCACATAGATCAAATTGTCGATTCGACTGCGGGTTGCGAGCGTTTGTCATTTCTTGATGCCTACTCGGGCTATCATCAGATCCGTCTGTATGGCCCCGATGAATTAAAAACAACCTTCATCACCCCATTCGGGTGCTTCTGCTACATCACTATGCCATTCGGTTTGAAGAATGCAGGAGCTACCTTTATGCGCATGATCCAAAAATGCCTTCTCGACCAGATCGGTCGGAATGTGGAGGCATATATGGATGATATCGTAGTCAAGTCACGCAAAGGTTCCGACCTGCTGGCTGACTTGGCAGAAACATTCGCCAACCTTCGTAGGTACGATATCAAGCTCAACCCCGCCAAATGTTCATTCGGCGTTCCCAGCGGAAAGTTACTCGGTTTCTTCGTTTCCGAACGAGGGATCGATGTCAACCCCGAAAAGATCGGGACCATCGTCCGAATGGAGAGGCCAGTCAGAATACACGATGTTCAACGGCTCACACGTTGCCTAGCGGCTTTGAGCAGGTTCATCAGTCGACTCGGCGAGAAAGCACTTCCTCTGTACCGACTCATGAAGAAATCAGATACTTTCGAGTGGACAGACGAAGCCCAAGTCGCATTCGACGACCTCAAAGTCCTACTTTCCACCCAGCCGGTTCTTACTGCTCCGCTCAGTAAAGAGCCCCTTATTTTGTAAATCGCGGCTACAAATTAAGTCGTCAGTACTGTTCTTACAGTCGAACGAGAAGAAGAAGGCAAAGCATACAAAGTTCAGCGGCCAGTGTACTATGTCTCCGAAGTCCTGACTCCTTCCAAGCAGAGGTATCCGCACTATCAAAAACTTATCTACGGGATTTACATGACTGCGAAGAAAGTGGCCCATTATTTCCAAGACCACTCGGTGTCTGTTGTTTCCGATGCTCCGTTGTCGGAAATTCTCCACAATCGAGACGCGTCAGGCCGAGTGGCGAAGTGGGCAATGGAGATGCTGTACTGCGATATCAAATTCGAGGCCAAGAAAGCTATTAAGTCTCAAGCTCTGGCTGACTTCATAGCAGAATGGGTAGAACAACAGCAACCGACCCACATCTACTCGGCCCATTGGACAATGTTCTTCGATGGGTCCAAGATGTTGAATGCCTCCGGGGCTGGCGTTGTGATCATATCGCCAAAGGGCGACAAGCTCAAGTATGTGCTACAAATACACTTCGATTCCTCCAACAACGAGGCAGAGTATGAAGCTCTCCTCTACGGATTGCGCATGGCCATCTCACTCGGCGTCCGTCGCCTGATGGTCTACGGCGATTCGGATTTGGTGGTCAATCAAGTGATGAAAGAGTGGGACGTCAGGAACCCCACCATGACCACATATTGCAATGCAGTGAGGAAGCTTGAGAAGTTTGAAGGTCTAGAACTTCACCATGTTCCGAGACTGAAGAACCAAGCAGCTGATGAGTTGGCAAAACTCGGATCCACTCGGAGACCAGTCCCGAGTGACGTCTGCCTCGAGCACCTTCACCTTCCCTCAGTCAAAGAAGATCCTTTCACGGAGGAACCAGTACAAACAAAGAGTTCAACAGATCCGACTGAAGTCGATGTACCTGCTGTGGTTGATCTAGTCATGGAGATCCTTGCTGTCATCCCCGATTGGACTGTGCCGATCATTGCATATATCCTGAGGCATGAACTACCAGAAGATGAAGTCCAGGCCAGGCAGATAGTCCGCAGGTCGAAGTCATTCACTGTCATTGACGGCCAATTGTACAAGGAAAGCGTTTCAGGCGTTCTTCAACGATGCATCTCCCCAGAGGAGGGGCAGCTAATCCTGGAAGATATTCACTCGGGGACCTGCGGTCATCACGCCTCTTCGAGAGCAATCGTCGCCAAGGCATTCAGGGCCGGTTTCTTCTGGCTGTAGGCAAACGAGATGGCTAAAGATATGGTCGACCGATGTGAGGGCTGTTAGTTCTACTCCAACAAGTCCCACAAGCCGACATCTGCGTTGAAGACAATCCCTCTTGTGTGGCCGTTTGCGGTATGGGGATTAGATACAGTCGGTCCATTCAAGACAGGCCAAGGAGGATACACACACCTGTTGGTGGCAGTCGACAAGTTCACAAAATGGATTGAAGCCAAGCCCATCAAGAAGCTCGACGCCCTAACAGCCATCAAGTTTGTCAGGGACATCATCTCCAGATTCGGTGTGCCTCACAGCATAATCACGGACAACGGAACAAACTTCGACCCGCACAGATTCAAAGGTTTCTGTGCAAGCCAAGGTATCCGAGTGGATTTTGCTTCTGTAGCACATCCTCAATCCAATGGACAAGCAGAGCGGGCGAATGGACTTATTCTGCAAGGTTTGAAGCCCCGACTCCTGCGAGAGGTGGGACATGCCGCTGGCGCATGGGTCACCGAGTTACCTTTAGTGCTTTGGGGTCTCCGCACAACCCCGAATAGATCTACAGGGCGATCATCGTTCTTCCTCGTTTATGGAGCAGAAGCGGTCCTTCCGAGTGACTTGCTTCACAATGCTCCACAAGTCGAACTCTTCTCCGAAGCTGAAGCAGAACAAGCAAGGCAAGATGGAGTGGACCTTCTAGAGGAGGAGCGCGAGATGGCGCTGACTCGCTCAACCATTTATCAACAAGATGTGCGGCGTTTTCATGTACGCCACGTCAGGAGTCGCACGTTCCAACCAGGCGACCTGGTGCTCCGAGTGGATCAGCAGAGACCTCACAAGCTGGCTCCTGCCTGGGAAGGACCCTTCATCATCTCCAAGGTGTTGAACAACGGAGCATACAGACTCTACAACATCGACAGGGAGACAGACGAGCCGCGAGCATGGAACGGAGATCTCCTGAAGCGCTTCTACACGTGACCGTCGACTGAAGCAATGTAAAGAACAAGTTTTGATGAAATAATATAAAGCAGATTGAGCTTTTGCACATTCAGAATTCTTCCGCGATCACAGACTCCGGTCTCAAGAAAAAAACTTAGCTGCGATCCTGAGTCGCCTAAGTTCTAACTTTCTCCGAGTGTGCACTAAACGTCACACTCGGGGACTTAGCTGCGATCCAGAATCGCCTAAGTACTAACTTTCTCCGACTGTGCACTTAACGTCACACTCGGGGACTTAGCTGCGATCCAGAATCGCCTAAGTATTAACTCTCTCCGACTGTGCACTTAACGTCACACTCGGGCACTTAGCTGCGATCCAGAATCACCTAAGTATTAACTTTCTCCGACTGTGCACTTAACGTCACACTCGGGGACTTAGGTGCGATCCAGAATCGCCTAAGTATTAACTTTCTCCGAGTGTGCAATTAACGTTACACTCGGAGACTTAGCTGCGATCCAGAATCGCCTAAGTATTAACTTTCTCCGAGTGTGCACTTAATGTTACACTTGGGGACTTAGCTGCGATCCAGAATCGCCTAAGTATTAACTTTCTCCGAGTGTGCACTTAACGTCACACTCGGAGACTTAGCTGCGATCACGAATCACCTAAGTATTAACTTTCTTCGAGTGTGCACTTAACGCCACATTCGGGGACTTAGCTGCGATGCAGATTCGCCTAAACACCCACATGCCTTCGACTGTATCCTACAGACCCTCGTTGAGGTTACTGTGGACGTCAAAACAACTGACAAATACATGAGTTACAGACCCTCATTGAGGCTCATGTTGATGTCAAAACAACTGACAACTACATGAGTTGCAGACCCTCATTGAGGCTCATGTGGAGGTCAAAACAACTGACAACTACATGCGTTGCAGACCCTCATTGAGGCTCATGTGGATGTCAAAACAACTGACAACTACATCAGTACCTACTCACCCCGAGTGCGCCCAGATAGTCGCACTCAACAACCTACCTGCGATCCCGTATCGCCCAAGTACTCTTTGACCTCCGAGTACGTCCTATCGATCCACTCGACGATCCTATCGAGTACGAATGTTTGCCTTTGGCTTCACCAAGAAACGCCAAACAAAGACTCGAGTCAAAATTGCAACAGAAGAGCAAAGGATTCGATTCACAGTTCAAACAAAGATAGTGGCTCGGTGTGGATCAAGCTTACCCACACCGAAACAAGAATGTGACGGCCAACAACAGTGGCCAAAGTTTCTTACAAATCAACACTCGGCATACCGAGGATAAAGTTTTCTTACGCGTCGTTTGGATTGGCGCCGGGACTGGAGGGCTCCACGAAGGTGTCCAGGTCGATTCCGTCGGCGATGCGGGTGGCACTCTCAAGGAAGGTTTCCATGAAGTCTTCGAATCGAAGTTTCTTCGTATTGGCGACCTTCAATGCTTTCAGCTTCTCCTCGTGCCCCTCCTTGCAATGAACTCGGACCACGGACAGAGCAACATCTGCACCACAACGAGCCGCAGATTTCTTCCATGACTGCACTCGGTTCGGGATCTCCTCCAGTCGAGTCATCAAGTTTTCCATCTCCTGCCGCGACTCATCTTCAGGCCAAAGCTCCTTGTCGATCCGGCCGACGACTTCTCTTAGTCGACCAATGAACGGGCCAACTTTGCCCACACGAATGTGCGCTCGGAGCAGATCTCGATTAGCGTCCTCGCCGAGTGGAACGTTCTCGCGCATCGACCGCTCCACGTCAGCTGCTTCAGCTTCAGCGTCAATGCAAAAATCTGCAACAAGAGGGCAAGCAAACAATAAGCGCCGACTGTGATGCACATACCACAAGCACTCGGAAAAAACAGGACTTACCAGTCAGACGCGTCATCATCTGCCGAGCCGAGTCACTGACATATTTCTCTTGAGCTATACACCGTTTGTTCAGCACGTCCATCTGTCCCATCAGAACAGTCCTTTGTTTCCCCATCTTCTCAACTTCCTCAGTCAGCACTTTGTTCGCTTCACGAGCCTGCTCCATCGACTTCTCTCGTTCCGCCAGAACCTCCTTCATACCAGCCATTGCAAGCAGTGCCGCATTCAGCTCACCAGCAAACTAAATCTTCTCCGCCCTGAGAGTCTCATATGCTGTCCCCATTTCACAAGTTTTCTTCCTGCTAGCACAAAGAGACAATCAGACAATCCAACAATAAAAGTCTAAGTTCTTCAGACCCCTGCCGACGCAAGCAGTCGACAGCGGTCTCGAGGACTACACCCAGTGGGTTCACTGAGAGTGACCCCACTGGCATGCAACTCAAGCAGGTCCGCCCTATTGAGATACATGATAACACCTACGCCTACGAGGCTAATACTACCCGACCTGAGTAAAATTACTCTCGGGGACTCTTACAGTAAGTGCACCCCGAGTGCCACAACTGTTCGCAGTCGACCATATTATTTACGGATCTGACCAACTGAAAGACAATATGTATAAAGACAACTGCCGGTGCAAGCACTCGACAGAAGTCTCGGGGACTACACCCACTAGGTTCACTCAGAGTGAACCCATTGCAAACTGTTGGAGAACGTCGCATGGGAAACAAAAATTTTCCTACGCGCACGAAGACCTATCATGGTGATGTCCATCTACGAGAGGGGATGAGTGATCTATGTACCCTTGTAGATCGAACAGCTATCGTGGTTGTCGTGCTACTTATGCTATTACTACTAAAGCTACATCCTAGCAAAATAGTGAACGCATCTGCAAGCATATATGTTAGTATAAAGACAACCCTATGGCTCCTGCCGGTTGCCGTACCATCGACGTGCAAGTCGATATTTCTATTACAACATGATCATCTCATACATCCAATATATCACATCACATCATTGGCCATATCACATCACAATCATACCCTGCAAAAACAAGTTAGACGTCCTCTAATTTTGTTGTTGCATGTTTTACGTGGTGACCAAGGGTATCTAGTAGGATCGCATCTTACTTACGTAAACACCACAACGGAGATATATGAGTTGCTATTTAACCTCATCCAAGGACCTCCTCGGTCAAATCCGATTCAACTAAAGTTGGAGAAACCGTCACCTGCCAGTCATCTTTGAGCAAAGGGGGTTACTCGTAACGATGAAACCAGTCTCTCGTAAGCGTACGAGTAATGTCGGTCCAAGCCGCTTCAATCCAACAATACCGCGGAATCAAGAAAATACTAAGGAGGGCAGCAAAACGCACATCACCGCCCACAAAACCTTTTGTGTTCTACTCGAGAAGACATCTACGCATGAACCTAGCTCATGATGCCACTGTTGGAGAACGTCGCATGGGAAACAAAAATTTTCATACGCGCACGAAGACCTATCATGGTGATGTCCATCTACGAGAGGGGATGAGTGATCTACGTACCCTTGTAGATCGAACAACAGAAGCGTTTAGAGAACGCGGTTGATGTAGTGGAACGTCCTCACGTCCCTCGATCCGCCCCGCGAACAATCCCGCGATCAGTCCCACGATCTAGTACCGAACGGACGGCACCTCCGCGTTCAGCACACGTACAGCTCGACGATGATCTCGGCCTTCTTGATCCAGCAAGAGAGACGGAGAGGTAGAAGACTTCTCCGGCAGCGTGACGGCGCTCCGGAGGTTGGTGATGATCTCGTCTCAGCAGGGCTCCGCCCGAGCTCCGCAGAAACGCGATCTAGAGGAAAAACTATGGAGGTATGTGGTCGGGCAGCCGTGAGAAAGTCGTCTCAAATCTGCCCTAAAATCCCCATATATATAGGAGGAGGGAGGGGGACCTTGCCTTGGGGTCCAAGGGACTCCCAAGGGGTCGGCCGAGCCAAGGGGGGGAGGACTCCCCCCCCCCCCCAAACCGAGTTGGACTTGGTTTGGTGGGAGGAGTCCCCCTCCCTTCCCACTTCTTCCCTCTTTTTTTTTCCTTTGATTTTGTTTCTCTTGGCGCATAGGCCCCTTTGGGGCTGTCCCACCAGCCCACTAAGGGCTGGTGTGTCTCCCCAAAGCCTATGGGCTTCCCCGGGGTGGGTTCCCCCCCCCCCCCCGGTGAACTCCCGGAACCCATTCGTCATTCCCGGTACATTCCCGGTAACTCCGAAAACATTCCGGTAATCAAATGAGGTCATCCTATATATCAATCTTCGTTTCCGGACCATTCCGGAAATCCTCGTGACGTCCGTGATCTCATCCGGGACTCCGAACAACATTCGGTAACCAACCATATAACTCAAATACGCATAAAACAACGTCGAACCTTAAGTGTGCAGACCCTGCGGGTTCGAGAACTATGTAGACATGACCCGAGAGACTCCTCGGCCAATATCCAATAGCGGGACCTGGATGCCCATATTGGATCCTACATATTCTACGAAGATCTTATCGTTTGAACCTCAGTGCCAAGGATTCGTATAATCCCGTATGTCATTCCCTTTGTCCTTCGGTATGTTACTTGCCCGAGATTCGATCGTCAGTATCCGCATACCTATTTCAATCTCGTTTACCGGCAAGTCTCTTTACTCGTTCCGTAATACAAGATCCAGCAACTTACACTAAGTTACATTGCTTGCAAGGCTTGTGTGTGATGTTGTATTACCGAGTGGGCCCCGAGATACCTCTCCGTCATACGGAGTGACAAATCCCAGTCTTGATCCATACTAACTCAACTAACACCTTCGGAGATACCTGTAGAGCATCTTTATAGTCACCCAGTTGCGTTGCGACGTTTGATACACACAAAGTATTCCTCCGGTGTCAGTGAGTTATATGATCTCATGGTCGTAGGAATAAATACTTGACACGCAGAAAACAGTAGCAACAAAATGACACGATCAATATGCTACGTCTATTAGTTTGGGTCTAGTCCATCACATGATTCTCCTAATGATGTGATCCCGTTATCAAGTGACAACACTTGCCTATGGCCAGGAAACCTTGACCATCTTTGATCAACGAGCTAGTCAACTAGAGGCTTACTAGGGACAGTGTTTTGTCTATGTATCCACACAAGTATTGTGTTTCCAATCAATACAATTATAGCATG
Organism: Hordeum vulgare subsp. vulgare; assembly: GCF_904849725.1. Lineage (NCBI taxonomy): Eukaryota > Viridiplantae > Streptophyta > Magnoliopsida > Poales > Poaceae > Hordeum > Hordeum vulgare. The sequence goes on from NC_058522.1 coordinate 490,494,749, forward strand.
GATAATAAACGATTATCATGAACTAAGAAATATAATAATAACTAATTTATTATTGCCTCTAGGGCATATTTCCAACAGTCTCCCACTTGCACTAGAGTCAATAATCTAGTTGACATCACCATGTGATTCCAACGAATCCAACACCCATATAGTTATGGGGTCTGATCACGTCTTGCTCGTGAGAGAGGTTTTAGTCAACGGTTCTGAAACTTTCAGACCCGTGTGTTCTTTACAAATCTTTATGTCATCTTATAGATGCTGCTACTATGTGCTATTCGGAAATACTCCAAATATCTACTCTACTATACGAATCCGTTTCACCACTCATAGTTATTCGGATTAGTGTCAAAGCTTGCATCGACGTAACCCTTTACGACGAACTCTTTAACCACCTCCATAATCGAGAAAAATTCCTTAGTCCATTAGTTACTAAGGATAAATTTTGACCGCTGCTACTGATTCAATCATGGATCACTCTCTGTACCTCTCAACATACTTTGAGTCAAGGCACACATCAGGTGCGGTACACAGCATGGCATACTTTAGATTCTACGACTAAGGCATAGAAGACTACCTTCGTCTATTCTCTTTATTCTGCCGGGGTCGGGTTTTGAGTCTTACTCAAATTCACACCTCACAACGCAACCAAGAACTCCTTCTTTGTTGATCTATTTTGAACTCTTTCAAAAACTTGTCAAGGCATGCATCTTGTTGAAACTTCTATTAAGCGCTTTCGATCTATCTCCATAGATCTTTGATGCTCAACGTTCAAGTAGCGTAATCCAGGTACTCCTTTGAAAACTTCTTTCAAACAACCTTGTATGCTTTACAGAAATTCTACATTACTTCTGATCCACAATATGTCAACCACATATTCCTATCAGAAATTCCATAGTGCTCCCACTCACTTCTTTGGAAATACAAGTTTCTCATCAACCTTGTACAAACCCAACATCTTTGATCATCTCATCAAAGTGTATATTCCAACTCCGAGATGCTTGCTCCAGTCCATTGAAGGATCACTGGAGCCTGCATACTTGTTAGTATCTTTAGGATTGACAAAACCTTCTGGTTGTATCACATACAATGTTTTGACATCCTATGTGCAATATTTCATAAATAATGCATCAACAACTAACATAATTCTAACAGACCTTTAGCATCGCTACGAGTGAGGAAGACTCATCATAGTCAACAGTTTGATCCTGTCGGAAACATCTTTGCGACAAGTCGAGCTTTTCTTAATAGTGACTTATCACCATCATCGTCTGTCTTTCTTTTAAAGACCCATCTTTACTTAATAGTCCTCTGACCATCAAGTAGTTCTTCCAAAGTCTACACTTCGTTTTCATACATGGATCCTCTCTCGGATTTCATGGCTTCCAGCCATTTGTCGGAATCTGGGCCCACCATCGCTTTCTCCATAACTCGTAGGTTCACTGTTGCTCAACAACATGACCTCCAAGACAGGGTTACCGTACTACTCTGCAGCAGTACGCGACCTTGTCGACCTACGACGTTTGTAGTAACTTGATTCGAAGCTCAATGATCACCATCATCAGCTTCCATTTCAATTGGTGTAGGCGCCACAGGAACAACTTCCTGCGCCCTGCTATACTCTGGTTGAAGTGATGGTTCAATAACCTCATCAAGTTCTACTACCCTCCCACTCAATTCTTTCGAGAGAAACCTTTTCTCGAGAAAGGATCCGTTTCTAGAAACAAACACTTTGCTTTCGGATCTGAGATAGGAGATGTACCCAACTGTTTTGGATATCCTATGAAGATGCATTTATCCGCTTTGGGTTCGAGCTTATCAGACTGAAACTTTTTCACATAAGTGTCGAAACCCCAAACTTTCAAGAAATGACAGTTTAGATTTCTCTAAACCTCAGTCTATACTGTGTCATCTCAACGGAAATACGCGGTGCCCTATTTAAAGTGAGCGCGGTTGTCTCTAATGCATAACCCATAAACGATAGTGGTAATTCGATAAGAGACATCATAGTATGCACCATACCAAATAGTGCGTGGCTATGACGTTCAGACACATCATCACACTATGATGTTCCAGGTGGCATGAACTGCGAAACAATTTCCACATTGTCTTAACTGCGTACCAAAACTCGTAACTCAGATATTCATTTCCATGATCATATCGTAGACATTTTATTCTCTTGTTACGACGAACTTCACTCTGAAACGGAATTGAACTTTTCAAAATTTCAGACTTGTGATTCATTAAGTAAATACTCCCGTATCTACTCAAATCGTCAGCGAAGTAAGAATATAATGATATCCACTACGTGCCTCAGCACCCATTGGACTGCATACATCAAAATGTATCACTTCCAACAAGTTACTATCTTAATTCATCTCAATGAAAACAAGGCCTTGCTCATGTGGTATGATTTGCATGTCACTAGTGATTCGAAATCAGGTGAGCAAAGATCCATCAGCATGGAGCCTCTTCATGCAATTTATACTAACATGACTCAAGCGGCAGTGCCACAAGTAAGTGGTACTATCATCATTAACTCGTATCTTTTGGCACCAATGTGTAACACTACAATCGAGATTCAATAAACCATTGAAGGTGATTATTCAAGCAAATAGAGTAACCATTATTCTCTTTGAATGAATAATCGTATTGCAATAAACACGTTCCAATCATGTTCATGCTTAACGCAAGCACCAAATAACAATTTATTTAGGTTCAACACCAATCCCGATGGTAGAGGGAGCGTGCGACGTTTGATCATATCAACCTTGGAAACACTTCCAACACGTATCGTCACCTCGCCTTTAGCTAGTCTCCGTTTATGCCGTAGCTTTCATTTCGCGTTACTAATCACTTAGCAACCGAACCGGTATCCAATACCCTCGTGCTACTAGGAGTACTCGTAAAGTACACATCAACATTATGTATATCAAATATACTTCTCTCGACTTTTGCCAGCCTTCTTATCTACCAAGTATCTAGAGTTGCTCCGCCTCAGTGACTGTTCCCCTCATTACAGAAGCACTTAGTCTCGGGTTTGGGTTTCGTCTTGGGTCTCTTCATTAGCGCAGCAACTGTTTTTGCCGTTTCACGAAGTATCCCTTCTAGCCCTTGCCTTTCTTGAAACTTAGTGGTTTTACAAACCATCAACTATTGATGCTCCTTCTTGATTTCTACTTTCGCAGTGTCAAACATCGCGAATTGCTCAAGGATCATTGTATCTATCCTTGATATGTTATAGTTCATCACGAAGCTCTCAAAGCTTGGTGGCAGTGACTTTTGAGAACCATCAGTATCTTATCTGGAAGATTAACTCCCACTTGATTCAAGTGATTGTCGTACTCAGACAATCTGAGCACACGCTCAACGATTGAGCTTTTCTCCTTTACTTTGTGGACAAAGAATCTTGTTGGAGGTCTCGTACCTCTTAACAAGGGCACAAGGATGAAATCACAATTTCATATCTTTAGAACATCACTTATGTTCCGTGACGTTTTACAACGTTTTCGGCGCCTCGCTTCTAAGCTATTAAGTATTTTGCACTGAACTATCGTGTAGTCATCAGAAACGTGTATGTCGGATGTTCATAGCATCCACAGACGACGCTCGAGGTGCAGCACACCGAGTGGTGCATTAAGGACATAAGCCTTCTGCGTAGCAACGAGGACAATCCTCGGTTTTACAGACTCAGTCTGCAAAGTTTGCTACTATCAATTTTCAACTAAATTTTCTCTAGGAACATATAAAAACAGTAGAGCTATAGCGCAAGCTACATCGTAATTCGCAAAGACCATTAGACTATGTTCATGACAATTAGTGTTCAACTTAATCAAATTATATGCTAAACTCCCACTCAAAAAGTACATCTCTCTAGTCATTTGAGTGGTTCATGATCCACTTACACTATCCCAAGTCCGATCATCACGTGAGTTGAGTATAGTTTCAGTGGTAAGCATCCCTATGCTAATCATATCAACTATATGATTCATGATCGACCTTTCGGTCTCATGTGTTCCGAGGCCATGTCTGCACATGCTAGGCTCGTCAAGCTTAACCCGAGTGTTCCGCGTGCGCAACTGTTTTGCACCCGTTGTATGTGAACGTTGAGTCTATCACACCCGATCATCACGTGGTGTCTCGAAACGACGAACTGTAGCAACGGTGCACAGTCGGGGAGAACACAATTTCGTCTTGAAATTTTAGTGAGAGATCACCTCATAATGCTACCGTCGTTTTAAGCAAAATAAGGTGCATAAAAGGATTAACATCACATGCAATTCATAAGTGACATGATATGGCCATCATCTCGTGCTTCTTGATCTCCATCACCAAAGCACCGGCACGATCTTCTTGTCACCGGCGCCACACCATGATCATCCATCAATGTGTTGCCATCGTGGTTGTCGTGCTACTTATGCTATTACTACTAAAGCTACATCCTAGCAAAATAGTGAACGCATCTGCAAGCATATATGTTAGTATAAAGACAACCCTATGGCTCCTGCCGGTTGCCGTACCATCGACGTGCAAGTCGATATTTCTATTACAACATGATCATCTCATACATCCAATATATCACATCACATCATTGGCCATATCACATCACAATCATACCCTGCAAAAACAAGTTAGACGTCCTCTAATTTTGTTGTTGCATGTTTTACGTGGTGACCAAGGGTATCTAGTAGGATCGCATCTTACTTACGTAAACACCACAACGGAGATATATGAGTTGCTATTTAACCTCATCCAAGGACCTCCTCGGTCAAATCCGATTCAACTAAAGTTGGAGAAACCGTCACCTGCCAGTCATCTTTGAGCAAAGGGGGTTACTCGTAACGATGAAACCAGTCTCTCGTAAGCGTACGAGTAATGTCGGTCCAAGCCGCTTCAATCCAACAATACCGCGGAATCAAGAAAATACTAAGGAGGGCAGCAAAACGCACATCACCGCCCACAAAACCTTTTGTGTTCTACTCGAGAAGACATCTACGCATGAACCTAGCTCATGATGCCACTGTTGGAGAACGTCGCATGGGAAACAAAAATTTTCATACGCGCACGAAGACCTATCATGGTGATGTCCATCTACGAGAGGGGATGAGTGATCTACGTACCCTTGTAGATCGAACAACAGAAGCGTTTAGAGAACGCGGTTGATGTAGTGGAACGTCCTCACGTCCCTCGATCCGCCCCGCGAACAATCCCGCGATCAGTCCCACGATCTAGTACCGAACGGACGGCACCTCCGCGTTCAGCACACGTACAGCTCGACGATGATCTCGGCCTTCTTGATCCAGCAAGAGAGACGGAGAGGTAGAAGACTTCTCCGGCAGCGTGACGGCGCTCCGGAGGTTGGTGATGATCTCGTCTCAGCAGGGCTCCGCCCGAGCTCCGCAGAAACGCGATCTAGAGGAAAAACTATGGAGGTATGTGGTCGGGCAGCCGTGAGAAAGTCGTCTCAAATCTGCCCTAAAATCCCCATATATATAGGAGGAGGGAGGGGGACCTTGCCTTGGGGTCCAAGGGACTCCCAAGGGGTCGGCCGAGCCAAGGGGGGGAGGACTCCCCCCCCCCCAAACCGAGTTGGACTTGGTTTGGTGGGAGGAGTCCCCCTCCCTTCCCACTTCTTCCCTCTTTTTTTTTTCCTTTGATTTTGTTTCTCTTGGCGCATAGGCCCCTTTGGGGCTGTCCCACCAGCCCACTAAGGGCTGGTGTGTCTCCCCAAAGCCTATGGGCTTCCCCGGGGTGGGTTTCCCCCCCCCCCCCCCCCCCGGTGAACTCCCGGAACCCATTCGTCATTCCCGGTACATTCCCGGTAACTCCGAAAACCTTCCGGTAATCAAATGAGGTCATCCTATATATCAATCTTCGTTTCCGGACCATTCCGGAAATCCTCGTGACGTCCGTGATCTCATCCGGGACTCCGAACAACATTCGGTAACCAACCATATAACTCAAATACGCATAAAACAACGTCGAACCTTAAGTGTGCAGACCCTGCGGGTTCGAGAACTATGTAGACATGACCCGAGAGACTCCTCGGCCAATATCCAATAGCGGGACCTGGATGCCCATATTGGATCCTACATATTCTACGAAGATCTTATCGTTTGAACCTCAGTGCCAAGGATTCGTATAATCCCGTATGTCATTCCCTTTGTCCTTCGGTATGTTACTTGCCCGAGATTCGATCGTCAGTATCCGCATACCTATTTCAATCTCGTTTACCGGCAAGTCTCTTTACTCGTTCCGTAATACAAGATCCAGCAACTTACACTAAGTTACATTGCTTGCAAGGCTTGTGTGTGATGTTGTATTACCGAGTGGGCCCCGAGATACCTCTCCGTCATACGGAGTGACAAATCCCAGTCTTGATCCATACTAACTCAACTAACACCTTCGGAGATACCTGTAGAGCATCTTTATAGTCACCCAGTTACGTTGCGACGTTTGATACACACAAAGTATTCCTCCGGTGTCAGTGAGTTATATGATCTCATGGTCGTAGGAATAAATACTTGACACGCAGAAAACAGTAGCAACAAAATGACACGATCAATATGCTACGTCTATTAGTTTGGGTCTAGTCCATCACATGATTCTCCTAATGATGTGATCTCGTTATCAAGTGACAACACTTGCCTATGGCCAGGAAACCTTGACCATCTTTGATCAACGAGCTAGTCAACTAGAGGCTTACTAGGGATAGTGTTTTGTCTATGTATCCACACAAGTATTGTGTTTCCAATCAATACAATTATAGCATGGATAATAAACGATTATCATGAACTAAGAAATATAATAATAACTAATTTATTATTGCCTCTAGGGCATATTTCCAACACAAACATCATACAGTATCCGAGAACACCCAGTGGGTTACAAGAGAAAAGTAAATACTTACTAGCCCACTTACTCGGATATCATCCCGCAGCTCCAAGCTCCGCTGGTACAGGGAGGCGATAGAGTCGTATGCCTTCTTGGCTTCTCCCGCCATCAGCTCCGCCTGCACCATGGCCCCCTTGGCCGCTCCCACCTAATCCTCCAGGAGGCGCTGGACGTTGAACTCGATATTCGACGAGCCTGGCATCGTTGGAAGCTCCTTGGGCATCCCGAGGCCCGCTCCAGTTGGTTCGTCAGCCACCAGCGCCGTTTCAGTCGGCGGCACCGCCTCAGTCGGCAACACGTCTGCGGCGAGAGCAGTAACTGGCGGAGCAGCCTCAGAGAATAGGCTCCACGGCTTGCTCAGGTCTCCTCTGGTCACCCTCGTCCACGCAAATCGCCCCTGACAGACCGAACGGCGCGATATTTCAGAAAAAGAAAGAGGCAAGACCGAAGATAGAATTCATGACGTGATAATATAAAACTCTCGGAGTCACTACAACGCACCTTGCTGGGACGAGACGACGTTGTCCGTGTCCATGGGGTCATCCTCTTGGTGTGCCGGAGAGGTGGCCGAGGTAGCAACTCTGTCGAGTGAAATTCATTCGACCAATAAAACAGGAGTCCAATCGGATATGAGAGGAAATTAGAAGATCAATGCACTTACGTAGAGGTGACGGGAATAGTGACCCTCATCCACGGCAAAGCCTTCCGAGGTTTAGATCCACTCGGTTTGGCCACCTTGGGAGGCTGACCCGCAGGCTCAGCAGCAACATCCCTGGCCCTCTTGGTGCTCCGAGCACTCGGGACCACGAGAGCAGTGGGCAGAGCACTGGAGGATGCCGGAGGGACTGAGGGAACTGCAGGTTCGTGTCGGCGCTTGGTCCGATGCTCTAGCTGCGGGGGTGGCGAGTCTTGCTCTTCGTCCTCCTCCTCTTCCTCACTAGTCTCTTCCTCCATCTCCCGCTGTCGGAGACATACTCGGCGCTCTCCATGCTGCCCTCCTTGCTGCCCTCCTCCTCCTCCTCGGTCGGGTTCCCGTTCGAGACGGGAGAAAACTAGTTGGTCCACTTCTGCATAAAATATAGTCGGCGACATCAGACATCGCACAGAGATTCAAGCAAGCAATAAAACTAAGACAGTTACGTACACTCGACAAATGGTACTCACCTGGTTCGAGGAGGATTGTCCGCGCTGAAAGCCCTCATTCGCCGAGATCCTCTGGGGTTCTCACAGGCTCCTGTGATCTGGAGCACCCACGACGCCACCTTCTCCTCGGTCACGCTCAAGATGTTGGTCCAAGTGGAGTCTTCGGGCCCCGTGTAGTGCCACATGGCGTGGTCGCGAGCCTGCAGTGGTTGTATGCGCCGACCAATGAAAATCTCCAACAAATCTATGCTGGTGACTCCCCTTCTGACGACGTCTACGAGTGCGTCGACCAGGGGCTGGATGTCGATCTTCTCCGCATTCGTGAGCGCAAGCTGCTTAGGTGGAGCGGGATGATCTAAGCTAAAGGGAGGCAACCCTGTCGAGGCATTCAGACAGGCAACGTCTTGGCAGTAGAACCACGTCGACTGCCAGTTCATAACCGACTCACTCAGCTGAAGAGCAGGATAACTACTCCGACCCTTTTTCTGGAAACCTAAGCCTCCGCAGAGTTGGAGAAGATGTGTTTTATCATCCGACTGGCTGAGTCGTTTGATAGTTTGAGATTTAGCAGAGAATATATGTTTGAACAGCCCCCAATGGGGAGGGCAGCCGATGAAGCACTCGCATAGAACTATGAAAGCAGAGAGATGGGCAATAGCATTCGGGGGAAAGTGGTGAAGCTGTGCCCCGAAGTGGTTCATAATACCCTTAAAGAAAGGATGCGGGGGCAGGGAAAAACCTCGATAGACATGGCTGAGCAGCAGGACGCGCTCCCCCTCCCGGGGCGTCGGCTCGACCTCATTCTCCGCTGGCAGCCTCCAAGACTTGTGCACGATCATCTCGTGCTCCACCAGCTGCAGCAGATCCCCCTCCGTCACCGTGGAGGGGAGGAAGTCGCCTTGGATCCACCCCGCCGGCAACGGTCGTTGCCGCCGCTGAGCAGGAGCCGCCGCCTTCCCCTTCTTCTTCCTCGCCTCCATCTTGCTGGTCTGACCCTTGGTCATGGCGGAGGTTGCGAATCCGCGGAGGGGAAGGAGGAGTGGGGAGGTTAGGTGTGCTGGAGGTGGCGAGAAGGGCGAAGCAAAGGCAAAAGATCCGGCGGGCGTAACGAAAAACCCTCGCCGCCGGGATTTAAGTAAGGTTCCGACTGGGTCGCTGGCAGGTGGTCCCGAAACCTTATCCCCTGACCTACCGCGGTGATATCAGTGGAGAGGATGAAGGCGCGAGAATCCAGGCATCAGGCGCTACTCGAGCGCGCTGGCGTCATCCCCGCTGAGCGCGCGGAAACCGAAATTTGAGGATCCCGGAAAATCCGCCGCTGCCAGTTGACTGGTCACGTCAGGAGATACCCTGGAAGCACTCGGTTTCCGACAGTTTGTTCCACAAAAACTTCCACTCGGATCGTTGGTCAGAGAAGATAAAATGGATCGAGGCAAGCAACGCCAAAGTCGCATCCGTACCAGTCGGATCCAAACTTCAAGCATCGCTTCGTCGTTCCAACCCCAATCCATTCGGGGACTAATGATGGGGTTATAGTCCCAGGGTAGGGTCATAGGCCTGCCCTATAGGTCCTACCCAAGGACTACCCTTCATAAGGGACAAGGTCCTTAGTCAGTTCCGACTGAACTAAGAAGTTTCCATCATCCAGTCGGTAACAGATCTTCGACCTTCTAGTCAGAGACGAGCATTCGAAGTATATCAAACTAACCGACTGGATTCCACTCTGTGCATCGTAACCGCCCTGGGGGAAACGGTCATACGTTTCCGGTCGCCTTTATTAGCATTTAAGACGTACGTTACCTGTAACGTAGGCATTTATTCGCCACTACTCCACCCCTGTGCATCGAACCGTTGTGGAGGGCAGCGCACTCTATATAAGCCACCCTCCCCCACTGGTACAGGGGTTAGCAAATCATTGTATTCCATATTCTACTCGACAACAAGCTCCCAGAGCACTGAGACGTAGGGCTATTACCTCCACCGCAGAGGGGCCTGAACTCATACAACCTCGCCGTAGCTAAGGCTATGCCCATCCTTTTCGTACCCTACACATCTACTGTCAGGCTTATACCCACGACATGACGCAAGGAACTTATGGTTAGGTCTGAGTACAGATGGCATGAATCCCTTTGGGGAGCAGAGTTGCAGTCACAGCACCTGGCCCGTTACTCTATGTATCTACAACCTTCCTCCTTGGTTGTGCATGAAGCGGAAGTTCATTATGATGCCAGTGCTTATCCAAGGTCCAAAGCAACCCGGCAACGATATTGATGTGTACCTAAGGCCATTAGTTGATGAACTTCTATAGCTGTGGGCCGAACCAGGTGTACGTGTGTGGGACGAGCACAAACAAGAGGAATTTGACCTTCGAGCGTTGGTTTTCGTAACCATCAATGATTGGCCTGCTCTTAGTAACATTTCAGGACAGTCAAACAAGGGATACAATGCATGCACACACTGTTTGGATCAGATAGAAAGTATATATCTGGACAAATGTAGGAAGAATGTGTACCCGTACAATCGTCGTTTTCTTCCGCCCAAGCATCCCTTAAAGAAAAAAGGCAAGCATTTCAATGGCAAGGCAGAACCCCGGGGGAAGCCTGTCATCCGTACTAGTGCTGAAGTATTTGATATGGTCAAAGATTTAAAAGTAATCTTTGGAAAGGGTACTGGCAGCCAACCTGTTCCTAACGGCCCTGATAAGCGCGTACCCATGTGGAAGAAGAAATCTATATTTTGGGAGCTACCTACTGGGAAGTCCATGAGGTCCGCTCGACAATCGACGTGATGCACCTGACGAAGAATCTCTGCGTGAATATTCTAGGCTTCCTGGGCTTGTATGGGAAGTCAAAAGATACACCGGAAGCACGGGAGGACCAGGAACGTCATAAAGGAAGAGATGGCATGCATCCAGGGCAGTTTCAAGGGCGTGCCAGCTACGCTCTTACTAAGGAAGAGAAGGAAATCTTCTTTGAAGTCCTTTTCAGTATCAAGGTCCCGACTGGCTTCTCGTCGAATATAAAGGGAATCGTAAATATGAAAGACAAAAAATTCCAAAACCTAAAGTCTCATGACTGCCACGTGCTTATGACGCAATTGCTTCCGGTTGCATTGAGGGGAATTCTACCAGAAAATGTTCGCCTGGCAATTTTGAAGGTATGTGCATTCCTTAATGCAATTTCTCAGAAGGTAATCGATCGAGAAAGTCTATCAGGGTTACAGATTGATGTGGTCCAATATCTGGTCAGCTTTGAGTTGTTGTTCCCGCCATCCTTCTTCAATATAATGACACACCTCCTAGTTCACCTAGTCGAAGAGATTAGAATTCTCGGTCCTGTGTTTCTACACAATATGTTCCCCTTCGAGAGGTTCATGGGAGTTTTAAAGAAATATGTTCGTAACCGTGCTAGGCCAGAAGGAAGCATCTCCAAGGGCTATGGAACAGAGGAGGTCATTGAGTTTTGTGTGGACTTTCTTCCTGACCTTAAGCCGATTGGTGTTCCTGAATCTCGGTATGAGTGTAGGCTGACAGGAAAAGGCACACTAGGAAGGAAAGCAAAAGTATGTATGGACGGGCATTCTTTCTCTCAAGCACACTACACAGTTCTACACAATTCCACCGTGGTGGCTCCGTATATCGTGAGACACAAGAATATTCTATGCTCCGAAAACCCGGGGAAGGCTGACTCTTGGATTAAAGGGGAACACGAGAAGACTTTCGGCAGTTGGTTGCAGACACATCTCATGAATGACGACACCGTTGGAGATGAGCTATACTGTTCGGCCAGGCCACCATCTTCGACTATATGTACTTTCAAAGGGTATGAGATAAATGGGAATACATTTTACACGGTTGCCCAAGATAAAAAGAGCACCAACCAAAATAGTGGTGTCCGCTTTGATGCAACAGACGAGAATGGGCACTGTTTGGAAACATATTACGGGTACATAGAGTAGATATGGGAACTTGACTATGGACCTACTTTTAAGATCCCTTTGTTTCGGTGCAAATGGGTGAAGCTGACAGGAGGCGGGGTAGTTGTAGACCAAAAGTACGACATGACAACAGTGGATCTCAACAATCTTGCGTACATGGACGAACCATTCGTCCTAGCCAATGATGTCGCTCATGTTTTCTATGTGAAGGACATGTCTACAAAAACGAGAAAAAGAAATCAGTAAAAGAAGATATCGTCCGATGAGCCAAAACGCCACATAGTTCTTTCAGGGAAAAGAAACATCGTGGGAGTAGATGACAAGACAGACATGTCAGAAGATTATAATAAGTTTCATGAAATTCCGCCCTTCAAAGTGAAAATTGACCCAAGCATCCTACTGAATGATGAAGATTCTCCATGGCTACGACCCAGAAGAAAACAGAAATAATAGATAGGAATATTGGTGCAATAATGTAATAATGTATTAAACCTTTTATGTAATGCATGTATGGAATGTACTAAATTTCAAACACTTTTCATTTACATAGTATCCATGTAAGAGATGAGTTCTCGTTCGAAACCCTGATACTGCGAGAGAGATTGTCCGTTTTGTACACGAAGTGCATCCAGTTTTTGTCGTAGCCCTCTCAACTTTTTAACACATGCTATGTGGGTGAAATGATTATAGCATGCCAACTTTCAACATTTTCAGAGTTCATTTGTAGTGCTTTTCAATTTCAGGGTCAAATTGGCGATTCATCTCTATTATGAAATTAAATATATCAAAAACCATTGCAGAACATATGACCAAATTAATACAAGTTCATCATCACATTAAAGCCAAAGAACAGTAGTGATAATGTTATTATTGCAAAAAATAAATACATAAAGTTCTCTCATAAAACAACATACAACTATGTAAAACATTTAAATGCAACAACAAACGCGATCAAAATCGCATCTAAGGTAACAATTGACCCGACAGCATAATGATACCAAGCCTCTTTATCAATGGCATATTTTCTAATATTCCTAATCTTCAAGCGCATTTCATCCATCTTCTAGCGCATTGCATCCATCTTCAACCGCATCGCATCGATCTTCATCTTGCGATCATCGATGACATCGGCGACATGCAACTCCAGTTCCATATTCTTATCCTCAATTATTTTTAATTTTTTCTTCAAGTATTTGTTTTCTTTTTCAACCAAATTTAACTTCTCGACAAGAATTTTTATGTGGGTTGGAATTTCCGGTTCACATACCTCCTAGATTAAAAAAAAATATGTCAAGTTGGTCGTCATAATTGTCATAAACACTAAATAAAACAAATAGTTATAAAAGATAATATATACCACATCCGAATCATAGACAGGACGAGGGCCGACGGAGACGGATACCAAAACCATCGCACTATATAATAACAAAAAATAATGAAAGTTAGTAATTTATACAAGTATGTATCTAAATCATACAAGTAAGATTTTTTTTTTCTTTTAAAAAGAAGATAAGAACAAGAGGCTCACCACGGTGGTGCTCGCGACGAGATCGGCACGGGGCGATCGACAATGGTGAGGACGGGCACGGGACGACACCCTACGCATGTGCAGACTCTAAGAAGTTAATTTGAGTATTTGAAATGAGCTACACTAGTAGTGATAAATGAAAGGATGAAGTAGCTAACCTTTTAAAACACTTGTGCAGTTGGTGCACAGCCAAACCTAAACAAATATTAAGGAAAATGGAGCTTGGAGGTCGAGCTTCGAGAGGAGAAAGCTTAAGTAGAGTGGCTCGGGCATTTCATCGAACACGTCATGTGCATGAACTAGAGTGGCAAGAGCATGGCATGATCACACTTCAACAACCAAAAAACAGGGGATATGGTGGGCAGGGGCGAGGGTTTATATAGGAAACACTTTAGTCCCGGTTCTTGCCACGCCCCGGGACTAAAGGCCCCTGCTTCCCGCCTTCTGGTCTGCCGAAAAAGGGCCTTTACCCGGGTCGTGGCTCCACCCGAGACTAAAGGGTGTCTTTAGTCCCGGTTCGAGCCACGCCCCGGGACTAAAGGACCCTGCTTCCCGCCTTTTGGTTTGCCGAAAAAGGGCCTTTAGTCCCAGGTCGTGGCTCCACCCGGGACTAAAGGGGTCTTTAGTCCCGGTTCGAGCCACGCCCCGGGACTAAAGATCCACCTGTATAAGCGGGAGTTAGAAAATTTCGAACCCAAATCGTCCATTTCTCTTCTTCTTCCTCTCGTTCTCCTGCCCGGCGCGGCACAGTGACGAACTCGACGACGCCGTCAGGCTGCTCGTCGCCGCGTGCCGTCCTCCTCGCCGTCGCCGTTGTCCTGCTCGCCGCTGCCGTCCTCCTCGCCGCGCGCCGCCCTCCTTGCCGCGCGCCGCCGTCCTCCTCGCCGCGCGCCGTCGACACCTCCGGCTGGTAAGCCCCCCGCCCCCTCCTCCCCAACACTCTGGCCAGTAGAAGAAAAGAAGAAAAAGGAGAAGAAAAGAAGAAAAAGGAGAAGAAAGGAAGAAAAAGGAGAAGAAAAGAAGAAAAAGGAGAAGAAAGGAAGCAAAAGGAGAAGAAAGGAAGAAAAAGGAGAAGAAAGGAAGAAAAAGGGAAAGAGAAGAAAAGAAGAAAAAGGAGAAGAAAAGAAGAAAAAGGGAAGAAAGGAAGAAAAAGGAGAAGAAAGGAAGAAAAAGGAGAAGAAAGGAAGAAAAAGGGAAGAAAGGAAGAAAAAATATTTTTTTGTCATTTAATTCCTATTGTTATTAGGTTTGTGCTAGATTATTAGGGTTAGTAATATGTAGAATTAGGAAAAAGGAAAATAAGAAGAGGAGGAGAAGAAAAGAAGAAAAAGGAGAATAAGAAGAGGAGGAGAGGAGAAGAAGAGGAAAAATAGAAGAAGAGGAGAAGTAGAAGAAGAGAAAAAATTAGAAGAGGAGGAGAGGAGAAGTAGAAGAAGAGAAGAGGAGTAGTAGTAGAAGAAGAGGAGAAGTAGAAGTAGAAGAAGAAGTAGAAGAAGAGGAGAAATAGAATAAGAGGAAAAATTAGTTTAGGGTTACAAGAAGAAGAAATATATTTTTTTGTCATTTAATTTTGCTATTGTATAGTGTATATGCTTAAGTGTTAATAGTGTTTCTTAGATTATTGCTTAATTTTGCTATTGTATATGCTTAAGTGTTAATAGTTTAATTTTGCTATTGTATATGCTTAAGTGTTAATAGTTTATTTTTAGCAAGAAAATTAATAGAACTAGTTTAATTTTGCTATTGTATATGCTTAAGTGTCCGGGACTGGGCTCCGCCTGGCTGGTATTTTAGAGTTTAGGTTCTAGCCAAGACCCGGGACTAAAGGTCCTCCTATATAAAATGACACTTCGAAGTTTCCAACCCCTCTTATATAGTTTGTTAGTTTATTAGTTAATCAAATGTCCGTTTTTTGCAGAACTATGCATCCACATATCAGGAACCTCGAAGAGGAAGAACTTCTCCAAGATAAAATCGAAGACGACCCCGACGTTGAACCAGCTGTATCTCCGTCGTCATATCTAAACCCCTCCGGATATGGAATGGAGGTCGAGCAACACGAAGATGAAGCCGATGGGGCAGTAGATAGGTCCAATGACAGAGAAGGTGATAGCTCCACTGATGGAGAAGCCGGTGGAGAAGCTGGTGAAGAAATAATAAAGTCCGGCGAGGTATACATATGTATGAAGTTCGACAATCACTTGTAATATGTGAAAAATATTGGAGATATCTCTATATTGTATACATATGCATTCATTTGACGAATGTTTCTCCCTCTTAGGCCTCCACATCGAGCAAAGCTACGAAACGAGGCCCGACTAGAAAGTTGGATGCACGGACGCATTACACCTTTGAGGTGATATTGCCTACGGGCGAACCCAAGCTTCCTAAGAATGATGCTGACACATTCAAGAAGCAATGCAGAGTTCTCGTTAGGGATCACGTCCCGATCAGCGTTCGGGAGTGGAACAAGCGCAAAGAGGCAGCCGATAGTGACTATGTCGCCGAAAGGTACAAATATAATCTTTGGAATAATCTCATGTCACATTTCAACCTTCCAGAATGTGAGAATGAAGACGCCGCAGACAAACTGAGGGCCAAAGTCAAGCAGTGGACTCTAAAGAAGATGGCCGAACTGTTCCGTAGCTGGAAGAAGAAGCTATGGAAAAACTATCTGAAGACAAAAAAAGTGCAAGTATTCAAGGGGTATCTAGCCAAGCAGGCGAATCACTGGAAGGCATTTCAAGAGTACAAGGAGTCAGAAGATGCCGAGGCATTATCAGAAAAGAACAAGATAAATGCCGACAAGAAGAAATATCACCACAAGCTGGGGCTAGGGAGCTATGAGACTGCCATCTCAAAGTGGGATAAGAAAGAGCAAGATCTGCTAGATAAAGGCATCGTACCTGAACCACTCCGTGATGAGTGAGAATTGAGAGCAAGAAATTGGTTTCTTGCGCATGGTGGTTCGTACGACGAAAAAACAGGGGACCTCTTCTGCACTGACGGTCTTAGGATACCCAGGGAGAATTGGAAAAGGATAGTGAAAGAAATTAAGGAGGGAAAAATAAAGTTCACTGCAGATAGAGAGAACGATTTGCTCACACTGGTCCTCGGCAATGACGAACATGGAGGACGAACGCGAGGCTTCGGTCCTTCTTTCCCGTGGTGGCTTGGGTTTGCCAGAGACCAAGACACTTACAGAAGCCGAGAGAGAGCAAAGAAGCGGCAGCAGGATGAGGAGAATGACAAGTTCAACCAGTTGCTTGCCAGGATTAACGAGCAACAGAAGCAGATTGATGAGCTTAGAGGAGTAGCGCGCCAGGAAGATCCTGCACTTGATATTACCGGCACCCCATCTAAGCGGAAAAGCAGCGTGGCTGAATCTGAGGCCCCGCCCGACAATGCACGAAGAATGATAGAGGGCGGTCCCGGCTATCCCGTGGATGGAATCAAGGAGTCAACATCATGTGAACTCCATCAGAAATTCAAGAACATATCCATGAAGGTGGCCGTCGGACAAGCTTTACCTTCTGGCCCTCATGCACGCTGGCATGGCCGTGAGATTCCAGCTAGCTTTGCTAAAGTCGGGGTGGATGAAATCCTGACGGGGTTTCATGATATGGAGCTCGACATAGCTGGATCCGAAGATGAGAGGACACTCGAAGAAGTACTGGGTGGAGTCATCCTATGGGACAAGAACTACATCAAGCTTCCAGGCTCGGCCCCAAGGACAACACCGCCTCCGAGTCGTCGCAGGTCACCTACACCTCCATTACCTCCAAGCCCTCCACATGACGTTGGCCAGCACAACACGAGTCCATCTTGATCACCGCCGCCGGACTTGGGTCGTCCGTCTCCGCCGCCGCCCGCTCCGGATACTAAGCGGGAGCATGCCACCAAGAACGCTCCACCGACGATTCCTAAGCCACGGAGCCCTCCAAAGCGCAAACGGTCGCCCCTCCCAAAGGTACGTCATGCTAATGTTCCTATCAGACCTTATGATCGTACCCCCGAGGAAAACGCCAGGATAGCAAAGGAACATCATGATGCGCAGATGAAAAAGAAGGAACCCGAGCCCCGCCCGGAATACACCGAGAAGCAAATAGCATTTGCAAAATACTTCACGACCCTTCCATCACAGTATGACTTACACCATAAGCCTGATGACTATACACGCACATTGCAGAAGGAAGTAAAAAAGAGCAGATCACCTCCAAGCCCTCCACATGACGTCGGCCAGCACAACACGAGTCCATCTCGATCACCGCCGACGGACTTGGGTCGTCCGTCTCCGCCGCCGCCCGCTCCGGATACTAAGCGGGAGCGTGCCACCAAGAACGCTCCGCCGACGATTCCTAAGCCATGGAGCCCCCCAAAGCGCAAACGGTCGCCCCTCCCAAAGGTACGTCATGCTAATCTTCCTATCAGACCTTATGATCGTACCCCCGAGGAAAACGCCAGGATAGCAAAGGAACATCATGATGCGCAGATGAAAAAGAAGGAACCCGAGCCCCGCCCGGAATACACCGAGAAGCAAATAGCATTTGCAAAATACTTCACGACCCTTCCATCATAGTATGACTTACACCATAAGCCTGATGACTATACACGCACATTGCAGAAGGAAGTGAAAAAGAGCAGATCACGTGCAAGTGCAAGTGGGAGCAAATCAAGTTCAACTACAAGCAAGAAAAAATCAGACGTTCCTCAGCTTGGACTACAGGCCAAACAGTCGATTCCACCCCTCAAGGTGTTAACCGAGAATGTTCCCCCTCCTATGCAGGGGCTAGCTTTTGAAATAGCAAAGGAGTTGGCGGCTGAATGTGGTGTCTCGGTTGAAGATTTGCTGGCTTCCCAAGACGACAGGGTACCCAAGGCTGTGGTAGCCCCTAAGCCACAGTTTGCCATGGGTGAGCCTTTGGTCAGCAAAGATGATCTCCCAACAAATATGCGTTACTTGCATCAATGGTACTTAAGTGAATCAAAGAATTGGAGAACGATGATCGTGCTGAGTGTCCCACGGGAGTACTACGGCCACCCCGAAGAAATCCATATCGACTTTGATGAACTCTTCCAGATGTACAATGGCGACGCCCTCGACAAATCGCTTATGAGTTGCTATTGTCTGTAAGTTTTTCAATTCGTTGTCTACATATAACTTGTTTAGTTATTTCAATTCATTGTATATATAACTTGTACTCTATTATGCAGAATGAATATTCTGGATTGTAAAAGTAAGAACATCCTAAATATTGGGTTTATTGACCCAGAAAAAATACATATAGCGACTCTAACTGATTATCCCAAGGATACGGAGGAAAACCTTCTAAGGTTTCTAACAGATCAAAATTTCTATGACCACATACTGTTTCCATACAACTTCAGGTGAGGGTCTTTACTCTGTTGTGTCCATTCACTTATAAGTGTAATTGATAAGTTACTGACACACACACACACACACACACACATATATATATATATATATATATATATACATGTGCAGCTTCCATTGGATTCTGTTGGACATTCAAATTGATAAGGGAAGAGTTGATGCCTTCGACCCATTATCGAGACCCTTGGAACAGTTCCAAAGCCTGCAGGACATGCTCCAAGGGTAATTTCAATCATTCTTGCGCTCTGTCGGTCTCTTTCGATGATTTTCTGATATATCAATTAATGAAAAACTTAGCAAATCATTATCCTTGTCGGGCAGGGTTTGGAAGCGGTTCAAGTGCGTAACTCCCGGTGTCGAGCCTGAGAAGCTGACCTTTAGAGCGGCTCACGTAAGTAGTAGTATGATATACTTCTATTTTCAATACATTTATGATGCTAGATTATTATTTTGATTATATATATTCTATTCTCGTAAAGTGCGACCAGCAGCCACGGGGGACGCATCTATGCGGATACTATTTTTTCGAGACCATTCGCACATTTACCTCTGAGCACAAGGATCACAGATTCGACGTAAGCAATGAACATTCACACCTCTATTTTTACCCGCCATTCTTTGTTATCATGATTGATATTCATATTCATCTCCTCTTCTTATATAGCACACGACCATGACGACGAAGGTCCTACCAGAGCAACGCGCGATTGCTGTTGCAGAGGAGCTTGCGACCTTTCTGAGGACGGAATCTATAGATGACAAAGGACGATTTAGTGTAGCTAGGGGCCAGTACTGATGTTCGTCCATGTAATCGAATAGACGGGCTCTAGTCCCGATAATTCAGATCTCCATATAATTGTATATATATGCTCGCTTGTAAGATAAGTTAACCTTATATACATATGCATAATTATTTCTATTTAAATTATATGAAAACTAATTCCCGAACACCAAACGAGGCATCACGTTAATCTCCGAACACCTAAACCCTAAAACCCTAAAACCCAAAAATAATTTCATTCAAAAAAACCCAAAAATAAGCAAAATCTGAAACTCTTTAGTCCCGGTCCGTGTAACGAACTGGGACTAAAGGGCCTGCCCCTGGGGCACTACAAGGCGCCCACGTGGAGCACCTTTAGTCCCGGCTTGTAACAGGGCCGGGTCTAAAGGTTAGGCCTTTAGTCCCGCCCCTTTAGTCCCGGTTGGTGAACCGGGACTAAATCCCCTTACGGGCCGGGGCTAAAGGCCCCGTCCCCACTAGTGTGTAATAGACAAATTTAATGTTGGTTTGGACGAATTTCATTTGCTTCCTAGCCTGTTTGAAATATTGAATTTGAATGTGCACTAGTGGAAAACGGGCCTTTGGCCGGGACCCTTTAGTCCCGGCCTGCCTCTGGGCCGGGACTAAAAGCCCGGCCACGTCGCCCCCATTCTCAATGCCTCCCTCGAGGCTTTAGTCCCGGCCCGTAAGGAGCCTTTAGTCCCGGTTCGTGTCCCAAACCGGGACTAAAGGGCTACGTGGTGGGCAGCCCGCATGTGCGCCACCTTTAGTCCCGGTTCGTGTCCCAAACCGGGACTAAAGGTCTGACACGTGGTGTTCCGTGGTGGTGGCAACCGTTCGTATCCCCCTTTAGTCCCGGTTGGTGGCTCAACCCAGGACTAAAGGTCTGACACGTTGCTTGCCGTAGTGGTGGCAACCGTTGGTATCCCTCTTTAGTCCCGGCTAGTGGCTCAACCCGGAACTAAAGGCCTAAACAGTTTGCATCCCGCTGCCCAAAACCACAACCGAAGCAGAGTCTTTGTCGTGTCGCCATTTCTCTGTTCTTCTTCCTCTCTCGCTCTCGCTCTCTGTTCTTCCCCTCTCTTCTTCCCTTCTCTTCTTCCACCATGCCAACTCGCTTTGGAGAGGTGCTCGCACATGGCAAGACCAATCTCGATGTCGTGTACACGAACGAGAGCAGGGAGGTGCCGCATTTTCTTAGACAGTTGAAGGAACGATGTCTTGACGCCGCAGTGGATCATGAGAAGTTCTTGGGGCTTGATTTGGAGTACACGACCGATCATCGCGGCGTTGCCGTCATCCAACTATATTTCAAACACCATGTCTTGATCTTCCAATGGGCGAGGTAAGTTTTGAGGCTTTCTTTGATCCAAGGTAATGACATTGTAAGTTTATTTGTTTCAATCATAGTTGGTTCCCTTCAAATAGTTGTAGTGAAACAATTTTGATTAGTTGAAGGGGAACACAATCTGATTGGAATAGTGTTCCATAATCTAAAAAATCGTATTAGAATCAACTAGTGTTTAACATGTTCCATTGGAATCATAGTTGGTTTGCTTCAAATAGTTGTAGTGAAACAATTTTGATTAGTTGAAGGGAACACAATCTGATTGGAATAGTGTTCCACAATCTAAAAAATCTGATTGGTTCAATATGTTCCATTGAAATCATAGTTGTAGTGATACAATTTTATGCGGTGTTCTTTGATCCAAAGTTATGGAAATTGCATATAGCTAGTGATCTCTCTAGGTTCCATTGGATAGAAATATGATATGTCATAGTCATGAAAATTGCATATAGCTAGTGATCTCTCTAGGTTCCATTGGATAGCTATAGTGATCTCTCTAGGTTCCATTGGATAGCAATATGCAATATGTCTAGCTTATTAAATATTTGCAAAACCGTGGGAGAATATATATATATATATATATATATATATATATATATATATATATATATATATATGTCATAGTTAATTTACGGTTTCTTGATCAATTCGTAGGATATGAAAATTGCATAGGATAGCAATATGTTCTATTTGAATCCTAAAGATAATTTTCTCTTTAGTTGTAGTGAAACATGTTTCCTTATTGCAGCAGTACGTAACATTTGTTCCATTTTAATTTGTTTCTGTTGCAGTAGTGACGAGCATTGTCCAGAACTCATGGACTTCCTTCACAGCGGCATCACTTTTGCTACCGTTGACATAACGAACGACAAGCTGAATATGAGGTACAGCTTCGGTATTGAGATACCAACTAGTTGCCTCATTGATCTCCAAACGGTATTCAGGATTCGACATGTCAGGACTTCGATGGCTCATATGGCAGTTGCCTTGATCGACGAGGAGTATGGTAATATGAAGACCAATTTCCCAAAGTCTCAGCACAAACTTTGGGAGAAGGCCCCACTTGATCGTATCAACATTGAGTATGCGGCAAAAGATGCATACGTTTCATACGAGTTGTACCGCAAGATTCGAGTCGTCAACTATGGCCAGCGTCACCTCGAATAAGGTGGACATTCTGATTCAGACGATTCAGACGAGTAGTGTTCTCAACGTCGAACACTTGTATATATATATCTATGATAGCTATTATTATGTACTGTTTGGACTAGTATCATGTACTGCTTGGACCAATTTATATATGTCTAGTTTCTGTTTGTGCCATTATAGTTTTCAAATTTGAATGGTTTAGCCCTTTCTAACTTCATTTGCTACTTTTGAATGGTTTAGCCCTTTCTAACTTCATGGTATCATGCATTTCGACCACATATATATACAAAAAGTCTTCAGTTCAAATAAGTTCAAAAAATGAAATCCCTTTTGTAACATATCTGTTTTTGATTAAAACAGTCATTTAAAAATGAAAGACCATTAGTCCCATGTGGCGTGCAGCGGAACCACGTGGCGTGCCGCGGAACCACTTTTGTTGTGGGGGTTGCTTTGCCTTCTTCTCCTTGTGCTAGATATTAGTTATGCATTAGGGAAAGAAGGAATAGCGACCATCATCGACGGTCAAAAAATCAGGTGAGGGAGTGTCCACCATACATGAGAGAAGAAGAATGCCGACTGTTGTTGTGGGGGTTGCTTCTCCTTCTTCTCTTTGTGCTAGATATTTGTTATGCACTAGGGGAAGAAGGAGTAGCGACCATCATCGACGGTCGAAAAATCAGGTGAGGGAGTGTCCACCATACATGAGAGAAGAAGAATGTCGACTGTTGCTGTCAGGGGGTCGTTTCTCCTTCTTCTCCTTGTGCTAGATATTGGTTATGCACTAGGGGAAGTAGGAGTAGCGACCATCATCGACGGTTGAAAAATCAGGTGAGCTAGTGTCCACCATATATGAGAGAAGAAGAATGTCGTCTCTTATTGTGGGGGTCGCTTCTACTTCCAAAGAGATTGTCCATTTTGTACACGAAGTGCATCCAGTTTTTGTCGTAGCCCTCTCAACTTTCTCGCACATGCTATGTGGGTGAAATGATGATAGCATGCCAACTTTCAACATTTTCAGAGTTCATTTGTAGTGCTTTTCAATTTCAGGGTCAACTAGCTCAAAAAAATAAGTAAATGCACGAAGAATACCAAATGAAGTCAGAAATTGTTGAAATTTTGTGATGTGCCTTTGAATGGTGCATTTTGAACACACAAAAAGTATGGAGTTCAAATAAGTTCAGAAAAATGAAATCCATTTGTAAGAGATGAGTTCTCGTTCGAAACGCTGATACTTCGAGAGAGATTGTCCGTTTTGTACACGAAGTGCATCCAGTTTTTGTTGTAGCCCTCTCACCTTTTTAACACATGCTATGTGGGTGAAATGATGATAGCATGCCAACTTTCAACATTGTCAGAGTTCATTTGCGGTGCTTTTCAATTTCAGGGTCAACTAGCTCAAAAAAAAAGTAAATGCACGAAGAATACCAAATGAAGTCAGAAATTGTTGAAATTTTGTGATGTGACTTTGAATGGTGCATTTTGAACACACAAAAAGTATGGAGTTCAAATAAGTTCAAAAAAATGAAATCCCTTTGTAAGAGATGAGTTCTTGTTCGAAACGCTGATACTTCGAGAGAGATTATCCATTTTGTACACGAAGTGCATCCAGTTTTTGTCGTAGCCCTCTCAACTTTTTAACACATGCTATGTGGATGAAATGATGATAGCATGCCAACTTTCAACATTTTTAGAGTTCATTTGTAGTGCTTTTCAATTTCAGGGTCAACTAGCTCAAAAAAAACAAGTAAATGCACGAAGAATACCAAATGAAGTCAGAAATTGTTGAAATTTTGTGATGTGCCTTTGAATGGTGCATTTTGAACACACAAAAAGTATGGAGTTCAAATAAGTTCAAATAATTAATTTTGAAAATATAAAATAGTTTTGAATTATTTATTCAATTTCAAACACTTTTCATTATCATAGTTTTGTCAAATTCTCAAATATGCAAAAAGAATTTTTAATAAACATAGTTTTTAATTGAAAATAACAAAATAGATAATAGTTTGGATAGTCAAAATAATTAATTTTGAAAATAGTAAAAAAAATGAAACTATATGAGAATTTATAGAGAAAATTCAACCTAAATTCAAAGTGAACTCACTTTGAATTCAGGTTGAATTTTCTCCACAATTTCGAATATAGTTTCAATTTTTAGCGAGTTTAGGCCCGTAAGCCTGCTTTAGAGAGGAGCTCGATGGAGAAGCTGCGACGGGGCTTATAAACAAGTGTTAGTCCCCCTCGCTGGGCGAGGTGGGACTAAACTTATCGTGCAACCGAGGAGGGGCTTTAGTCCCGGGTGGAGCCAAGCCCCGGGACTAAAGCCCCTCGCCTGCTGCCGGCCGAGGAGGGGCTTTAGTCCCGGTGCGGGGCTCCAACCGGGACTAAAGGCCCCTACTTCCCGCCTTCTGGTTTGCCCGAAAAGAGGCCTTTAGTCCCGGGTCTTGGCTCCAACCGGGACTAAAGTGTTGCCTATCACAAGAACTACATCAAGCTTCCAGGCTCGGCCCCAAGGACAACACCGCCTCCGAGTCTTCGTAGGTCACCTACACCTCCATTACCTCCAAGCCCTCCACATGACATCGGCCAGCACAACACGAGTCCATCTCGATCACCGCCGCCGGACTTGGGTCGTCCATCCCTGCCACCACCCGCTCCGGATACTAAGCGGAAGCGTGCCAGCAAGAACGCTCCGCCGACGATTTCTAAGCGACGGAGCCCCCAAAGCGCAAACGGTCGCCCCTCCCAAAGGTACCTCATGCTAATCTTCCTATCAGACCTTATGATCGTACGCCCGAGGAAAACGCCAGGATAGCAAAGGAACATCATGATGCGTAGATGAAAAAGAAGGAACCCGAGCCCCGCCCGGAATACACCGAGAAGCAAATAGCATTTGCAAAATACTTCACGACCCTTCCATCACAGTATGACTTACACCATAAGCCTGATGACTATACACGCACATTGCAGAAGGAAGTGAAAAAGAGCAGATCATGTGCAAGTGCAAGTGGGAGCAAATCAAGTTCAACTACAAGCAAGAAAAAATCAGACGTTCCTCAGCTTGGACAACAGGCCAAACAGTCGATCCCACCCCTCACGGTGTTAACCGAGAATGTCTCCCCTCCGGTGCAGGGGCAAGATTTCGAATTAGCAAAGAAGTGGGGGGCTGAATGGGGTATCCCGGTTGAAGACATTCTGGCTTCCCAAGACGACAGGTTACCCAAGGCTGTGGTAGCCCCTAAGCCACAGTTTTTCATGGGAGCGCCTTTGGTCAGCAAAGATGATCTCCCAACAAATATGCGTTACTTGCATACATGGTACTTAAGTGAATCAAAGAATGGGAGAACGATGATCGTGGTGAGTGTCCCACGGGAGTACTACGGCCGCCCCGAAGAAATCCATATCGACTTTGATGAACTCTTCTAGATGTACAATGGCGACGCCCTCGACAAATCGCTTATGAGTTGCTATTGTTTGTAAGTTTTTCAATTCGTTGTCTACATATAACTTGTTTAGTTATTTCAATTCATTGTCTATATATAACTTGTACTCTATTATGCAGAATGAAGATTCTGGATTGTAAAAGTAGGAACATCATAAATATTGGGTTTATTGACCCAGATAAATACATATAGCGACGCTAACTGATAAACCCAAGGAGACGGAGGAAAACCTTCTAAGGTTTCTAACATATCAAAATTTCTGTGACCACATACTGTTTCCATACAACTTCAGGTGAGGGTCTTTACTCTGTTGTGTCCATTCACTTATAAGTGTAATTGATAAGTTACTGACATATATATATATATACATGTGCAGCTTCCATTGGATTCTGTTGGACATTCAAATTGATAAGGGAAGAGTTGATGCCTTCGACCCATTATCGAGACCCTTGGAACAGTTCCAAAGCCTGCAGGACATGCTCCAAGGGTAATTTCAATCATTCTTGTGCTCTATCGGTCTCTTTCAATGATTTTCTGATATAACAATTAATGAAAAACTTAGCAAATCATTATCCTTGTCGGGCAGGGTTTGGAAGCGGTTCAAGTGCGTGACTCCCGGTATCGAGCCTGAGAAGCTGACCTTTAGAGCGGCTCACGTAAGTAGTAGTATGATATACTTCTATTTTCAATACATTTATGATGCTAGATTATTATTTTGATTATATATATTCTATTCTCGTAAAGTGCGACCAGAAGCCACGGGGGATGCATCTATGCGGATACTATGTTTGTGAGACCATTTGCATGTTTACCTCTGAGCACAAGGATCACAGATTCGACGTAAGCAATGAACATTCACACCTCTATTTTTACCCGTCATTCTTTGTTATCATGATTGATATTCATATTCATCTCCTCTTCTTATATAGTACACAGCCATGAGGACGAAGGTCCTACCAGAGCAACGCGCGATTGCTGTTGCAGAGGAGCTTGCGACCTTTCTGAGGACGGAAGCTATAGATGACAAAGGACAATTTAGTGTAGCTAGGGGCCATTACTGATGTTCGTCCATGTAATCGAATAGACGGGCTCTAGCCCCGATAATTCAGATCTCCATATCATTGTATATATATGCTTGCTTGTAAGATAAGTTAATCTTATATATATATATATATGCATAATTATTTCTATTTATATTATATGAAAACTAATTCCCGAACACCAAACGAGGCATCACGTTAATCTCCCGAACACCTAAACCCTAAAACCCAAAAATAATTTCATTCAAAAAAAACCCAACAATAAATAAAATCGGAAACTCTTTAGTCCCGGTCCGTGCAACGAACCAGGACTAAAGGGCCTGCCCCTGGGGCGCTACGAGGCGCCCACGTGGAGCACCTTTAGTCCCGGCTTGGAACAGGGCCGGGACTAAAGGTTAGGCCTTTTGTCCCGCCCCTTTAGTCCCGGTTGGTGAACCGGGACTAAAGCCCCTTACGGGCCGGGGCTAAAGGCTCCGTCCCCACTAGTGGTGATTTGAATACCTATGAAATGGCAACTTGACAAGGGGACCAAGTTATGTTATTTATTTGATAAAATGTGAAATTTCTAACGTGTGGGACTAATTTTGAGATCAGCATGACATGTGGGACCAGTATAAAAATAAAGTGGCCAAAATAAAAAATCAATAGAAAGTAAAAGGCCACAAACCAAAATTTTAAAAAGAAAACTAAAAGTGGTTGTAAATGGGCTAAGGCCCAAAAATAAGCCCAATAAGAAAATGCCCAAAAAAATAAAACGAGCCCATGTGATCAACTCAAATGGGTTGGGCTAATTTCAACCATGATGTTTTGATTTCGTCTTAATTTTACCACGTAGGACTGCCACGTAGGACTGGGTTAGATTGCCAACGACGGTTTAGGATCGTCGTAAAGGTTACGACGATCCAGGAACCGTCGTAAAGGTTACGACGATTTTGATTAAAACATCGCTGCTGGTCATTTGTGACGCTCCGTTTTCAACGCTTGGTTTTTCATCGTGAGATCGTCGTAAACTAAAAACTGTGACGATGTAGCGACAAAAATATAGCGTCGTGTATTAGCATATTCCTTGTAGTGATTGTTGGTGCACTGCAATATTTGACATTAACTCGTCCTGATATTTCCTTTCCAGTTAACAAAGTTTGTCAATTCTTGCATGCTCCTACTTCTGTACATTGGACTGCTGTTAAGAGAATTCTTTGATACTTGCAAGGCACCTTGACTCATGGTCTTTCTATTCGCAAGTCTGATTCCATGTTGGTGAGTGCTTTTTCAGATGCTGATTGGGCTGGCTGTCATGATGGCAGAAGTCCACTGGAGGCTTTGCTGTGTTTGTTGGTAGTAATCTGGTTTCCTTGACTGCTCGCAAACAACCTACTGTTTCCCACTCCAGTACTGAGGCTGAATATAAAACACTTGTTAATGCCACTGCTGAAATTATTTGGGTACAAAATCTCTTGACTGAGTTGGGTATTGCTCATCCTCCATCAGCTTCCCTTTGGTGTGATAATTTAGGTGCAACCTATTTGTCTGCTAATCCCATTTTTCATGCTCGTACCAAGCACATTGAAATTGATTATCACTTTGTTCGTGAACGAGTTGCTCAAAAGTTATTGAATATCCGGTTTGTTCATACTGGAGATCAAGTGGCAGATGGTTTCACCAAACCTCTTACAGCTCCACACTTAGAGGCATTTCGGCGCAATCTCAACTTAGATAAGTTGTGATTGAACGGGAGTGTTAGACATTGTGTGCGTGTACTTTAAGTTAGGATTGATCTTGTAGATATATTCTCTGTATAGATAAAGATCAATCCTAACCTCTCATGTAAATATGCTTGTATTCGGTTGGCTTTGTGCCTTTATATACACGCATACGTCCGTGCTATGAAGCATACGTTTCTACCCAATTATTCTCACACATTACAGCCACGATGCCCGTTCCGCCGTGCTCCCCTGTGTGCTTGCCTGGAGCAACTCACCATTTCTCCACGAGCTAGCTTTGAGCTATATGAGGGAGAAGGAGTCGCGAGTTGCCTGGCTCGTGTCCGACCGGCACGACGGGCCACCCAACCGACTTTTATGCCAGAGAACCGCTCTTCCTGCTCGTGAGATGCCATCAACAGGGTGGAGGAAATGGTCGAAGGAGGAGATGTGGAGCAGAGCAGTGGTGCGATTCTCACCCGTCGTCTGGCCTCCTTTAAATAGCGAGCGGGTGCGAGGAGCTTGCCCGACGTTGTGTTTAATGCCCTCCGGCTTGCGAACATTCGTATTGCCGGCATAGATTTATCGGCACACGTGCGGCGAGGAGTGTTCAACTAGGAGTGGAGTCGCCGACGCCCTCAGCCGACGCGCCGCTTCAATACCGGAGCCAGTGAGAGGTCACGGCCGCCGAGTGCTGGCTTCAATGTGAATGAGAACACCTGCGGATAGAGATCAACGAGGGTTTTGGATGGGCTAGGGTGGTCAGACGCAGCCATAGATGTTGTCCGATCCTCCGATATGCTTTCTACTTTGCTTCGTTTTGTTAAAAGAAGTGTGCCTGAACCGTCGAGTGGACCGATTAAGGCCCGCGTGGATGACACAACAAATCCGGGTCGTATGGTTTGAACGTTGCGTATGATTTTAAGGGCCGACGTTGGAGATGCCCTGCCAAAGGAAAAATTGAGGATCAAGCGTTGGAGATGCCCTGACAAATGAAAAAGAGTGTGCGCCCTTCACATGTATACGGTAAACC
Source organism: Hordeum vulgare subsp. vulgare (assembly GCF_904849725.1). Taxonomy (NCBI): domain Eukaryota; kingdom Viridiplantae; phylum Streptophyta; class Magnoliopsida; order Poales; family Poaceae; genus Hordeum; species Hordeum vulgare. The sequence goes on from NC_058522.1 coordinate 490,524,136, forward strand.
AGCCCTGCATGCTGTTCCTGTTCGACTTCCTATCATCGATGCATGCAGCGTGCTCTTAGTCTAGTGAAAGAAGGGGCAACCGGACATGAAGTTTGTAATCTCGAGCTTAAATACAACTGGATGAACAGTAATTTTTTTTAAAATGTATTGTTGTTAAAATTTAAAGAATGTTTGGAGCGCATGTTAAGATTCATCACGAAATCACATGGGTGCAAGGCATGGTAAAAAAAAGAAAAACGATGCTCTGAAAATGTTACTTTCAAACGCATTTTGGACTTTTTTTTCCACGACTTGCTCCAATGTGATTTCATGCTGAAACTTTGCATGAACTTCAAGCATTTCTTAAAGTTTGCCGCAAAAATGGTTCAGAATTTTCGATTTCTTTTTCTATTTTTTCGGTTTTACTCAGGCCCGGCCCTGAGGGGGGCGGGAGGGGCGACCGCCCCGGGCCTCCAAAACGAAGGGGCCCCCACTAGGGGTGTGCTGTCGTATTGGGTATGGCCCAACAACCGAAGGCCGATGTAGAGTAGTAACAGCGCACAGCGCATGCTCGAGATCGCGGCCCATTCTTCTTCCCTGGCTTTCCGCAATCGCTTGAGATTCTACGGCACCGCACAAGATCGTGGCGAAGCCCTAGCATCCATCCGGCCAGCGCCGTCGCAACGACGACATACTTGGATTCATGGAACGAGTTTGTACGTGGAGCTCTTCCGCGCGGCGCCGCATATCCAAAATTGTAAGGCGCCATTACACCATTCCACTTTCCGTTCAACAATGCTTGATTCCTCCTATGTAGACATCGATCTAATCCAGTACATATTGCCTACGTATCCAGATTTAAAGTAATGTAGATGGGCTCATGGAAACGATGTTGATACAAGTAAAGTTTCAGGATATGAACATACATGGCAACATCAGAATCAGAATGGAACGGGCAGGAGACAACACTATCTTCTTTCTTGTTGGATTTCTGTAAGGAAGACCACGGCTTAAAATGAGTAGGTGTTCATCTGACTAACTCATGTTAGTGTTGTTGTGTATGGTTGGATCCTTTTCCTATTCTATAATTCTGAACTACACTTACCACACAACCGTGATTGATAAACTATTAAATCCCGACTGTTGATTTTTCAAAAATAATAGCCCATTTGCCATTTGCTACTCACACCGTTCGACCAGACTTATGTTTGACGTTTGTTCTCCAGCCTGAGGATATACCATATATGTATATGGCATCATCTGACTCCAAGATTTTCCGTTGCCGGTCCACACACAACCACGTCAAGAGGGTCAGAGGTTGAGTCATCGAGAGCAGACCATACCGTACGTGTTCACTGGCTACTATCAGGACATAGTTACACAAGGTATGTCTATATGTTTGATATGAATAATCTTTTTGATGCACTTCAAAGTGTTTATTAGTAAGTTTTAATGTATACGTTCTTTCCACAAACTCCAAACCGCCACGAGGAAGACCTCCATGAACATCTTACGGGGTGTGCCATCTTCTGATCTTAGGTTTAGGGTGCCTGCTAGCAAGGTACAGCTCATAGATACCATTGTTGCACCTCTAGTTGACCCCTCCTAAGTTGTAACCTCCCAACCAATCCTCCCCACTCACACCACCCCCACCCCACTTGTGTACATGTAAAATGTGTGTTTCATATATACATGCAGTAGGAGCTTTTCCTACCGATTTACACTAAAAAAGATTTAATGTATACTCCCTCCGTCCGGAAATACTTGTCATAGAAATGGATGTATTTATATGTATTTTAGTTCTACATACATCCATCTTTATTCATTTGTGTGACAAGTAATTTCGGACGAAGGGAGTACATGTATACATTGTTAATTACTTTGTTAGTCATATTAGGCTGGTCACAATGGGGTGGAACTTAGCAGGCACATCACACACTCCAATACGAGTTTGCTTATGTGGCACATATTTAATGAAGAGAGAGGTGTTTGTGGTAACTAGCTAAGGCTGGTCACAATGGAGAGTAACATAAGGTAGTAACCTACACACTTTTCTAGACTATGTTCCTACCTCCACAATGGGGAGTAACATGTATGTATTGTCATGCAACGATGCATTTATTAGGCTATAGACTCATTGTTTCTTGGAGTGTGTGATGTTCCGGTAACTTAGCTAGTTATCACAAGCACCTCTCTCTTCATTAAATACGTGCCACATAAGCAAACTCGTATTGGAGTGTGTGATGTTCCTGCTAAGTTCCACCCCATTGTGACCAGCCTAAGTTACCGGAACATCACACACTCCAAGAAACAATGAGTCTATAGCCTAATAAATGCATCGTTGCATGACAATACATACATGTTACTCCCCATTGTGGAGGTAGGAACATAGTCTAGCAAAGTGTGTAGGTTACTACCTTATGTTACTCCCCATTGTGACCAGCCTTAAGGGCCTCGGGTTGTAGTTTCGTCCCGGGCCCCTAAAATCACAGGACCGGTCCTGGTTTTACTGTTCACATCTGCTGCATTTGAGCTCAGTACTAGAAGCATGCTTTCGGAAGCAACACATCTGTTTAGCATGAAGCCAAACACAAACTAAGTGAAAGACGTTTTGAGAACTCGGCAACAACCGGTGGCAGCATAAATATACACTCGGGGCGCACCTAAATTCTCGATCATCTTGGTAGAGATCGAAAGTGGATGCGTAGTTGACAGATCATACACATACATGCATTATTTGGTTTGTAACTTTTGCTACAAATTCTATATTGGAGATAAACTAACAACGGAGATGCTGAGTAGCTGGGCGGCACAGGGACGGGGATATGTGCCGCAGCGGCAGGGCTGACCACAATTGGTGGAGAGCCCCAATGCTCCTCGAGCGCAGTGCGGATGATTGTGACATCCAATGCGACACCCACACACTGCGTTTCAGTTCATATCATTTGTTCCCTGTTTAGCGACGATACTTATTTTCAAAAAAAGATATCTCAAGAATCTGCGCCTCCATTGGGATATCCCAAGAATCTGAAACATATGGAAAGAAAGAAACAGACGGATTTTCGAGAACACGAGGGCCTCTCATGTGGAGGTGGCCAGGATGATCCTAGATTATCATAATTAATGTATCAAAATTTTGCTCACCGCGAGTAATTCTCATAGGCCTTTGTTGTTCCTGTCTGCAAATGGATTTCCAGTCATTGTACTCCCTCCGTCCAGGTGTATAGGGCATGCGCGTTGTTCTAGGTCGTTAATTTAACTATTTAAATATATATTATATGTAATAAATAATATACCATTAGATTCATGTGAGGGTGTAGTTTCTGAATATTTAATTTTTATCACATATAATATATATTTAGCTAGTTAAATTGACAACCTAGAACTACGCGCATGCCTTATACACTTGGACGGAGGTAGTATACTTTTTTCCCTACTTTAATGATATAAGCAGAGTGATTGTACAACTTTTCCCCCTACTTTAATGATATAAGCAGAGTGATTGTACAACTTTTCCCCCTACTTTAATGATATAAGCAGAGGTCTTGTTTCTGTAAAAAATTGTTTGTTATTTTCTCCTCAAACTATAATGTCTACAGTGAGTATGAATTCTGGTAATAGAAATTTGCGCGATGGCCTTTTTAAATAAGGAAAAGAGCTGTCGATTGTTGTTTTGTGCAAACTAGGGGAGCGTTCGGACTCGCTCCGCTCCGCAACTCCACGCTGGAGCAGAGTGGCATGTAGTGTCAATCTACGGAGCTTCTGAAAGCCTGCCTCACGCGCTCTGTTCCACGGAGAGCATCCGAACAGCCCCTAGGATTCCAACACAAAGCATGGTTCTTGTATGCTATTTGTTTTAAAGTATGGTTCATGTATGTTCTTGTCTCTAACCTTCGAGCTCCTCCGCCTCCTTGGCCATGCAGTCGAGTGCCTCCCAGCCGGCTTTCGGTACGACCTCGCCGCCTGCTTCCCCAGCTACGACCGGTCAGCTTGCCGCGGCGGTGCTCGCCCTTCGCAGGGCATGTGTGGCCATCTGAGGCCACCGCCGCAAGCCCGCGGCGACGACAGCCACTCTGGCACCACTAGCGTCCGCTCCGACCTCGCTGCCCGCTGCCGCAACACCGACGCTTGGCTTGCCCCGGCGGCCCCTGCTCAGCCCACGAAGACGGCGGCCACTACGACACAACCAGCGACTCATCTGACCTCGCTGCCCGTTGACCCAGCTCCGGCCACTCAGCTCACCGCGGCTGTCCTCGCCCCGGCCGTCCAAGGCCACCTCCGCAAGCCCACGACAACGACGGCCACGTCGGCATCATCAGCCATCGGCGCCTCCGCATCCGGCTTGCTGTTGCCGCCCCCAGCGTCGGGCTTGGGCCCAACGCCTCCTTTGGTTCTTGGCTCGGGCGGCCACAGCCTGTGTCATGGTCCCCGTTGGAAGTCGACGGCAACGACGACACCGATGAAGAAGAGTTGGCCCCTACGATGCCGCTTGCTATTAAGGCATCGGCCCCGCTCGTCCTCACCGCCGCCCAGCTGGGTGTGGAATGTGTGACAGAGGTGTGCGGGGGGATGGCAAGAGGTGTTGCCCCGGCGTGGTCCGTGTAGCCCAATGTTGCCAGCCCCGACAATGGCTCCCCGTCCCATACCTGCTTGGATGCATGGCCGGTGTTGTAGGTGCCTCATTCGTGGGCACCATGCGCTGAGTGTAGAGACCCGTTTCGGTGCTCCCGTTGCTTGGAGAACGATCATCATGCGCGTGGATGTCGAAATCCATGGCGTCCTCTATGCTCGTTGTCATGCCTTGCCGTGGAGCCAATTCTGGATACTGTGCATTGTCCCACTCCAGTTTCATGTGAGGGTCCGATGAAATCCACGCCACCATCCAATGCGTTTCGTCATGGGTCTTGGGCGCTTGTTGTCTCTGCTTCAGTTGACTCAGCAATCCAACCCGATGTGCGGTTTGCTTTGGTTGATCATACCATGCAGCTGGAGGATTGGATGGTGCGGGTTGAGAGCTTTCTAGAGAGGGTGGAGGCGGCTCTGGACAGGCTCTCCTTTGGGACAGCTATGTTGTCGACCACTCTGACGTCATGCCCTCCTGGTGTGGCCGGTGTTGCCTCCACGGATGAAAGGGAGCCAAGAGCTATATGGATGTTTCTCTCCTCGTGTCGAGGGCATTGCGTCGCCAATGTCGACCTTGTCTCCTGTGCTGCCTACCATTGAGGCCGAGCCCATCGGCGTGCTCGAGGCTCCGATTTGACAGATCATGCCTGACCTACAGGAGATATGTCTAAGACCTGTTTTGCCTTTGGCTAAGGACGCTTGGAGGTGGACTCATTAGTGACCTCGTGTGAGGGGCATGCTTCGCCTATGTCATGTGAACAAGGGGAGGTGCCTAAGTCAATTGTGTCTGTGGTTTCTGCGGGCGACGTTGTCGTCTTAGTTGTTTTCGTGGCTGATGATGTTAATTCAGATGGTATTTGGCGCCTGGCCCTTTGGATCCTAGCCAGAAAATTGATGTCAAGGAGTGTGGTGACTTGGACGTTGCAATCCCTTGCTCGCTTAAGTCCGTTGGGTGTCATGCATCAACCATCCTACCTCTCCATGTCATGGAGCACAGAGTTTTGGAAGTTGTTGCCCTTCCCTCATCTACGACCATCGAGCATGTGATGCTTGTGACTGGCATGATCATTGAGCCAAGTGTGTTGGCACCTACTTCAAATCCAAATGCTCTCTTCGCGAAGGAACTTTGTGAGTTGCTGGCCAGTGTGGAGGTTGCTAGATCTGGTTTGGGCAGGTCGATTGTTTGCCTCTTGACGGGCACGCCAGTAAGAGGCAAACAAAAGAAGATAGGCAAAAGAAAGGGTGACGCCACAAGCAAGGCGTCTTTCGGTGTTTGATGGATGACCTTCACTCTCTTGGCCCGTCCTTTTGGTTGGGTTCTCGTTGTGGTTCGAGAGGTGCCTGTTGTCTTGTGTCGAGGTGTCCTTATCGGTGTCGTTGTTGCCGTCGGGGTTCATGGAGGCTGTGTATTTGGAGAGTACGACGGGGGTCGCATGTGTGGTTGTAGGTTTTATTACCGTGTGAGTAGTTAGTCCGTGCTCCGTTTGTATTGGTTTTTGCCCGATTTTCTGTAAATTAACTGGGCAATTCTTTTCTTCTTAATTAGTCGATTAGGCAAAACTTTTGTCTCTGTTTTGAAAAACAAATTCAGACTTTTGCCCTAACATTATTAATAAAGTAATCATCACGTCCATATAACAAGCAAGTGTCGCACCGAAAATAAAAAAAGCCTGCTAGGCCTCAGCACAAAAATGTCAAAAAAGGGAACAAAAGACCACCAAGTGTTCGGTACCTGAGGAGATTTGTGGCGAAGCAAGATGGCGGGCTGCCGCAGTCAAGGTGTCAACAATGTGGCCAAGCGGTTCATGGTCCTGCTGCCTAGAAAGCGTGGGCGAGTGTTGTAAAAACTAGATGATGCCCCGACGCGTTGCTGCAGGAAACTTGCTAAAAAAATCATGAGTTACTAAAAAACATCTATAACTTATGGACAGCGAATGTAAGCTTATACAAATGAAAATGAAATATAAAGTATATAAAAAATAAAAAAATGCAGTAAAAAGAATGTCATTTTTAACATAAATGTGAATGTAAACTACATATGTATGATACATGCGACTAACACTTCTATTGTCAATTCAAAATCTAATGCAAAAATGAACTTAAGAGTAACATGTATGAATTAATGATGTGATGCTTGCATGCATAGAATAATAAAAAAACAATGTAATTTATAGCTTACATGCATGATTTATTTACGTGGCATACTTGCATGTCGAGGAAAAATAGCTAGTGGGTTCTAGCTATTTAAAAATAAAAGATGTAGACTATTTGAAGTTTGAGTCAAAAGCCCGCCTAAAAAAACCCGCTCTATAATGATCATCTTGCTACACGTTATCCACAAGGTCTAAGCTAGCGTTGCAGACACGTTTCTTCCTCCCGATCTGGTTGGCACACGTTTTTAGGAACCCGATGAGGTCCTGGGCCTCACAGTCGGGCATTAGAGCCTCACGGACAAAGTTCCATACAACTTTCGATGTTGTGCACGAAAAGAAGATGTATGTCCTTTTCTTCGAAACAACACAAAGGAAAAAAAAAACATCATATCCGAGGCCGTGCCACTTGATCACCTCCATCCGAGAGCTATTTTTTCTTTAATATTGCATTTTTTATTCTTTTTGAAAAATAATGCACCGATTCAAAAATTTTAAAAAATAAGCCAGCCTCGGCCACTGCGAAGCCGATTGGAGGCTGTCGGCTCTGGTGTGGCCGACAGGAAGCCAGTCGGCCTAGGCCCGGCCGATTAGTGGCTCTCAGCCACGTGGCGGCCGACTAGTGGCCAGGCCACGTCGATTGCCCTGTCGGCTCTGCCTGTCGGCCCTGGCGAAGCCGATAAGGCTATCGGCCTAGGCGTGGCAGACTAGTGGCCACTAGCCAGCCCGAGGCAGCCCCTTCCCCCTCTCATTCTTCCTCCTTCATCTTTCTTCCTTCTCCCTTCTCCCATTCTACCTTATCTCCTTTCTCTCTTTCTCCTCCTTCCTTCTCCCACCACACAAAAGATCTTCCATTTCCACGTTTTGAACCGTACTTTTATTGTGTAAGGAGGAGGGCATCCAAACTATCCGTCTCATTCGCGATGGGGTAGTTTGTGGTGCTTGTTTTGAAGCTAATTTTGGTGGTGGTGGTGGAGGTTGAGGTGGAGATGTAGTGGTGGTGGTGGTGGTGGTGGTGGTGTGGGTGAAGTTGGTTGTTTTGGTGGAGTTGGAGGTGGTGGTGTGGGATTATTCTTGGTGTTCGTCAAGAGTCGTTCGTCGTTCATCGTTTCTGCGCACGTTTCAAGGGTAAAATATTTTTATAGATTAGTGTATTAAGTAGTTTATAAACTTTTAGGTGCTCCAGTAGATTAGTAGAAATTTAGTTGCTTAACTAGTTTTAGGTGGTCCGGTAGATTAGTATAAATTTAGCTGTTTAACTAGTTTTAGGTGCTCCGGTAGATTAGTATAAATTTAGATGTTTAACTAGTTTTAGGTGGTCCGGTAGATTAGTATAAATTTAGTTTAGTGAATGAAGTATTTTAATGATTTTTAGGTTCTCCGATAGATTTGGAAAATATATTTCGGTTTGTCGTTCTTCTAATTTTTTTCCTTGTTGAATAATATGTTAGGTCAGCAGAGATGTCTGATTTAGTGACGTTATGTTTGCACTATGGTCGTGGTACCGTTCAAACAAATGAGATGGGAGCTGATCTTAGTGAATTTCAGTACACACAGGTGCAGGTGTCCTCCCTTAAAACATGGTATGTTAGTCAGTTGACAGAATGTCTTGCGCGATGTTTAGGGTTCAATACTAAAACACACACCGTCGGTGTTCATGCATTATAGACCCGGTCCACTGGTAATATTTTCTGGTATTTGAAGCATATAGAGCGGGACGACCAGTGGGTGCGCTTGTTACAATCTTGCGAGCGTAGGGGATGTCATCCTGTGGCCTTACTGCTCCCCGTGCTAAAGCCGGTGACTGAACCTGAAGTGGAACGTAGCTATGAATATGGTGAGAGCAGTGTAGGCATGCATGATTCACAGTCAATTCATGCGTCCCATGCTGGGGATGATGTTTACGAAGCAGGCCAAAGTAGTCAGGCAGAAGGGGGACATGCAGATGATTATCTCAGCGGTGAGGCGGATGCCGACGAGATAGATGGGCACATGCAAAACGAGATGCATGAAGAAGATATAGCGGGTGATATTTCCGATGAATTCGCAAATCAGATGAAGAAGAGCACGCACAAGAAGTGTCGATTCCTGCATCATGGAATCAGGACTTCTCATCTGCAATGTTGGTGAACGACGGTCATGATTCTGCCTGGCAGTATCACCAGAACAACATTGCAACAGGTGCCCTCTACCCGAACAAACAAGCTCTGAAGGATGCCATCCTTAATTGGGCAATGTCCACTCAAAGGGTATTTGTAGCTCAAGTTTCTTGTCCGGATAAGTTGACAATGGTTTGCAGAAATCAGGGTTGTCCCGCAAGGGTGCATGGATATCTCCCTAAGTACGACACAAGTTGGGTCATAAGTGACTTAGTTAGTCATAATTGTGTTATTCCATGCATCCCTCAAGATCATCCCAACCTTACTTCCACTGTGATTGCTCGCTTGCTTTACAGCGAGATTGTGAAGTGCAAGGTGATGGAAGTGAAGGCTATCCAGAAAAAAGTCTTCGTCAGGTTAAAGTACAACATATCATATGGCAAGGCTTGGAGGGCTAAGCAGAAGGCACTGGAGACCAGATTTGGTTCATATTTTGATGCATATGACTCTGTTGTTCGGCTCATGAGACACTGCAGAACCGGAATCCTGGCACGTATGTTGACATCCAAGAGTTGTACCTGCCAGAGTTCCCAACGGTTAGGGTGTTGCATCGGTTGTTCTTCTCTTTCGGTGCGTGCATTGAAGCTTTCAGACATTGTCGACCGGTGATATGTGTTGATGGCACATTTCTCACTGGCAAGTACAAGTGTCAGATCCTCACAGCCATAGGTCAAGATGGGCAAAATCAAGTCGTCCCACTTGCATTTGCTTTTGTGGAGAGCGAGAACATCGAGAGTTGGACATGGTTCTTCAGGCAGTTGAAAATAGGTGTTGTGCAAGATAAGCAGAATGTGTGCATCCTTCATGATAGGCATGCAGGTATACTCAGCGCGATCAAGACATTGTCAAACCCTACTCCCGGTGAACAAACTCCTTGGTAGGACATTCAGAGTCGTTGGTGCATGCGCCATCTAGGGGCAAATTTCTTCTCGCGGTTTAGAAATAAGAATCTCATGAATCTATTCAAGAAACTCTGCAAGCAGAACCAACAATGGAAATATGAGCTGATACGTAACAGACTAAATGGTTGCACACACAGACATGTTAGGGACAGGAGAGCTGTAAGAGATGCTGCTGTCAGGGCACATGTTGAAGCAGTAGCTGCACAATTAGCAACTGGATCTGCTACCGTGGAGGAAGAGCCGGTTGGGCTTTGTGACTTGCGAGGATTTGATCCTCCTGGTACAAGGAGAAGGCTAGCGAGGACGATTAAAACCTTTGATCAGTGGATAGAGAATGAGCCATTGGAGAGGTGGTCTCTGTTGCATGACACACATGGAACCAGGTACGGTGTCATGACTACCAACCTGGCTGAAACATATAATTTTATCCTCAGAGGAAACAGAGCTTTGCCACTTACAGCGATCCTTGAGGGCACTTTCTATGGCACAGTGAAGTATTTCAGGGAAAGACGTCAAATTGTTGCGGAGCATATGACAAACAATCCGAACACACGTTACTGTGAAAGGGTTATGAAGTACATGGCTGAAAAGATGAAGAAAGCCCGGTCACACAGTGTTGTCGCCATTGGAAATCTAGAGCGAAGGTTCGAGGTTCGCTTAGCTAACAACAAATTCGGATGTGCAAATGAGATGAGAACACATGAGGTGAAAATTGGTAATGAATTGTGGCCAACGTGCGAATGCACATGCAACAAACCAAAGTTGCTTCACCTACCTTGCTCGCATGTACTTGCTGCTTGCGGGCTCATAGGTCTTGACGCAATCTCTTTTGTGTCTCCATATTTTCTCAAAGAGGCTGTCCTCAATACCTGGACAGGTGAGTTGATGGGTTTCCGATCAATGGGTAACTTCAACACTGTTGAGCCTCCTCAAAGGCGATACATTCCACATCCTGCGCATATGCGTACAAGTAGAGGGAGGCGGCAGAGTCAGCGCATCCGGAATGACATGGATGAATCTGAGGCTGGCGGGCGCATCGTGCAATGCATTCTATGTAATGAATTTGGGCATAGGGATCCTGATTGTCCCACCTTCGTCACTGCAAGGGGCACTAGGCGTGGACGAGGCAGCCGAGGAAGAAGAGGAGGAAGAGGGAGGGCAAGAGGAGGAGGAAGAGTTTAAAATTTATGTAATAGCACTACATTTAAGTTTGTACTAGCACTATGTTTTAACTTTGGATTATCACTATGTTTTAAGTTTGTACTATCACTATTTTTGAAGTTTGGACTACCACTATGTTTTTAGTTTGTATTAACACTATGTTTTAATTTTATACTATGTGTTGCACTACGTTTTGTATTGTATAGCAATGGAGGGAATGTATCTTCTTAATCCGGACGTTGATAGTAAGCATCGTGCTTCGCTATTAACTGAGCAGAAGCTCGTACCACTAGTCACTCGTACTGCTAAGGTGGATTGGAGTATACATCCGCTGTGGGTTGAAAGGTAAATGTTTTTATCTTAAACTTTAATAATTGTATTAAATATGCATTGTAAGTAACATAAATTTTATGATTGGTGGATATGCATACTCAAATGGGCCGGGCTTTTACCGTTCGCACGTCTAGTTGAGGCCACTGAGACGTCGAGGCACCTCAGCATTGACTCTTCTTTGCTCACTTGCTTAGTGGACCGATGGAGGCCTGAGACCCACACGTTCCACTTCAGATGGGGTGAGATGGCTCCTACTCTGGAAGATGTCTCAATGTTGCTCGGACTTTCGTTGGCGAGAAATGCGATAGGACCGTTCGAGGACCCGCCAGATTGGCAACAAACTTTGGCAACACGTTTCTTCAATATATATGATGGGGCTCCAATAGTGGCTTCAGAGGCGCACGGACCTAGGTATGACTGGTTACAACATTTCAGGGTTAGTTCCTACCTCGCATATCTTTCAAAGGTAAATGTTTCAAGTTATGATATTTCCAAGTTATTCACAAGTCCCTTTCTCCTTACATGATTGCAGATCGAGAGATTTCCAGGTTATTCACAAGTCCCTTTGAGTGCTATACAGATTACTCGTAGCCTGGAGGCGTACCTATTGTGGCTTCTCGGGAAGGTGACGTTCACAGAGAACCATGTCACTACTTTGAGTGTGCGTTACATACCCATTGCACTGGAAATCGCGACTGCTGAGTCGGCTGAACAGATCACACCGAGGAGTTGGGGATCTGCGGTATTAGCTGCTACCTACCGAGGTATGTGCAACGGTTGTCAGCTTTCCACGGCCAAGTCGGCCATTCTTGGTTGCCCACTGTTTTTACAACTGTGGTCCTGGGAGAGGTTCTCTATTGGACGACCAAACATAGATGTGGACCACAATTATCATGTGGGCAACATGCTTGATGGTGATGACATCGACTTGCCAACTTTCGGCCTGTGTTGGACGCGTCGCAAGGTATGTCCCCTGGTATAATGTTATCCACCTTCTTAGTTTACACTATGGTTGAAACTAACTTATGTCTTGCGCAGAGACGGTATGCTAGTGAACAGACTAGGTGAGCCTACACTGCACTAAATGAGCAGTTTGATACGTACACGGGAGTTATTTGGCAACCGTACACGAAAGCAGCTAGAATTTCTAGATATCCCGGTGGTATTTCTATGCTATGCACGAGAGATCGGGGTTACTAGATGACGAAATCGAAGATTATCTTCGATGTCTTTGTTGAGGAGATGGCGCAACAGCGCATTATGAGATAGTTCGGTCTTCGACAGTTGACTCCTCCGCCCAACACAGAGAACCTGCTATCAGTAGTAGTCCACAGGTATGTTATTTAAGTATATATTACATTTTGTTTCTCTATGGCCTATGGTTAAACATCATCATAAATTACAGGATGACAAGGAAGGGAACCAATAGAACACGAGCTCAGTGGCTACAAAGGCTTGAAGAGTACGTTTTAGAATGGGAAACTGCCACTGAACGTAGGTGGCATGAACAACAAGCATTTGATCTCGCTAGATACAATGCATATTTGGAGGGGTACATGAGAGGAACACGATTACGCATTGTTCAGCACTCCAATACAGATGAGATTCCGGACCCACATATGTCTGATACATACCCGACGTATGACACTTCTGGCTCCAGGCAGTATGCGGTAATATTTATTCTCTTTACGTCATTTAAGTTGTGGTTACTTGCTTCATCATCGGTACTTATTATTCTTAATGACAATTTCAGGGTGAGTTGGCATACAGTCTTCATACTGACGTGATGAACTTTGATCGACAATTGTCATCTGCACCTCTTATGGCACCTCGGTCTCAGATTCAACCATGGCTCAAGAGGCTCGAGCAGAGGATAAGAGATATCTATAAAGCTATCACGTGCACACGCACTTCGGATGTTGTGCATCACCAGCCGCAGCCTACGCCGGTGCCGTGTCACTCCGTGCAAAACATGTGGTTGGACATGTTTTCGACTCCTCCACCGTGGCCCACACAGGATACACAATATGACCAGGGTGGATCCGAGATTCCTCCTCGTAACATTAGGCCCCCCACAGGTGGGGATGGAGTACACCCCCACACCCCCAGAGCGCCAACCAAGACGTCTTGAGTGAAGCAAACTCTTTGCCCTTCTATGTATCACTTCAGACTTATGTGTATTTTATGTATGAGACTTATGTGTATTATATCTATGAGACTTATGTGTATTTTATCTATGAGACTTATGTGTATTTTGTCTAAGAGACATATTCCTATCTATTTCTATGCTCAGTTGGTTCATCGTGGATAACACATATACTACCAATAACTTGAGATTACAAACAAAGTAAGATTCCGGAGATACAGAAAATAAGATACATAAAATAAGATACATTAAGATGCAGAGTTCATACAAAAACTACATAAAGTCGTCGTCATCCTTCGATGATGCAGAGCTCTGGCCCTTCGACGAAGCGGTACTCTTGGCACTCGTTGATGCTGCCCTCTTGTCCCTGCTACTCGGCATGAAGATATCGTCTTCGTCCTCGCTATCGTCAATCCATAAAAATGGATGTTTTACTCCACCTCCACCGCGTATGTGATGGCCTTTCTTCTTCCATCTTTCATTCAACAGCAGAAGTTCCTTCCGAATCTCCTCATATGTCCTTGCAGGCCACCCCTTCCTAGCTAATGCATGAGCAACCTAATTCAGTAGCGTGTCACTACTGATGAGTTCGTCCCATGAAACTATTCTATTGTCTATCTTGAAATTGCTAGCCAAGCGTAGAAGACACTCGGACATACCACTGTGAAAACTACGATCGAAAGGATAATGAGACATTTTGAGCACACTCCTTACCAACCTTGCCGTGGAGAGGGTTTTATAGGTGCCGAAGAGTGAGACGAAAATCTAATGGCGGGAAAGCGAGGCGGGAAATAAATGACGGGAAAGCAAGGCGGGAACAAAATGGCGGGAAAGCTATAGGCGGGAAAATATGGCGGGAAAGAGAGACTTATAGGAAATGGTGGGAAAATATGCTCAGTTGGTTCTTAGTGGATAACACATATACTACCAATAACTTGAGATTACAGACAAACTAAGATACACCTTGCCGGAATTAAAATACAACTTGCTGAAATTAAGATACAACGTGCTGACACAACTTGCTAAAATTAAGATACAACTTGCTGAAATTAAGATACAACTTGCTGAAATTAAAATAAATCTACTGAGTCCAGCGTGAATATTTTCCTTTCCCATCACCGGCTTCTTTTGCTGCTTTGGCTGCACGAGCCCTTTCTCTCTTTCTCTCCCTCTCAGCTTCACGGGCCCGTTCCCGCTGTCTGTAAACCTTCTCCAACCGAAGTTTCTCTTCTTGGTTTTTCCTTTTCATCTCATCAATAAAAGCCCTCTGCTCCACACAGTACTCTTCCCACTCTTTCTTCTGCTCTGCTTTCTCCTCTGCTTCAGCCTTCTTGCGGCGCTCTTCCAAGTCCAAGCTAGCCCATGCACGGCGACCTCTTTCAAGAATCTCGGTCACCGCCCAGTCCGACATTTCCGTGTCAATCCAACGATAGTACATGCAGAGAGGAGGAGGAGACTACAAAAAATATATATAAATATCAAGTAAACTATAATATCAACAACATATTTACTCTGGATAACTTGAGCATACCGGAGGCCTGAGGTACGCATAAATAGATTCGGGCGGATCAGATTCATAATTGGCGCACATGAAAAACTTCATGCCCAACCAATCTGAAAAATCCGTCACCTCCTTCACCTTGCAGAGATCACCGCACCAACATCGAACTGCTTCCTCACCCCGAGGCAAACTCGCACTCTGCATTTTCTTAGGCCTGATGCTCTAATCCGAGCAAGGCAAACTCATATTGACTGGATGATGGAGGAAGGCACTGCTAGTGTTCTCAAGTGAGGCTGGATGATGCAGGAAGGCAGTCCAATGCCTCCTTTTATAGACTTAGATGACCAGGAAGATGGTGGGAAAACGAGGAGGGAAATGAGGCGGGAAAGATTTGGCGGGAAATAAGAGGGTAAAAAGTTGGCGGGAAAGGTGGCGGGAAAAGGAACGAGCAAAATTTGGCGGGAAAGGTGGTGCAAAAAATTTGGCGGGAATGGAGACATGGAAATATTGGCGACAACTGAGGAGGGAACGAAATGGCATGGCCGATTGGGGGAATATGCGCGGGAAATGGAGTCAGGAAAATAGCTAACGTTGAAAATAAAAAATTCCATCACGAGTGAGACGGATAATTTGGATGCCCTCCTCCTTGCACAATAAAAGTACGGTTCAAAGCGTGCAAATAAAAGTATGATTTGTTGTGTGGGGGGAGATGGAAGGAGAAGAAAGAGAGAAAGGAGATAAGGTAGAATGAGAGAAGGGAGAAGGAAGAAAGAGGAAGGAGGAACAAGGAGAGGGGGGAAGGGGCGGGGTCGGGCTGGCTCGTGGTCACTAGTCGGCCACGCCTAGGCCGATAGCCCTATCGGCTTCCCCAAGGCCGACAGGCAGTGGCCTGGCCACTAGTCGGCTCCCACGTGGCCGAGAGCTATTAATCGGCCTAGGCCCGGCCGACTGCTTTCCGTCGGCCACACCAAAGCCGACAACCTCCAATCGGCTTCGCAGTGGCCGAGGCTGGCTTATTTTTGAAATTTTTTGAATCGGTGCATTATTTTCTAAAAGAAATGCAATATTAAAAAAAATTAGCCATCCGAGATGGGAGTTTGACAGTAAAAAGTTGCCAAACAATGATTGTGACCTTGTCACGCAAGGGCGCTTTCCACAAGGGCGATGCTCTGCGCCGGTGCGCCCCGACCGCGCGCGGGCTGTCTGATCTGCGAGCTGTAGGCGAGCGCATCGTTAGATCTTCATGTAATATTTTTTTCTCGATGCAATAAATTTCGACGCTATGCAGCAATTTTCGTCAATGGTTGCAACAAAAAAATAATTGTAGCAAAATAATAATAATTACGTGATCGTAGCAAACGAAGAAGATGATATTGGTAGCAAAAGTCAAACGCCGGTTGTAGCAAATATCTACGTGGCGCGCATGCAACTTTTTTAGTGAACGGTTGCAGCAAAAAATGATGCCAGTTGTAGCAAAAAATAACACGGTTGTAGCAAAAGTCAAAACGCCGGTTGTAGCAAAAATCCAACAAACTCGAGTTGCAACCAAACGTATATACAACTTTTTTGCTAGACAAATATAGTAAATAAAAAACGCTTGTAGCAAATATGAACGCTGATTGCAACAAATTTAGACGAGAAAAAAACTGCATGAAAAACGTTTGTATCAAAATAACACATGGTTGCAGCAAATTTGATAAAAAATGTTGCATGCACCTGCCAGCGAGGCGCGCGGCCGACGCGCCGGGTGAAAGAGTTTACCTTTCCACAATGAAAAGATCCGAAAAAAGCATGGCGGACAACATAAGGCATGATAAGCCGAGTCAATACACTAGTGGGGACGGGGCCTTTAGCCCCGGCCCGTAAGGGGCTTTAGTCCCGGTTCACCAACCGGGACTAAAGGGGCGGGACTAAAGGCCTAACCTTTAGTCCCGGTCCTGTTACAATCCGGGACTAAAGGTGCTCCAAGTGGGCGCCTCGTAGCGCCCCAGGGGCAGGCCCTTTAGTCCCGGTTCGTTACACGGACTCGGACTAAAGATTTTCAGATTTTGCTTATTTTTTGTTTTTTTGAATGAAATTATTTTTGGGTTTTAGGGTTTTAGGGTTTAGGTGTTCAGGAGATTAACGTGATGCCTCGTTTGGTGTTCGGGAATTAGTTTTCATATAATTTAAATAGAAATAATTATGCATATATATAAGATTAACTTATCTTACAAACGAGCATATATATACAATTTTATGGAGATCTGAATTATCGGGACTAGAGCCCGTCTATTCGATTACATGGACGAACATCAGTAATGGCCCCTAGCTACACTAAATCGTCCTTTGTCATCTATAGCTTTCGTCCTCAAAAATCCCGCAAGCTCCTCTGCAACAGCAATCGCGCGTTGCTCTGGTAGGACCTTCGTCCTCATGGCCGTGTGCTATATAAGAAGAGGAGATGAATATGAATATCAATCATGATAACAAAGAATGACGGGTAAAAATAGAGGTGTGAATGTTCATTGCTTACGTCGAATCTGTGATCCTTGAGCTCAGAGGTAAACGTGCGAATGGTCTCGCAAACATAGTATCCGCATAGATGCGTTCCCCGTGGCTACTGGTCGCACTTTACGAGAATAGAATATATATAATCAAAATAATAATCTAGCATCATAAATGTATTGAAAATTAATAGAAGTATATCATACTACTACTTACCTGAGCCGCTCTAAAGGTCAGCTTCTCAGGAAAGTTACCGGGAGTCACGCACTTGAACCGCTTCCAAACCCTGCCCGACAAGGATAATGATTTGCTAAGTTTTTCAGTAACTGATATATCAGAAAATCATCGAAAGAGACCGGTAGAGCGCAAGAATGATTGAAATTACCCTTGGAGCATGTCCTGCAGGCTTTGGAACTGTTCCAAGGGTCTCGATAATGGGCGAAGGCATCAACTCTTCCCTTATCAATTTGAATATCCAACAGAATCCAATGGAAGCTGCACATGTATATATATATATATGTGTCAGTAACTTGTCAATTACACTTATAAGTGAATGGACACAACAGAGTAAAGACCCTCACCTGAAGTTGTATGGAAACAGTATGTGGTCACAGAAATTTTGATCTGTTAGAAACCTTAGAAGGTTTTCCTCCGTCTCCTTGGGTTTATCAGTTAGCGTTGCTATATGTATTTTATCTGGGTCAATAAACCTAATATTTAGGATGGTCTTACTTTTACAATCCAGAATCTTCATTCTGCATAATAGAGTACAAGTTATATATAGACAATGAATTGAAATAACTAAACAAGTTATATGTAGACAACGATATAGAGCTATCTCCAATATTTTTCACATATTATAAGTGATTGTCGAACTTTATATGTATACCTCGCCGAACTTTATTATTTCTTCACCGGCTTCTCCACTGGCTTCTCCATCAGGGGAGCTATCACCTTCTCCGTCATTGGAGCTATCTCCTGCCTCATCGGCTGGATCTTCGTGTCGCTCTACCTCCATTCCATATCCGGAGGCGTTTAGATATGACGATGGAGATTCAGCTGGTTCAACGTCGGGGCCGTCTTTGATCATATCTTCGAGAAGTTCTTCCTCTTCGAGGTTCCTGATATGTGGATCCATAGTTCTGGAAAAAACGGACATTTGATTAACTAATAAACTAACAAACTATATAAGAGGGGTTGGAAACTTCGAAGTGTCGTTTTATATAAGAGGTCCTTTAGTCCCGGGTCTTGGCTAGAACCTAAACTCTAAAATACCAGCCGGGCGGAGCCCAGTCCCGAACACTTAAGCATATACAATAGCAAAATTAAACTAGTTCTATTAATTTTCTTGCTAAAAATAAACTATTAACACTTAAGCATATACAATAGCAAAATTAAACTATTAACATTTAAGCATATACAATAGCAAAATTAAGCAATAATCGAAGAAACACTATTAACATTTAAGCATATACATTATACAATAGCAAAATTAAATGACAAAAAAATATTTATTCTTCTTGTAACCCTAAACTAATTTTTTCTCTTCTTCTATTTCTCCTCTTCTTCTACTTCTTCTTCTACTTCTACTTCTCCTCTTCTTCTACTACTTCTCCTCTTCTCTTCTTCTACTTCTCCTCTCCTCCTCTTCTAATTTTTTCTCTTCTTCTACTTCTCCTCTTCTTCTATTTTTCCTCTTCTTCTCCTCTCCTCCTCTTCTTATTCTTCTTTTTCTTCTTTTCTTCTCCTCCTCTTCTTATTTTCCTTTTTCCTAATTCTACATATTATTAACCCTAATAATCTAGCACAAACCTAATAACAATAGGAATTAAATGACAAAAAAAATCTTTTTCTTCTTTTCTTCCCTTTTTCTTCCTTTCTTCTCCATTTTCTTCCTTTCTTCTCCTTTTTCTTCCTTTCTTCTCCTTTCTTCTCCTTTTTCTTCTTTTCTTCTCCTTCCCTTTTTCTTCCTTTCTTCTCCTTTTTCTTCCTTTCTTCTCCTTTTTCTTCCTTTCTTCTCCTTTTTCTTCTTTTCTTCTATTGGCCGGAGTGTTGGGGAGGAGGGGGCGGGGGGCTTACCGGCCGGAGGTGTCAACGGCGCGCGGCGAGGAGGACGGCGGCGGCGAGCAGGACGACGGCGACGGCGGCGAGCAGGACGGCGGGCAGCCTGACGGCGTCGTCGAGTTCGTCGCTGTGCCGCGCCGGGCAGGAGAACGAGAGGAATAAGAAGAGAAATGGACGATTTGGGTTCGAAATTTTCTAACTCCCGCTTATACAGGTGGATCTTTAGTCCCGGTTCGGGGCTCGATCCGGGACTAAAGACCCCCTTTAGTCCCAGGTGGAGCCACGACCCGGGACTAAAGGCCCTTTTTCGGGCAGACCAGAAGGCGGGAAGCAGGGGCCTTTAGTCCCGGGGCGTGGCAAGAACCGGGACTAAAGGGGGTCTTTAGTCCCGGGTGGAGCCACGACCCGGGACTAAAGGCCCTTTTTCGGCAGACCAGAAGGCGGGAAGCAGGGACCTTTAGTCCCGGGGCGTGGCAAGAACCGGGACTAAAGTGTTGCCTATATAAACCCTCGCCCCTGTCCAGCATATCCCCTGTTTTTTGGTTGTTGAAGTGTGACCATGCCATGCTCTTGCCACTCTAGTTCATGCACATGACGTGTTCGATGAAATGCCCGAGCCACTATATTTAAGCTTTCTCCTCTCCAAGCTCGACCTCCAAGATCCATTTTCCTTAATATTTGTCTATGTTTGGTCGTGCACCAACTGCACAAGTGTTTTAAAAGGTTAGCTACTTCATCCTTTCATTTGTCACTGCTAGTGTAGCTCATTTCAAATGCTCAAATTAACTTCTTAGAGTCTGCACATGCGTAGGGTGTCGTCCCGTGCCCGTCGTCACCATTGTCCATCGCCCCGCGCCGATCTCGTCGCGAGCACCACCGTGGTGAGCCTCTTGTTCTTATCTTCTTTTTAAAAGAAAAAAAATCTTACTTGTATGATTTAGATACATACTTGTATAAATTACTCACTTTCATTATTTTTTGTTATTATATAGTCTCCGTCGGCCCTCGTCCTGTCTATGATTCGGATGTGGTATATATTATCTTTTATAACTATTTGTTTTATTTAGTGTTTATGACAATTATGACGACCAACGTGACATAATTTTTTTTAATCTAGAAGTTAAATTTGGTTGAAAAATAAAACAAATACTTGAAGAAAAAATTGAAAATAATTGAGGATAAGAATATGGAACTGGAGTTGCATGTCGCCGATGTCATCGATGATCGCAAGATGGAGATCGATGCGATGCGGTTGAAGATGGATGCAATGCGCTTGAAGATGGATGAAATGCGCTTGAAGATTAGGAATATTAGAAAATATGCCATTGATAAAGAGGCTTGGTATCATTATGCTGTTGGGTCAATTGTTACCTTAGTTGCGATTTTGATCGCGTTTGTTGTTGCATTTAAATGTTTTACATAGTTGTATGTTGTTTTATGAGAGAACTTTATGTATTTATTTTTTGCAATAATAACATTTGATCACTACTATTCTTTGGCTTTAATGTGATGATGAACTTGTATTAATTTGGTCATATGTTCTGCAATGGTTTTTTGATATATTTAATTTCATAATAGAGATGAATCGCCAATTTGACCCTAAAATTGAAAAGCACTACAAATGAACTTTGAAAATGTTGAAAGTTGGCATGTTATCATCATTTCACCCACATAGCATGTTAAAAAGTTGAGAGGGCTACGACAAAAACTGGATGCACTTCGTGTACAAAACGGACAATCTCTCTCGAAGTATCAGGGTTTCGAACGAGAACTCATCTCTTACATAGATACTATGAAAATGAAAAGTGTTTGAAATTTAGTACATTCCATACATGCATTACATAAAAGGTTTAATACATTATTACATTATTGCACCAATATTCCTATCTATTATTTCTGTTTTCTTCTGGGTCGTAGCCATGGAGAATCTTCATCATTCAGTAGGATGCTTGGGTCAGTTTTCACTTTGAAGGGCGGAATTTCATGAAACTTATTATAATCTTCTGACATGTCTGTCTTGTCATCTACTCCCACGATGTTTCTTTTTCCCTGAAAGAACTATGTGGCGTTTTGGCTCATCGGACGATATCTTCTTTTGCTGATTTCTTTTTCTCGTTTTTGTAGACATGTCCTTCACATAGAAAATCTGAGCGACATCATTGGCTAGGACAAATGGTTCGTCCATGTACGCAAGATTGTTGAGATCCACTGTTGTCATGCCGTACTTTTGGTCTACAACTATCCCGCCTCCTGTCAGCTTCACCCATTTGCACCGAAACAAAGGGATCTTAAAAGTAGGTCCATAGTCAAGTTCCCATATCTCCTCTATGTACCCGTAATATGTTTCCAAACAGTGCCCATTCTCGTCTGTTGCATCAAAGCGGACACCACTATTTTGATTGGTGCTCTTTTTATCTTGGGCAACCGTGTAAAATGTATTCCCATTTATCTCATACCCTTGGAAAGTACATAGAGTCGAAGATGGTGGCCTGGCCAAATAGTACAGCTCATCTCCAACGGTGTCGTCATTCATGAGATGTGTCTGCAACCAACTGCCGAAAGTCTTCTCGTGTTCCCCTTTAATCCAAGAGTCAGCCTTTCCCGGGTTTTCGGAGCGTAGAATATTCTTGTGTCTCACGATATACGGAGCCACCACGGTGGAATTGTGTAGAACTGTGTAGTGTGCTTGAGATAAAGAATGCCCGTCCATACATACTTTTTCTTTCCTTCCTAGTGTGCCTTTTCCTGTCAGCCTACCCTCATACCGAGATTCAGGAACACCAATCGGCTTAAGGTCAGGAAGAAAGTCCACACAAAACTCAATGGCCTCCTCTGTTCCATAGCCCTTGGAGATACTTCCTTCTGGCCTAGCACGGTTACGAACATATTTCTTTAAGACTCCCATGAACCTCTCGAAGGGGAACATATTGTGTAGAAACACAGGACCGAGAATTCTAATCTCTTCGACTAGGTGAACTAGGAGGTGTGTCATTATATTGAAGAAGGATGGCGGGAACAACAACTCAAAGCTGACCAGACATTAGACCACATCAATCTGTAACCCTGATAGACTTTCTCGATCGATTACCTTCTGAGAAATTGCATTGAGGAATGCACATACCTTCACAATTGCCAGGCGAACATTTTCCGGTAGAATTCCCATCAATGCAACCGGAATCGATTGCGTCATAAGCACGTGGCAGTCATGAGACTTTAGGTTTTGAAATTTTTTGTCTTTCATATTTACGATTCCCTTTATATTCGACGAGAAGCCAGTCGGGACCTTGATACTGAAAAGGACTTCAAAGAAGATTTCCTTCTCTTCCTTAGTAAGAGCATAGCTGGCACGCCCTTGAAACTGCCCTGGATGCATGCCATCTCTTCCTTTATGACGTTCCTGGTCCTCCCATGCTTCCGGTGTATCTTTTGACTTCCCATACAAGCCCAGGAAGCCTAGAATATTCACGCAGAGATTCTTCGTCAGGTGCATCACGTCGATTGCCGAGCGGACCTCATGGACTTCCCAGTAGGGTAGCTCCCAAAATATAGATTTCTTCTTCCACATGGGTACGCGCTTATCAGGGCCGTTAGGAACAGGTTGGCTGCCAGGACCCTTTCCAAAGATTACTTTTAAATCTTTGACCATATCAAATACTTCAACACCAGTACGGATGACAGGCTTCCCCCGGGGTTCTGCCTTGCCATTGAAATGCTTGCCTTTTTTTCTTTAAGGGATGCTTGAGCGGAGGAAAACGACGATTGTACGGGTACACATTCTTGCTACATTTGTCCAGATATATATACTTTCTGTCTGATCCAAACAGTGTGTGCATGCATTGTATCCCTTGTTTGACTGTCCGGAAATGTTACTAAGAGCAGGCCAATCATTGATGGTTACGAAAAGCAACGCTCGAAGGTAAAATTCCTCTTATTTGTGCTCGTCCCACACACGTACACCTGGTTCGGCCCACAGCTGTAAAAGTTCATCAATTAATGGCCTTAGGTACACATCAATATCGTTACCGGGTTGCTTTGGACCTTGGATAAGCACTGGCATCATAATGAACTTTCGCTTCATGCACAACCAAGGAGGAAGGTTGTAGATACATAGAGTAACGGGCCAGGTGCTGTGACTGCAACTCTGCTCCCCAAGAGGATTCATGCCATCTGTACTCAGACCTAACCATAAGTTCCTTGCGTCAGCTGCAAATCTCGGGAACTCTCTCTCGATTTTTCTCCACTGCCGACCATCAGCGGTGTGCCTCAACTTATCGTCTTTCATACGATCTTCCATGTGCCATCGCAACAACTTCGCATGATCTTTATTTCTGAACAGACGTTTCAACCGTGGTATTATAGGATCATACCACATCACCTTGGCAGGAACCCTCTTCCTGGGTGGCTCACCCTCAATATCACCAGGGTCATCTTTTCTGATCTTATACCGCAATGCAGTGCATACCGGGCATTTATCCATATTCTCGTACTTCTCACCGCGGTAGAGGATGCAGTCATTAGGGCATGCATGTATCTTCTGCACGTCTAATCCTAGAGGGAAGACAAGCTTCTTTGCTTCGTACGTGCTGGCGGACAATTCGTTCTTTCTTGGAAGCATCTTCTTCATCAGTACCAACAACTTTTCCAATGACGAGTTAGTCACACCGGTCTCTGCCTTCCACTTCAGCAATTCCAGTGTGCTACCCAGCTTCTTCTGGCCATTTTCACAAGTTGGGTACAACAATTTGTTGTGGTCCTGTAACATCTGCTCGAACTGCAACCTCTCCTTTTCTGTGTCGCAACCTCGCCATGCATCAGAAATGACCCGGCCAAGATCATCAGCGGGCTCATCTGGTTCCCGTTCTTCATCCTGATCTTCTTCTTCATTGTCTTCCATTGCGGTAGCAGCATACTCAGGGAACATAGATCGGTAGTTGTCATCATCATTCTCTTCTTCTTCATCGTCGTCTTCCATCATAACCCCTCTTTCTCCGTGCTTGGTCCAAACATTATAGCCCGACATAAAACCGGACCGAAGCAGGTGGCTCTGAATGACTCTTGAGGAAGTGTAATCCTTCTCATTCCGACATTCAACACATGGACAAAACATATAGCCACCACCATGCTTGTTCGCATCGGCTGCATCTCGAAAAGAATGCACGCCTTCTCTGTAAGCGGATGTGCGTCGATCACCGTACATCCATGGATGGCTCATCTGTGTTATACGACAGTATATCAAATACAATCACGATCCTAAAAATCAGTACCACACGGTCTAAACGAGGAAATATAGTTGCTAACCTTTTAGAATAAGTAGAAATAAAGAGGAAGAGGTTTAAGCGTGGCTCAGGCATCTCATATCGTAGTTGTGTTCGGTGAACTGAAGCGGCATCGCTCTAACACACATTTCAACAAACACCTCTAGTGCATCAAAAGAAGTGGAGAGCTAGCACACACCCACAATCCTCCATCCAAGAAAAATGCAAGGAAGAGGGGAGGGGGGCTGTGCTATATATAGGCAGAGGACTTTAGTCCCAGTTTGAGACACAAACCGGGACTAAAGGTGGCGCACATGCGGGCTGCCCACCGCGTAGCCCTTTAGTCCCGGTTTGGGACACGAACCGGGACTAAAGGCTCCTTACGGGTCGGGACTAAAGCCTCAAGGGAAGCATTGAGAATTGGGGCGACGTGGCCGGGCCTTTAGTCCCGGTCCAAAGGCAGGCCGGGACTAAAGGGTCCCGGCTAAAGGCCCGTTTTCCACTAGTGATAGAAAGATCCCCACGGGGCCAGCTGCCCGGAAATGGTGTCTGGATAGACCACGAGCACCAGCGAGTTGGCCTGTTTAAATACTACTACCTTAGCTAAGAAAAATGTGGTTGATTAAGGCACAGAAAGACAAATGTTTTCACCAGATATTTGATCATTGTTTTGAACACTTCACATTTGTTTCTTTTATCCCCACTAAGGCATAATTTCGGTCTTGTTTGTCTTTGCAAGTCGTCGGTATATATTTTGTGTGTGTGCGGTGTTGACATATTTTAATCAACATGATGTGTGCACGTTGTGTTTTGTATCCCCTTGATACTCCACTGTGAGATAATAAAATCCATCATTTGTCCTAAAAATGATGTTGTTGAGTGTTTAATACTACTTGGACTACAACGTCTTCATCTCCATAGCTGGAAATGCTAGTCAGTTAATTTGTGGCATGTCTAGTTTAGCATCACATAAGTCATGAACTCATGATGCCATTCAAGATTAAGTAAGTTCTAAAAATGCTTATTATTTCAACGCTTTGCTTGACAAGGAAATAGAATTTAACACCAGTGATGCAGAATTGCAGAGCTCACATAATCTGCAGAGCTTATCCTTTTTCTCCTGATTAATTGCATTTAGATATCTTCCTCAAAAAGGCTACAAATTCAGATATTTTACAAGATAAACTTGTCTACATAACTAGTCCCTTTAATTACACCTTTTTCCAGATCAGTACGTTCAATTAGTGGTCGACACACTAGCAGTGGTCCGTGGTATTTGTTTGAAGAAAAACATAAAGAAACATTGGTGACTGCTGAGTGGTGATGGACTTGGAGAGGGGTGAGTGATAGCTAAGTTGCTTCAATTATGCACTTAAGTAACAAAGAATTATAAAGCTTGGTAGCGCATAAATGCAGCATTACACTGATGATATTACTAAAATGACCAAGATAACCGAAAGGCAACCAACTAGGATAAGAGTTATTTAAGCAGATATGATAAATATATATAGACGAATCGCCTCAAGCGCCTTCCAAAATGACAATGAAACTAATAATTTGGTGGACTTAGATTTTTGGGCATGCATTGTGGAGTCATTAATCTGTGGCATTCTGTGGTCACCCACTGATGTGTTTCTTACACCGACTGGATCTCCAATTCATCTTCCAAATGGCAATGCATAGAAGATCGATTTGAAAAAGGACTAAGCTGCTGGAAGAGCAAACTTATGTCCTATGGAGGCCGGTTAGTGCTAATAAATTCAGTATTGACAAGCTTGTCGATGTTCCTATTATCTTTCTTTAAAGTACCAGTAGGGGTACGGAGAAGACTTGATTTTTACCGATCACGATTTTTCTGGCAAATAGATGACAGTAAAATGAAATACAGATTAGCTAAATGGGATATAATATGCAGACCAAAAGATCAAGGTGGGTTAGGATTTGAAAATCTACAACTTAAGAATAAATGTCTTTTGAGCAAATGGTTGTACATAATATCAATGGAGACGGAAGGTACATTGGTACAAATTTTGTGTAATAAGTACCTACAATCCAAAACCTTGGCTAAGGTTATAGCGAAATCTTCGGATTCACCATTTTGGAAAGGATTAATGCGGGCAAAGGAAGCATTTTTTCATAGAGTCAAGTTTCGCATTGGGGATGGTAACACAACCAAGTTCTGGGAAGACACGTGGTTAGGGGAGATGCCTCTAGCTACACAATATCCGACATTATATAACATTGTGCAACACAAGGAGGCTTACGTTGCTACGATTTTACAATGGGTAGGAGAACGATGGAATGTGTGGCTCCATTTAGTTAGTAGGTTGATGGAAGTTCAACCAACTAACCAAGCAGATAAAATTCACTGAAAGTTAACTACAAGCGGTAGATTTACAGTGGAATCAATGTATATGGAGCTTATTAATGCCGGAACATTACCTACGTCTCCATATATTTGGAAAATCAAAGTACCACTGAAGATTAAAAATTTCATGTGGTTCGTTCACAAAGGTTTGATTCTCGCGAAAGACAACTTGGTTAAACGAAGATGGGTGGGCAATTCCAGATGTTGCTTTTGCGATCATAATGAAACTTTTAAACACCTCTTTCTCGAGTGCTCATTGGCTAAACTTCTATGACAAACTATTCATATAGCCTTTAACATAAACCCTTCAATGAGTATGAACACGTTATTCGGAACGTGGCTTAATGGGATGGACGTCACCATAGCTAGCTACATTCGAATAGGAATTTATGCCGTGCTTTGGGCTATAGGGAACTGTAGAAATGATATGATTTTTGATAGGAAGAATTTAATCAACTTTTTACAGGTTATCTACAGAGCTACAACTTAGATCCGTACGTGGTCCTTAGTCACCCATGGGAAGTCCAGGGGGCTTTTGGTTACTTGGTGCAGCCGGTGGGAGATGACAGCGCAGGCTATCTTCAACCGATATGGATGGCGGCACACTAAGAGCATCTTCAACAGTCCGTATGTTCAATCGTTGGTATAAGTGTCCACATCAACAACCAACAGCACATTATACAAGCTCTTCAATGTAGTGTATGTTAATCCTATGTAAAATAACTAAGCGGGTCCATTAAATAGTGAAGAAATAACCATGCTTGCCTCGGAGCTTGTGCGTGAACCGTTGCTTCAAGTTCATACGATTTCATTCTCTTTCTTCTTTTATTATGTGCCATGTCATCAAAATCATCTATGTGCCAATTTTACCAACGATGATCATACGACCATTGGAGATGCCCTAATATGCTAGGTGTTTAATCATCGTAGTCTATTTTTATCTGGCCGAATGGCCATGTAATCTTTTCTTTTTTCGAGGTCTTTTAAGCTCAAGCTGGATACTTGTTTGAAACTTTTTATTTTAATAAATGGCTGCATGCATCATCATGATGCAGAGGCCGGGGGTCATCCTTTTAAAAAAATTCTTCCAAATGGCAAAGAAAACGCAACACCGAGATTCTGGTTTGGCCGTCAAAAGAAAAAGAGAATACCAGAAGATTCATCAGACTAACGTATTGCACTTGCATGCCACCTCGGAGTTCCATAGAAGTGGTAAGCAGAGCAAGAGAGATGCACGGTGGGTCTGATCAGGATCAGATTGGTACCCACTGTTTTTTCTTTCTATCGAGATTGTACCCACTGTTTATGAACTAAGTAATTTATTTTGAAATTATCTGTGCGGACTTTGGCGCTTGAACTGGGAAAATATTTGAAGTAACACATGGACATGGCAATATAGTGCACTTCGAGTCTCCAGCTCTTTGGCGTGACTAAACTGATCATCCAGATCGTGTGAGGCGACAACTGATTAACGGAAACTCTGCTTCAATGGAGGCAAGGCATATAAATACCCTCCTTCACCTCCTTATTATCATCTTCATCCCCGCTCTCTAGCTAAGGCTCAAGACCTCTTATGTGTATGCCCGTGTTTCTCTACAAAAAACTCTGCTGATTTCCAACAAATACAGTTTTTTTGACAGGCTAGATATGCAAACACTTTTGTACGTCAAGATAGCCAATATATGGTTGATGGATCATCGTAGACAGGAGGGTAGACATGCCCAGCTTCTTAAATAGTTACATGATTCTATGAGATATTGGAGATGAACAAACCACAAGCATGTCAAGGAGTTGGAGCCCGAGAGTATTTATGATGTAACCCGGTCTGCATTTGGCATGAGCCCTCCACATTCAGAGATTCCATCAGCTCATAAAATAGGTGCGTTTCAACTGGAGCGCAATTCAAATCGCTCCTTCCTGGCACGGCGAGACTTCAGGAGCACTGCGCATCCCTCTTAGCTCGAGCTCACGTCTCTGGTTTCCATTTCAATTCGCAGCAGGTTTAACTGGTCCAGTCTGTGGAGGTCAGCGGCGCGGATTCCAATTCCTATGCACGGATTGGGTGCGGCGGCGCACGGCTTGTTGAAGCTCGCCAGCGGCGTGGTTTGTTGGATCAGATAGATCTGGCTCGCTGCACAGGGAAAGGGCTCGATCGCATTGGGTGGTTGTGCCAGGCCCGACCCTCCTATCTCCCATTGCTGCCGAGGAATGTCGCGAAGATGGCACATCTCGCAACGAAGACTACTATAGCCATCTATCCCTGCGTTACAGCTAGTTTGGGTTAGTTTGGACTCAACTAATCCAAAAATATTCAAACAGAGGGATAGTTTGGGTTAGATGCACCTATAAAACTAACCCATCTAAAAAATGCTTATTTGGGTTAATTCTTTTCTGGATTACTAAAAACATCTTTTTCTCTCGCTTTCCCTGCAATGGATCCCTCCCCACTTCCTCGAAGCTTCTCGTCCTCTTCCTCCCTCCCTCTCACACCGCCCGTGAAGGGCCCTCGTCGTATCCGCACTCCCGTCCTCCGTCGGTAAGCAGCCCTGTCCTATCCTCCCGTTCCAACCCCCTCGTCTCCCCACGGACCGTCTGTCCGTCAGTAAGCAGTTGCGGCTCCTTGCTCGGCCCGTCCCTGTCGGCCTCGGCCATCACGGCTCCTTGTGGAGGGACGGTGGATTCAGCCAGCTGGCTGCGCGAGAGGCCAGCACAGCTCCTTGCGTGGGCGCGTCCCTGTCTGTCTTGGCCAGCGCAGCTCTTGTCCAGGGCTCGCTCCCCCAATGTAAGGAGCATCTTTGACCTTCCGTGATCTGATCTGCCCGTACGTTTCGTGGCGGTGTTCGTTGTTTGCTCTGCTCTGTTTCTGCTTGATGTTGGAATCGATGTACTAGTGCCAAGAATGGAATGCGATCACTTTACCCTCAATTCACCTGCAATCTCTTGCTCAGTTGATTTCTATCCATGCACCATGCTGGATCTTAGCATTGTAAAATTTAGCATGTTTTGCATGCTTGATTTCTAAAGATGGTTCGTTTATGTCAATTATGAGCAGGAGCCGGGCATGCCAAATCCGGCAGGAATTAGGGTCCGAAATAGCCAAATGATTGAGAAAGAGCATTTATTGTCAATATAACCCTGTCATTCAAACACCTCTTTAGTTAGAGTTAGTTCAGGGTTAGTTCAAGGTTAGAATCTAACTCTAACCTCTAAATGAGTAAGAGTATACATAGGTGTGGTCGTGACGTGCATGTCAACCATCAACGTGTGGCATCGGTCGAAGCAACACGATGATGTCTTTCCTTCCGGCATTTCCTTCTTGGCCTGCTACTTCTGCGTGACCAGTCAGGTAAAATGGTGGGCGGAGACTATGACGTCAGACATCGCAGATGCATTTACTCCCGGTGAAAACTTACATCTTGCCTTAGGCTGCGTGTAATGGAAGTACTATGTGTAGTATCATGCATGTCAACTAAGCAATTTCTATGAGGTGACATAGAATTAAATGAAGAAAGAGAGGGTTAAATGATGTGCTATAATGTGTCTTGCATGACAATAAATGAACTATACTATGATACTAACGTATGATACTATCCATTACGGACGTGGTAACATACACTAGTATCATATGCATGATACTAGTATATGATACTACCCATTACAACCAGCCTTATGACTTGATCACCGATATCGATGTTTGTGTATTATTACCTTGTTGAAGATTTTGGTTTGAGGATGGTGATAGCTCTTGGTCTAATTTCTGGTTGGACAGCCAGCATTGACATGTGAACAACGATTCCATTTTGAAGGTGTTATCTTCAAGCATTGCACTCTCACTACTGAAAAAAAAAAACTTATACGTGACCTCAACTAGTTGCAGGAATGGCCGAGAACCAGTCACTGCTATTTTTAAAAAGTAGCAATGATCGGTAGCAAATGGGGCTCGTAACTGCAATCAGACGAGCATTGACTAGCGTCTTTATATACTCGGTCTAAATCAGACTTTCGAGTCAATTTTCAAACAGGTATTGTCGACCTGACGTATGACCGGGATTGGACCGGCCCAGTTTGCAGAAGCGCGTGTTGCATGTTGTGTATTTAGTTTTTTTCTTCATTATTTTTTTGTTCTTTTTTCGTTTTCTTTTTCTTTTTTTCTTTTTCTTTTCTCTTTCTTTTTCCTTCCTTTTTTATTTTTATTTTTATTTTTTATTTCTTTTTTCCTTTCATTTATTTTTATTTATTTATTGCTTTTTTCTGGTTTTTATTTCATTTTAATTTTTCTTTTTTGTTTCTATTTCTATTTATTTTTCCTTTTTATGATTTATTTTTTTGTTTTACTGTTTCTTTTTTATTTTTATTGATTTATTTTTTTTCCTTTTTTCTGTTTCTATTTACATTTATTCTTTTCTTTTTATGATTTCTTTTTTCTGTTTTTGTTTCTATTTCTATTTATTCTTTTCTTTTTATAATATGGATTTACGAAGCAGTGAAAGGCATGTACTGTTGGAAATATGTCCTAGAGGCAATAATAAATTAGTTATTATTATATTTCCTTGTTCATAATAATCGTTCATTATCCATGCTAGAATTGTATTGATTGAAAACTTAAATATCTGTGTGGATACATAGACAACACACTGTCCCTAGTGAGCCTCTAGTTGACTAGTTCGTTGATGAAAGATGGTCAAGGTTTCCAGGCCATAGGCAAGTGTTGTCACTTGATAACAGGATCACATCATTAAAAGAATCATGTGATGGACAACACCCAAATTATGAACGTAGCATGTGATCGTGTCATTTTGTTGCTATTGTTTTCTGCGTGTCAAGTATTTATTCCTATAACCATGAGATCATGAAACTCACTGACATCGGAGGAATACCTTGTGTGTATCAAACGTCACAACATTACTGGATGACTAGCTATAAAGGTGCTCTACAGGTATCTCCGAAGGTGTCCGTTGAGTTAACATGGAGCAAGACTGGGATTTGTCACTCTGTGTGACGGAGAGGTATCTCGGGGCCCACTCGGTAATACAACATCACATACAAGCCTTGCAAGCAATGTGGCTTAAGTGTAAGTCACGGGATCTTGTATTACAGAATGAGTAAAGAGACTTGCCGGTAACGAGATTAAAATAGTTATAGGGATACCCACGATCAAATCTCGGGTAAGTAACATACCGAAGGACAAAGGGAATGTTATACGAGATTATATGAATCCTTGGCACAGAGGTTCAACCGATAAGATCTTCGTAGAATATGTAGGATCCAATATGGACATCTAGGTCCCGCTATTGGATATTGACCGAGGAGTGTCTCGGGTCATGTCTACATAGTTCTCAAACCCGCAGGGTTTGCACATTTAAGGTTCGATGGTGTTTTAGTATAGTTGAGTTATATGTGTTGGTGACCAAAGGTTTTTCGGAGTCCCGGATGAGATCACGGACGTCACGAGGATTTCCGGAATGGTCCAGAAACGTAGATTGATATATAGGAAGTTGGTGTTTGGATTCCCGAAAGTTTTCGGGCATTGTCGGCAGTGTACCGGGAGTGACGAATGGGTTTCGGGGGCCCACTGGGTGGGCCCACCACGCCCAAGGGGTCCACGTGGATTGACAAAGTCATCCAAGGAAAACCCATGAGAAAAAAAGTGAAAAATCCAAAAGAGGTGGGAAATTAAGAAAGGAGTCCTAATTCAAGTGGAGTTGGAGGAGGACTCCTCCCTCTTCTAGTTCGGCCAACACAAGGGAGCTTACCTTGTGGTGCCAAGGCTGCCCCCTCCCTCCTCCTATATATACAAGAGGTTTAGGTCTTTTTGAGACACAACTTTATCACGTGCAACTCAAACCTAGCTATACCACGTAGTTCTTTCTCTAGATCGGATTTCTGCGTTAAATATGAGCGCCGACCGCCGGAAGTATGACCCGGGCATCGTCAACGTCCACTATGGCGCCGACCAGCACATGGTGCCCCGCCGCGTCGCCATGGCGCACGCCCTCGTCGAAAAATATGGCCTGCTCGCCGACATGGAGCGCCTCCGTGTCAAGCCAGCCACCAAGGCCGAACTGCGGGCCTTCCACGACGACGCCTACGTCCGCCTCCTCCAGGACATCACCCAGGACACCGACCATCGGCACCGCGACGCCGAGATCCGGGAGAGAGCCAGGGCGTGCGGCATCGGCGTGCCGGACCCCGGCGAGACCGTCGCCCCTGGCGCCGCCGCATACGACAACCCCGTCATTGACGGCCTCTGGGACTACTGCCTCCGCCGGCACCTCCGACATCGCCATCAACTGGTCCGGCGGGATGCACCACGCGTGCCAGGGCAGGGCCAGCGGCTTCTGCTACGTGAACGACATCGTGCTTGCCATCCAGGAGCTCCTGAGCGCGTGCTCTACGTGGACATCGACGTGCACCACGGCGACGGCGTGGAGGAGCACTTCAAGAGGGATAGCCGGGTGATGACGGTCTCGTTCCACCGCTATGGCGAGGACCGGCCCGGCGGCGAGAAATTCTTCCCGGGCACCGGCACGGCTGAGGACGTTGGCGAGGGCGACGGCAAGCAGTGGCGGAGCCATAATTTTTGTGAAGCCTGGGCAAACTTGCTATAGAATACATTACTTATAAAACAGCCCCAATCTTCTGAACTACAAATTCACATTAATAATGAAGTCCATATTTAAAAAAACGTAAATCTTCTGGGCAACCTCCGTAGCTTCAACGTGCCGCTCCTCCTCCTCGGAGGCGGCGGGTACACTATCAACCATGTCGCCTCCTCCTGGTGCTACGAGACAGCGGTCGCCGTGGGCAAGGAGGAGGGGATCTTCGACGAGATACCCTTCCACGGCTACGAGCATTACTACAGGGACCAGGGCTATAAGCTGCATTTTACGGTGCCCAAGACGAACGGCAACACGATCCTCGCCCGTGCTTATGTGTACGTCCGTGCTTCTCTACAAAAAACTCTGCTGATTTCCAACAAATACAGTTTTCTTGACAGGCTAGATATGCAAACACTTTTGTACGTCAAGATAGCCAATGTATGGTTGATGGATCATCGTAGACAGGAGGGTGATATGCCCAGCTTCTTAAATAGTTACATGATTCTATGAGATATTGGAGATGAACAAACCTGTCAAGGAGTTGGAGCCCGAGAGGATTTATGATGCATGAGCCCTCCACATCCACAGATTCCATCAGCACGTAAAATGGGTGCGTTTCAACTGGAGCGCAATTCAAATCGCTCATTCCTGGCACGGCGAGACTTCAGGAGCACTGCGCATCCCTCTTAGCTCGAGCTCATCTCTACCTGGGACGAGTGGTTCCATTTGGATTCGCAGCAGGTTTAACTGTTCCAGTCTGTGGGGGTCAAACTTGCCCGCATGTGAAGTGTATCAGTGGCAGGCGCGCAAGACCTCGCTGCCACTGGTTTATAAGGCAACACTGACGGACGAAACTTTTGCCTGTCACAGATAAAGTTTTTTGGTAACCTACGCAAACAAAATAGCTAAATATCCATAAGTTAGCTGTGGCGTGCGCCACCCGCCACACATAAGTTAGGAACAAAATTTACAAATATACAAAAGTTAATTGTGGCGGGCGTTAGACCGTGCTCGCTACCACCTTAACTCCTTTCAAGTGGCGGGCGATACACATCGCTCGTTACTGCTACGCCCACGACGCACCCGCAGTTCAACTTTCTCTCAAAAACTGTTTTGCAACTAACCCCCCCCCCCCCCCCCCCCCAACGTCCAACCCAAATCGCGCCCCGTCTCACCGTCGCGCTTCTCCTCGCCGCCATGCAGGCATGTCCTCCTCCTCATACATCGAAGGCATCTTGCCTCCACCGGTGAGGAGCTCATCCCTGGTTGGCTAGCTCTGCCGCCATGTCGTCCTCCTCCACCAACATCGAAGGCCTCGTGCCGCTGTCGAACGTCAAGCACGCCATCTCTTCGGTATGGTCAGATTTGTGCATAGGAAAATAAGAATAGTTTATAAATAAATGCCATTGTTTCTTGGTATTATTTGTACTTAGAATAAATATAAGTACACATTTGATCGATATTTTTTGTAGTATACATTGATGTAGTGTGTCTCGGTATTATTTGTGATTGCGGTAACTATCGACTAGTTTAGACATGAGTATCAATGTTTTGCCTCGGAATAGAATGTATGTTGGCTTATATTTGCATGTATTGACATGAGTGTCAATGTTTTCATGAAACATAGATTCATTTTTGTTTCGTCAAATCTCTAGCACTCGTGGTGATATCAATTTTTTTCGTCCATATTTTGCCTAGGATATGTTCTATTATCGTTGCCTTATATTTACATGTATTGACACAAGTGTCAATGTTTTTACGAAATGTTAATTCATTTTCATTTTGCCAAATTTCTCACGCTCATAATGTCCTTTTATTAGCAAAGGTCATGTCGGTTTTTTTGTCCATATTTTTCCTAGGATCTATTCTAGTATATTTTCTTATATTTGCAGGTATTAACATGAGTATCAATATTTTTGTGAAACGTCGATCCTTTTCCGTGTTACTAAATTTCTGGCACTCGTTATGTCTTCCTTTTAGCAAAGGTGATTTTTTCCGTCTATATTTTGTTTCTTATGCTCTATGAATCATAATTTCCACACTAATTTTAGGAGGAAATGCAACAAATAGATTCCGGAGAACCATCGTCACTGTGCCCGCTAGTAAAAAATGGCAGAAGTCGAAAAAACAAATCGGCTAGTGAACCTACCGTCGATAAGGCACCAAAAGAAGATGTGGTTTGTATTGCGCCCGTGAGCACTACTAAATGGCGCATATGGCGTATGTTTCAGCCCGGTCAACCGATGTTACCACTAGACAAAGTTGAGCGCACTCAAAACTGTAGCTCAGCTTCTACACAATGGAGTGGTAGCTAGGTCAGGATTCAGGAAAGGGTGACATTTATTACACCGCCAGCGTTAAAGAGGATCTTGGATTTGTCAAACCGTTCCCTGTTAGCATGCTATATCTGGGGTTTGAGAAAGTGGCCAACAACAATATTCTCTACGTGGACGTAGAGCTCGTCCTTAATATCGATTTGGTCGCTCTGGGATGCTACAAATCCCTTACCCTAGAATTAAAAAGTTGCCTTCATTGATCCGTATCTCATGTATTTTGTCAATGTGGATTTACTTCGAAACGTAAGTTGTTCATTTTTTTAATATTTCATATATGCATGTTCGGTGTTAACCCCGCAAAAAGAAAAATGTTCGGTGTTAAACTCATTCATGTTACATTTTTCAATTGTATTGCGTGTCAACGAACACTGGATCATCATCCCACTCATGCCTGAGGACGGTCGAGCTTATTTATTTGATTCCAGAAAAGACCCTCACAAGCCATGGACCAATCTGAAGAAAGTTCTGAATGCTGCTCTTTTTATTTGTCATAAGTCCATCAGTAAGAGCATGTCGCATCC
Source organism: Hordeum vulgare subsp. vulgare (assembly GCF_904849725.1). Taxonomy (NCBI): domain Eukaryota; kingdom Viridiplantae; phylum Streptophyta; class Magnoliopsida; order Poales; family Poaceae; genus Hordeum; species Hordeum vulgare. Next base: position 490,560,720 of record NC_058522.1, read on the forward strand.
ACGCTACAAATTCCATACCAGCTTATGTTGCAGCATAAAGACCGAATCTTGCACATGTCTGACTACTATGCCATGGCACTACAAGAAATATGCTCATACATGACGTTTTTTAAGATGTCGTTGATGAATTCGTCATAAATCTATGACGATTTCATCCGAAATCGTCGTAAACTATTTGAGGGATCAAATCTACATATAAATTACGACGACATGAGTCAAAAACGTCGTAACCGCATAAGATGAGATCGTCATAACTTTTACGACGATTATAAAAATATCGTAACATGTTCTAACTATGTTGACATGTCACACGTGGGTCCATTCTATCCCGGCTCATCCTATTTGTGAAGCAACCTACTATTTTTTCATTCCAAAAATTCTCGAAAAATTCTCATAAATATTTTGGATCATACATTCCTCAAATATGTGAAAACCCTTTCTTCCATAGTTCAAAAATAATTCGTTAATATTCATTTGCTATTCTGTTCAGAACAACACTTTGTGAAGGTAGTGTTATTTCTATTTTTTTGATTACCCTCATATTTTTTGTGCATTCTTTCCTATCCAAATCATTGCCGCCTCATGAATTTTTTTTAACGATTTGCCTAGTAAATCTTTCTCAGCAAATTTCCAAAGTTTAGGTTCATCTAATAGCTTTGTGAAGGAAGTACTAGATAGGAATATCCTCATGAGTTAATTTTTTTCACATCTTCTATGTGCCCAAAACATAGCTCTCCACAAAATTTTAACCCCATCTAACAATCCATTTTTGCCACTCGGAAAATGGTTAAAAATAGCAAGAAAGATCGGAAATGCATACAAATTGGATCTCACCCATAAAATATGGTCTAACTCTAGTGAAAAAATTGTATAAATATTTACAAATTTATTTGAAAAATTCCAGAGACTAGGTCTAATTTTTAGATACATGACAACCTCACGGAGGATAAGAAGAGCCAGCGAATCAATGAAACGCGAGGAACCTCCTCCACGTGTATCACCCCACCGGACGCAATCTGAGCCATCCATCACGCGTCCATCCAACGGTGGAGCATCTCCCGAAAACCAAACCCTAACTATCCGATCCCCACCCCTCACACACAGCCACACAGTCCTCCCTCGTCCCCATCTCTCTCCCGCACGAACCCCTCTGGCCGCCGCTACCACCAACGGCGCCCTGATCCAGGCGACCTCTGGTGAGGATAGACGGTGCCAAGCACACGACATGGATCCGCTTGCTCCGCTCCTCCCCTATCCCGTGCTTCTTCCCACCCGCGTGCCCGAGCCAAACCCTACAAGCGCGTGCGATCCCACGGCCGCCCCGATCTGCGAGATGTGGCGCGGTTGAGCACACGCACAGTGCCGCGCATGGGAAGAGGAGGTTTCCCCCGATCCGGCGCGCGACAGGGAGCCCACCGCCTGACGCGGGGGAGGCTCGCCCCCTGATGCGGCGGGGCGAGGGCCCCCTCCGACGCGGGGCGGACCTTCCTGCATGCCGATACAGCCCAGGAGCTTCTCACGGCGCAGGGGCGCGGTGCGCCCGCCCAGCCCACACGTCAACCGACGCTGCTCGTGCCTGCGTCTCTCTCTCTCTCTCTCGGCGATCCTCCCTTCTCCGACGACCGGCTGCCACCCCGTCGTCCCTCGCCGCCAGATCCGCGCGGCCACGCCCACCCTCCCCCGCCCTTCCTCTCAGGCCTCACCGGATCTATGCGGGCGGCGACCATCCCTAGCCATGGTGAGTTCCTCATCCTCCCCTTCCCGTATATCCCCAATGTGACCGAAAGAGACCCCGGCGGTCCTACTCGCGATTCGGTCGCTCATAGATAGATGACGCCCGACGCTGGGTTGCCGCGGCCGCATTGCCTGCCTGATGTTTGCATCCCTGCCTGATCCGGATTCGGTTCGGTTCGGCTCTGTCCCCAATCTGGGCTAGGGTTCTTCGGGGGTTTCGGTTGTGGTTAGGGCTCAGCCGCTCAGGAGGTCTTCTCTGCTGCCGCCCGTCGGGGCAACCGCGTGCGTTTCCTGTAAGGTTCGCACGACGGGCGCACGCACGCAGGCACGTCACGAATTTTCGTGTGTGCACATAGTATCGTCGAATGAATGAGTGAACTGCGCACGCGACGGTCCCGCCGTATTATTTGCACTTGTTCCTCTTCTGTGAGAAGCGCTGCTTTATGTGGTTTGATTTGGAGGGTTCGTTTGTTTGGATTTCTTATTAGTTACCAATACTAGTAGTAGCATTTTTGATGAATTTATAGCCTAGATTCCAGTTTATCACGGGTTTTTTGGCGGGGCAGATCAATCAAACTAATGACAAGTTATTAAAGAAATATAAGAGTGTTTATACATCACTAAAGTAGTGATCTAAACACACTTATATTTCTTTACTGAGGGAGTAAGAGTTAACAAATTTAGTACGTAGTTGAAGAATTGCTTACTTTATTGTTTCTGACTGTATCACACGACGAGAAAATGCACCCACCCTGTCAGTGAATATGACTGCCAGGATAGACGGATGCGTCTTGTTTCGTTGAATATTTGTGCAATTTTGGCAATGAGTGGATCGCGTGCCTTCGTTTTCTGGCACCTAGTGTCTTGTGTGACTGGTGTAGTTTTATCTCCGAGTTAATTAGGAATTATTAACTTGGCATTCATCTAATAGATTTCATCTTTGCCTTTTGCAGTTATGATGGGTTCTTCATCTTGGTCTATAATCAACTCATATGTGATACGATCGGACTCCTCTTTCTATATCCATTCAACTTCTATCTCTCACGCTTCTATGGTTTTGAATTATAGATAGATGTAGTTTGAAAAAAAAACACTGTTGTACGTATGGGCATATATTATGGGAAGTCACAATAGTACATGTCCTTATTACGTAGCTTCAAACATACATACCCTTCTCATTACGTCATTCTGATTGTATTTTTCCATTAAAGGTACATGGGCGTGACAGACTTGACATGGGCAACACAATATCTATCTTTGCACAAATATTTTTGTGTCACATTAAATCTTTAAATGTCAACCGTTTATATCTAAGAATTAACGGACAGGGAAATTTAATCTGTATGAAAGAACATGACGTGATGTTTTGTTTGGCTGCACGAATCCTTTTGGCTCCTTTGTGTGCAAATTAAGAAGTTCTAGATGAAAGAAATGTTGGTCCTTGATTTGTTGCCAACGTCAGCTGGCCATCCCTTTGATTACGGCTTATGATGAGTTCACATAAAAAATCTTGTGTTGAATTATAAGGAAAGAGAGAGACACGTATATGTATTAGTTTCGGACTCCAGGTTACCTCTAGCATACGAGTCCACGGTGTTTTTTCTATCTGCCCGATTCCAATAGTGAGCCTAGTCATATTTGTTTTTGGAACTTATGGGATAGGGAGACATGTATATAGACGTATTCTTTCAAGCAAATCGCAACCGTTCTTTTTTACTCTTTCATTATTGTTACATCTAAGCCGTCACTTTTCTGTCGTTTTAATACTGATGAGCTGTTTCGGATGCAGCCTAGGAGCATGTTGTTGGCTGGTACAACACTGGTCCAAAACTAAAGGAGAAGGACTTGGATGTTCATGCATTGTTTACCAAGTATGATTCTGCTGTACAACCGTTTGTCCTGCAGTAATTTAGAAGCTCTTCTCAGTTACACAATTATTTGGTACAAGTACTCACGACTTATGCATACGAACCCAATGTTGGGATGCCACCGTGTACTCTTTAAGGCGAAATTTCAGTAGCTGTTTAGTTTCAGTAGTTGTTTAGTTTCAATACTGTTCACGACATATATTTATTCGCCGTATAATATTCGATATATATAGTACTGTTCATGACATAATATTCTGCATTTTTGAAAGAAAAAAACAGTGATCACTTAATTAGATTATACCCAAGCGGTATTTTCTGTTTTGTTTTGTCTAGTTTTAGCCCTAGTGGTGTTTGTTAGTGTTCGGTTCAGGTTATGTTTGGTTGGTTGTGACTTGTATTTTCTTGTCAGTCGTTCGGTCGATGGTTTGATATACTGAACGCTCTTTCTTCTTCTATAAACTTTGAATGGTGTTTTTTTTCGGCAGGTGGTTGCTATAAGAGTGTTCTTGCTGTGTATAGCATTCTATGCTTTCTTGTCTCCGTTTCTTGGGAAGAACTTGTATCAGTATATTGCAATCGGTGTTTATAGTTTCTTGGTAAGGTTCCACTTCCTCTATTTTCATGCATGGATCGGATCCTGGAGTATTGAATTGGTTCATATTGATTATACTATTGGAGCCACCACTACAACATTTCCTTACATACAAAAAAATAAGGGCCTTACTGAATGTGCATCCAATTTGTAAATCTGTATCGCGCAGTATCAGCAATCAAATCAGCAACTATGCAGTGAAACTGTTACTGGCTACTTTCTGAAATGTGATTTCCAGATCTATAGCTCAAATACTCTGGTTCCCAGTGTTAACTTGTCTATGTTCCTAACTGTTTTTTCGTTGAAAAATGGGTATCATAATTTATAAGTTCTCATGTTCCCATATGGTTGTCCAGATTTTGTTCTTAAAAGATAAGCATTCTACTGAATTGTACTGAAAAAAGAGCAGTGCTATCCGTTTCTTGTACATGTTTGTTGTCTTGGCAGATGGACCGGCGGAGGATTTATACGGCATGTTCATCAACAAAGTCCGTCGCGAGCGCCCGCCCGAGATGTTGGAACAAGTCAGGGGGTGAGCGAGCGATTTGGTGCCGCCGAGGCGCGTCCGTAGCAGATTTCCCTGCTGCTGCTGGTGTCCTCTGACTGCTGCAGATTTCCCTTCACATTCTAGTGTTTATGATGGATGGATGGATGGTCTGTGCTGCCATATTTGTAGTTGAGATCATTCATACAGGATCACAGCCTACTGCTCCTACTTCTCTCAGTCACATCTGTTTTTTTGTACAATGAGGCTAAGTGCAGCAGGAAAACATTATTTTTTCAGATAATTATTGCTTCGGTATATTTACTTGGACCGCTTAATTATATCTTGTTGGGAAAAACACCACACACATGTTTCTTTTGAAAGACACAAACATGTCTTCATTGTTGACCTTCTAAATAGCACACCACCAATTTCTAGTTGTTGATTTGGCTAGCAGTGAGTGAGATTTATCATATATATCCTCTAGGTTCAGTTTTGAGTACAAATTAAAAGCTCATGCTTGTTAGTACAACGGTGCAAGTCTGATTAATTAACTATTTGAGAGATGCATGCTAGGGGCATATATGATTCTAGACTTCTAAAACTTTTTAGTCCCTTACATACTTTTGGCTAGCTCATGTCACACTGCAAGCAATTCAATAATGTGATATCTGAAACTACTTTACCATCTCTTACAGGCAAGGTGCATGGAGGTAGGCTCAGCTTTGTCGTCTTCCATTGGACAGCCCCGCTGCTGCCGGCGACGCTGTTTGGCATCGGCACGGTGAGCTCCTCTCCCTCTTCTGCTTTGTGCCTCCTGTCCCCGGTTTCTCTGATGATCCTCGTGGCCTTCGAGCCACGGTCATGGTGTGGGTCTATGGCCATCGTTCCATGGCTGTCTGGTTAGGCTGCTAGAGTCCTTTCATAATCATCATGCCACTGTTTGTTTTTAAAGTTTGCTCGTTTCTCTGCTTGTCATGCTAGCTAACACTAGCCTACCTAATGCAAACTTGTTGAATATATGTATGGGTAGTTCCTGATGGTCACTTATTATCCAAGGGAGTAGTTTTGGTACTTAACGAATGGTGTTTCAGCTAGCTTGCACCTCATCTAACTACTCACTGTTATTGTTACACCTGAGATGATATTTTGTTTTTCGAAAGACGTTTTACAATTTAGCATTGCCATCTAGTTCCTGCGCCTAAACAATACATTACTTTGTTTGGATGCGGGTATACTAGAGCCCATAAAAGCTGGTATCAGGGATGCAAAACTAGGAGTGGGGAAGCAAGAGCATGATGACTTCTTCACAGCGAGTGCTAATTTCTGTATTTTCTTTTGAGGTTCTTTTGGGTTGATGCTTCAGCTGTGAAAACTGGTATCTGATTGTCAACGGTGAATCAGATGAGTTATTGTATTATGTAAACTTGGAGATGTATTATGTGATGTTATATGATGGATGATTTTAATTCAACTTGGAGTTTTCTTGATTTGAATATGAAATAGTGCTGCATTTAATATTGGAAAAATAATTGGTTAAAAAGGCCCAATAAATAGAAATGAAACCAAGTTCTGGAAAAAAAAGTTGCTGAATTCAAAAATAAGAAAAGGCCAAAACTGAAACTGGACCAAATGTATTTGGGCACTAAAAGGCGAGGGCCAAAAAAAATTCAAAAAGGAAAAAACTGAAAGTGGCTATAAATGGGCTAAGGGCCAAAAAGAAGCCCAATAAGAAAAAACTCAAAAAAATAAAACCAGCCCATGTGATCAATTGAAATGGGTTGGGCTGATTTCAACTATGATGTTTTGATTTCGTCGTAATTTTGCCACGTAGGACTGGGTTAGATTGTCAACGACGATTTAGGATCGTCGTAAAGGTTACGACGATCCATGAATCGTCGTAAAAGTTACGATGATTTTGATCAAAACGTCGCTGCTGTTCATTTGTGACGCTCCGTTTTTTACGCTTGGTTTTTCGTCGTGGGATCGTCGTAAACTAAAAATCGTGACGATGTAGCGACGAAACTATAGCGTCGTGTATTATCATATTCCTTGTAGTGTGGCCGATCCTCATGGATGACTGTATAGGCAGGACCACTTTTGAGAAGTCATTCAATGTTGTAGAAATGGTCCAAAGAGAATGAGGAGGAAGTTAGGATAGCTCATTTCGGATAAGCATGAGGGCCTTTAGAGGGTACTCATGGATATCATTAATAGAGCGGTAGCAAGGGATAAGGGGGTGTTCTACTGTGAGGCAGATCAGCAAAGAAGAACAAGACTTGAGAATTAGACATCAAAATGATGGTAGACTTTATTGCTAAAGGATATATCAAACTTATCAAACTCTATAAATTACCTTGTGACCTTTAGTTTATATGTATGTGTGTCATATGTATATATGTACCTTGCGATATTTTGTATATGTATATATTTCGAATGTTGTTGTGTGCTAACATAACATACATGATCGCGAGAAAATTGTCGAAGGGGGTCTCCACGGCAGACATGCGGAAGCACTATCTATGGAGGAGGGACAAGCATCGGGCATAGCGGCTCAGGGAGGCGATGTTAGCTTGGGCCAGAAGTGTTCGAGCGCCCCAGTGTGGTCTCGCAGCGATGCAGAATATAGAAGAGAGGCGGTTCAGTGACCTTACGATGTGCATCTTGACAGGCGACTGGGATGAGAGGTTAAAGATCTGGCCAAGTCTGAGTCTAACCATCATACCCACACCGATTGAGGTAGTTAAATGGGATCTAGAAGAGGCCAAATCTTCAATTCAAAAACAAGTGGCCCGCTTCCTCATTCGTTCAAGAGCAAGCGGATCGCATCATTCGTCATTCATGTAGTATGTGTGTATTATAGTAACACACTATGTGTTGAACATCGTTAGACACTCATTTGACCCCTAAACAACTCGTCAAACTATGAATTATTTGATGAGCTACATATGTTTGTTACTGTAATGCACTTGTTATATTTTATTTATTCCTACTTTTAATTAATCGTACATCATTTTAATGCGGTGTGTTTGTGTGCATGTGGATCAGCGTTGAAACAATAATTTATGTATATCAGGCAATCTAATGATCCGATCTAGATGCAATATGCTACAATGACATCAAGTCGGCCAAAATTAGTACCAATGTCGGGCACCAAAAAGGCTAGCCATTGCTACATCAAAATTTTGTGACGGGTGTAACACAACTCCTCCATTGCTACATCTAAACTTTGTGGTAGGCGCTGGATAGTGCCTGCCACTGCTGGTGCGCTATCATTGACGGGCACCTGCCCGCCATTGATGCCTTGTTAGCCATGGTGGGAGGTTAATGGCGGGCGCCCCTGAGATTCTGGACACCACTACTATGCTTTTTTGCGCCCACCACTACTATGCCTTTCTGTAGTAGTGCCTTTGTGTGCTAATATTTAATCATAGGGTATGCTTTGAAATTACCGAGGCATGTCTTATGTGGATGGCCTAGAAAAGGTTCTCCTTGTAAGCCGATTTGTTCAGTATTACCAATAATAAATAATATATGGATGTACATCACTTGATGCAGAGGTTGAGGATCTTTCCCTCTATCAAATAACACATGTGAGATTAAACTGCTCTAGGCCGGGGGGGGTTTCCGGGTGAACTATTGTCCATTAGCAGTTTCTCTTTTTTATTTCTTGAGCTTTACATTTTTCTACAGAGGTATTTTTGTTAATCCATGATAATAGACTTACACTTAAGAGGCTAGAATAGGTCGGTACAAAGGGGCCCTCTATGTAGCCACACATCGGTGACACATCCGGTGCGGTTGTATCACACCAGATAATCTGATACTTTATTCTAACTATGATGAAGATTTTGAGGAATAAACTCCTGAACATCTCTTAGGGCTTTGATCCTAGAGCTTTGCCTTTTACATTGGGTGTATCATTTTTAACACCACATTGCCTATGTTACTTTACATACAAAGAAAGTCCATTTATGAGCCCGGGCTCATCTGCACCTGTGTTGAATGCAAAGATCAAAACAAATAGTAAAAAACTTTAAAATATTTTAAAAAGACTAGATGGTAGACAATTTGATGCGTGAGGTTCGCTTCATTTTTTTTATTACTTGGACATCTGAATAGCTCTCGGTAAAAAAGACAAATTCGGAATCTCTAAAAATGTTTACTGCTCATACACTATTTTGACACGATTTGTCTTTTTTTGCTGAGAGCTGCTTAGATGTTTAAATGATACAAAAATTAAAGAGGACCTCACACATCAAATTTTCTACCACAAAAAAAGGAATATTTTGAATTTTTCTAGTATTTGTTTTGATTTTTTTTTCCTGACCGGTTGCACATGAGCCTGGGCACCGAAACGTTCCGATACAATTGTTTTCTAGCGATCCTCATATACAATTTTACAACATTGTTCCCCATCAGTTAATTTCTGTTGAAGAGGCAACTCATCTGTTTAGCATGAACCCAAACACAGACTAAGTGAGAGCACAACCGGTGCTAGCATAAATACACAACCACAAAACCCTAGCGGAAGAGATATTTTGTCATTAATTTTTTGGGATGACTAAACAGATCATGCATGTTGTGTGAGGCGAGACCGGCCGGATGGTTGGAAGCTATGTTTCAGTAGAGAGAAGGCAATAAATACTAGCCCCCAGCACCGTATCATCTTCGTTGCCTCCTACTACCTCGGTCCGTGAATAAGTGTGCACATAGAAATTTTAAGACAAATTATAGAATGAAGTAGTAAAAAAACTGCATTGAAAAGATGCAAGCTATCATCTCTCTCATCTTTAATTACTCCACACCCAATGAGCTAAACGCATGTAAAAGTAAGGAGACAATGTGTTAAATGTTATTGGTCTTGATTACCGTGTGATGAGAGAGAAGCATTTTTTTCTACTTTATAGTGCATTAAGAAGATAGATGTACATTTTTTTATAGACAAATTTTAAAGCTAAATGTACACTTATTCGTGGACGGAGGGAGTAGACCACTAGCACAATTTGAAGTACTTGGTCATTCTGTGAGATATTGGGGATGAACAAATCGCAACGATGGTACTGGATTTGTTCTCGAGGAGATTGATTCTTGGAAGAACTCCGTTTTCGGCAAAGAGACGTGCTCGTTCACACGTTGGAGTATTCATCATGTTGGTAGCATGGGTGCGTTTCAACTGGAGTTCGTTTGAAATGTGCAGACATATTTGCGCAGCACCTAGAGGGTGAGTTGGGTGTGCTTCATTTCAGCTATGTGCACTTCCGAAGGAGCATCCCTGTAATTCCGTCAACTTTGTTTTCTTTCTCCACTTCTTTGACATCACATATATGTTAAAAAAAATTCCTTTCACTAGACTCGTTGCTTTCTTATTGCATACGAAAATTTATACCACTCCCTCACAAGTATAAGCTATGTAAACACGAGTGAGGTTACCTCCTGAGTATACGAAGTGTGCGTGTGGGAGAGAGGTAGCTTAAACTGTAAAACCAATCAATCAAACCATGTAGAAGAAAAACTAAAACAAGGCAAATGGCTGTGTGTGGTTCGGTGGTTAATATTTTTTACACATACTACCCCAAAAAATACTTTTTACACATGTAAAATGCGTGCAGAGTGGAGACATTAAAGGCCGACTATTGTTATTCTAGTTTTTTTTGCGCTCATAAACGAGTTTTATTCCAATTGCATAGGGTTACAATCAAGAGGCAAGAGTTCCTTCACACACGGTGGACCTCGTCCAAGACATACAACAGTAGTGTTTTCTGTAAGACTATACATGGCCAATCGATCTGCTACCCTATTCTGCATACAACTAATTTTCAAGGGAATGAAAACTTATCTACCATAAGATGACGAATCTCAGCTACTAGATGTCCATAGACAGATCTGGCTAAGTTATCACCAGACATGGCGGAGAGGGCCACAGAAGAATCCGACTGGACTACGATAGGTAGCTCAGAGTCCTGGATAGCCAAAGCCATACCCTGCATTAGCACATGTAACTCCACCTTCAGTGTATCATTGCAATTAAATATGCAACGATATGCCGCAAATATAACGCTCCCATCATGCCTCCTTTGAATCATTCCTGCCGCTGCCGAACCATCAATTGTAAGTAAGATCCATCGATAGACAGGGCCACCTGATCCGGTGGACGCCTCGGCCATGGAAGGACCTAGAGCTCCTTCTACACAACAGCCGGTTCCTCCTGCACCGTAGGCATCTTGCCTTTGATAATCTCTTCTGTAGAATACTTCCTGTAGAGATCTAAGGACTGCAAATAACTCTGCAAATATAAGACTGTTGCAGCCACCGTTGGCACTTCATTCCCGTGCACTAAGTTAGACCGGAGGGACCAAATACGCCAAAGCAACATGATCACACATTCCCTCATCAACTCACCACAATTTTCCAACACATTCAATAACCAGTCCTGCCCTGTGTCTTGCAACAGCTCCTAGCGAGGTAATCTCCACACCGACCTCATCTGCAGCCACACCTGACGCGCATGATCACATGTAACTAGGGCTTGGAAGCTGGTCTCCTTATCCTTTGTGCATAGGGGGCATGTATCCCTCGTAGATATATGACGGTAATTTTTGCAAGCATTAGTGGCTAGGGCACCGGAGTCTACCTTCCAAGACAGAATCCTCATCTTAAGGGGCACTTTTGCACCCCATATGCAGCGCCAGACCGGCCGCTCCCCAGATGGGGTGTTGCTGGACGCGTCCACTAGTCCAAGGGCAATGCCCAAGGTGGCAAGGCGGTATGCACTTCGCACGGTGAATTTTCCGCTCCTCTTCGGGAACCAAGCTAGGAAGTCTTGGCCAATCCTCGCTGAGGTACGGATCTTAAGAATCTCACGTATGTCTATGTCCCAAAAATGTTCTCGCAATCTTTGCACATTCCAAGCACCATGTCCATCCAGGAAATCAGCCACCCAACTGAGTCTGCAGTTACGCTTTGGTGTTACTGGCTGAAGGTTAAGGCCCCTCGGAATCCAAGCACCTCTCCAAGTTTTAATTAATGTACCATCTCCCACGCGCCAAATGATTCCTTTCTTTACTAATTCAAGACCATGGACAATCCCCTTCCACACTGCGGACGAGCTAGCAGGGAACATTGTATCCAATAGCTAGATTACCATGGGGTAGTATTTCGCTTGGAGAAGTCTAGCACACAGGCTATCTAGACAGTCCAACAAACGACAAGCTTGCTTAGCCAGCAATGCTTGGTTGAAGGCTCTCATTTAGCGGAATATCATGCCACCCATAGACTTGGGTAACACCATCTTCTCCCAACTCAGCCACCCTATCTTCCTCTTACCATTCTCCACCCTCACCAAAACTGTCGCATCATCCTTGTCAAGTCATCATAAACAGACGCCGGCATCCTGAAGACGCTCATAACATAGGTGGGGATGGCTTGCGCCACAACTTTTATCAAGATTTCTTTGTTGCCCACAGACACATACTGTTCACTCAAATCTAACAATCTTTTTCTCAATCTCTCCTGAAGTGTTTCAAATTTCCCTTTGTGCATTCTTCCTTCTGGTACTGGTAAGCCCAAGTATTTTGGCTCAAAAACTTGTTGTGATATTTCCAATATGCCTTTCTGTTGGGGAACGTCGCATGGGAAACAAAAATTTTCCTACGCGCACGAAGATCTATCATGGTGATGTCCATCTACGAGAGGGGATATTCGATCTACGTACCGTTGTAGACCGCACAGCAGAAGCGTTAAGAAACGCGGTTGATGTAGTGGAACGTCCTCACGTCCCTCGATCCGCCCCGCGAACCGTCCCGCGATCAGTCCCACGATCTAGTGCCGAACGGACGGCACCTCCGCGTTCAGCGCACATACAGCTCGACGATGATCTCGGCCTTCTTGATCCAGCAAGAGAGACGGAGAGGTAGATGAGTTCTCCGGCAGCGTGACGACGCTCCAGAGGTTGGTGATGATCTTATCTCAGCAGGGCTCCGCCCGAGCTCCGCAGAAACGCGATCTAGAGATAAAACCGTGGAGATATGTGGTCGGGCTGCCGTGGCAAAGTTGTGTCAAATCAGCCCTAAAACCGCCGTATATATAGGGGGAAGAGGGGGAGCCTTGCCTTGGGGTCCAAGGACCCCCAAGGGGTTCGGCCGAGCCAAGGGGGGCAACCCTCCCCTTCCAAACCGAGTCCAACTAGGTTTGGAAGGAGGAGTCCTTCCCCCTTTTCCCACCTCCTCTTTTTTTTTCTTTTATCTTTGTTTTTCTTCCTATGGCGCATAGGGCCTTCTTGGGCTGTCCCACCAGCCCACTAAGGGATGGTGCGCCACCCCCAAGGCCTATGGGCTTTCCCGGGGTGGGTTGCCCCCCCCCCCCCGGTGAACACCCGGAACCCATTCGTCATTCCCGGTACATTCCCGGTAACTCTGAAAACCTTCCGGTAATCAAATGAGGTCATCCTATATATCAATCTTCGTTTCCGGACCATTTCGGAAACCCTCGTGACGTCCGTTATCTCATCCGGGACTCCGAACAATATTTGGTAACCAACCATATAACTCAAATACGCATAAAATAACGTCGAAACTTAAGTGTGCAGACCTTGCGGGTTCGAGAACTATGTAGACATGACCCGAGAGACTCCTCGGTCAATATCCAATAGCGGGACCTGGATGCCCATATTGGATCCTACATATTCTACGAAGATCTTATCGTTTGAACCTCAGTGCCAAGGATTCATATAATCCCGTATGTCATTCCCTTTGTCCTTCGGTATGTTACTTGCCCGAGATTCGATCGTCAGTATCCGCATACCTATTTCAATCTCGTTTACCGGCAAGTCTCTTTACTCGTTCCGTAATACAAGATCCCACAACTTACACTAAGTCACATTGCTTGCAAGGCTTGTGTATGATGTTGTATTACCGAGTGGGCCCCGAGATACCTCTCCGTCACACGGAGTGACAAATCCCAGTCTCGATCCATACTAACTCAACAAACACCTTCGGAGATACCTGTAGAGCATCCTTATAGTCACCCAGTTATGTTGCGACGTTTGATACACACAAAGCATTCCTCCGGTGTCAGTGAGTTATATGATCTCATGGTCATAGGAACAAATACTTGACACGCAGAAAACAGTAGCAACAAAATGACACGATCAACATGCTACGTCTATTAGTTTGGGTCTAGTCCATCACGTGATTCTCCTAATGACGTGATCCAGTTATCAAGCAACAACACCTTGTTCATAATCAGAAGACCCTGACTATCTTTGATCAACTGGCTAGCCAACTAGAGGCTTGCTAGGGACAGTGTTTTGTCTATGTATCCACACATGTATATAAGTTTTTATTCAATACAATTATAGCATGGATAATAAACGATTATCTTGATACAGGAATTATAATAATAACTATATTTATTATTTCCTCTAGGGCATAATTCCAACACTTTCACCTCATCCGCCAGAGCCGCATTCCATTCGTCAGGGAACGGGATGGAAGACTTTTTTGGGTTGATAAGTTGACCCGTCGATGAAGTGTATGTGTTCAACGAACCTTTGACAGTGCTAGCTTGCTGGCCCGAAGCCTCAAAGAGCAACATTGTATCATCCGCAAAAAGCAAGTGAGATATAACCGGTGCACCTCGGCAGATACTAACTCCCCTCAAGTCACCGTCATCAACTGATTTGGAGATAAGAGCAGACAGGCATCAGCGACAAATAGAAACATAAACGGAAACAACAGATCACCTTGTCGCAGCCCCGTGACGGGGAGAACGCCTCAAGTAACTTCCTATTAAACTTCACCGAATATGTGACAGACTTCACATATGCCATGATTCAAGTAATCCACTCGGCAGAGAAACCCCACTTGACTAGGGCCTTCTCTAGAAAATCCCAATCCACGCGGTCATACGCCTTTGATAAATCAAGCTTGTATGCACACGCAGCCGACCTATTATGCTTCAATGACTGGATATCATGAATACATTAAAACACGATGATGGAGTTATCTAAAATAAGCCGACCAGGAATAAAGGCACCCTGGTTTTTTGAAATTAGGTTCACCAACAAAGGACGTAGGCGGTTCACTAAATACTTAGAAACAATTTTCTAGATCACATTGCACAAACTTATTGGACGGAACTCCTTGAGGTCCTTAGCGAAAGGAACTTTCGGGATCAACACAATAGCAGTATCGTTCATGCCCTCCGACATCACAACAGTTTGAAAAAATTCCAGTACCGCCGCTGTGATGTCACCTTTCATAACCGCCCAATTGCGTTGATAGAACCTAGCTGGAAATCCGTCCGTGACCGGTGCTTTTAACGGTCCTATTTGTAAGAGTGCATTGGACACCTCCTCCTCAATAAACGGTGCACATAAGGTATCATTCATCTCTTGTGACACTTTAGGTGTTATATTCTCCAGAACCGACTCCGGGGTGAGGGTCGGGTCCTTCGTGAAAACATCCTTGAAGTAAGACGTGGCCATCAACTCCATCTCACAGGGGACCGAGCACCATGTCCCGTCGTTACGCCTTAAACGTTGAATATAGTTACGGTGCGTGGGCCACACAGTTCGCCGATGGAGGTAAGAAGTGTTCCTCTCCCCCTCCTTGAGCCACGTAATGCGTGATTGGTGCAACCGAAGCATCTCTCACGGTATAGCAACTCATCCAGTTGATACATCTCCTGTCGTATGGTCGCCCTGTCCGCATCATGATGCTGCAGGTCCGCTAGTTCACTACGTAGATTTTCAATCTCGGACATGACCTGGCAGAAGTTCTCTTTGCTCTTTCTCTAACAGCCCCAACATGCGCATCCGGCTTGCTCTTTCTCCATCTCTGCGCCATCACCGCCCCCAGGCTAGGGTGTCGTTCCCACATTATTTCGTACCCGGGGATATTTTTAGTACGTCTTGGTTCTGCACGTGCTAGCTGAACCATGATGGGGACATGATCTGAACACGAGGTCGCCAAGTGCACCACATGTGCAAACGGAAAGATCTCCCTCAACGCCTCATCAGCGCATGCTCTATCCAATCGAACACACACATTCCTCTCTTCGTACTTCCCATTATCATATGTGAACGTTGTCCCCGAGAAACCCAGGTCCATGAGTTTGCAAGCTTCCAAGCAATCACGACAGAGGAGCATTTGATTTTCATAATGTTGCGACCGAGAAAAGTGTTCATGTTGCCACATTGCCTCATTGATATCTCCACATACCAGCCACGGATCCGACGACACCGCACAGAGACTTGACAAGGCACTGCACATGCGATGATGATGCCCGCGGCTCTCCATACACGAATGTAGTTCTCCAAGTTTTGTCATTAGCATTGTCAATAATTCTAACATCAATATACCGTGCACAGAAGTCTAACACGGTTACTTTGAGGTTATCCGCCGGCACAAGTCTGTTACCTATTGGAGACCGACAGCGAGGCGAGCGGTACCATCGTGGGACGCCCCCCCCCCCCCCCCAAGGACGGCCCAGAGCCTGAAGAGGCCCCGCAAACCAGGCAAGGTGGAGGCGCTGAGGCGAACACAAGGTACTAGTAGTTGAAAGCACAAATTTTCCTGAAATAAAGTTTGTTGAAACCTATCAACCAATTTTCGAAGGTCTCGGCTTTAGAAACACATCGATAAAAATGATTTATGATTTGAACGCATGGTTCATAAGATAAAATATAATTTTAAGTAGATGTCATTGGCCTCCGTCCCAAGAGCCCCCCCCCCCTCCCCTTCCCCTTCCCTTCCCCCTCCCGTGTCGCTCCCATGAGCGACATGGAGGGGAAACCCTAGCCACCGCAAGAACACTCCCCCACACCCTCCCTTCCATCTCTCGTCGTCGACTGCTTGCGCTGACGGGCGAAGCCCTGTCAACATCGGTGGCGGTGGGGCCGTTCTTCCCCTGCCCGATGGCGGCCAGCATGGGCTGGTGAGGTCGGGCGGCATACGCCAAAGTTCTTGAAGTACATGTAGTCATCTCTGCAACCATGTGAAAAAAGGCAAAAAGAAACTTTATGAGTTTTTTCATTAATATTGTACTTAGCTTTTCATCTAAAAAAGCTAATAAAAAAGGTTTCAAAAAGCTAATCAGAAAAATGAGTAAAATTCAAAAAAAAAAGAAAAAAAGAAGAGCTCGTGTGGGAAACAGATTGCGCCGATCCGTTTGAGAATTCAAAAAGAGTCTTTGTATGTTTAGTATTTTTCTTTGAAGTTTCCCACACGAGACTCTTTTTGGAGTTGGAGTCCGAGACAGGATCGCTATGCGAGGCCAACTCGGGCACGATCGATCGATCGACCTAGCTTCTATATATATCAAAGTTGGACTACACGGAATCAGCACATAGTTCACCGGCCGGCCGTAGGAATCAGAGGGAGAATACGATCAAGATGGACAAGGAAGGGCACTCGCTACCGTCGGCGTCGTGCGCCGACGGCCGGAAGAGGAGAGTCTGCTACTACTACGACCCGGGCATCGCCAACGTCGACTATGGCGCCGACCACCACATGGTGCCCCGCCGCGTCGCCATGGCGCACGCCCTCGTCGAAAAATACGGCCTGCTCGCCGACATGGAGCGCCTCCGTGTCAGGCCAGCCACCAAGGCCGAACTGCGGGCCTTCCACGACGACGCCTACGTCCGCCTCCTCCACGACATCACCCAGGACGCCGACCATCGCCAAGGCGACGCCGAGATCCTGGAGACCGCCAGGGCGTGCGGCATCGGCGTGCCGGACCCCGGCGAGACCGCCGCATACGATAACCCCGTCATCGACGGCCTCTGGGACTACTGCGTCCGCTACGCCGGCGGGTCGCTCGCGGCCGCCCGCGCGCTCGCCTCCGGCACCTCCGACATCGCCATCAACTGGTCCGGCGGGATGCACCACGCGTGCCAGGGCAGGGCCAGCGGCTTCTGCTACGTCAACGACATCGTGCTCGCCATCCAGGAGCTCCTGAAGCACTTCGAGCGCGTGCTCTACGTGGACATCGACGTGCACCACGGCGACGGCGTGGAGGAGCACTTCAAGAGGGAGAGCCGGGTGATGACGGTCTCGTTCCACCGCTACGGCGAGGACCGGCCCGGGGGCGAGAAATTCTTCCCGGGCACCGGCACGGCCGAGGACGTCGGCGAGGGCGACGGCAAGTACTACACTCTGAACGTGCCCATGGATGCACACATGGACGACGAGAGTTACCAGCACCTTTTCCGGCCGATCATGCACAAGGTCATGGAGAAATTTGTCCCGGACGCCGTGGTGCTGCAGTGCGGCGCGGACTCGCTCTACGGAGACAGGCTGGGCAACTTTAGACTATCCGTGAAAGGCCACGCCGGCTGCGTCAGCTACCTCCGTAGCTTCAACGTGCCGCTCCTCCTCCTCGGCGGCGGCGGGTACACTATCAACCATGTCGCCTCCTGCTGGTGCTACGAGACGGCGGTCGCCGTGGGCAAGGAGGAGGGGATCTCCGACGAGATACCCTTCCACGGGTACGAGCATTACTACAGGGACCAGGGCTATAAGCTGCATTTCACGGTGCCGAAGACGAACGGCAACAAGATCGACGTTGCTGCAATGGAAAAGATAAAGCAGGATGCCCTTATGAACCTGGCCATGCTCAAGCCACCGCCGACGACCCAAAGGCACCGCCGGCCAAGCAAAAGACATGGCATCGACGTCAACGCCCTATTTGACCATCACAGCAAGAATTCAAAGGAAAAAGATAAAAAGTCTAAGAAGTACCGCAGGGAAGAGGACGACCCCATGGAGAGGCTGCACCGGCTCTGCTGCGAGGCCGACCGCTATAGTTTCTTCACTGAGCTGGGGAAGAGAAAGGCATGTGAGGTGGCAAATACTACTTTCTCTAATCCAAAATAAGTGTCTAGTTTTGAACATAGCTGCCATTGGTGAAGGGAAAGACATGTTCACTGCACTAATTGTCAAGCTGGCATATTGCACGAGGTCGTGTTAGAGCAAAACGAGAAAAAGGTTATTTCTCTATATGCGTACCTAAAATATATGATGTTAACTTGTAAAAGAAGTCAACATTGTTTTTTTGCTTTTTACTTTCCTTCTCTTTTAAAGTCCAGAATTATCTCTATATACATGTGAATATCAGAAAGTGGTGTTTTGGCTATGGAATGCAAATGATCCCTTAATCTTGCACGTCCAACTGCTCCTCTATATCCGGTCCGAAAAGAATTTATGATGACTAGCACCTGCAACGCAGGTCTTGACTAATATTACAAACATATGTGAAAATCCACTTGTATATGTGAGCATTCAATTGTGCACAGTGAATTAGTCCTATGAAATCATAAAGTAGACATTAAGATTTACAAATTGATCTAACAGACACACACTGCTCCCTTCAATTCTTTGAGTTCCTCCCGAATTTAATCATGCAAGCTTTTTTGTGTGCAATAGTATATGATAAGTGATTCAGATAGAAAAAATAAATCCAAATATTAAAAAGTTCAGCTGCACTATTTGGATGGAATTCCTCACACGAAAGAATGCAACAAGTCATTCCACTTTATTTCATTTTGTTTTCCCAAAAATACTATAACTTTTGAACCCAACGTCAGAACGATGATCCGTTTTCACGGCTGTGTTCCTTACGACGAGCTCTTCAAAATTAGATCTCATATGGATAGGTTTCGACAAAAAAAAAATTGAGCAACTGTGGGGGTGATATTTATGCAACTTTAGTGCTAAAGAAAAACAACTTATTAGTGTGTGTAGTATGATCGCCTATTAACAAAAATTTCTTCAAAATTATCTATCATGACTAGAAGGTTAAATAACTTCACCCTTTAGCAACCACATGACAAATGTGGTCAGCTATTTCTAAACAGAAATGGTTAATTTATGCGCCGGATGTGCATGCTCGACTCCGCATGCGTTGGATGTCCATTAATGCGCTCTGAAACGCCAACTGTAGCCTCGTCTCCACAGAGGATCCCCACATGCGGGCCGAGGCTGCGGCGTGGCAGGCCCCACTGTGCAGGCCCGGTCCTATCATGCACGTGGTTTGCTAGGGTGCGCCTCCCAAAGTCCAACATGTGGCGTATGAACCATACATTGCAAGCAAAGAAGACGAGGCGTCCAGCGGAAGCCGGACGGCTCCCGGCCCGGCCGTCTCCCACGCCTGGGCTCACAGGTCATGGCTCCCTAGACCCGCAAGCCGAATACTCAAGCCGGTGAGGCCCTTCGCCTCAAGACGGCAGGCCTCCCCTGCTTCGGGGACTACTCACGGGGGGATAACCCCAGGGTAGGCTCATCAAGCTTACTCCCCATACTTTGGCGTAGAGAAGGACGAAAGCTTCCTCAACTACCGGCTCCTCCTAGCCGGCTACGTAGCCCTTGCCAGCTAGGAGTGTAGTCGTCTACGTCGTGGTCGGCTGGCTAGCCGCCAGCCAGCTGAAGGGCACATGTCGCATCGATCCTCATGATGTGACGGGGGCCTTCGATTAAAGGCGAAAGTACCTCGGCATGGGTACGATGGAGAAGCATGCGCATGGCTACAGTGGCGGCGGCCGTACCGCTGACTGTTGTCGGCTACGACCCGTCAACCGTGTACAGTGCCCGCACGCCATTACCCACTCCATTACCTGGCCCGACGTGGATACAGTGGAGACGGTCGTACCTCTGACCGGCGACGGATCCCGCAAGACGATGTCCGCCGTACCGCACGCGCCCTGCATAGGGAGCAAGCACCAATCTCGTTGGTCAGCTCGCGGGTCCTAGGGCCAGATGGGACCTTGCTGCCGGCGGGCCCCTCCAGCTACAAGACCAATCCTCAATGGGGCCCCTCCAGCTACAAGACCAATCCTCAGTGGGCCCCCTGGCCGGCCTGAGAGGCTACCAGCAGGCCCCCCACATTGTACTTAGTATCTGTTTTGTAGGCTGGGGGGAGGGTTCGTCTATAAAACCCCCTGCCCCCCTCCATGCAAAGGGTCGGCTGTGACAGCCCGATGCCGACGTTCCAGAAGATTCCCCCTTCTATTCCGTTTCCGTCGTGTGATTAGATTTATTCGTTGCATCATCATGTAGTTTGCATCATCGCACCATGCATGGCATCATGTCAACCGTGTTTTGTTGGTATTGCCTGTTGCTCCGTGTTGTTGGGTGTTAGTGCTTCGTGAGTGGCGTCGGTTCTTGGCATGATGAGAGTGCGTGCGTGAGAGCCACCGCTAAACCCCGTTGCACCGCAGACCTAAACCTTCTCTCCCATCTCTTTTATTTGTTGTGCGGTTTGCTAAAGTTTCCGTTTTAACCCCGTCAAAAGATTCGTCTTCTTTTTAAACCCTTTTGTAAAATGCGGGGGCAACCCTTAGGTTTTTATTTTATTTCTCCGTTCGTTTTATTTTAAAACCGTCTCATTTTATTTTCTCTTTTAAAGAGCTTTTATTTTATCCTTTAAATAAAGAGGTTTTATTTCATTCTTCAAAGGGGTTTGATTTTAATCTTTTGTTAAAAGGTTTAATTTTATTCTTTTGTAAAAGGGTTTAATTTTATTCTTAAAAGATTTTAGTTTTATTTGTTAAAAGGGGCCCAAACTATTTAATGGTTGGGGCATAATTTTGGTTTTAAGAAGTCAAAAGGCATTTATTTTATTTTATTTTTATTAAAAGCCTTTCTCTATTTACAGATTTCTGTTTTAAAGGTTTAAAAAAAACCAAATGGGGGAGGAGCCAGCCCAAGGCCCAGCTTTCCCCCCCTGACCTAGCCCGCTTTCCCCGTGCGCCTCCTCCTTCTCGCCGGATCCCTTCTTCCACCTCGCCTCCTCTCCCCTGCCCCGATCCCTCTCTCTCGATCCCGCGCGCCGGGCGCCTCGCCCCGCCATGCCCGCCGCCGCGCGCCGTCCGCCCGAGCCGCCTGCAGGTTTCCCCGCCGCCGCGCCGCCATGACCGCTCCCCCTGCTGCGTCCATGGCGTGCCCACCATCGGCCGATGTGCTGCCCGTCCCGTGCGCCGCCCTCGCCCCCGAGTTCTCCGCGTCGCCCTGGGCCACCGTGCTGGCCTCCCACGCAGGCCTGCGCGCCCGCCGTGCTCCCCCTGACGTCGGCTTGCCCCTGCCCGAGCTGGCCCCGTCGCCGGTGCGCCGCCCCGCCATGCGCGCCTCCCCGAGCTGCGCCGCCACGCCAGCGCGCCGCGCCCGCCTCGTCCAGCCCTCGACCTCGACCTCGTCCGGCCTCTCTGGTCGCCGCCCCCTGCCCTGCGCCCTGCCGACCTCGTCTCGCCGCGCCACCTCGCTACGTAGGAGCTCGCCGGCCCCGAGCCGCCGCAGCTCCGCTGCCGGAGCTGTGCTCGCGCCAAGCTCCCTCCAGGACCCCGGTCGCCTGCTGCCGAGTAGATGCCTTGCCTTGCTGTTGTCCGTGCTGCTGCCGCTTGCCGCCTGTTGCTGTTGCTGCCTGTCACCGTTTTGATTTTGCTGTTCGCTGTACATGCATGTTGTTAGCTGTTGCTGTTGTTGCGCCGTTGTTGTGCCTTGCTGCCCATGTCGTGGTTGCTCTGCCATGTTGTTGTGCCATGCTGCGCTAGCCGATGATGCTGCCGCCTGCTGCTGCTGTTGCTGTCGCGCCTGATGCTGCTTGCCGTTCCCCGCGATCCCTTCCGGTGTGCCGAGCCGCTGCATGTGCCTGTTGCTGACCGTAGCTGCAAGCTAGTTGCTGTAGTTGATGCATTGTTGCTTGCTGTTTGCCTGCTTATCTATTGTTAGATGCTAGATGCTGCCTGTGTTGTTACTTGTGTTGTCGTCGCTCTAGTTGATGTAGGCTGCTTGCTGCTATTGTTAGTTGCTGCTTAGATGCAGTTGCTAGCCGTAGTGCTAGTTGCCGTAGCTTGCTGCTAGGTAGCTAGCTCCAGCTAGATAGTGCTAGCTAGCCTTGCCGCCGCCTTGCTGCTTGCGTCGCGTTGCGGTTTGCTATCGCTAGTTACGTCGCCAAAGACCCAGTGCCGACGAGTAGAACCGAGTTCGACTACCTCGACGTCGCCGAAGACCCGTGATCGACTACCGACGCCGAAGACCTGAGAACCACGACGCCAAGTGAACGACTACCGTCGACGAGACCGTGTACCACTACTTCAACTACCGGCGCGTGTACAACTACTTCCACGACGACCAGACGATCTTGTACCCCTTCACCGATCGAAGGTATACCGATGAGACGTGGTCGGGAACCGTATGCATGTGATGTATGAGTTGTATCGTGTGTATGCACCGTTTGTTTGCCCGTGCCTGTTGTCTTCCTTTTCGTCGTGCCTCGACACATGGGAACCCGAGATACGGGATCACCCCATCTTTATTTATCGTTCCCGCACGCTTCCTATATGTTGGCACGATTGCTCGCCGAGTTGTCGTGATAGGAACGTTGCCGTGGCATCGTTTCCATTTTGCCGCCATGGTTCCCTCTCGCTCGCCGTGGCGACACCTGTTTCTTTTCCTTCTTGCCCGTGTTATGATCTCTCATGCATGACGCATTCATGGCATATGACCTTGTGTTGCATGTCTCTCGTGTCGTAGCTCCATTCTATGCTCCGCGTGATAACCGACTAGGACATGTAGGATCATCGCTACACCCTTGCCATGTTAAAAACATTTAATATTGTCGTGTAAATAATCGGGAGTGAATTAAATAATTAATCGTGGAGTTTCATCGATATGCAACCCGTTGCATATCGAGCTTCACTTAATGTGTAGAGTTTGCGTGAGCTGAATTGCCCTGCCATCCCTTGCATCTTTGAACTGATTATGCATCATATTAGGGTATGCATCATGTCTTGCTTTTGTTGTGGTGAATACTTGTGTTGATGTTTGTTTCCGGTTTGCCCGTCTCGATAGAATTCCGCAAGCGTGTCGGAATGTGAGGACCCGTTCGACTACGATGGTTTGCCGACTTCTCCGAGCTGTTCTTCTTCTAAGCGGGATATCAGGCAAGATGACCATTTCCCCAGATACCATTACTATCATTGCCATGCTACTTATTTCGATGCTAACGATTATGTCTCGTTGCCTACCACTTGTTAAATATCAGCCTCTCCACAATGCCATGATAACCTTAAACCTGCTCGACCTAGCAAACCACTAATTGGCTATGTTACTGCTTGCTTAACCATGTGTTAGCGTTGCTAGTTGCAGGTGCAGTTGCTTCCATGTGATAACATGGGTTCCTTGTTATATCACCATATTACATGCTAATTAATTTAATGCACCTATATACTTGCTAAAAGGTGGAAGGCTCGGCCTTTCTAGCCTGGTGTTTTGTTCCACCTTTGCCCCCTTAGTTTTTGGCTACCGGTGTTATGTTCCATAAACGAGCGCTCCTAACACGATCGGGGTCGTTATGGGGACCCCCTTGATAATTCTTTTTAGATTAAAGCTGGTCTGGCAAGGCCCAACTTTGGTACTACATTTGCCTAATCACTAATAAACTGCATAGGGAGTAATTAACCCGAGGAAATTTAATCAACCCCCGGGCCAGTGCTCCTCATGAGTGTTGGTCCAAAACAGAGCATTGTGCGGGGCCACCACGAGGAAACTCGAGGTTTGGCACTTGTACGCGTCGCTTATCCGTCGTGTCCTAAGAACGAGGTACGTGACTCCTATCGGGATCGTCGACACGTCGGGTGGCCTTGCTGGATTAGTTTTACCTTTGACGAGATATCTTGTGCATCGGGATTCCGGTGATGCTTTGGGTAATCTCAGAGTTGAGGTTTTCCACTAGGGAATCCGACGAGATCGCGAGCTTCGTGATTGAGGATTTCTATGCGGCTTGTGGTAATTTGTGATGGACTAGTTGGAGCACCCCTGCAGGGTTAAATCTTTTCGGAAAGCCGTGCCCGCGGTTATGTGGCAACGTGGAAACTTTGTTTAACACTAGTTCTAGATAACTTGAAGTTAACTTAATTAAAATATGCCAACTGTGTGCGTAACCGTGACTGTCTCTTTCGTGAGTTCTTTCTCCGATCGAGGACACGGTGGGGTTATGTTTGACGTAGGTAGGTGTTCAGGATCATTCTTTTGATCATCTGTAGTTTACGTCCGCTATGCGTAGATGATCCCCCTCTTCATTCTTGTACTCGTAAGTTTAGCCACCAAATATATGCTTAGCCGCTGCTGCAGCCTCACCACTTAACCATACCTCACCCATTAAGCTTTGATAGTCTTGATACCTTTGGAAATGAGATTGCTGAGTCCCCTGTGGCTCACAGATTACTACAACACCAGTTGCAGGTGCAGGTAAAGGTTACTTGACGCGAGCGCGTTGATTGTTCATTTGGAGTTGCTTCTTCTTCTTCTTCTTCATCGATCTAGGATGGGTTCCAGGCCGGCAGCCTGGGATAGCAAGGATGGACGTCGTTCTTCTTTTGCCGTTTATTTTCGTCTGTAGTCGGACCCTGCTCTTACTCTTGATGAATATGTAATGTACTGATGTGACTCTGATGTAGCTTGTGGCAAGTGTAAGCCAACTCTTTATATATCTCTTCTTTTTCAGTACATGTTCTTGTAACGATATCCATTCTTGCTACACGACGAGATGCGCTTCTATCCCTGACGAGGCCCTCGTGCCAAATTGAGGATAGGGTCGCATCTTGGACGTGACAAGTTGGTATCAGAGCAAGGACCGACCTAGGAGCCCCCTTGATTGATCGAACTTGGCCGAGTCGAGTCTAGTGAAAAACTATTTGAGTCTTAGTTATATATCGGAGAGTAGGATTCTTTTTTTCTCCTCTTCTATGCTCTGGTGAGGAATCTTGACGTAATAATTTATTCTACTCCTCTTCTCACTCAAAAAAAAAATTTGGATCACGCGGATATTTTTGGAATCTATATGATGCCGATGTGACGGAGTTCTGTCTTGGTGCCTCCTGTTTGACTTGATTTTCTTCCGGGGAGTTGAGCTCCAGGGGATTCTTGAGCACATCGTTATCATTCAGATTTCTTAGTATCTCAGGACGAAGGATGTTCGTAATTGCTTCAATACTAGTAGTGGCGAGATAACCCCGATGTCCCCAGTACTGGTGCAGATTGTTAGGGAGTACTGCCATACTTTGTATCGTTGTGAGCACGAGGGTCTGTTGTAGATGAAGGTCCGAGATTCTGGTCGTGTGTTGACGGATGTGATACAAGTGACGGGTTAGTATAGGAGTTGTGTGATTATTACTCCTTGTATCCGTGTACCAGATTGCATGACCAGATATTTCGGGAATTCATAGGTGGGAATTCAAGTAGTTGCTATAGGACAATCTTCCAACAAATAAATGATGTTAGGTTGGGGTTCGACATCTAGTGGATTCGTTTGTTCACGGTCGACTTACAGCGGTACACGTTGTGTCTTAAAGAGTCCTTGTAACTTGCTACGACTCGGGGACGCTTCGTATGTCGGGTGCACTGCCTTGCATTTGATGGCTACTGTAAAATCGTGCCCGTGCGATCCTGACCACGAAAATATCGAACGGAAATCTTTCTCATGAGTTTGTTCTGGCTCGTTTCATAAGCCTCACCCTTTGTTTTGTTGGAATATGGTAATTCAAGTTGCTTCGATGTCAAGTGGTGATTTCAGATCTTTCCTAATCTGGTTCTCATATTTTTATGTGAGAATGCAAATTCTTTTGTTCATTCAAATCATCTTATCAATTCTTGTCAACCGGAGTCGTCATGTTAATTCTTTTCCAACTGATGGGCTTCTCTCCAAGTGGATTCAGTCCTCTCCAAATTTTTTTCCCAAGATTATTCTCTCATCTTATTCCGAAGTTTGTCTCATCTGTCCCAAGTAGTCTTTGTTTTTTTCCCACCCTCCCACCCTTTTTCTTCCTTTTTGTAGACGGTGATTCGTTGTGAAGATTCTCAGGAGTCGAGTTCATCATTTCTTCATTTTGTCCTTTCCGGTGAATTTAATTCAGTTGTCCGTGTTCATCATGTCCTTTTTCATCCTTGTAATTCTTTCCTAGGTTGGAAATTTGTATCAGTCTATCTTCTTGTGGTCGTCTCTCTCTATTCTATCCGGAGCATCGAAGTTATCTCAGAATTCTTGTTCTCAATTCTTTTAATTATTTCGAGGTGCTCAACCTCATCTAGTTTTTCTTTTTACCGGTGCTATATCAATCCTTCTAGCAATCTTTTCAACGGTGGTTTCTTTGAGTGGGCCCATAACCCACAGGTTCTTTCCCAGGATCTTACCTGGCTCTTTTAATCTTTTCTTGGAGATCTCTAAATCTTTTCAACTATGACGTAAGTATGATTTCCATCAGTCATATTCCTTCTCAAGATCAATTTGAATTAATTCTCATATTAGCTCAACCTTTCATTCTTCTTATTCCGGAGTGTCCCAGCTGTTCTTGGTGTTGTTCCTCGTCATCATTCTCATCTTGCAAATTCGAAGGACTGTTTCTCTCAGTCTTGGTCCATTCTCTTGGAGATTCATCATTTAAGCTTTGTGGTATTATCTTATTTGTTCCAATCACGAGTAATCCCTTTCTTGCGATCCGGTGCATTTCTGAGTTGTTTTATTTCTCGTTCCTCCGAAGGCCATCATTTCAGAAGACTTCTTTGTTCTCAACTTTCAGCTTTCATCCTCAATTCTTCTCAATTGTTGTCCCTTCGTTCGTCTCTCGATTATCCGGTGCCTTGTTCAAGTTTTCTCTCAGGTGGCTTATGATCTCTCCATTCTCATGTA
This sequence comes from Hordeum vulgare subsp. vulgare, assembly GCF_904849725.1. Lineage (NCBI taxonomy): Eukaryota > Viridiplantae > Streptophyta > Magnoliopsida > Poales > Poaceae > Hordeum > Hordeum vulgare. Next base: position 490,588,078 of record NC_058522.1, read on the forward strand.
TCTCCATTAATTTATGGTGTTCCCATTCAATTGTGAATTCTTACCGGTGCTTCCTTCAATTTTGCCTCAAGTGGTGCTTATCTCTCTGTGCCTCTTCAAGATTCATTTCTAGTAGAATAAGTGATATGCTAAATCAGTTGCTTGTCATCAGTTTAACTTGATGAAGGATAAGCATAACATAATTCTTATTCTTGCTTCATTAAGTGGTTTCAATTCTTCTTCCGGAGTGGCTCATGATATCAATTCCTTTTTCTCAAGTGTTCTTATCTTTTCTTTCCGGAGTTCCAGTTTTGTCAAGTATCTCTTTGTGAGGCTTCATCTAAATTTTGGCAAGGTCATGATCTTATTCTTTTCTACCTTGCTAACTTTGCATCATTCATTCGTATACGGAGGTCCTTCTTGGTGGTTCTTCAAGGATGTGATTCATTCTCAAGTGTTCTTCATCATTCATGTTGGAGTACCTCAAGTGTTCTTTCTCTTGCATTTTCAATGCGTTTGTTCTTCCTTTATCCTTTGAGGTGGTATTATAGCATTCTTGTTAGTGTAGGAGCCTCGAAGAGTTTTCCTTTCAAGTATGAGATAGTAAAACCCACCAATTCTTTGATCATGAGATATTTTAACCCATGATTTCTTCATTGAGCAATCTTGGTTTGGATTTCACATAAAGCCTTTCCTATGGATTGTTGCTATCATGGTGCTTGTCATTAATCCAAGTTGTCAAGGTATCCTCTTGGTGTAAGAAATTGTTCATATCTTGTTTCTCCAAATCTATCCTTGTTTCTTTTAGTGGTTGGTTGTCACCTCATATTGGTTGAGATGATATTCATAAGCCCACTTCTGTCTTGTTCTTCGTTGTTGGTTTTCCAACTACTCGTCTATTCTTCTATCCGGAGGCTCTTCAATTCTATTGTGATGATAGTTGGCATTCTTTCTTCATTCTCTTCTTCCGCTTGAGTTATTTCCTATTCTCTTGTTCCGGAGGCCTTGTGATGTTGCTTTTTGGGTCTATTATGTTGTTCTACCAAGATCATGGTGTTCCCTTGCTCTATTTAGTTGTTTGTTATGATTATTGTCTATTTCTTCCATCTTATCGAATTTTTTGTCCCATTTTCCTACCGAAGTGCTGCCGAAATTTTCCGTGAATTCTTACTTCTTTCTCTTATCAGTCCTCATCTCTTTGCAACCTTCAAGGATTGTTGTTTACACTCGTTTGTCAAAGAAGCGACTAAGTTTTACCTCTTGTTCTTTCTCATCCTCTCCCCCCTTTCATTCTTGGATCCCGGGGCGAGATCCTCTGGTAGTGTAGGAGAGTTGTGACAGCCCGATGCCGACGTTCCAGAACACTCCCCCTTCTATTCCGTTTCCGTCATGTGATTAGATTTATTCGTTGCATCATCATGTAGTTTGCATCATCGCACCATGCATGGCATCATGTCAACCGTGTTTTGTCGGTGTTGCCTGTTGCTCCGTGTTGTTGGGTGTTAGTGCTTCGTGAGTGGCGTCGGTTGTTGGCATGATGAGAGTGCGTGCGTGAGAGCCACCGCTAAACCCCGTTGCACCGCAGACCTAAACCTTCTCTCCGATCTCTTTTATTTGTTGTGCGGTTTGCTAAAGTTTCCGTTTTAACCCCGTCAAAAGATTCGTCTTCTTTTAAAACCCTTTTATAAAATGCGGGGTTAACCCTTAGGTTTTTATTTTATTTCTCCGATCGTTTTTTTCAAAACCGTCTCATTTTATTTTCTCTTGTAAAGAGCTTTTATTTTATCCTTTAAATAAAGAGGTTTTATTTAATTCTTCAAAGGGGTTTGATTTTAATCTTTTGTTAAAAGGTTTAATTTTATTCTTTTGTAAAAGGGTTTAATTTTATTCTTAAAAGATTTTAGTTTTATTTGTTAAAAGGGGCCCAATCTATTTTATGGCTGGGGCATAATTTTGGTTTTAAGAAGTCAAAAGGCATTTATTTTATTTTATTTTTGTTAAAAGCCTTTCTCTATTTACAGATTTCTGTTTTAAAGGTTTTAAAAAAAGGAAAAAAAACAAATGGGGGAGGAGCCAGCCCAGGCCAACCGGCCCAAGGCCCAGCCTTCCCCCCTGACCTAGCCCGCTTTCCCCGTGCGCCACCTCCTTCTCGCCCGATCCCTTCTTCCACCTCGCCTCCTCTCCCCTGCCCCGATCCCTCTCTCTCGATCCCGCGCGCCTTGCCCCGCCATGCCCGCCGCCGCGCGCCGTCCGCCCGAGCCGCCTGCAGGTTTCCCCGCCGCCGCGCCGCCATGACAGCTCCCCCTGCTGCGTCCATGGCGTGCCCACCGTCGGCCGATGTGCTGCCCGTCCCGTGCGCCGCCCTCGCCCCCGAGTTCTCCGCGTCGCCCTGGGCCGCCGTGCTGGCCTCCCGCGCAGGCCTGCGCGCCCGCCGTGCTCACCCTGACGCCGGCTTGCCCTTGCCCGAGCTGGCCCCGTCGCCGGTGCGCCGCCCCGCCATGCGCGCCTCCCCGAGCTGCGCCGTCACGCCAGCGCGCCGCGCCCGCCTCGTCCGGCCCTCGACCTCGACCTCGTCCGCCCTCTCTGGTCGCCGCCCCCTGCCCCGCGCCCTGCCGACCTCGTCTCGCCGCGCCGCCTTGCCACGTAGGAGCTCGCCGGCCCGAGCCGCCGCAGCTCCGCTGCCGGAGCTGTGCTCGCGCCAAGCTCCCTCCAGGACCCCGATCGCCTGTTGCCGAGTAGATGCCTTGCCTTGCTGTTGTCTGTGCTGCTGCCGCTTGCCGCCTATTGCTGTTGCTGCCTGTCGCCTTTTTGCTTTTGTTGTTCCCTGTACATGCATGTTGTTAGCTATTGCTGTTGTTGCGCCATTGTTGTGCCTTGCTGCCATTGTCGTGGTTGCTCTGCCAGTTGCTGTGCCATGCTGCGCTAGCCGATGATGCTGTCGCCTGCTGCTGCTGATGCTGTCGCGCCTGATGCTGCTTGCCGTTCCCCGCGATCCCTGCCGGTGTGCCGAGCCGCTGCATGTGCCTGTTGTTGTGCCGGTTGCCTGCCTTGCTGCTGCTGCTATAGTTGTTGTTGTCGTTCTGTTGCTCTTGCTGTAGGTTGCTGTGCATATTGCTGCTGCCGCCGCTGTCCTTGTTGTCGTTTGCTTGCCTTGCCTGCCCGTCGCTGGCTGTTGCCGATGGTGTTGCTGACCGTAGCTGGAAGCTAGTTGCTGTAGTTGATGCATTGCTGCTTGCTGTTTGCCTGCTTATCTATTGTTAGATGCTAGTTATTGCATGTGCTGTTACTTGTGTTGCCGTCGCTCTAGTTGATGTAGGCTGCTTGCTGCTATTGTTAGTTGCTGCTTAGATGCTATTGCTAGCCGTAGTGCTAGTTGCCGTAGCTTGCTGCTAGATAGCTAGCTGCAGCTAGATAGTGCTAGCTAGCCTTGCCGCCGCCTTGCTGCTTGCGTCGCGTTGCGGTTTGCTGTCGCTAGTTACGTCGCCGAAGACCCTGTGCCGATGAGTAGAACCGAGTTCGACTACCTCGACGTCGCCGAAGACCCGTGATCGACTACCGACGCCGAAGACCTGAGAACCACGACGCCGAGTGAACGACTACCATCAACGAGACCGTGTACCACTACTTCAACTACCGGCGCGTGTACGACTAGTTCCACGACGACCACGACGATCTTGTACCCCTTCACCGATCGAAGGTATACCGATGAGACGTGGTCGGGAACCGTATGCATGTGATGTATGAGTTGTATCGTGTGTATGCACCGTTTGTTTGCCCGTGCCTGTTGTCTTCCTTTTCGTCGTGCCTCGACACATGGAACCCGAGATACGGGATCACCCCATCTTTATTTACCGTTCCCGCACGCTTCCTATACGTTGGCACGATTGCTCGCCGAGTTGTCGTGATAGGAACGTTACCGTGGCATCGTTTCCATTTTGCCGCCATGGTTCCCTCTCGCTCGCCGTGGCGACACCTGTTTCTTTTCCTTCGTGCCCGTGTTATGATCTCGCATGCATGACGCATTCATGGCATATGATCTTGTGTTGCATGTCTCTCGTGTCGTAGCTCCGTTCTATGCTCCGTGTGATAACCGACTAGGACATGTAGGATCATCGCTACACCCTTGCCATGTTAAAAACATTTAATATTGTCGTGTAAATAATCGGGAGTGAATTAAATAATTAATCGTGGAGTTTCGTCGATACGCAACCCGTTGCATATCGAGCTTCACTTAATGTGTAGAGTTTGCTTGAGATGAATTGCCCTGCCATCCCTTGCATCTTTGAACTGATCATGCATCATATTAGGGTATGCATATGTCTTGCTTTTGTTGTGGTGAATACTTGTGTTGATGTTTGTTTACGGTTTGCCCGTCTCGATAGAATTCCGCAAGCGTGTCGGAATGTGAGGACCCGTTCGACTACTATGGTTTGCCGACTTCTCCGAGCTGTTCTTCTTCTAAGCGGGATATCAGGCAAGATGATCATTTCCCCAGAAACCATTACTATCATTGCCATGCTAGTTAGTTCGATGCTAACGATTATGTCTCGTTGCCTACCACTTGTTAAATATGAGCCTCTCCACAATGCCATGATAACCTTAAACCTGCTCGACCTAGCAAACCACTGATTGGCTATGTTACTGCTTGCTTAACCATGTGTTAGCGTTGCTAGTTGCAGGTGCAGTTGCTTCCATGCGATAACATGGGTTCCTTGTTATATCACCATATTACATGCTAATTAATTTAATGCACCTATATACTTGGTAAAAGGTGGAAGGCTCGGCCTTTCTAGCCTGGTGTTTTGTTCCACCTTTGCCCCCTTAGTTTTCGGCTACCGGTCTTATGTTCCACAAACGAGCATTCCTAACACGATCAGGGTCGTTATGGGGACCCCCTTGATAATTCGTTTTAGATTAAAGCTGGTCTGGCAAGGCCCAACTTTGGTACTACATTTGCCTAATCACTAATAAACTGCATAGGGAGTAATTAACCCGAGGAAATTTAATCAACCCCCGGGCCAGTGCTCCTCATGAGTGTTGGTCCAAAACAGAGCACTGTGCGGGGCCACCACGAGGAAACTCGAGGTTTGGCACTTGTACGCGTTGCTTATCCGTCGTGTCCTGAGAACGAGGTACACGACTCCTATCGGGATCGTCGACACGTCGGGTGGCCTTGCTGGATTAGTTTTACCTTTGACGAGATATCTTGTGCATCGGGATTCCGGTGATGCTTTGGGTAATCTCAGAGTTGAGGTTTTCCACTAGGGAATCCAACGAGATCGCGAGCTTCGTGATTGAGGATTTCTATGCGGCTTGTGGTAATTTGTGATGGACTAGTTGGAGCACCCCTGCAGGGTTAAATCTTTTCGGAAAGCCGTGCCCGCGGTTATGTGGCAACGTGGAAACTTTGTTTAACACTGGTTCTAGATAACTTGAAGTTAACTTAATTAAAATATGCCAGCTGTGTGCGTAACTGTGACTGTCTCTTTCGTGAGTTCTTTCTCCGATCGAGGACACGGTGGGGTTATGTCTAACGTAGGTAGGTGTTCAGGATCATTCTTTTGATCATGTGTAGTTCACGTCCGCTATGCGTAGATGATCCCCCTCTTTATTCTTGTACTCATAAGTTTAGCCACCAAATATATGCTTAGCCACTGCTGCAGCCTCACCACTTAACCATACCTCACCCATTAAGCTTTGCTAGTCTTGATACCTTTGGAAATGAGATTGCTGAGTCCCCTGTGGCTCACAGATTACTACAACACCAGTTGCAGGTGCAGGTAAAGGTTACTTTACGCGAGCGCGTTGATTGTTCATTTGGAGTTGCTTCTTCTTCTTCTTCTTCTTCATCGATCTAGGATGGGTTCCAGACCGGCAGCCTGGGATAGCAAGGATGGACGTCGTTCTTCTTTTGCCGTTTATTTTCGTCCGTAGTCGGACCCTGCTCTTACTCTTGATGAATATGTAATGTACTGATGTGACTCTGATGTAGCTTGTGGCGAGTGTAAGCCAACTCTTTATATATCTCTTCTTTTCAGTACATGTACTTGTAACGATATCCATTCTTGCGAGACGACGAGATGCGCTTCTATCCCTGACGAGGCCCTCGTGCCAAATTGAGGATAGGGTCGCATCTTGGGCGTGACATCGGCCATTCTCACACCCACACATCACACAAAGAGAGGCAGATAGCGAGCCGACTGCTCCTTCTTCATCCTCTGTCGAACAGCTCAAGGAGCATCCTATAATCATCTTGGTTCATCAACCATTCCGACGGGACTAGGGGTATTATCTCCCACGAAGAGCCCCGAACCTAGGTACATCATCCGTCTTGCATTGCTAGCTACCAACCTCGTTCCCGGAGCCCGCCGGTGTCCCTTCGGTCCCAACAACTCTCGATAATCCTACCCATGGCATCTTTCGTGATAAAACAAGGACAAGAGTATATAGCATAAAAATACCACTTTTTGCGTTATGGTTTTAAAAACTATCAAAATTTTGTATGTGACTGGTAATATCAAAATCGGCATCGACTATTTCAGAAAACCCAAATCATCCGTTGTTAAGAAATTAAACCGGTTTGACGGTTTGTTTGAACATTAACTGACATGTGAAGCTCATGTGTCAGAGTATCTTAGGTTGTGTTTGGTTGAGTTGTAGATTCTAATAAAGTTGTTGTAGAAAAGTTGTTGTGGAAAAGCTGTTTAGAAGCTGAAAAGTTGGGGTAACCCTAGCTTTGAAATTTACGATAGGAAGAAGCTACACATTCTAAAAAGCTGCTTTGAACACTTACCCTTTTGGTTAGCTTTTAGCTTTTCAGAGCAGAAGTTGTGAACCAAACACAAACTTATACTTTCTAATAAGAAAAGCAATCCGGGCAAAACATTCGTCGGCTGTCCCCACTCCTCGCGTCCATGTTGCCAACACGCGCCAAGGCAGCGCCTAGAGACGTTGCCTACACTGCCATGGGTCGCCGCCAACCTCCTCCTCTCTTTTGGGGCCGGTGATACGTCCCAAACGTATCTATAATTTCTGCTTGTTCCATGATCTTTTGGTTGACATTATTATATGCTTTGCTACATTTTTATACCATTTTATACATATTTGGACTAACCTACTAACTCAGTGCACCCAGTGTCAGTTTCTGTCTGCTGATGTTTATTTTACACGGGCTTTTACCCAATTTTTCGAAGCTCGAAAATATATATAAAAAATCAGCGAAACAGAAGCTTCCGGATCACCGAAGGAGGGCCAGAGGGGGGCGAGGGGCCTCCCAGGCGGCCTACTGGCACGACCAGGCCCTAGGCCGCGCCAGGAGGTCGCCTGGGTGGGTTCCACCTCCTCCGGTGCCCTCCTTTGGCCTATATTTAGAGTCCCAAGAGGAAACCCTCGCAAACTTTCTGGAATCGCGAATTTCTCCATCGTTCCGCCGCTGCAGCGCTTCCGAGATCGGGAGCGTCAGGAGACCTCTTCCCGGCACCCTGCCGGGGGGAGGATTGACCTCCGAGAGCTTCTCCACCGTCATGGACGCTTCCCGGACGTGCCGTGAGTAGTCCTCCTTGGACCATGAGTCCATGACCAGTAGCTATGTGAGGTCTTCTCTCCAATCGTGTGCTTCAATGGTTAGTCCTTGTGAGCTGCCCTACGTGATCAAGGCATCTATGTAATTCTCTTGCTATTGCTATGCTCGGTTTGTTGGGATCCGATGGATTATGAGATTATGTTCAGATTGTTATGAGTTATATATTTGATTAACCTTTTATATTATGTTCCTTAGTGATTCATGCATGTTCTCCGTTGCTATTTATTGCTTTGGCCGAGTAGTAGATTGTAACTCCAAGAGGGAGCGTTATGCATGATTCTGGGTTCATGCCCCTCGATGTCTAGCTTGAGTGACAGAAACATGAGACTAGGGGATGTGCTTGTTGCCACTAGGGAGAAAACAACGGTGCTTGTGACCATGGTTGCAAGGATTGTTTACCTTACAAATAGTTCGTTAATGCAGTTGTCCGTTGCTTTGAGTTTGCACTTTGGATGGGATTCGCAACTTAATACCGGAGAGATGTTCTGGATAGATATATCAAGGTGGATGATTAGTAAGTAGATGCTGATGAATAAACAGTCTACTTGTCTTGGCGTACTGCCCATTACTATTGAACCTCTAACAATCAAGGAGCATAATTAGCATTGCGGTGCGATCATAATTCTGTCAATTGCCCAACTGTGATTTGTTTACCCAAGCATAGTTGTTTATCATCTTTTGGGAGAGAGACATCACTAGTGAACATCATGTGACTCCGGTCCATATCACCATCATTGTTTACACCTCCATCATTTACCGATTTCATTTACTTTTCCGTTGCAATCACTATTACTCTCACGCTTGTGTTTTGATCCTTTGCAAGCTACAAGGCCAGAGAGATTGACAACCTCTATGTACTCATTGGGAGCAAAGTTATTTGTTGTATGTGCAAGTCCATGTCTTCTGCTAGCGCCAGGGTGGAAGACACCTACTTGTTAAGCCTAGAAGTCCTCTTGGTTCGATAAACCTTACAGTCGCCGCGTAAGGGAAATATGCTGCTAACTACATCTCCACCTTCCATTTGGGGTATCCAGCGAGGGGAGAGAAGTATATCCATCAACTCGTCATCAGCCGACAATGTCCAACACAGGTAGCACCGTCGAGCGTTGCTCCCTTCTCAATCGCTCTAGCCCTACACTGCCATGAGGGAGGTCGTGCTCTGGCCAGAGGGGCACGGCCGCTCGCCATGGAGGGGCTCACCGCGCACCTTCGGAAGTCGCCTCCGCGACGAGGGCGGGAAGCGGACGTGGCGAGGTCGGGGACACCGCCACCACCTCGATCTGGTGCCGCCATGGACAGGACCGAGCCCATCGCCCGCGTGGAGGAGGCCTGCCTCCGCGCCGAGGCCGGGCACACCGCCACCACCTCGAGCCACCTTCGCCATGAACCGACGCATCGAGCTGCTCCCTGCACCGCCTGGCCCACAAGCTAGCCGCCGCCGCCGCCGTTCCTCACGACGGGCACGACCTATCCTGAGGGACCCGATTGTTTTGTTTTAAAAATTATAAGGACCCGATTGCATTTTAAAAGTACTTACGGGGACCTGATTATATTTTAGAAAAACTTGCAGGGGTCAATCGGTAATAAAGAGGACATCTATTTGTAAATTTGTAAAAGAACAAAGGGGATTTAAGATTGTTTTTAGATGAGACTGGCATGTGGGATCCATATGTGAGTTAACGGTCAAACCGACGATTGTTTAGGTGCGGGCGCGACCTGTCATAAATTAATTTAATTTCTTAGCAACGGACGATTTGGTTTTCTGGAACAACCCATGCCGATTCTGGTAGTTATCAGTCACAAACAATTTTTTGATATTTTTTAAAACCATAACACAAAAAATAATAGTTTTATGCTATATACTCGTATATTGTATAAAGGTGTCAAGCAAAAAATATATTCCATAAAGGCTTGGAGTACTTCAAAAATAGTACTACCAAATTATACAATAAAATACGAACCAATATGTGGTTGGATGCATAGAGGCATAGTGGTATCTTGAGCCCATCGAGTTTCAATCATGATGCTCGCGGGTTTTAAATCCTGATGTTTGTATTATTTTTGAATTTATTATAGGATTTTCTGTGATGCGAGTTGAGTAGCAGGAGACGTTTCTGTCGACGGCGAGGCGTATATGGTGACTTCATAAATTTCAAGATAATATATCGATTCAGTTTCTCAAACATGGCTTACATGTGTACTGTGTTCACAAATATCTCTCCTTAATAATAAAGCAAATAGGGTTTTAGGTCGTCCGTCATAGAAATTATCCTTAAAATTTGCATAAATTACCCACCATGCCACCGGTAAATAATAGAAAACGTTTCACAAAGCAAAAAAATCTTGGACTGGGAGAATATACAGCACACTGTATGGGCCGGCCCACGCACAGGCGTCTGCTTTTAGTTCCGTTTGTTTATTTAATTTCAGTTTCATTTTATTTTTTTTATTTTAAATAATTTAGAACTTTAAATAATCTTTAAATTTTCAATAGACTGAAAATTATAAATCAACATATTTAAAAAATAAAATGTCTGTCACTTCAAAAACTGCCCGGAGTTTTGTATAAAATGCTCGCATATACAATAAAAATGTTGCAATTTTAGAAAAATATTTATACAATAAGAAAAGTCGATGATTTCAAATACAATTCCATGTATTCAAAATTATTAAAGGCATTTAAAAAAATGCTTTCTAATTGAAAATATGTTAATGCATTTAAGAAATGTCCTAAAAATTTAAAAATAGCTAATGCCTGTTTTGATAGTTTCTTTTTTATTTAAAATTTTACATTCCATTTTTGTTTATTTCTAATTTAAATAATTTAGAATTACATAAACTTTCGCATATTAAAAAATAGGAATTTTGAAATAAAATGCTGACGAAAACATAATGTTCATGAATTTAATAAATATATTACTGATTTATAACAATTACCATGAATTTAATAAATATATTACTGATTTATAAAAATGTTTGTTTATTTAGAAAAACTTCATGCGTTTTTAAAAAATGTTGTGAATTTAAAATAAAATCCTCCAACATAAAAAATTATGTTCGCCTTTTCTTGAATTGGTCGCCAATTCAAAAGAAAATATTTAAGCCCATTCGAAAAATAAAAAACATTCACGATTTTTAATAAATGTTTGTAAATTGTAAAAAATGTTCTCAATTTTAAAATTATTCGCATATTTGTAAAATTATTCACGAAAGATCTAATGTATGTAGTTAAACATTAATGCTTCTAAATCTTTGTGACAATATAACTGTGTGAATTTTGAAGAATTAACTGTTGGATGGATCGAATTATTATTGTATGTTTTCCAATTTTTTTTATGGAATTTTAGAATAAATCTTTGAGTTACCAAGATTTTTGACAACCATGATATATATTTTTTGAAAATGTAAAGATTGCTTCAACTTGTGAATAAATTTAAAAGAAGAAACATTTTCTTGCATTTGTGCATAAAATTTTAAAATCAAGCGGTGATATATGAGCACAATGTGGTCACCATCATTGAAGATTATATTTTTTTTCCGTGACAACGCACGGGCCATTTTTCTAGTATTATGTAATAAAACAATAGCAAAAGGACAGGTTGAGAAAAATACCAAAAGGGCTCCCAGAAAATAAACGAGAGGAGGCCAATCTCAAACTCAAATCGGTTAAACCACAGTTGCCCCAAATGTGTTTGGAATTCTCATCGGAACCAGAAAATAGCTAGGTTCCCATGGTCCGCCGCCATCTCGCGTCCCCCGTCTTGCCGTTCCCGGAGCCCGCGCCGCCGCTGGAAAACGACGATCTCCTCTACGAGATCCTGCTCCTCCTGCCTCCGCAGCCGTCCTCCCTCATCCGCGCCTCCGTCGTCTGCAAGCGCTGGCGCCGCCTTGTCTCCGACCCCGGCTTCCTCCGCCGCTTCCGCGCGCACCACCGGAAGCCCCCGCTCCTTGGCTTATTGTCCTCCGATGGAGCTGACATTTATCCCTTCATCCCAAGGCTGAACCGGCCCGACCGCATCCCGGCCGCGCGGTTCTCCCTGCCGCAGCGCTGCCGCCGCGAGATCTTGCAACTCGTGGAATGCCGCCACGGCCTCGCCCTTTTCCTCAACCAGAGACGCCCCGAGGCCATCGTGTGGAACCCCATCTCTGGTCACCATCGCCGAGTAGCTTTTCCACCACAGTTTGGCGACGCTGCAGAGAAGGACATCCTTTCCGTGGCGGTGCTCTGCGCTGCCGGCGACGACGACAATGGCCATGTGCACGGTGACTGCAACCTCAACTCTTTTAGATTGGCCTTGGTGCCCCGTTGCAAACACAGCTGCATACCTTCACTCGCTTGCCTCTACGAGTCCAAGTCTGGCGAATGGGGAAATGTTATCTCAACAACGCCCACCAACAGGACTTTAGTTTGGAGAAAGCCGAGCGTCCTTGTCGGGAATGCGCTTTGCTGGTTCATCCGTGGAAAGCTTGAAGGTGGCATCCTTGGGTTTGATTTTGAAATGCAGAAGCTTGTTGTGATTGATAAGCCAGGAGACCCCCGGCTTGCCCATTGTTCCAGTTCCTGCCTCCAAATCATCCGGACAGAGGAAGGTAATCTGGGGCTCCTCATTTACACTGGATTCGGCCTGCGGTTATGGGAACATAAGGTCAGTTATGATGATGTTGCTACATGGGTCCTTCAGAAAACCATTGATCTGCTCGAGCGCCTTCTGCCCGTTCAACTCCAATGGAGTTGCATACTCGGGTACGATGAGGATCACAATGTGATATATCTGTGGGCACCTAATGCTGATGATTCTTTCACGATCCAACTCGACTCAATACAGTTCGGTGACTGTTTTCGAACCAATTTCGACGCCACTCTATCACAAAAAAGAGAAATTGTCTACACCACCTCTGTTCCATACAGAAGTTTTTATACTGCAGGTAATAGCCTGTCCTTTACATTGCAAGAGCAACAACACCCACTTATCTTTGGTTTGTGGTTCTTCTACTAGCATTGGTGTTCTTAACAGTTGCCTATCAATTCATGCATAAATTATAGTATCTTTGTTTCCTGACAGTTTTCTCAACCACTTATGGTGATTGTTATTTACTTATTATAATTGGAGCACGTGAAAGCGAGAGCATTTACTGTCTACCGTGTTTTGGCGTATGAATAAGAAATTATAAGTCTAAGTTCATATTCCATATCTATAGTTGCTCATCATTTACTTATTATAATTGGACCACGTGAAAGCGAGAGCATTTACTGTCTCCCGTGTTTTGGCGTATGCATAAGAAATTATAAGTCTAAGTTCATATTCCATATCTAGAGTTGCTCATCATCTCATATACTATATAACCTATGAAATTGAACATAGTACCGAACACAAATAAACCTGGATTTGAACCATCTTAAATGTTACTCTATAAGTAACTTCATCTGCACATTCAGATGCTTTGCAAGTTAGGGCTCACATACAGATATGTACTCCCTCTGTACCTAGTCTAGTTTTCTTCAACTATAATTATTTAGATACAGAGGGAGTAATTCTTTCTATGTGAAAACGACCTGCATATACCTTGTCATATGAAACATGAAATAAACAATGTTGTCTTATTCGACTTTTGTCCAAGAATTATGTTGCAAATCTGTTCATTTGTACCGGACTACCCGATAAGAAATAAAAAGAGTTTGACGTATCTATAAGGTCAGAATTATTGAAATGAGCAGTTGAGTTATTTTTTGCATCAAAATGTGCAAGTTCGAGAATATTGTATTACTGCAATTGACTTAACATGGCACAGGTTCATTCTAGACTACTCAATTACTCTGATCGTCTGAATATTTTGAAAATGCTTTCATTAGTAGGTAGTACATCAGTATTGCTGTTTTGAGTGTTTACTTTTGTTTAGAGTAAACATGCTGTCATAGGTACTGTATATGAGTAGATTTATTTACATATTCCTACCCTTGAGTCGGAAGCTGGTCATCTGCTCAAGTTACGTGTATGTGGAGTAAACTTACGCAAGTCCTAACTATAGCAGCTTCATCCTCTCTTTTCGTGTAGAATTTTTCATAGATAGTTGATTTATTTGTTTGACTTATTTTGCTTGTAGACTGGGCAATTGGTGGCAGAGATGATGGACCTGAAATTTCAGGCAGTACATGGCCGGATTGTCCTATTAGATAAGGTACCATCGATTTGTTTATTGAACAGGTGGTGTGAATTTAGCTTCTGCCACATGTTCATTTATTTTTACCATGTCAACATTTTGAAATAATCGTGTAAACTATGTATCCTCTAAATGTCTCCAGTAGATTGGGATCACGATTCCTATCGGCAGTAAAACAAACTGCATAGTGTGTATTTTATTGGGTGTAAACATTTGTGTTTCCTCTTCCGCTTTTGTATTCCTTGTCAAGGTCCAAATTCACAGAGAGAATCTGGTAGTTCTCTCGTGCTCATAGATGCCACTACTTCCTATCACTATTAGGAAAAAGCCTAACAGTACTAAAGGTTATAAGTCGTGTTACTACTAACGTGCAATAGCAATAACGAGCTTTTAGAACCTGCGTTATTATTAGTTTCAAAAACCAAAAAAAAATATTGATCCCGTGCGTGCTGTTAATGGTGTTAATGGTTCGATCTAGCGATGACAGGGGTCGTCGGAGGTATGGACGGGCAGCAGCAAACCAGATCCGGCGACGACTGTTGGAGAGGGACCGGATCCAGGGCAGAGCATGACGACGGTGTGAGGATCTTGTTTGCGGCCAAGGCAGAGAGCTCCTGGTTGGCCATATCGACGACCTGCGTAGGCATGGGTATAGGAGGTGAGTAAAATTGAAGGAAGAGGGAAAGGGAAAAGAGAAACAAAGGACAGAGGAAGAAGCAGATGGAGGACGCATCGGGGCTGGTCGTCGGTGCTGATGTGCTCTGCCGTGGTGGCATGAAGGCGAGGGGAAAGATGGCCGAGCTCCTGGACACTAGCGACGCGAGGAGGCGACCTCGTTCAGCGCCATGGAGGAGGAGGTGTGCTTGGGCAGGAGCACCATGGGAGAGCCTATGAAGAGAATGGGAGAGTGAGAGAGAGAGGAGGGATTCGGCCGAGGATATGGGGACTTCACCTACCTTGTGTTGAGTAAATAGGTAATTTTTCGAGTAGATTAATCCATGAAATAATTATTAACATGGCATTGGCTAGATTCATGACAAACTATCACGGAGCATACTAGCAAGTACTACGTATATAGAAGAAACATCTACGCATATAGCTAGTACTACTAGGGCTGAAATTAACACGAGCGGGATAAACAGGTTATACCCTCCGATCGGCCATTAGGCCGTAGCAGCAACGTTGGCGGCGGCAGCATCCTCTGCCACCTTCTTTTCGGCTTCGGCATTTTCGCGGACGAGACAATCATCTTCGCTTGGTGAAGACATGGTGATGACGAGGGCGATGCAGACGTAGACGAAGCAAACGGACGGAGGCGAGCAGTCGCGTGATCGCTCCCCAAAAACCTAATCGCCCCTCTCCCGTACAGGAACGGAGAGGCGGGGTTTTGGAGGCCTGCTCTCCCGTCGACCGTGTACACGGTGAACGGGACGGAGTCGGCGGCGGCAGCAGCAGCAAAGGAACGTGCACGTGAGTCAGAGGTGATCTGATCTCGTATCTGCTAGGATTGGCATTAGCCCTGCTTATATAGGCGTCCGGGTGGAGAGATGTGGGCTGAACTCACGTCCGAGTCGGTAACAGCCCACGATCCGACGTCAGATCGTGGCGCATCCGTTACGTATTCTCCGTTCCTGGCCGGCAAAAATAAGGGCGTAGGTATGAGCTCGGCTCGGCTCATTCCCGCAACCCACGGCGCGTCGTGACGAGGCAGACGACGGAGGAGGAGTGCGCGAGCGCCTCTTCTCTTCTCACTCTCCAATAGCATGTAGAAGAGAGACCCTTATAAAGGGGTCCAACTTCTTCTCCACTAGCGGGGTGTGACTAAACTTTCCACCACCACCTTGTCATGCCACCACCTACATGGGCCCTTGGAGATTTCTAAAATTCTCTTAGGCCCATCACAAATTTCAACAATCCCCCACCTTATCTCAAGGGCACATCGTGTTCCCTTCGTTCCAATCAATGTTTTGATATACCATCATTTCAGTGAAGACCTGTTAAGGTTGAGCTTCACCTAGAACAAGCAGCTACACCCCTTAATTTACATCTAAACAATGGACTATGCCTTGAATTGTCAGTTTGGCGTAAAGAAGCTTCACCACAAGTCTTACTAGTATTAGGCTACCGAAGGCTGACCCCTCGGGTGAAGCATATTAGTCACACTCCCGGCCTATTCATGATTTTACTAGAGATCACCCCAATCTCATAGACTGTGACCAGCAGTCGCGCTCATATAGGTGTGTTCCTCCAAAGATCGCTCT
Organism: Hordeum vulgare subsp. vulgare; assembly: GCF_904849725.1. Lineage (NCBI taxonomy): Eukaryota > Viridiplantae > Streptophyta > Magnoliopsida > Poales > Poaceae > Hordeum > Hordeum vulgare. Next base: position 490,604,059 of record NC_058522.1, read on the forward strand.
GTAGGACAGCATCTTGCTTACACATAAGCTTTAGAACACATTAAGACAGTAGTCATCCTACCATACAGTATCCGAGAACATTGCATCTCCAACGGAGTGGGTTAGTAAGGTTACTCTCCTCGGTTCACCACTGGCTTGTTTTCCCAGGTCCTACTTCACGGGATCTCCGATCATATAGGTTGGGTTACTGCCATGGCAACTCATGCGGGTCTCATACCCATCTCCGTCGATGCACTATCTATCACAACACGTGATAGCCCTTTAGTAAAGGGATCTGCCAGATTCTTAGCCGTTTGGATGTAATCCAACGCTATCACTCCGGAGTTTCTCAAACGGCTGACAGACTTCAATCTCGTTCTTATATGTTTGTTGGACTTCATATTGTCCTTTGAACTCTTCACTTTGACAATAATTGTCTGATTATCGCAGTTCATAAGGATAGCCGGAACCGGCTTCTCAACCACAGGTAAGTCCATCAAAAGATCTTGAAGAAATTCTGCTTTGACACCAGATGTGTCTAATGCTGTTAATTCTGCTTCCATTATCGATCTGTTAATATCGTTTGCTTGCAAGACTTCCAGGAAACAGCACCACCTCCAAGAGTAAACATATACCCAGTAGTAGCCTTCATCTCGTTAGCATCAGAGATCCAATTCGCATCACTATACCCTTCAAGTACCGATGGGTATCCCGCATAGTGAAGTCTGTGGTTGACAGTACCTTTCAGGTAGCGCATAATTCTTTCAACAGCACGCCAATGAACATCGCCCGGATTGGCAATAAACCGGCTAAGTTTGCTCACAACAAACGCGGTGTCAGGCCTCGTTGCGCTAGCTAGATACATAAGCAGACCAATAATTTGAGAGAATCTCAATTGATCTATAGTTGTGCCTTTGAACTTTCAATCAACACACTAGGATCATATGGTGTTTGACAAATTTTGCAGTATGAATATCCAAAGCGACTCAAAAATCTTCTCAACATAGTGGGATTGTAGAAGTGTAATCCCACCCTTATCATCTCTCAAAAGCTTGGTGTTCAAGTTAACATCAGCCAACCCAAGGTCCTTCATCTCAAAGTTTTGAGACAGAAAAGAATTAACCTCCTCAATCACTTTGAGGTTGGTTCCAAATATCAGTATGTCATCAACATACAAGTGCAATATAACTCCTTCTCCCCCACCAGATGTCAGAGTTATATTAAACTTCATGAATATTTGTCATCTTCATTAACAACGAAGCCAACATACAAGCATACACATTTGTCATCTTCATTAACAATGAAGCCAACAGATGTCAGAGTTGTATTAAACTTCTCATGCCATTGCATAGGTGCTTGTCTCAGACCATATAAAGATTTCAGCAACTTACACACCTTTCCTTCCTGGCCATCTATCACAAAGCCATCTGGCTGTTGCATATAGATTTCCTCGTTTAGCTCTCCGTTCAGGAAAGTCGTCTTAACGTCCATTTGATGAATGAGAAGACCATGCGAGGCCACCAATGAGAGTAGTACTCAAATGTTGGTCAGTCTAGCCACAGGTGAATAAGTATCAAAGAAATCTTCTTCTTATTTCTGGGCATAGCCCTTGGCCACAAGTTTAGCCTTATACTTTTCAATCGTACCATTGGGCCGAAGCTTCCTTTTGAACACCCACTTGCATCCCAATGGTTTGCAACCATAGGGACGATCAGTAATTTCCCATGTCCCATTAGCCATGATGAAATCCATTTCACAACGGACCGCAGCTTTCCAGTAATCAGAATCTGGAGACGCATACGCTTCTGAAATAGAAGTGGGATTATCATCCACGAGGTATACGAAGAAATCATCACCAAAGGTCTTTGCAGTCCTTTGTCTCCTGCCCCCTACCAAGGGTTTCCTCGTCATCCTCCTCAGGATTTTCATCATGTGTTTGTTCATAATATTCCATAGGAATGACAGGCTCACAAGCTTCCTCAGATTCCTGTCTAGAAGTGCTTTGCATATCTCTTATGGGAAAAATATCCTCAAAGAATGTAGCATCCCTCGACTCCATAATTGTACCGACCTTCATGTTAGGTACCTCAGATTTCACTACTAGAAATCTATAGCCAATGTTATTCTTAGCATAACCCAAATTAACGCAATCCACGGTCTTTGGTCCAAGCTTACGCTTTTTGGGGATCGACACATTGACTTTCGCCAAGCAGCCCCAAGTACGTAAGTACGGGAGCGTCGTCCTTCTCTTTGACCACTCCTCATAGGGAGTGACCTCATTATTTTTGTAGGAACCTTATTCAGGACATGACATGCAGTCAATAAAGCCTCCCCCACTATGCCTTGGATAAACCCGATGTATCTAACATGGCGTTAACCAAATCAGTCTGAGTACGTTTTTTCCGCTCGGCAACCCCGTTTTACTCGCGTGAATAGGGAGGCGTCCTCTCATGAACAATGTCGTGTTCCACACAAAAAGAATCAAATTTGTTTGAGAAGTACTCTCCACCACGATCAGACCAGATTCGTTTAATTTTCTTTTCAAGTTGATTCTCAACTTCTGCCTTATAGATTTTAATGTAGTGTAGAGCCTGATCTTTAGTATTTAACAGATACACATAACAATATCTAGTGAAATCATCTATCAATGTCATGAAATATATTTTCCACCGTTAGTCAACACACCATTCATCTCACAAAGATCAGAAATGTATGAGTTCTAATGGCGTCAAGTGTCTCTCCTCTGCAGCCTTGTGAGGCTTGCGAGGTTGCTTTGCTTGCACACACGAATGGCACTTAAAACCTTTGGCTAAAGTGAAACTCGGGATTAAATTCAGTTTTGCTAGTCGTGACATAACACCGAAACTTATGTGACAAAGACGTGAATGTCAAACTTCAGATTCAACACTCGAATGAATATTGTTCATGACTTCATTACAAAAATCTGTAAGGGAAAGGCGGAACAAACCTCCGCTTTCATAACCTTTTCCGACAAAAAGTCAATATTTCGTAACAACTACTTTATTAGACTCGAAAATCAACTTAAACCCTTCTCTACACAGAAGGGAGCCACTAACGAGATTCTTCTTGATGGCGGGGACATATTGCACGTTCTTCAGATGCACGATCTTTCCCGAAGTAAACTTCAAATCGACCGTGCCAACACCAAGAACAGAAGCACTCGCGACATTCCCCATCAATACGGACCCTCGGCCTGTGACCTGGTAAGAAGAGAACGATGATATGTCAGCACACACATGAATATTTGCACCTGTGTCTACCCACCAATCGGTAGGTTGACAAAGCGAAAATACAGTAAACAAATTGGTAGACTTGGAGTCCTGCCCTGGCTTCTTGTACTTGTTTCGGCACTTACTGGCCTAATGTTCCTCAGAACCACAATTGAAGCAACCATCTCCGTTCTTGTTCTTTTTGAAGGTCTTCTTACCCTTCTTCTTAAAGTCAGTATTCTGTTGGACCGAATTCTTCCCCTTGGGCTTGCGGGAATTGAAATTCCTCTGATGTACCATGTTCGCAGCAGAAGGATCTTCGACTGTTTTTCCGTGCGGGTCCTTTGCTCTGGAGTTCTGCTCAACACTCAGATGGGCGATGATATCCTCTATTGAGAATTCATGCCTCTCATGTTTCAGAGTAGTAGCAAAGTTCCTCCAGAAATTAAGGAGCTTAGCAATTATACACCCCGCGACAAATTTGCCCGGTAAATTGCACTTCAGAACCTCAAATTCTTTAGCAATGCATATTATCTCATGAGCTTGTTCCAGTACAGAACGGTTCTCAACCATTTTGTAATCATGGAACTGCTCCATAACATCCATCTCGCTCCCAGCATCAGTGGCCCCGAATTTAGATTCGAGCGCCTCCCACAGCTCTTTGGTAACATGCATATGTAAATATGTATCAACCAGCTTATCTCCGATCATGCTTATAACTGCTCCAAGGAATAGGACGGTGGTCATCTTCTCCTGTTTAGGAATGATCGTTCCCATAGGAATGACACCGGCTACGCAGAACACGTTCATAGCCGTGAGTCATAAGGTGGTTTTCGTTTGCCAACGCTTGAAATAAGTACCGGTAAACTTATCCGGTTTCAGTACAGCAGCAAAACCATTACTTGAAAAATTCCTACACACATTAGGTTTTTGGATTGTTGAGTAAATAGGCAATTTTCTGAGTAGTTTAATCCATGAAATAATTACTAACATGGCATTGACTAGATTCATGACATACTGATCACATAGCATACTAGCAAGTACTACGCATATAGCAGAAACATCTACGCATATAGCTAGTACTACTAGGACTGAAATAAACAGAAGCGGGATAAACATGTTATACCCTTCGATCGGCCATTTGGCCGTAGCAGCAGCATTGGCGGCGGCGGCATCATCTGTCGCCTTTTTTTCGCCTTCGGCCTTCTCGCGGACGAGACAGCCAGCTTCGCTTGGTGAATACATGTGGCGATGCGGACGTAGACGAAGCAGACGAACGGAGGCGAGCAGTCGCGTGATCGCTCTCCAAAAACCTAATCGCCCCTGTCCCGTACAGGAATCGGAGAGGCGGGGTTTCGGAGGCCTGCTCTCCCGTCGACCGTGTACGTGGTGAACGGGACGGAGTCGCTGGCGGCAACAACAGCAAAGGAATGTGGGCGTGAGGCAGAGGCGATCTGATCTCGTGTCGTCTAGGGCTGGCGTTAGCCCTGCTTATATAGGCGACGGGTAAAGAGATGTGGGCTGAACTCACGTCCGAGTCGATAACAGCCCATGATCCGACGTCTCAGATCATGGCGCATCCGTTACGTATTCTCCATTCCTGACCAGCAAAAATAAGCGCGTAGGTATGAGCTCGGCTCGGCTCATTCCCGCAACCCGCGGCGCGTCGTGACGAGGCGGGCAACGGAGGAGGAGTGCGCGAGGGCCTCTTCTCTTTTCACTCTTCAATAGCATGTAGAAGAGAGACCCTTATAAAGGGGTCCAACTTCTTCTCCACTAGCAGGGTGGGACTAAACTTTCCACCATCACCTTGTCATGCCACCACCTACATGGGCCCTTGAAGATTTCAGAAATTCTCTTATGGGCCTAAGGCCCATCACAGATTTCAACACCTTGTACTTAGTAATAGCAAGGGGTATAAACCAACTATGACATGTCCTGAAGGAGCATAGTAGAAATCACTTAGCAGTAGCGAGGGGTATAAACCAACGCTACCACTATTAACTTAGTAGGAGTAGCGAGGGTCATAAACCAATGCTACTACTAAGTAGCAGTAGCGAGGGTTATATACCCGCGCTACTATTGAGCGTTTACCTATAAGATTTTTCCTAGTAGTGTCATCATGCTTGCCAGCTGCCTTCTAGCTCCCATCTCCGGGCCCTGCTTCATTACCTCTTTGTTAACAACTCTTTATTTCTTTGATCTTGGTCTGTCACCTGTTCACATCTGGTTTCCATGTGTAACAGCCAGGTGCCCAGGTCCGCTTCTACCTTTCGTTGATGATAGTAGATCAGACCATCTCGCTATGTAATGGAAGAGTAAATAATTTTCCTTCTCGACTTCTGTGTGGAAAGTTTGACCATTCTTGTGTTTGTAGATCCTCAACTTAGTCATATTAACTTACATACTTCAACAAATAATGTCCTCACATGCCTATACTAGGCACACATTCTGAATCTTCTTAGTTCGGAAGTTTGTTCTGAAGTATGCAGGTATTAGTTTGTGATTGTATATTTAGTTTTCTGCGTAACGTAGTTTATATCATGTTCCTCTCCAATCCGCCAGAGTCATCCCGACCATCTTCACCAAGGTGTTGTCACCTGTCAGAAACCGAGAGTATATGTAAACAACAAAAGTTTAGGTTGTGTCTCATAAATAAGAAGTTTAGGCTATGCATGAGTAAGAATCTACAAACCCCTCTAATCTTCTTCCTCTTCTGCGCCTTGGGTATGGTTATGGGTTGAAGCCTTTTTTATATATGGTTGAAGCTTTCACATTCAATGATTGTAACCTCTCAAGTTGTGCAGTGTCTGGTTGGAGCTTTCTCTCTCTCATTGGTTGGAGCTTTTTTCTTCTAGGGTCGATTTTTTTTGTCACCGGTTGTAACTTTTGTCGTTTGAGCAGCGCCTCGTTAAAGTTTTCTCTATCGCCGGTTGAAACTTTTTTCATCCAAGGTTGAAGCATTCCGTGTCAATTGTTGCAGCTTTTCTCGGATGGGCATTGGTTGGTTGAATCTCTCCCTATAGCTCGTTCAAGCTTTTTCCATCCAGAGTTGAAGCTTTTTTTGTTGGCGGCTGCAACACTCGTATGCGGCAATTCATCATTGCCTCCGTTGGTCGCTACACAAAGGAACATGCAGTCGCAGCATGTTGGCTCTCCGTTCCTATACCCGTCCATCATTGTTGCAACATGTGCCACGGAAAATCCTAGCTAGGACTTGTCGCCCCGTATCGGGGAAATCCTAAGACTCATCCGGGCAGCAGTGACATCATCATCGCTTTCCTTGTTGAAGGTATTGTCCGGTACACAATGCTTCGGAGTGCCAGGAGCATGGCGGGACTTCTTCGGTGGGCGCAATGGTTTCAGTCTTCTTCGTTTTTATCGATCTGTCGGTTGTTTCTCTTTTTTTCCTCCCTTTTTCCCTTAGGCTTGGTTGTGCCGTAGCCACTGCGAGCTTGTTGTATCATGTGCTTGGTCGTTGTTTTATAATATAAAGTGGGGAGAAACCCCTTATTGTCATATGTGCCACGAGACCATCACCACAGCCAGCAAACGTTCTTTGTAAGGGGTAACACTTTTAAATGTTTTTGTTGCTAGTTTCTTCAAGGACACATGGCGTTTTTTTTCGAAGACACATGACAGTTTCTCGAAAGAAACTTATTTTGAGGCAAAAATAAGCATAAACTGTCATCGTTTGATCGTGCGTTGCAACTAAACCCGCCATCAAGATGCATTCGTTTGCCAACTCCTTTCTAGAGAACATGAGCGAGATAGCGTTACTGAAGAAGTAACTTACGGAGTCCAAAAAAAAGACGGAAACAGGAGTATACGTAAATAATAGGAGTACGTTTGCAAGGGGGGCAAATCTCAATTCGGTTAAAACCAATTGCCCCCAAACGAGAAATTGGCGAGGTCCGCCGCCGCCGCCACCGTCTCGCGTCCCCCATCATGCCGCTCCCGGCGCCTGCGCCGCCACTGGACAACGACGACCTCCTCCGCAAGATCCTGCTCCTCCTTCCTCCGCAGCCATCCTCCCTCCTCCGCGCCTCCGTGGTCTGCAAGCGCTGGCGCCGCCTCGTCTCCGATCCCGGCTTCCTCCGCCGCTTCCGCGCGCACCACCGGAAGCCCCCGCTCCTCGGCTGCTTCTACTTCCACACATATATCGGTTATGCCTTCACTCCCACGCCGGACCGGCCCGACCGCATCCCGACCGGGCGTTTCTCCCTGCCGCAGCGCTGCCGCCACGCCCACGAGTGGTTGGACTTTGTGGGATGCCGCCACGGCCTCGCCCTCCTCCTCGACAAGAGACGGCCCGAGGCCGTGGTGTGGAACCCCATCTCCGGTCACCAGCGCCGGGTAGCTTTTCCACCAGAGTTTGGCAACGCCGGAGAGAGGGAGATCCTATACGCGGCGGTGCTCTGCGCTGCCGGCGACGACGAACCTGGCCATGTGCACGGTGACTGCGACCTCAGCTCTTTTAAATTGGCCTTGGTGCGAGGTGACCGAGATCACACACGTTTATCTGCGTGCCTCTACAGATCCAAGTCCGGCCTGTGGGGAAATGTTATCTCAACGACTAAGGGCTGGTGCACATTGTTTTATTGGAGAATGGCCAGCGTCTTGCTTGGCAATGCGCTTTACTGGTATGGTTCCCAAGTGATCCAAGGCGACATCCTTGAGTTTGATTTTGAAACGCAGAAGCTTGTTACGATCGAGAAACCAGTAGACCACGGTGGTTCCAGCTGTCAGGTCATGCGGACAGAGGAAAATAGGCTTGGACTCATCATGTTGACAGAACTGAGCATGCAGTTATGGGAGCGGAAGGTCGATTCTGATGATGTTGCTACATGGGTCCTTCAGAAAACCATTGATCTGCTCGAGCACCTTTGGCCAAGACAGACCGTTAAGGTCTTGTGGACCAGGATAGAGGGATACGAGGAGGATCACAATGTGATGTTTCTGGGGACATCTAGTGGCCGATTCTGGATCCAACCCGACTCCATGCAGTTTGATAACCATTTCGGAACCCAGCCCGCCTCCATCTATTTTCCCTACACAAGTTTTTATTCTGCAGGTACAAGTCGGCCCTTGCATTGCAATATCAACGAAATCTAATTAGCAATTCATGCATAAGTCATATATTTGCTTCCTCTCAGTTTCTGAACTCATGGTGATGTTTTTTTATATTATCATTGGACCATGTGAAAGCAAGATTTTTCTTGTCTCCTGTCTATAGTACTATAGCCCATTGATGTAGGAATAAGGTATGTTCTGGTTGAGTTCACGTTGAACATATCTATAGTTTCTCACTTCTCATAAGCTACATAACACTATGAAATTGACCAAGCACAATCAAACCTAGATTTGAACCATCTTAAATACTACACCCTCTGTTCCTAAATGTATGAAGTTTTGGCGGTTCAGTTTAAACTGCCAAACTTCTTGTATTTAAAAACAGAGGTAGTATATAAATAACTTGAGTTATGGCTCACATATAGATATATAATTTATTTTCTCTGCAAGTTAGTATTTATGTCTATTCATCTTTCTCGTTAACCACAAATCAGCGAGAACAACCTGCATATACCTTATCTTATGAAGTAGGAATAAATAATTTAGTTCTATTCAGCTTGTGTTCAAGAATTCTGCTGCAAATGAGTTCATTTGTTCCAGACCACCCGATAAGAAACAAAAATGCTTTGATTTACCTACTATAATGTTAGATTTATTCAAATTTAAGCAGTCGAGTTATTTTTCTCCACCAAAATGTGTTTGTGCAAGAATATTACTAGTAGTGCTTCTGACTTACCATGGAATAAGTTCACTCCAGAGTAGTTCTAGACAACTCTTTTCCTTTGATTGGCTCAACAGCATGAAAATGCCTTTATTAGTAGGTAGATGATCATTACTGTTTGAAGTGATTCCTTTTATTTAGAGGAAGTTTGCTCTCATTGGTACTATATATATGGCTTTATTTACCTATTCCTAACCTTGAGTCAAAAGCTAGTGATCTGCTCAGGTTACATGAATATGTAATGGTAGTTTGACGCAATTCCCAACTGTTGCGCCTTCACCCTCTCTTTCCGTGTTCAATTTTTTTAATATTTTTTGGTTACTTTGATTTCTTTTTCTTGTAGACTGGGCAGCTGGTGATACAGATGATGGACCTGAAATGTCAAGCAGCAGTACATCACTTGATTGTCCTGTCAGATAAGCTATCATAATGTGTTCAAATAATCTTGCAAACTATGAATCCTCTGGATATTTAAGTTGTTCGCGACCTGTCTAGTAGATTGTGATCAAATTTGTTTCAGTCATAAACAAGCTGGGTATTATGTAGTATTTTGTTGGATGTGAAAACTTGTGTAATGTTCGGGTGCAAAGGGCAAGTAAGCTAGCCGAGTCTAGTAGGATCCGCCTAAGTACCTTGAATATAGGGTCCCTGACACGTAAGCTACGGGAGCTAGTTGATATGGTGGTTTGGAGAGGTGTTGATATCCTTTGTGTCCAAGAAACCAAATGAAGGGGACAGAAGGCAAAGAAAGTGGAGGATACCGGCTTCAAGTTGTGGTACACGGGGACAACTGCAAACAGAAATGCAGTAGGCATCATGATCAACAAGAGCCTCAAGTTTGAAGTGGTAGACGTGTAGAGGTGTGGGACCAGATTATCCTGGTCAAGCTGGTAGTTTGGGACTTGGTGTTTGTTCGGTAGTCCACCAACTCCACAAAATCCTGCGCTCCAGCTCCTTCAAGCAAGTTCCCACTCCTCCGTCGATCGTGGGAGCCAGGAAACTGTTCGGTTTGCTCGCTCCACTCCAGTTCATGAGATGGGTCGAAGCCCAATAATCCAACGTGTGGCCCATACTGAGGGGAGGTGGTACGTTAGAAAAGATGACGAGCACCAGAGACATAACACGAGTAAACCGGCATGCTTGACTTATCGGTGGCAGTGTGTCGTAAATTGTATGAACTGCTCTGTTTCTAGGATCTGCCGAGCACCTCATTCATGGCTCAGTGAATTTCAACAGCCGAGCGCTCCGCTCCGCTGTGTTGACTCCAGGGAGCTGCAATGTTCGGGTCGGCTCCGCCATCTCTGGGAGCGGAGTCGTGGAGTGGAGCGACTCCGAACAGGGTCTTAGTTCTGAATATTATCAGGTGTATTCCCCGCAAGTAGGCCACGATGAAAACACCAAGTGGGAGTTGGTAAGGCCTAGAGGACATGGTTATGAGTGTACCTATTGGTGAGAAGCTCTTCATAGGAGGAGACCTCAATGGCCACGCGGGTATATCTAACATGCTTGGAGGGGGTGCATGGGGGCTTTGGTTATGGCATTAGTAATTAAGAAGGAGAAGATGTCTCAACCTTCACTCAGGCCTATGACATCAGCGTAGCTAACACCCTCTTTAAAAAGGGAGAATCACGTCTAGTGACTTTTAGGAGTGGTCCACATTCTAGCCAGATTGATTTTGTCCCCTCGAGAAGAGAAGACAGATGTACTTTCCTCGATTATGAGGTGATACTTGGAGAGAGTGTTGGCATGAGCTTGTGGTGGCTGCCTTCCGCTTTTGGATTCATGTACAGCAGGATTAGCACGCCAAAGTCGCTAGAACGAAGTGTGGAAGCTCAAGGGGAGGCAGTTCACGCTTTCAAGGAGAGGGTCATTAAGGAGGGGCCTTCGGAGGAAGGAGGTGATGCAAACAATATGTGGATGAAGATGATGACTTGCAGTCTCAATGAAGTTTGGAGTGACCAAGGGAAGTACAAAGAAAACTAAAGATACCTGGTGGTGGAACAATGATGTCCAGAAGGCTATATTAAGGAGAATGAAGACTGTTTTAGATGCGTACATCTAGATAGGAGTGCATACAACATAGAGAAGTACAAGGTGGCAAAGAAGGTCGAAAGCGAGCTTTGAGTGAAGCAAGGGGTCGGGCATATGAGAACCTCTACCAGCGCTTAGACATGGAGGAAGGCAAAAGGAACATCTATAAGATGGCCAAGATTCGAGAGATAAAGGCGAGGGATGCCGACCAAGTCAAATGCATCAAGGGCAGAGCAGATCAACTCCAGGTGAAGGGCAAGGAGAGCATAGATGGCGGGAGTACTTCGACAAGCTGTTCAATGAAGAGGATGAGAGCTCTACCATTGAACGCGACAACTCCTTGATGATAAAATCACACGTTTTGTGCGGGGAATCCAGGAGTCTGAGGTTAGGGAGGCTTTAAATGGATGAAAGTAGGCAAGGCGATGGCCCTGATTGTATCGCCAGTATGGTGTGGAAATGCCTTGGAGGCAAAGCGGTAGTATAGCTAACTAAGCTTTTTAACCTTAATTGTTGGACAAACAAGATGCGAGAAGAATGAAGGCGGAGTATATTAGTACCTATCTTCAAGAACAAGTGGGGTGTTCAAATGTAGTAATTACTGTGGAATTAAGTTGCTGAACCATATAATGAAGCTATGGAAGAGAGTGATTGAGCACCCTTTAAGAATGACAAGCGTGACAACAAATCAGTTTGGTTTCATGTCTGGAAGGTCGACCATGGAATTCATTTTCTTAGTACGACAACTTTTGGAGAGATACATGGAACAAAAGAAGGATCTGCATATGGTGTTCATTGACTTGGAGAAGGCCTACGATAAGATACGTGGAATGTCATGTGGTGGGTCTTGGAGGAACACTAAGTCCCAACAAAGTACATTGCCCTCATCTAGGACATGTATGGTAATGTTGTGGCAAGTGTTCGAACAAGTGATGGCGGCACTGATGATTTCCCGCTTAAATAAAACTGCACCAAGGGTTAGCTTTGAGCCCTTATCTTTTTTTCTTTAGTGATGAATAGGTCACAAAGGGTATACAAGGAGATATCCCATGGTGTAGGCTCTTTGAGGATGATGTGGGTCTAGTCGGTAATAATTGGATGAGGGTTAGTGGAAGGTTAGAGCTTTTCCAGCAAACCTTGGAATCGAAAGGTTTTAGTCTTAGTAGAACTAAAATTGGGTACTTGAGGTCGGTTTCAGTACTACTAGGCATGAGGAGAAGGAGGTTAACCTTGATGGGAAGGTGGTACCTCAGAAGGACACCTTTTGATATTGGGGTCAATGCTGCAGGAGGATGGTGATATTGATGAAGATGTGAGCCATTGAATCAAAGCCGAAATTCTGAAGTGGCGCCAAGCTTTGTGTTCTTGAAACAAGAAAGTGCTACAAAAGCAAAAAAAAGGTAGGTTCTATAGGATGGGGATTCAACCTGCAGTGTTGTATGGCGCTGAGTGTAACCGAATAAAAGGCGATATGTTCAACGATTAGGTGTAGCGAAGATGCGCATGTTGAGATGGATGTGTGTCTACACAAGGAATGATCAGATCCGGAATGATGATATACGTGATAGAGTTGGGGCAGTATCGATTAAAGAGAAGCTTGTCCAACATCGTCTGAGGTGGTTTGGGCATATTCAGCGTAGGCCTCCAGAAACTCCAGTGCATAGCGGACGGTTAAAGCTTCCTGAGAATGTCAAGAGAGCTCGGGGTAGACCAAACTTGGTAGGGGAGAAGTCCAGGAAGAAATATTTGAAGGACTGTAATTTCACCAAAGAACTAGCCAAGAACAAGGGTGCATGGAAGTTAGCTATCCATGTGCCAGATCCATGAGTTGGTTTCGAGATCTTACGGGTTTTAGCTCTAGCCTTCCCCAACTTGTTTGGGACTAAAGGCTTTTGTTGTTATTGTTGTTGTTGTTGTTGAACACTTGTGTTTCTTCTTCCCCATTTCCTATTCCTTTTGAAGGACCAAGGTCCGAGAGTGAATCCTATAGTTCTTTCATGCACATATGTTCCTTAGATGTCACCACCTATGGTCGATCATATTTTGAGTGCAAATGTTATCTAGCTCCCATCTCCTGGCCCTACTTATTACGTTGCCTCACAGCAGAATCAGATGCATTGCATCCAGCCAACTGGCAAGTTGTTCAATTGGTATGTGAGTTCCAGACAGGGAAGAGATGCCCTATAGATTCAGGAAAGTAGTCGGATAGGGAAGAGTTAAGAAGGAAACAACATGAACTAGGAAAGATGAGTTAGATATAGAATTAGAAAAGCTTAATCTAGAGTAGTAAGGATTATGAAAGTATGGATTCAGATACTCATATTAGAGGGTCTTCTACTTAGATTACAACACCTTGGGTGTCAAGTTAGTTAATCAAGTAATGTAATCTTTAATAATGACAATCAAGTAAGAACAATCAATCTATTCTATCTCCTTATTCTCTCATCTTAACGTATGTCTACCCAATCACCCGCAACCATGCCGTCTGGCCATTCTCACGGTATTTATCCCGTTGGGAACAACACGTTCACCATCCACTTTCCTTCTGCAACAACCAGGTCCCACCTCATTAATCCTTTTGTTCATGATAATAGTTTAGAGCATTACTTTGCCCAAGTAATAGAAGAATATATAATTTCCGTTCTCTATTTCGTTGTGGACATTTGGACCAATCTTGTATTTGAATATCCTCAACTTAGTGATATTAGCTAGTACTTGAACATTTCAACCATTACCATGGTGGGCAACTGCGGCTCGATAATTCAGTGGCTTGGTGTTTGATTCTGGTGGAGGATATTGTCATTTAAGACGATAGGATCATCATGATCTTTTTTCTTCTTCTGATTCTTGTCAATTAGGAAGTGTGTCAGAGACTAGACGTTCAGTTTGTTACTTAGATTAGATTTCCTTTTTGATGTTTTAGTCCTCTATAACACTGAGCTCCCTAGTTTTAAAAAGCCCACATGCAATTCAAGTCTCCAATTGAAATTGAGTCATTCAATTTTGACTGGGTCAACAATTTCTCAAAACTCTCATTCAATTCTTTTATACTATACACCATGCTTCCTAATTTTCAAGGCCTCGCTATTAATTGGGTCTTCAAATTAGGATTGGGTGACCTGATTTTGACCGGTTTAATAATTTCTCAAGGAGCTCTCCCATTCAATTCTTTTAATTGTGTACGTTCTCTAATTTTGAAACTCTTTCATTCAGCCAAGGTATTTAATTTTGAATTTGATTTACAATTTTTACCGGGCCAATGATTTTTTGAATCAATCAGCAACAATCGGTCTATAAAAACATATTAATGCCGCACACTTCCATCACCTAAAAAAAGAAAGCAACAATGTGATAGTGTAGCACCAATATAGTACATGCGGCCACCGACGCAGAAATTTTCTCATATAAATTTAGTTGGTTAGCGGATAACACATATGAAACTATAAAAGTCCCATCAAATCAGCGCATTATAAATAAGAATAAACACACTCCATCACTTCCCTCACCCACCAAACTAAATATTTCATAAGTTCCAAAATATAAAAGGGTATTAGTTTTTTGGAAATCAGATTTCTTTAACTTTGTCCAGAGCAAAAAATATTGTCAATTCACAATATTAAACAAAAAAGTATGGAAATTCATTTCATGACGAATCTATCATACCAATTTATATTATGGATTTTGATACATTTCTCAACAAATTTGATCAAACTTAAATAGTTTGACTTTTCAAAAAGTTATATACCTTATATTTGAAAACAGAATGCGTTTTTGAAGAAACCCAACAACACCGACGGCGCAGCAAAGCACGTCCAATCCTTCTAGTCATGTAAGAAGTTTCAACTACCACCTGTTTGCATCACCCCCCTGGTCCCTAGTATAATCCTCTTTCCCCAGTCAGTCAAGTCATCCTGGTCGTCTATGTGGAGGTATTTACCAAGCTGTTATCACCTGACCTGATGGAAACTGAAGACTATGTAAACAGTAACTATCAGTACAAATCTACAGACTCCTCTTCCACTTCTTGTGTTACCTCTCTCTGTTTGTTAGTTCCCATCTGATACTTTTGCTAAACTAATTTACCTGGAAGGTTCGAGCATTGACTCCATAACTTTTTTTTAAAAAAAGGAAGCGATGCCCCCAGCATCTGCATTGTTTGATGCGCACAACCAATAAACTCTGTAACTGTGTTGCCAGACTTTATGTTTGGAAGTAGCTGAGAATTTACGGCTTAATCTTCGTCTAGGTGAGTAATGAGAGTCAGAATTCCTATTATTATTTCCTTCGGAGTTAACCGGAGCTGCTTAGAAGCCTCTTGTGTGAACCGATCCCACATATATCAGAACCAATCACATGCAGAGCGAATACATTTATTTGACAGCAGAATAAATAGGAGAGAACAAGTACTCCTGATGACTGGTAGCAACAATTCGTATCTACTTGCTAGTAAAGATTGTGCAAATTTGGTCATGTTTGTGTTAACTATGTATTGGTTGTAACTGTGCTTGATTTGTTGTTGGTTGGCCATAGAAGCACTTACATTTGGAGATCATCTTCAGTGTCAGATTGTTGTCATATTGTGTCAAGCGCTGGCGCTGGCGCCAATACCATGATTTTAGAAGTCCTCCTGTGTGCTAGTCTGGACAAATCATGGTTTTACTGACTTAATAGTTATTGGCTGCTGCATGAATAGTTCTGACCACTGTACCAGAATACTGAATCAGTTATTATGAGAGAATGCTGAATGAGTGCTGCTGCTGTTTCTCTTGGATTATGCTTGTAGCAGGGAGGCACTGCCTTTGTTTGGTCATATGGACATTGCGGCAATATCAGGCACATGTATGTGCCTTCTTCATCTTTACAGCCCATGTGATGTATATGCCATTGAAACCAAAATTAGGACTTCACAGATACTGTTTAAATTCAGGTATGTGATTTCACTCACAGACTAATGACTAAACCCGACAAATTTTGTAGCACTGTATTAATATTTTCAGCATATACATCGACATAAACATATACATAGGATTAGGAACAATCCAATCCAGTGAAGCAGAGACCTGTAAAACCTGCTGCCCAAGCTAAATTCAACTTCCATCCAAAAATAACACCCAACTATCTGGGCTTATTCATGCATCCTTCTCTTTGTGGGCTGCGGAGGCCTGAAGAAGTGTCAAGATCATTGAGAATAGGCCTTGCCGGGCAGAGCCACCGGCCTGAGCTCACCACCATGGAGGAAGCCGGCAAACCACTTGGCAGAATGCCTCTGGTACCTCGTCCTCTCCATGGAGCTGAAGTCCACACTGTAGAGGCCAAAGCCCATGCGGTAGCCGAAGAGGTACTCGAACACGTCCAGGAATGACCACACAAAGTAGCCCTGCACGTTCGACCCATTCCTGATCGTCCAGCAACACGGAGGAGAATGGTGAGTAAACTGCATCAGCTTGTTTCAGGTGTTCTCTAGTGAGATGAATGTATGGTCTTGCTACCTGCTGGATTGGAGAGTCGCCTCAATGTAATCCTGCAGGTACTGCAATCTGAATTCGTCGTCAGGGGCGTTCCCACTGGAGGGATCAGCAATGCTGGCAGCTCCTGATAAATATGATCATTTAGGGAATGGTATTTCAGGTTGATGAGTGATCAAAAGTTGATGACTTTACAGAATCATGCATTTTAAGGTAGCTGAAAGTTTGGTCAGTAGAATTTACCGTTCTCATGGATCATGACCACAGGATTCTTGTATTCGACCTGGAGATGCTCCAGTATTTTCCTCATAGACCACGGTGTTGATGACCCAAAACCCGTTTTCAGTCCAAACAGGAGCTATTGCATTTAATTTTAGCCACACAGACATACAAATGATTTAGTTTATTGGGAACAAAGTTCATTTCCGAACTAAATTGATTAGTGATGGAATTAATTGTATCATCAAATACCTGGTTCTTTGAGTTCAAAAATGGCACTGCAAGAATACATTTGCAGAAGAGTTAGGTTAATTCGTTTCTATCATTGCATTATGGCACATATAACACATGACATGACTTCAGGTTATTAATGTTCTTACATGTGTCATATTTCACGGCTGCATCACCCATGTAATCTCTCAGCTTCTGATCCAGTTTGCTAAGATCAGCCTTCATATATGCGGCACCGTAGTGGTTAAATCCTACAAAATCAAAAGACCCAAGTACTCTCTTCAGCTCTTCAGCAGTGAAAGATGGTAGCCTGGACCCAACATTCTTCCTCATCACCGGAGGGTAGTCTCCATGCACCAATGGATGCATATACCTGTGTCATGATCACAAGATGATTAAGTGTAGGAGAACATACACATTCTAGCTGTCCTTCTTAAACTTCAAATGCAGGAGAACATACCATCCAATGTGGAAATCATTCATCCTTGCAGCTGCTGCTATATCCTCGGGTGTTTGTGTCGCAGGCTCGCTCCACCAGCCGAGCAATGTGAGTCCAATTTTTCCTCCTTGCATGGCCTGATTATAAAGAAATAGAAAGGAATTTTACACCTGTGAGAATGGCCAATCCCAAATGAACAGGTTGGTTCTATAAAAGATGACATCGGTCCTAACCTGATACTTCTCTTTATACAGGGACGCTGCTGAGGCATGTGCAAGCAGAAGATGGTGAGCTACTATGTAGGGCTCTGTGGTAGAGTTGCCGTTGTCGCAACTTATGCCGAAGGGGGATGAGCATCGCCTTGGTGGAAGGAATCCTACATCGTATCCGCCAATGGGCTCAATGTTTGGCTCATTCAGTGTGCTCCAGTATTTCACCCTGTCGCCAAAGTTCTTGAAGCACACATCTGCATACGCTGTGTAGTCATCTCTGCAACCATGTGAAAAAAAAGGCAAAAAGAAACATTATTCTTCTTCCTTTATGAAATTGCACTGTCACTAATGGACCTGAAAAGTAGGACAAACATAAGTACATGAATTTACGACTAAGCATCCCATGGTATTCATCTTGAAGAGCCTGAGGGAAGTCGAAATGGTATATCGTCACGTGAGGCTGAATTCCTACATGAAACACAGGAAGCTGGATATTTGGAAATCCTTGAATTTCATTCCTATAAGAAGTTTTCAGTATGGAAAGGATCAAATACCATGACTCAGGAGTTCATTGATAAGGTTATTGTAGTACTGCAGTCCCTTCGGATTGACAGCTCCTCGGCCATCTTCATGGATTGCAAACAGAAGTCAGTGAAGTGTCATTCTTAACTTTTCTGAAACACATTATTCAACATATGTGGTGCTTTCACTAATCCTGTATGATGGCCTTACCAGGAATAAGGCGAGGCCAGGCAATGGAAAATCTGTATGCGTCGACGCCCATCTCACTCAAAAGCTTTACATCTTCCTGGTGGTTTATCATAGTAAGTATAACATGGAATTCTTTGTCTGAAAATTCATCCATTTAACATCACTTGGTGTCACAAACTAACCTTGTACTTATGATACTGATCTGCAGTCACATCAGCAGTGGCACCATCGGCAGAGTAGCCTGTGGATGTTAAAACTCCATGTTATAATTCGCAATGCGATAATGCGTGGCAGATTCAGGCTCACAGGGTTTGGTGGAAACGGCGAAATTAACCTGAGTGTGTGAATGTGTCCCAGATGCTGGGTTTTCTTCCATCCTCTGCAACCGCACCTTCAATCTGGATAATCAGCCGAATGTTCAGGCTGGTATGTACGACACAGTACTCCGTATTTTATACAATATACAGCGAAGTATTTTATACAACGTGAAAGCTTTTTTACTACCTGTAGTGGCAGAGGCTTAAAAGCGAAGGCAGTTAAGTTTGACCATTCTATCTAATAACAACAATAATTTGGACCCTGTTTTCCTTAGTTTTTACCCTTGTGTGGACACTCAGGTCCTATCCTTAGCAACATAAGATGGATCACTATTATTTTCTTCCCTCCACTCTTGATCGCTCCGGCTTATTTACGGTTCAAATCCTGCCAGCACGGCCACCTATTTGCAGTTTTTACTGATTAAGATGCTCTGATTCTCTCCAGCCAAAACCAGAAAGAAGTAGCCAGAAGAGAAGTTAACCTGGTGACATCGAAAGGAGGTCGACGAAAGAGACTGGTGAGAAAATGGCATTTGGGTTGTTTCCTAACGACTATATGCATGGGACGAATACGCCATCGTCAGGAAAACGAAGCATAGACATAAGCTGCCGGTGACTGGTTACTTAAGTTGGATCGAGTTTAGGGATATGCAAACATTAAAAAGAAAGTTTGTGTTGGTGGGAGATGGACCCTGTATTCCACCATGTCCATTACTTTCTTGCACGCCCTGTTCCACCCGTCCGATGGATGGCTCAGTTCACTTTGTAGGTGTAGGACCCGTCACGTGTGAACAAAAAATGTCGTCATGGAAAAGGCGAAGGAGCAGGTGAAGGAAAATAACACCCGGAAAAGGTAAAAACGCACCAATAGGTAATCGGTACGCAAATGCAACCTCTCTAATGTTTCCTTTAAAGGTAAAGTGGGGATTTTTCGTTGTTTCTATGTATGAAGGTGAGATGAACGTGTGGTGGTGCTAGAAAGAGGATATGGACCAAGAAGCCAGCATATACTTGGCAGCAATTTCTTGCTCTGCACAAAGATATTTATCGTCTAACATTTCAATACCGTGTTTTTTTTTCGGGGAAAAATGAACTGTCAAGCTAACAAAAATAAAATAGACGAGGTTTGCGGCACCGTTTATTGCGCCATTTGCATCCCCAACTATACTAGGTTTGCTGGGAGAGAGATGGCAGGAAAGGAATTCCTGCACTTTTCGGGGAAAGCTGATTGCATCAACGAAAGAAGTTATCAGAGGCATCATACATAGCCACGAAGCTTTGCGTCTCATCATCTGTCATCCACACGACCACTTGATCGAATATTGTTCCCCGTTCTCTTCTGCTAAATCAATTGAACTGAACGCCAGCAGCATGCTAGCTGGATCTTTCAAAAGAAAAAAAAATATACTAGCTACTTCCTTTGTAAACTAATACTAAATTAGTGTTTTAAATGTTTTTATATTAGTTTACGGATGAAGTAGTAGTTTGATAAACAAAACCAACACAGAGGAGGGCGAGAAAATTATATATATATATAGTGGTATCTCTGTCTGTTTTAATTGTGTAGGTGCTGCTGTGACTGTCAGTGTGAGCAGTGAGCTGTGATGGGAGAAAATCCCCACCACGAACCATATACTAGTACCATGTATGTATGCAACTGCAACGCCGAGGGCGAGGCAGAGGTAGCCCGGAACTGGCCGGTGTTGAGCTGCGTGGCATGGTAGAACGTACTCCTAGTACGTACCTGGTAAGCGGAGGAGCCGGTGCCGAAGACGAAGCCCGGGGGGAAGTCGCCCTTGGTGATCGCCGCCGCAGACGCCCGGGACGCGACGGCGACGAGAAGGACAAGGACGCAGGGGAGCGTCGTCGTCGCCGGCGTCCTCATCGCCTATATACAGGCTGCTGCTGCTAGCTCCGTCGATTCGCCGGCCACTGCGCGCTGTCTAGGCGGCGGTGGTGGTGGCCTGGTGGGTGATGGTCTCTTAATTTATACGCCGTTCCCGGCCGGTGCTCTGTCTACGGCCGCTGAAGCTTGCGAATGGCATGGCTGCGAGTGCGTGAGTACGTGTGGTATAGGACTCGGGGGTCAGCGTCGTGGTCGGCCGTCGGGGAAAAGGAATCTGGCTTGCTGGCGTCGCCGGACCGGCTGCGCGGCGGAGCGGACCGGACGGAACCGCACGCAAGCGGGCGGGCACCGCTTGTCCGTTGTCCCTTCTCGAGGATTGGAAAAGGCCGGCCGGGGTCCACCACGTCGGCTGATAACCACCGTTCCCGCGCACGTCGACCCGCTGTTCCTGCGACTCAAAAAGGTTTATAATAAACTGTTTGGGTTGTTTGGATACTCTAACTCGATTAAAGATTGAAGTTTGATTTTTACCTTGAATTAACTTTAACTCGTTTGTATTACTTTGGTTTAATTTAGCAAAATTATATCTTTGCCCCTCGAATTTACAGGATTGCCGACATCGGGTCCTCATCTCTTTTTTTTTTGTCGACGTTCAGTTGATCATGTTTCCAAACCCACATGCTCGTGCAACAACAACATGGCAAATATTATCTAAACGTCTGCGGACACGCCCGGTCAGTGATCGGCCGTGTTTTTTATTTGTTCGTCTGCACAGTCATACTCCTTATTTTCTTTCTCATATGTCTGATCACTTGCACTTGATTGATGGAGAGGAAGAGAGAGAAAGAAAAGAATGAATAAAGAAACAAAAAGGTGGTTCGGGATGGGGTGGGGTCGCGTCCTATGTGGCGAATCGATGCGTTTGCTAGCCCTCATATCATTTTCATATTTGAGATGGATATGAGGTTCGTAGACAGCCCTGGCGTATAGGGATGATATGAGGGATCTAGTTGGGTCACTTTTTCTCTCTATCTCTCCTGTCCGGTTACTGACCGGGTGCATCCGCGGGCGTATGAGTGGTCATTTAAGACGTTCGACTGTAGATGCTCTAAGACATCTATTTTCTCTCTCCCCAATATCTCTAAGGCATCTCCAACGACTCTAAAGCCGCGTGCATCCATTTGAACCGTATGATCCGAACATATGTTGTCATCTAACGTGGGTCTGTATCAGTTCGCAGAATGATTCAAACGTATTTTTTCGTAAATCAGAGACAAACATAGGGGTGGAGGCTTTGCGAGCGTTCGGACAACATCGACGCTCGCTTCTGGCCGCCTTGGCCCACCAAAACCACTCCTCCGCCAGCGCACGTTTTCGCCCGACGTCAACTACCCACATTCATGTCACTTTAGAGCAGTCGCTTCCATTGAAGACAGCTTAGGGCGTACACGGCCTCTCGTTGGCAACATCATTGAAACGACGGGCCGGTCGAGGGCGCCCCTGTTGAACACCCGGCTGAACACGTCTACTCGCCGCATTCAAACACATCCATTAAACCCACGTGTATGCCGAGAGACGTATTCAGGCCACACATCCGTTCACGAGTGGACGACATTAAGCACAACGATGGGGAAGCTCCTCCCGTCCGCCAACTATTTAAAGAAGGCCACACGCGGGACAAGAATTGCACCACTCCGCCGCTCCCCATCTTCTCCTTCAACCATTTTCTTAATTTTTTTGATGGCATCTGACGAGTAGAAAGAGCAGTTCTCTGGCATAAAAGCTGGTTGGGTGGCATGTCGAGCCCGCCGGATACGAGCAAGGCAGCTCGCTGCTTCACCTCCCTCGCCTAGCCCGCCGAATACGAGCGAGGTAGCTCGCAGCTTCACCTCCCTCGCCTAGCCCGATGGAGCAAGTTGTTGCTCCAAGCCGTCGCGTGGTACAACTACTTGTCGCTCCAAGCTACCACGCGAAGGAGTGGCGAGTTGCTCCAGGCCAACACCGGGGGGAGCACAGCCATCGTGGCTAGCATGGATGAGGCCAGACATTGTGTCATCCGCTGTCAACGTTGGTCACTCAGACGATGGAGAAAGAAGTTGGTTATGCGGAACTCGACGAGTCGGTGGCCAGCTTGTCCGCGTCCGCCGACGACATCGGGGAAAAGTAGAGCCCGAGATGTCGCCGCCACTTTGGTCCCAAGATGGCCACCGCTGGTGAGTCGCTGGCATCCACAATAGGTGTCTCGTCTTCTATCGCAGGCCATCGTCCACGGCGCGCCCACCAAAACAAGCACGGAGCCGCGCTTCACGTACGCTGATGCTGTTGGGGAACGTTGCATGGGAAACAAAAATTTTCCTACGCGCACGAAGACCTATCATGGTGATGTCCATCTACGAGGGGGATTCCAGATCTACGTATCCTTGTAGATCGCACAGCAGAAGCGTTAATAAACGCGGTTGATGTAGTGGAACGTCCTCACGTCCCTCGATCCGCCCCGCGAACCGTCCCACGAACCGTCCCGCGATCCGTCCCACGATCCGCTACGATCTAGTGCCAAACGGACGACACCTCCGCATTCAGCACACGTACAGCTCGACGATGATCTCGGCCTTCTTAATCCAGCAAGAGAGACGGAGAGGTAGATGAGTTCTCCGGCAACGTGACGGCGCTCCGGAGGTTGGTGGTGATCTAATCTCAGCAGGGCTCCGCCCAAGCTCCGCAGAAACGCGATCTAGAGGGAAAAACCGTGGAGGTATGTGGTCGGGCTGTCGTGGAAAAGTTGTTTCAAATCAGCCCTAAAACCTCCGTATATATAGGTGGGAGGGGAGGGGCCTTGCCTTGGGGCTCAAGGAGCCCCAAGGGGTTCGGCCAAGGGGGGGAGGAGGAGTCCTCCCCCAATCCTAGTCCAACTAGGATTGGAAGGTGGGGTCCTTTCCTTCCTTCCCACTTCCTCCTTTTTTTCTTCTTTTCTCTTTGATTTTCTTATCTCCTGCGCACGGGCCTCTTTGGGCTTGCCCACCAGCCCACTAAGGGCTGGTGCGGCACCCCTAAGGCCTATGGGCTTCCCCCGGGTGGGCTGCCCCCCCCCCCCCGATGAACATCCGGAACCCATTCGTCATTCCCGGTACATTTCCAGTAATTCCGAAAACCTTCCGGTAATCAAATGAGGTCATCCTATATATCAATCTTCGTCTCCGGACCATTCCGGAAACCCTCGTGATGTCCGTGATCTCATCCGGAACTCCGAACAACATTCGGTAACCAACCATATAACTCAAATACGCATAAAACAACGTCGTACCTTAAGTACTCCGCTTCACATGTAGAATCAGCTACGACGCTTTGCTTGGAACTGCACCAGCTTACCGCACCCCCATTAAGAATAAATACGTATCCGGTCTGCGACTTAGAGTCGTCCGGATCTGTGTCAAAGCTTGCATCGACGTAACCTTTTACGGCGAGCTCTTCATCACCTCCATACACGAGAAACATCTCCTTAGTCCTTTTCAGGTCCTTCAGGATATTCTTGACCGCCGTCCAGTGATCCACTCCTGGATTACTCTAGAACCTGCCTACCATACTTATGGCCAGGCTAACGTCCGGTCTAGTGCACAGCATCGCATACATGATAGAACCTATGGCTGAAGCATATGGGACGGTGCTCATATGCTCTCTATCTTTATCAGTTGCTGGGCACTGAGTCTTACTCAATCTCGTAACTTGTAAAATTGGCAAGAACCCCTTCTTGGACTGTTCCATTTTGAACCTCTTCAAAACTTTATCAAGGTATGTACTTTGTGAAAGTCCTATCACGCGTTTTGATCTATTCCTATAGATCTTAATGCCTAGAATGTAAGCAGCTTCTCCTAGGTCCTTCATAGATAAACTTTTATTCAAGTAATCCTTTATGCTCTCCAAAAACTCTACATTGTTTCCAATCAACAATATGTCATCCACATATAATATTAGAAACGCCAGAGAGCTCCCACTCACTTTCTTGTAAGTACAAGATTCTCCAACCACTTGTATAAACCCAAATGCTTTGATCACCTCATCAAAGCGTTTATTCCAACTCTGAGATGCTTGCACCAGTCCATAAATGGATCGCTGGAGCTTGCACACTTTGTTAGCATTTTTAGGATCGACAAAACCTTCGGGTTGCATCATATACAACTCTTCCTTAAGGAAACCGTTAAGGAACGCCGTTTTGACATCCATGTGCCAGATTTCATAATCGAAAAATGCAGTTATTGCTAACATGATTCTGATGGACTCAAGCATCACTACGGGTGAGAACGTCTCATCGTAGTCAACTCCTTAAACTTGTGAAAAACCCTTTGCCACAAGTTGATCTTTATAAACGGTCACATTACCGTCAGCGTCCGTCTTCTTCTTAAAGATCCATTTGTTCTGAATAGCCTTGCGGCCTTCAGGCAGTACTTCCAAAGTCCACACTTTGTTTTCATACATGGATCCTATCTCGGACTTCATGGCCTCCAGCCATTTGTTGGGATCCGGGCCCACCATTGCTTCTTCATAATTCGTAGGCTCATTGTTGTCTAACAACATAATTGATAAGACGGGATTACCGTACCACTCTGGAGTAGTACGCGGTCTTGTCGACCTGCGAGGTCCGATAGGAACTTGATCTGGAGTTTCATGATCATCATCATTAACTTCCTCCTCAACCGGCGTCGCAACGGCAGGGGTTTCCCCTTGCCCTGCGTCACCATCCAGAGGGATGAGAGGTTCGACAACCTCATCAAGTTCTATCTTCCTCCCACTCAATTCTCTCAAGAGAAACTCCTTCTCGAGAAAAGCTTCGTTCTTAGCAACAAACACTTTGCCCTCGGATTTGAGATAGAAGGTATACCCAACTGTCTCTTTCTGGTAACCTATGAAGATGCACTTTTCCGCTTTGGGTTCCAGCTTTTTAGGCTGAAGCTTTTTGACATAAGCATCACATCCCCAAACTTTAAGAAACGACAACTTTGGTATTTTGCCATACCACAGTTCGTACGGTGCCGTCTCATCGGATTTTGATGGTGCCCTATTTAAAGTGAATGCAGCTGTTTCTAATGCATAACCCCAAAAAGATAACGACAAATCGGTAAGAGACATCATAGATCGCACCATCTCTAATAAAGTATGATTACAACGTTTGGACACACCATTACGCTGTGGTGTTCCAGGCGGTGTCAACTGTGAAACAATTCCACATTGTCTTTGTTAGAGCATATATCTTCATATGTGGTTTTGGTAATTGATGACAATTCCTATGGACTAATGGTTGCCTTAAGTTATATTTATAGGATTTGTCCATAGGCACTTCTTGAAGTCCATCTGTTGGGTTCAAGGAGTTTATATGATGACCAAGATGGTATTCAAGGTATTATCCAAAGAATGGTCATAGATACACTAGGTTGATCAAGATCTTAGACAAAGAGTAAATCAAGATGATCAACACACAAAGCGTATAAGATGTACCGAGAGGAATCAAGTGATCCCATTGAAAAGGATCGAGATGGACCTAGAGGGGGGTGAATAGGTACAAATCCAAATTTTAATAATTACTTAGCAATTTTAGGCTAAAGTGCGGAATATAAGTGTAGGCCTAATAATTGTTATGACAAAGAGTAAGCTATTAGGAGTGAAGCAAGGCAAGCGGTAAACAATAAGCAAATACAAGTATGTAATAAGGATTAACACAAGTAGAGAGTTAGGGTTAGGAATAACCGAAACTCCCAAAGAGACAAGGATGTATCCCGATGTTCACTTCCTTGGAGGGAAGCTACGTCACCGTTAGAGGGGCGGATGTTACCACGAAGGCACACGAACGCCACGAAGGCTCACCCTATTCTCCCTTTGAGATAACTCCACGAAGGCGTTTCTCAACCACTAGTGGTAAGCCTTGAGGTGGCTTCCAAACCTTCACAAACTTTCCGGGGGATATCACAATGGTTTGATTCCTCTCCGAAGACTCCTACCGCCTAGGAGTCTCCAACCTCCAAGAGTAACAAGATCACGGGGATTGCTCAAAACTTGCTCAAATCACAAATCACTTTGGTGGGAAGGAGGAGAAGGAGACGACCTATCTTTTGATTGGAACAACACTCAAAAGGACTCACAAATGCTCTTGGGATCTAGGATTTGGTGTAGACAAGAGTGAGTGAGAAGAAAGGTGTTCTTGGGTGTATCTTAGCTGTGTTGAACGACCTTTCACGAGGTGGGAGAAGAGTATTTATAGTGTGGAGTGAAATCCAGCCGTTGGAGGTGCAATAAGTCACACAGGGTCCGGACGTCCGACACTTGTCGGAAGTCCGGGCGTCCGACAGGGGTCGGTCGTCCGAGACCTGTAGGCATGACTGGAACTCTTCTGAATTCATCAGTGGCCAGACGTCCGACAGCGGTCGGTCGTCCGAGGCCTGTAGATTTGCCTGAACATATTTGAATTCATCAGCATACGGACGTCCGGAGTGGCCCGGAAGTCCGTGTTATACAGCACAATTTCTACTGGTGGTGGCTTCCGGATTTCCGATGGGGGTCGGACATTCGGCGCTCGGACGTCCGGAGGGAGCCGGATTTCCGAGATATAGGGCACACATTCTACTGGTGTTGACTCCCGGATTTCCGGAGCTTGGTCGGACGTCCAGCCCTCGGACGTCCGGAGGGAGCTGGATTTCCGAGATATAAGCCTTACAAACTACTGGTGACTGGCTGCGGATTTCCGAAGCCAGCCGGACGTCCGACCCTCGGACGTCTGGAGGGAGCCGGATGTCCGAGGTAATTGGACATGTATTGAATTGAAGACAGATGATAGTATGTGGTGTTTGATATGGTTGTAGAGATGTGGTATGAGCAAGTTTATCGCAAAGCCTGTGATCCCCTCTTAATAGTGCGGGATCCCTATACTCAATATCAGTAAACTCAAAAGACTATTCTACATCATCTCTTCTTAATCCCGAGTCTTCTCGAAATATAAATCACCAATCTTTTCAGGCAACCTTTGGCACATAAATCTTAATCTACTAAAGTACTTGTCGTCCTGAGACACACTCAACAAATAGGATTAGTTTCCTATGTATGTGTTGTCATTAACACCAAAAGACGATTAGGGGCATAACATGCACTTTCAATCTCCCCCTTTTTGGTAGTTGATGACAACATATACATAGGTCTCAAAAATATTAACCATACATTATAGTCTAGGAGATGTTTAGTGCGGAGCTCCCCCTTAGGATATGCATGATAAAGAAATCGAAGCTCCAAATGGATCAACATGGAAGGATAATAGATCATCATAGAAATAAAGGAGCAAGACATAATAGTCTATGATGATATCATAGCAAGGCACAAACATTCATAAGTAGCCATACATGAGTTTTATCCATTACATTAAATCTCCAAAGACTAAAAATGACGAGAAGAAAAATTTAACTATGATACATTACTCCCCCTTTGGCACCAAGTACCAAAAAGGGAGCCATCAATAGTACCAACCAATACTCAAAGTTCATCACCATCATCATCAGCATCATCAGCCAAACCACTGCCCCCAGCCTCGTCAAAGAACTCAGACCACTCAGGACCAGAAGGGAAGCCAAAATCAATGGAAGGAGCAGCAGGAGGGGCCTCATCATCACTCACATCAAGAGCGCTCGAGGCTCTCAGACGAGCCTTGAGGGCATTCTGGGAGGAAACTAAGCGGGAAACCACATCATGGGTTTGACCACACTGAAAGGAGACAGCCTTCATCAAAGCAGAGTGAGCTTTGCCAAGGAATTTGGCAATGCGACCGAGAGAAGCGGAGCTAGATGAAGGGGTGGCGGCCCGTGCAGCAGTGCGGCGAGTGCTAGTAGAGGAAGAAGGAGTGTTCTTGGGAGCAAAGTCATCCGCCATGTGAGCGGGAATGGACCACTTGCGATGGATGTGAGTGGTAGCCACAGAGAAATCAGCAACGTGGTTAATAAGTGCCTGGATGAAAGGAGCGTGAGGAAAGGCTCGCTTGTACTGAAAGCTAGCAAACCGAATCTCATGCCATAGGAAATGGGGCACATTGATTTTGCTCTTGGGGTTCTCGAACAAGTGGTACATGATGTCGATACAATAGCCACTGCAAGAACCCTTATCACCCATCTTGGGATAGATGGTGCGGATGACACACTGAAAGATAATGAAGTAAGGTGAGCGCCAGATGGATACCTGGTTAAGGTCCTTCAGGCGCTCATCCACATCAAGCTCACGTAGTGGTTTGATTAGGTGTCCACACACGTCAATAGTCTTAGGCGTATGGTTAGGATCATCCTTATGTATTTTATAATCGGAATGGGGAAAACCCAGTGCGGCAACAAAGGTAGCATAAGTGGCTTTGAAGCAAACGTCAGAGGTGATCCAGGTGACAGTGTTGTCGGAGCCAAAATGACATGTGGCATAGAACTGGTGAATAGCAGCAGCATTATAGTCGCAATGAAAAGCAAACGGGGCGGCAAGCCCCAATGACTCAATAAGTTCAATGGCACCCGAATATTTCGCCGGGTGCATGCGAATATGCTCAACATCAATGTAAAGATGATTAGATAACCCCTTAGGAACTATGACGGTGGAAAAGATGTCCGCCTGGACGTTTGTGCGGAAACGTGAATCCGTAGAATCACTGCCGACCTCGTATTGATTTACGTCGCGGCGGAAAGTAAGATAGGAAGCTGCCCCAAGTGTGGTGAAGTTTGTGATATTACGACCTAACGTGGCAGGAGGCTCTAAGGAGATGCGGCGAGCTTCACCTTTAGGCTGGGCAGGAGGCGGTTGTGGCATGTAGGACGCCCTGCGAGACCCGAGCTTGGAGCTTCGAGCGACGGGTTGAGGAAGTTCCTCGGCGGCAAGCTCCTCCTCGAAGTCGGGGTCGACATCATCAGACGGCGAGGGAGACGGTGAACGCCGGGGCGGAGAACGCCGGGCAGTCCGTTTGAAGGGACGGTGTGGCTCATCCGATTCCGACCCCGTGTTCATAGGGGTGCGAGAGGATGAGCCGGCCACGGTCTTCCGAGCGGTGTGCTTGGTCTTGCCCATGAAGCCCTACGCGGATGAAAAATCCCCAAATGAGGAACGAACATGGAGATACATGGGAGAAATCAAATCCAACGCGAAAGGAGACGGAGGAGCGACCTGAGGATGGATCCCGTGAAGAATACGGAGGAAGAAGTAGGGGATCCGCGGAGGATATCGGCTCGATCTCGAGGATGGCGGCGCTGGGGAGGAGCTCCTCGAGCAGTTCCCTAGGCTGGCGGCGGCGGCTGGGGGAAAAGGGGGCGCTGGGGGTTAGGGCAAAAGCCCAGCCCCGCGCCCAGCTTTATATAGGGGCCCCGAGGCGTCGGACGTCCGAGAGGCATCGGACGTCCGGAGGCTGTTCTTGCGTCGGACGACCGACACTGGTCGGACGTCCGGAGGAGGTTCTGCCGCGTCGGACGTCCGAGAGGCGTCGAACGTCCGGAGGATGTTGTGGCGCCGGACGTCCGAGAGAGAGAGGAGAAGGGAGAGGCCAGTTCTGGTAAATTTTGTTTTGATGATGATGATTTGCATGGTATATATAAAACAAAATACGAGCACTGTTTTCCTAGAAGCATTACATGCATGAAATGATCTGTGCGTACGTTGTAAGCTTAAAAACACATAGAATTACGACGCACTCCCCCTAAATATATGCGCACATCAAGACACAACCATAATGTGAGTGTATGTATGTGTGCAAGATTTCAAGATATGTTGTCAAGCTCCAAGATACCAAGTTCACGCCTAAGTTGACAGAACCTAGCTACGCTAAGTGGCTTGGTGAAAATGTCGGCTAACTGCATGTCGGTACCCACATGGGTAATATCAATGTCACCCTTTTGCACATGGTCTCTCAAGAAATGATACCTAATATCAATATGTTTTGTGCGAGGGTGATCAATGGGGTTCACAGAGATCTTTATGGCACTTTCATTATCACAGAGAAGAGGAACGTGTCGATACGTGATACCATAATCCTTCAGTGTTTGCCTCATCCATAGCAATTGAGTAGCACAGCTTGCGGCTGCAATATATTCGGCCTCGACCGTGGAGAGAGAAACACAGTTCTGCTTCTTCGAGGACCAACTTACCAACGAGCGTCCAAGAAACTGACATGCACCGGAAGTGGATTTCCGTCCCACTTTATCACCGGCCCAATCCGCATCAGAATACCCAATAAGATCAAACTTTGCATCCTTAGGGTACCATAAGCCTAACTTTGGGGTGTGAACAAGGTATCCAAGAATGTGCTTAACCGCCGTGTGATGGCTTTCCATAGGGGAAGCTTGAAATCTAGCACATATTCCTACACTTAACATGATGTCCGGTCTAGATGCGCAAAGGTAAAGCAGCGAACCAATCATGGAGCGATAAGTAGATGGGTCAAAAGGAATACCGTTTGAGTCTTCATTTAGAACTACATCGGTGGCCATGGGTGTCTTCATTGGTTTAGCATTTGTCATATCAAATTTCTCAAGAATGTCCTTGAGATACTTAGTTTGAGACAAGAAAATCCCTTCTTGAAATTGTTGTATTTGAAAACCAAGAAAGAACTTCAAGTCCGTGTTGAGTGACATCTCAAAGGTCTTGGTCATGGAGGCCGCAAACTTCTTGCACAAATGAATGTTAGGAGAACCAAAAATGATGTCATCTACATAGATTTGGCATAAAATCAAATCACCATTTTCCCTCTTAGTAAAAAGAGTGGGATCGATCACCCCCACCACAAAGCCATCATCGAGTAGGAACTTCTTAAGATGATCGTACCAAGCACGGGGTGCTTGTTTAAGACCATAAAGTGCCTTGTGAAGTTTATATACATGGTCTTTGTGATGAGGGTCAACAAACCCAGGTGGTTGTGATACATATACCTCTTCTTGTAGAGGACCGTTAAGAAAAGCACTTTTCACATCCATTTGATGCAAGGTAAAACCATTGAAAGCAGCATAGGCCAATAAAATGCGAATGGACCCAAGACGAGCAACAGGGGCGAAAGTTTCACCAAAGTCCAAACCTTCAACTTGGGAGTACCCCTGTGCTACTAACCTTGCCTTGTTGCGTAGAACAGTCCCGTTCTCATCTTCCTTGTTCTTGAAAATCCATTTAGTTCCAATGACATTATGTTCCTCAGTTGGTCGTTCTACCAATGACCATACTTCGTTGCGTGTGAAACTGTTTAGCTCCTCTTGCATAGCAAGTAGCCAGTCATTGTCACATAATGCATCCTGAACCCTGTGTGGCACGGTACTAGAGACAAATGAAAAGTGAGCACAACAGTTTGTTAATTGTTTACGAGTCACTCTACCTTCCGATACGCCTGTGAGGATTTGATCAATATCAACACGACCGGCCACACGTGGCATGATGGAGGTCAAGGTTTCACGAGGTTCAACTTCGTTTCCATCATCAATGTCCTCAACATATGGATCATTTATGTGCGGAGGAAGATATTCCTCTTCGCGTTGCACCTGTTGAGGTTCATCATCAAGCATACCCATACTTTGGTCTACCTCTTGAAGATCAACTTGTTCTTGAGTGTCATCAGGGTGAGAGACATGTTCTCCCACTTGATCCTCAACAACTGGCATGATGGGTGTGCTAATATCTTGTGGAGGTACGGGCAGTGAACTGTCTTGAGGATGCGAGATGTTCTCATCATCTTCATCATCATCATGGGGTCTTTGTTCCATAGGCAGAAGTGCACCTACACCCATGTTTAAGATATCTTGTGGGGAGTCTTCTTCACCTGCATCATTTAGATCAACTTGCTCCCCATGGGAGCGGTTAAATTCATCAAACGTCACGTCACAGGTTTCTATAACACATCCAGTGGATTTGTTGTAGACTCTGTAGGCGTGAGAGTTTGACCCATAGCCAACAAAAATCCCCTCAGTTGTTTTGGATTGAAATTTCCCTAACCGTTCCCGTTTGTTGAGGATGAAGCATTTGCATCCAAACACACGAAAGTACTTAACATTGGGCTTGTTCCCAGTTAGGAGCTCATATGGAGTTTTCTCCAATATTGATCGGAGGAAGAGCCGGTTTGATGCATGACATGCTGTGTTGACGGCCTCAGCCCAAAAGCTATGTGGTGACTTGTATTCATCTAACATGGACCTTGCCATTTCCACAAGTGTCCGGTTCTTCCTCTCTGCCACACCATTTTGTTGGGGGTGTAAGGTGCGGAGTACTGATGTTCAATCCCCTCATCACTAAGAAATTCTTCTAGGGTGTAGTTCTTGAACTCAGAGCCATTATCACTTCTTACTACCTTAATGTCCTTGTCAAACTTCCGCTGGGCTTGTTTGGCAAATTCAATGAAAGTGACCTTCGTCTCGTCCTTCGACTTGAGAAAGAACACCCATGTATATCTTGAGTAATCATCAACAATGACTAGGCCATACTTTTTCCCTCCAAGACTTCCTCATGAAGGAGGCCCAAATAGATCCACATGAAGGAGCTCTAACGGCCTCGAAGTGGATACAACGTTCTTGGGTGGATGTCTTGATTGATGTTGCTTCCCAGCTATGCATGCACTGCACACACGATCTTTCTTAAAAGATACATTTGTTAGTCCAAGGATGTGATTACCGTTTAAGAGATTTTGAAGATTTTTCATGCCAACATGGGCGAGCCGGCGATGCCACAGCCATCCCATGTCGGCCTTGGCCATTAGACAAGTTGTATGGAAAGTGCTCTCTTTCGAGAAATCAACCGTGTAAAGGTTGCCATCCAACTCTCCAACAAAAGCCACTTCAAGAGTGTCTCTCTTAAAGACTTTCACATCCGTTAGTCCAAATAGTGTGTCATAACCGACGGAAACCAATTGGCGAACTGAAAGTAAATGATATTGAAGAGATTGGACAAGCATGACATTTGCAATAGACATGTCATTAGTGATTGCCACCTTGCCCAACCCAATTACCTGCCCTTTCGACCCTACACCAAATACAATGCTCATGTATGGTCGAATGGCTTGCATGGAGTCATAGAGAAGGTTACTATCTCCGGTCATATGATTGGTGCATCCACTATCGATCACCCATTTTGCTCCACTGGAGAAAACAACATGTAAAGAATTAAGACTTGGTTTGAGGTGCCCATTTTGTCATGGGGCCTTTCACATTAGTTACAAGAGTCTTAGGGACCCAAATAGCATAGAATCAAAATGCATTATGGGGACCAACGAATTTAGCATATACCTCTCCTTCCTTTGATTTGCATAGTACATAGGATGGCGGCATGAATTCGGTTGTCTTGGTGTGAATAGACGGACCCCTAGTGGCCGATCCACTCACAACCTTACCTTTCTCCGTGTGTCCTCTGGTACAAATATTTCCTTAAGAGGAGTGGTACACTTCAGAGGAGATGCACTTTTCTTGGCAGTGCTTGGGTCGAACCCAAGTCCTTCCTTGGCGACACCTCCATTGTGTCGATTTAAGATCTCATTGAGAGTCTTTTGTCCTTGTGCACATGCCATGAGACCTCTGTCTAGTTGTGCCCTTAACGAACAATTTTCCTCAAGGATATATGTTAGTTCACTACTAGGGTTAGTAGTGTAGGTATCAACATTGATAATAGGTGAGGAGTAGGCCTTAGCTAGAGTGTCAAGATAAGTGACCTTAAGTTCCTCAAAGCTCTTTGTAAGAACAGTGAGTTTCTCTTCCTTGTCTTTGAGAGACAAGGATAGACGCTCACAGTCCTTAGAAAGAGAAGCATGAGAGTTCACAAGTCGGTCTTTATCATTTAGTAATTCTCTGCACACATTTTCAGCCTTTTTCAAGGAGGCAAGGTCATTAGCATGTTTATCAAGGTTTTCACCTACTTTTGAAAATAATGCATCATTTTCTGCTTCCTCATAAAGGACTTTCTGCTCAAGGAGTTCATTTCTCTCCTTCTCCTCAGTGACGAGGGTTTCGAGTTCCTTGATGGTATTGGTGTGCTTACTCACCATTTCTATAAGTATGTGAAACATAGTGAGCTTCTTTCCTTTAAGAGAGCACATAAATTTGTTCATTTTAGCAAACATGGGATGATCTAAATCATTATCCTCATAATGATCTTCCGCATCAAGATACTCATCAGAAGGGGTAGAAACTAGACTAAAGGAGTTTAACCGTGGGGTTACCTTAACCTTATCATGCATGGGAGCTTTGGTCTTCCCCATCTCCCATGGCAGTCTTTGCCATCAAACACTTGTGAGCGTTGCCCTTGTAGTCCTTCATATAGTTGTAGTGAACAACACCACCACTTTTGTTGACTAGCCTCAAGGTACTCTGTGTATCTTGAGCTACTCCGGTAACTCCACCAACATCTTCTGGATCTGATTCTTCTTGTGCAACCATTGCTCTTCCATCTGTCCTCTTGGACTTGGAGTTCATAGGGTTTGGTAACTTCTTCTTTACAAAGGTCTTTGGAAACCTTGGTTTGTCTTCTCTCTTCTCATAAGGGCAGTCGTTGGAGAAGTGGTTGGTTTCCTCACAATTATAGCATTTCCTTACCTTCTTCTTTGGAAATCTTCCCTTGAACTTCCCTGCACTGAACTTCTTCACAAAGAGAGCAATGTCCTCAAACGATGGGCTTTCATCAGAGTCAACATCATCACCATCTTGACAGTCATCATCACCTTCTTCTTCTTCACTTTCTTCTTCGTCATACTCATGCTTGGCTTTCAAAGCAAGATTGATCTTTGATGTTGAAGTGCCATGCATGGCTAGGTGCTTTGTTGCATTTGCCTTTGACTCTTCAAATAATTGGAAAGTGGATATGATGTCATCCGGAGTCATTTCTTTGAAAGCATGACGCTGTCTCATGTCCCATACCATTTGATGGTGATATGGAGCAAGAGCGTGAAGTAACTTGTCCACAAGAAATCTCTTGGTCAGATTGAAACCATCTTGCGTCTTGTCACAGTCACATGACTCAATGTCTGCGGCGAGAGTCATGAGCCGTTCTAGTAGTTGCTTGGGAGATTCACCCTTTTCCATACAGAAATTCTGTAATTGCCCCTTGGCAATTTCATATTGAGCAAGCCGAAGAGTGGAGGTACCGGTCTTGGTCCTTATGATGCTATCCCACAATTCCTTGGCACTTGTGATGTGAATGTAAGGTCTTCGTTGCTTGTCATTCATTCCCTTTCTTATGCACATGATCGCAGTGTCATTGAGATGCTTGTCATAAGTTTCTCTGGGCGTGAGGCATCTTGGATCAACAGGATTGTACCCATGCTCGAGGATGTCCAGCATCTCATCATTGGCGTACCTAAGATGATCCTGCATACCAACTCTCCACAAAGCAAAATCGGAATTGTCATCAAGCAAGGGAGGTTTTCCTCCAGGATTGTACTTAGGTTTCTCAATTTGAGATTTAGCATAAAGCCATGGAACACTGGTTTGGTTCCTCTCCAGAGGAGGTTGGCCAAATGAAGTACCGTGCACGTGGGGCCCTGAGGCCCTCAGGGACGTGGTTGTCCCCGTGGTTAGTGCTGCTAGTCTCATTTGAATTATGGACTCAAGAGAAGCATCATGCTCCTCTTTTTGCTTGGCAAGGGCCGTTCCAGGTCCTCAGAGGTGAAAGACTTGACTTCCGTGGAAGTCCCGTCCCTCTGCACTGGAGCTACCGCAGCTGGATCCACGTCCATCTCGCTCTAGGGCGATTAAGCCACACAAATAGAGCACGAGGCTCTGATACCAATTGAAAAGGATCGAGATGGACCTAGAGGGGGGGGGGTGAATAGGTACAAATCCAAATTTTAATAATTACTTAGCAATTTTAGGCTAAAGTGCGGAATATAAGTGTAGGCCTAATAATTGTTATGACAAAGAGTAAGCTATTAGGAGTGAAGCAAGGTAAGCGGTAAACAATAAGCAAATACAAGTATGTAATAAGGATTAATACAAGTAGAGAGTTAGGGTTAGGAATAACCGAAACTCCCAAAGAGACAAGGATGTATCCCGATGTTCACTTCCTTGGAGGGAAGCTACGTCACCGTTAGAGGGGCGGATGTTACCACGAAGGCACACGAACGCCACGAAGGCTCACCCTATTCTCCCTTTGAGATAACTCCACGAAGGCGTTTCTCAACCACTAGTGGTAAGCCTTGAGGTGGCTTCCAAACCTTCACAAACTTTCCGGGGGATATCACAATGGTTTGATTCCTCTCCGAAGACTCCTACCGCCTAGGAGTCTCCAACCTCCAAGAGTAACAAGATCACGGGGATTGCTCAAAACTTGCTCAAATCACAAATCACTTTGGTGGGAAGGAGGAGAAGGAGACGATCTATCTTTTGATTGGAACAACACTCAAAAGGACTCACAAATGCTCTTGGGATCTAGAATTTGGTGTAGACAAGAGTGAGTGAGAAGAAAGGTGTTCTTGGGTGTATCTTAGCAGTGTTGAACGACCTTTCACGAGGTGGGAGAAGAGTATTTATAGTGTAGAGTGAAATCCAGCCGTTGGAGGTGCAATAAGTCACACAGGGTCCGGACGTCCGACACTTGTCGGAAGTCCGGGCGTCCGACAGGGGTCGGTCGTCCGAGACCTGTAGGCATGACTGGAACTCTTCTGAATTCATCAGCGGCCAGACGTCCGACAGCGGTCGGTCGTCCGAGGCCTGTAGATTTGCCTAAACATATTTGAATTCATCAGCATACGGACGTCCGGAGTGGCCCGGAAGTCCGTGTTATACAGCACAATTTCTACTGGTGGTGGCTTCCGGATTTCCGATGGGGGTCGGACATCCGGCGCTCGGACGTCCGGAGGGAGCCGGATTTCCGAGATATAGGGCACACATTCTACTGGTGTTGACTTCTGGATTTCCGGAGCTTGGCCGGACGTCCGGCCCTCGGACGTCCGGAGGGAGCCAGATTTCCGAGATATAAGCCTTACAAACTACTGGTGACTGGCTGCGGATTTCCAAAGCCAGCCGGACGTCCGGCCCTCGGACGTCCGGAGGGAGCCGGATGTCCGAGGTAATTGGACATGTATTGAATTGAAGACAGAGGATAGTATGTGGTGTTTGATATGGTTGTAGAGATGTGGTATGAGCAAGTTTATCGCAAAGCCTGTGATCCCCTCTTAATAGTGCGGGATCCCTATACTCAATATCAGTAAACTCAAAAGACTATTCTACATCATCTCTTCTTAATCCCGAGTCTTCTCGAAATATAAATCACCAATCTTTTCAGGCAACCTTTGGCACATAAATCTTAATCTACTAAAGTACTTGCCGTCCTGAGACACACTCAACAAATAGGATTAGTTTCCTATGTATGTGTTGTCATTAACACCAAAAGACGATTAGGGGCATAGCATGCACTTTCACCCATGGTATGGTAAGCATTGTCCATTACGTGCTTGTGTACTAACCCATGGTCTTTGTGAGAGTCCTATGTGGGAGTTAGGTGTGCTTCCATGGGCTTGCGTCAAAAGGAAGATCTCATACAACCCATGAAGGATGACGTCAAGTGGTGATCGTCATCAAGATTGTGATGTGCAAGTTCAAGTGGATCAGCACGAATATATCATTGAAACTATTGTTAATGATCATGTGTTGATAAGGACAAGCTCATGTGCTAACAAGGACAAGATCAAGATAAGCATTCCTCAGCACTACATGCTTGATTCTTGTGGATGTTCACATGGTGGACAAATGAAGATGAATACATAAGCTAGGCTTTCCACATTGTGTATGGGAGAGCTACTTGAAGACTTCATCATGTCTTGCTTTCAACTTGAACCAAGAAGGAACAACAACATCAAGCTCAAGTGAAAGGGCTAACTGAAAAGGACGTGGATGTCGCCTAGAGGGGGGGTGAATAGGCGCTTTAAAATAATTAAGGTTTAGGCTTGAACAAATGCGGAATAAAACTAACGTTTAATATGTCAAGCACAAAACCTCAAACAACTAGGCTCACCTATGTGCACCAACAACTTATGCTAAGCAAGATAAACAACTAAGTGATAACAAGATATATGACAAGAGACAATATGGCTATCACAAAGTAAAGTGCATAAGTAAAGGGTTCGGGTAAGAGATAACCGAGGTACGCGGAGACGATGATGTATCCCGAAGTTCACACCCTTGCGGATGCTAATCTCCGTTGGAGTGGTGTGGAGGCACAATGCTCCCCAAGATGCCACTAAGGCCACCGTAATCTCCTCACGCCCTCGCACAATGCAAGATGCCGTGATTCCACTAAGGGACCCTTGAGGGCGGTTACCGAACCCGTACAAATGGCAAACCTTGGGGGCGGTTACCGAACCCGTACACGTGGCAACCCTTGGGGGCGGTTACCGGTACCCATACAAATTGCTCGGGGCTATCTCCACAGCCTAATTGGAGGCCCCGACGCTTGCCCGGAGCTTCACACCACAATGATTGAGCTCCGGGACACCACCAAGCTTCTAGGATGCCAAAGCATCCACGAAGAACAATATCTAGGGTACTAAGTACCAAAGGTAGAAAGCTTCTCAACTTCTCACTTCCACGTATCACCGTGGAGAACTCAAACCGATGCAACTAATGCAATGGAAAGAACACACGAAGTGGTCAAGTCCCTCACACTCAAATCCCTCCACCACAACGAAAGCTATGGAGAAATATGAGAGGAAGAACAAGGAGCTCACAAAGAACTCCAAGATCAAGATCCAAGGGGTTCCCCTCACATAGAGGAGAAAGTGATTGGTGGAGATGTGGATCTAGATCTCCTCTCTCTTTTCCCTCAAGAACAAGCAAGAATCATTGGAGGGATTGAGAGTAAGCAAGCTCTAAGAATGTCAACAATGGAGGTAGAACAAGAGCTCAACGAATGGATAAGGCCAAGGGGGAAGAAGACCCCCTTTATATAGTGGGGGAAGAAATCAGACCGTTACCCCCACTCTCTGCCCGAGCTCCAGCGGTACTACCGCTGGCTGCAGCGGTACTACCGCTGGCATTCCAGCGGTACTACCGCTGACCATGGGCGGTAATACCGCCGGCTAGCGGTACTACCGCTGGGCCCCTGGTAGTGCAAAGGCACTACCACCGCCAAGAAAGTCTTCGCAAAAATGTCCGTCCAAGAACAACCGCTAGGCAGGCGGTACTAAGCTCCTGGAGCGGTACTACCGCTGACCAGGGGCGGTACTACCGCCAGCCAGCGGTACTACCTCTAGGGCCAGCGGTACTACCGCCAACTCTAGCGGTACTACCGCTAGGTCCAGCGGTACTACCGCTCGCCACTGAAACAGCCATAACTTTCGCATACGAGCTCTGAATCGAGCAAACCCAAGCTTGTTGGATTCAGTAAATCTTAAGACCATGCAGATATGAAAATGCCAATGATATAGAGATGTGAGTCCTCTATGAATGAAGAACCGGAAAAAGCTCCAACATCGAAAACATCATAGTAGATGCATATGGACTTCGTTTTCGATGAACTCGAGCTTGTCATGAAGATGACCATAAGCTCTAAAACTCACAAAGAGAAACACAAAACAAGAACCAAGAAGTATGATTCAAGGATGCAAATGGTTTGAGCTCTCAACGAACGATACGATCAAGCTACTCACTTGAGAGCCCCCTTGATAGTACAACAATCTATCCTAAACAGAAAACCTATCAAGGGCAAACCTATACCTTGCACCTCGTCCTCTTGAGCAAGATGATGATGATCTTGGCTTCCTCAAGATGGACCACCTTTCTTGATTGTGTTGGCTTGATGAAGACTAGTTGATTGCTCCCCCATACTCACTATGGGTGAGCCACTCTTCAGCATAACTTCATAAGTCCATTGCCACCACAACGGACGGCAAGCTTCAAGCATGATATCTTCATGCTGATCCGCTTGAACTTGCACATCGCAATCTTGATGACGATCACAACTTGACGTCATACTTCATGGGTTGTATGAGATCTTCCCTTTGACGCAAGCCCATGGAAACACACCTAACCCCCACATAGAACTCTCACGAAGACCATGGGTTAGTACACAAACACGTAATGGACAATGCTTACCATACCATGGGATCGCTTGATCCCTCTCGGTACATCTTGTACGCTTTGTGTGTTGATCATCTTGATTTACTCTTTGTCTGAGATCTTGATCAACCATGTGTCACTATGACCATTCTTTGGATAATACCTTGAATACCATCTTGGTCATCATATAAACTCCTTGAACCCAACAGATGGACTTCAAGAAATGCCTATGGACAAATCCTATAAATGTAACTTAAGGCAACCATTAGTCCATAGGAATTGTCATCAATTACCAAAACCACATATGGAGATATATGCTCTAACACTAACTCAAAGGTATCAGTTCCTTTGATGTTAGTTGTGCGGAGTGATGATCAGTGAATAAAAGTATACACTGAAGTATGGATCATGAGTACCCCTTTTATGATTCTTGAGTCTTTAGGGATCCCGCACTATTAAGAGGGGATCACAGGTTTTGTGATGAACTTGCTCAAACCACATCTCCACTGCTCTGCTGTTATCTGAAAACAGAACCAGTGCCTCAGACATCTGGCTTCCTCCGGACGTCCGAGGGCCGGACGACCGACTGCTTCGGAAATCCGGAATCCTATACCAGAGAAATGAGAGCCATATAACTCGGACTTCCGGTTCCCTCCGGACGCCCGAGGCTCGGATATCCGACCAGCTTTGGAATTCCGGAACTATGCACCAGAGAAACTTGAGCCATATAACTCGGACTTCCGGCTCCCTCCGGACGTCCGAGGGCCGGTCAAGGGTCGGACGACCGACCAGCTT
The DNA here is from genome assembly GCF_904849725.1 of Hordeum vulgare subsp. vulgare. Classification (NCBI taxonomy): domain Eukaryota; kingdom Viridiplantae; phylum Streptophyta; class Magnoliopsida; order Poales; family Poaceae; genus Hordeum; species Hordeum vulgare. The sequence continues at coordinate 490,645,331 of NC_058522.1, forward strand.
CGGAAATCTGGAGCCCTGTACCAGAAGAACATGTGCTCTATAACTCGGATTTCCGGCTCCCTCCGGATGTCCGAGGGCCGGACGTCCGTCCCCTTTCGGAAATCCGGAACCTCCCACCTGAAGTAGTTGAGCCGAATAACTCGGATTTCCGGCCTTCTCCGGACGTCCGGTCGCTGTTCAATTCACAGTATTTTCAGTGATATCTACAGGCCTCGGACGACCGACCCCTGTCGGATGTCCGACCCCTCGCGGTCGCCCGGACTTCCGGAAACTGTCGGACGTCCGGACCCTGTGTGACTTAAAGTGTCCCCAACGGCTGTTTTTCTCTCCCCACTATAAATACCCCTCTCCCACTTCGTGAGAGGGTGCCCAAGCACAACCTTATCCTGATAAGAACACACTTCTACCTCACACACATTTTCTCACACCAAATCTTAGATCCCAAGAGCATTTGTGAGCCCCTTTGAGAGTTGTTCCAATCAAAAGATATATCGTCTCCCTCTCCTCCTCTCAACCGAAGCTATTTGAGATTTGAGCAAGTTTTGAGCATTCCCCGTGATCTTGTTACTCTTGGAGGTTGGAGACTCCTAGGCGGTAGGAGTCCCTCGGAGAGGAATCAATTCGTGTGATTACCCCTCGGAAAAGTTTGTGAGGGTTTGGAAGCCACCTCAAAGGCTTACCACTAGTGGTTGAGAAACGCCTTCGTGGTGTTATCTCAAAGGGAGAATAGGGTGAGCCTTCGTGGCGTTGGTGTGCCTTCGTGGTAACATCCACCTCTCTAACGGTGACTAGCTTCCCTCCAAGGAAGTGAACATCGGGATACATCTTCGTCTCAGTGACCTTGGTTATCCTTAACCCTAACTCCTTACTTGTGGTTTACTTGTGTTACTTGAGCATACATACATTGCATATTGTTTGTGCTCATTATATTGTGTTGGCTATTTCTTGTACAAGATTAATCATTCAAGCATACCCTCTATATCCACACGTTCATACTTGCAGCCCTTGATATATCGTGTGATATAGTGTGATCTAGTATCTTGTGTTGTTCACCTACTTGTCGTGTGATATAGCTCAAGTAAGTTTGTGTAACTTACTTGTGCTTGTTAGTAACTGTATTGTGTCCATCTTGGTAGATCGTGTTGTTGATACACGTTGCAGTGCCTAGTGCATTTAGGATTTGTGCTTGAAAAGTACCCTATTAGTTTATTTCCGCATTAGTTTCAAGCCAAATTCGAAGAAGTTTTTAAATAGCCTATTCACCCCCCTCTAGGCGTCATCGAGGTCTTTTCAATTGGTATCAGAGCAAGGTCTCTCTTTAATTAGGTTTCACGACCTAGAGAGTATTGATGTCTACTATTGGATTAGTGCACAATGGCATCTTTGACTTTGATGGCACAAATTATACCCTATGGAGAATTCGTATGCTTCATCACTTTCGGGCCATGGGCCCAAATACTTTACGAATTGTTCTTGTAGGGATTGCCGGCAAAAAGGATGATGCATCTTCATCTACTAATGAAATGTATCTTGATTGTGAGGCCTTTCTTGCCATTCATCGAACCATAAGTCCTGAAGTGTTTAAGTCTATCTCGACTTGCAAGTCAGCTCATGAAGTTTGGACTAAACTTGAAGATATATATGGTGGGTCCAATCTTGATGAAGACGGTATTATGATGAAGGGGTTGGTGCATGAGCTCTTCACTCTTTTCGATCTTAAAGAGTCCACCACTACTTCCATATCCGATTGCTTGCACACCTCAGCATCTTCAATCTCACAAGGTAATGACATGGTGAGTGAAGAAATATATGTTGATGAAAATATCATAGCCTCTATGGACACGAGCATATCTAGCACCACACATAGTGTAAATTATTGTGCTGATAGGTCATGCATTTCACCTAAAGATCCCTCGACAAATGTCTGTGGTGATATGCCTGCTTCCTCGTGTCCTCTTGATCAAAATATCTTGTTTCTCCCTAGTTGATCTATGACTAATCATTTAGGGGAAATCAAGAAATATGAAGTACTTTTGACTAATGAAGAATCTGATTCACCAAAAGAATCATCATCAACTCCTCCAGTTCACATATGCCTCATGGCAAGAGGTAATAATGAGGTATCATCTTCCCTGTGCAATAACGATGATATTTGCGATGAGGATAATGATGATGACTTGACTGAAAATATCTATGTGATCAGTAAAATTCTTCATAAAGCTAAAAATAACGCTCTTCAAAGGTTCCAAGATGTTCTTGCTTACTTTGAAAATTGTAATGATTCACTTAATCATGAACAAGCTAAAAGTGAACAACTTGAACATGAACTTGAGAAGAGTCATCAAGCATGTAGAGACTTAAGATCTTCAAAAGGAGAGATTGAAGTTGCTCATGATAAACTTAAAAGGGATTTTGAGGTCCTTCTCCTTGAATGCAAGAATGTCAAGGGAGAGCTCGTCAAAACCTCTAAGATATTTGAGGAGCTTCAATCTACTCATGAGAAGTCTCTAATCGCTACTTACTCCTCTCATATTGTTGATGATACTTGTACATCTAACCCTATCTCTTTTGAAGTATCAACATTGAAGGAGAATGTTGAGCTACGTGCTCAACTTGATTTACTAACTAGCAATTATGGGAAGTTGGAAGAAAACCATGTAATGCTCACAAGCTCTCATGCCGATCTTCTAACATCCCATAATGTGCAAAAGTTAGCTCATGAGGCTATCATCACCAAGGTAACATCAAGTGAGCCTCATGTGGACAATGGCACTACTTCTAGTCAAAGTACTATATTTCCATGTGCTAGTCCTCGTAATTCGTCTACTCATAATGTTGCTACCTCTTGTGATGAATTACTTTCCTTGCCTTGTTGCTCTAACATTGAAGCTTACACTTCCTCTAGTACTTGCATTGATACTAACCGTGCAGAGGAAATCGAAGAGCTCAAGGCCCAAGTCACTTCTTTGAAGAAAGACTTGGAACAGTGTCATGAAGGGATGTCCACACTCAACAACGTCCTGTGTGAGAAAACATCTCCGAATGACAAAAATGATGTTGGAGTAAACTCAAACAAGAACAAGAGGGGCCTAGAACAAGTCAAGAATTCGCCAAAATCATTTGCTTCAAGTGCAAAGTTAAAGGGCATCATGTTAGATCTTGCCCTCTGAAGACGAAGTCTCAAAGTCACAAGCAACAAGGGAAGCGGCCACAAACTCAATCACATATTCAACTACAACTTGAAGGAAGGCCTCTTCCCAATAAGACCCAAGCCAACACTCTCCAAGGTGAGAAATCAACTGGGAAGAAAACAAAGGGTAGATGTTGCTACTTATGTCGTGAGAAGGGTCACGTCGCTTCGTCTTGCACGAGAGGTAACTTATCCAACCCAATCACTATTGATGATACCTATTCCCTTGGGAAGGATAAGGTTGGCAATGTGTTTGCCAAGTTTGTTGGTACTCAAAATGGTGTCAAGAAAAGAACCATTTGGGTTGCCAAGCCTATTGTGATTAACCTCTTAGGACCCAACGTAGTTGGGGACCAACAAGCTCAAACTTGATCAATAGGTGACTATGGAGGACATTAGAGACTTGGATACATAATGAAGAATTAAGGGGTCTTCATCATTCATATTATCTCAAGCCAAGTCATTTGGATTATCGAGTTTCTATCTTATATCCAATGTGCCTCCTTACGGTAACTTATACTTAAACTGTTTACATTGTTAGGTGCTTGCCCCTTTGCATGTTGTGGTTTTGTACCTTGCATGCGTTTGTATATGTTGTGCTTCCAACTTGCTTATCTTGAGTAATCGAGTGTGGGTATGTTGGTTTGCATATCATGTACATGTGAGTCTTGTATTGAGCCTTTTGCATCTTGTTTATATTTTTTTTGTTGGCTCTTGTGAGAGATTAATGGATTATCCCATTGTGGGGGAGTGATGTGCTTTGCACACCTCACAATCCTATAAATGTGTATACATGAGGGATACCACTTAGTTTTGATACTTCAAGATTATCTAGTTTCTATGTGGTATGTCTTACTCATGAGAAATTCAAATTCTATATGGTCCATTAAGTATCTCTTGTTGGTTTTAATTTTCCACTTGTTAATGTTGTTGGTTTATCACATTATTGGGGAGTAATATGCTATGTGCATATTACAAACCTAGAAAATGTGTACATTTGAAGTGTTGCCACTTAGTGTTGATATTATAAATTATCTTGTTCCTAGGTGGCATGTTAGCTCTACAAGTGTCATTTGCTTGCGTTTTATGGGTAAAGATGATCTTGGATATATTTGTGATCTACCAATGAGTATCACTTCGAAAATACTTCTTGTCCTTGACAATTGGTATTCCCATCATGTGATAGGAATTGCTAATCATCTTTACATTGGATTTTGTGTTTCATTTGTCTTCCTTGCCTCTTATGAATCTATTTTAACATGTTTAGTGTTTTTATAGATATAGAGAAAGTGATGATCCCATTGTGTGCGTTTTGTATTCAAATGCAAATTCTATATAATGCACGTCCCTTGGGGGAGCTATCCTATTTTCTTTAGAACACTCTCTTTATTCACCCATCATAAAATCTTTTGATCCCCATCAAGTATGTGTCGATGGGAGGCAAGTCTTGATCTTTATGATGCTTTGTGCCATCATGAAAATTTGTCGAGGGCTTGGTTTGTTGGAACCTAGCTCTCTTTTGGAAACTAGATACCTCGTGTTTGTTTTCCTTCAATTGGTTTCTTGTTGCCTTCTATTTGGCATGTGTCAATGGATATCTCATTCCTTGAGGTATCTTTTAATTGATATCCTTCAAGTGATAGTTCTTTTGTTTTAGGATCTTATTATCACTTGATACCTTGTCTTTTGATGACTTATCAACTTTGTGTTGAGTTGATTCTTGAGAGTCTTGAGCGTGCGTATCTAGCTACTATATACAACTTCTTTTGCTTGCTTTCCTTCTTTGACCCAATATATAAGGGAAACTCCACCCTGTCATAAATTGGCTAAAGTGTGCATGAAATTCAAATTCATATCTATATGCACATATGTATGTGGAGTTTGTCCTATGTATTGCTGGTTTTCTAACTCTTTGGTCCCAATGAGTTTGGGCACCATTTTGTTTGTTTTGTTGTTCCAGGAACAACTGGAGATGCATTGGATGCTCGGCTCACCTATAAGGAAGATGTTGAGACCATGTGATTATTGGAGCCAAGTTAGGATGATCAAAGAACAACTATCTACTACATCAATCCAATGTTGTCTCGGTAACAAGTATCCACTTCATGCATTCTTTTCTTGCAAAGGACCCAACCTGTCTTTTCTTTTCCAGGTTGCATCATGGCATGAATCTCTTGATTTGTTCTCGTAGTACTTGTTTGCTTTCTCAAAGCATCCGAACGATGATGTCTTACTACTAGTTGGGATGTCTTTGATGTTCGTATGTTGGAAGTTCATATTGTACAATAAGAAAATATTAGGCCATGTGTTATGCTCCCAAGCAAAAGATCTCATTGATATATTTATGACTTCCTTTTGGATATCTAGTTTGTTCCTTCTTGTAACCATTTCGTGTGTACATCCTTCTTTGTGGATATATATCATCATGATTGTCTTCTACTTAGAATCTTTTACACATGAGAGAAGTTACATCTCTAATTACTATCCTCTTTTCTTTCACGATCATCATTGCATTTCCTTTTTCAGCTTTTGGTGACTTCGTGAAAAGTTTTATTTTGAGTGCGTATCTTATTTTCCTACATCTTGATGCACTCTTTGGCCGTGAAGATTATTTTTCCTCATGCTTGTCTTGATGAGGGTTTTTCCATTTCAATTAGTATCTCTCCTCTTGACAAGGTTCTTACTTTCTATCTTCACAATGGGTTGTCACAAGCGTTGGTTCTTATTTTGTTTATTAGTAAGCTTGTGAACCCATTTTCTAGTATGTGTGTGTGGGAATGATATGTCTTGCACTTTGTATCTCATTTCATCAAGACTATGTGATGAGTCATGCTCATCCTTATCTTAGTCTTCTCAAGTGCTTTGCCATGACTCACACACATTACTTTGGTTGAGCTTATTCTAAAGTTGCTTCCTTTACATGTTGCTCAACCATTTGTTTTGTGCAATTGATATGCTTATTGTCTCATCTATCTTATTGCACTCGTTGTGTGTTTTTATTAATTTTCGGGGAGCAACGATCCTATTTTGTGTACCTGTATCAAATACAAAAATCTCATATTAGTGCACAAATCATGGGGAGCTTCTCTAAGTTTTTGATAAAACATTGTGTTGCCTCTATCATAATATCTTCTATTCATGTGGTTCGAAGGACCATATGATTGTTTGTTCCATCTGGAATCTTTTGATTGCTTGCCTCTATCTTTGTATGTCTTTGTGGCATACGATCCTTTTATTTGCAATCTTTGGGTCCTCAATATTGTGTGTTTTCCTCCAACTACTTATTACTGTATTTGTGTATTTTTCCGCGCTCATTTGCTGAGAAGTACACACCTTTTGGAGGACCACCTACTATATTGGCTTTCTAAACTTTTTGTCCATTTTGGCAATCGATGCCAATGGGGAGAAGTTTAGAGAGTTTACTTTGGATATGTTTAGAGGGTTTTGCTTTTATTGCGTAAGCATTTACATCTTGCACGCATGCATTATTACCTTGTATGTGTGTGCTTGGTTATGCTTATTTCCTTATATAAACTCTCTTGAAGTGGTTGTCTTCAATTACCAAAATGGGGGAGATTGTTAGAGCATATATCTCCATATGTGGTTTTGGTAATTGATGACAATTCCTATGGACTAATGGTTGCCTTAAGTTATATTTATAGGATTTGTCCATAGGCACTTCTTGAAGTCCATCTGTTGGGTTCAAGGAGTTTATATGATGACCAAGATGGTATTCAAGGTATTATCCAAAGAATGGTCATAGATACACTAGGTTGATCAAGATCTTAGACAAAGAGTAAATCAAGATGATCAACACACAAAGCGTATAAGATGTACCGAGAGGAATCAAGTGATCCCATGGTATGGTAAGCATTGTCCATTACGTGTTTGTGTACTAACCCATGGTATTTGTGAGAGTCCTATGTGGGAGTTAGGTGTGCTTCCATGGGCTTGCGTCAAAAGGAAGATCTCATACAACCCATGAAGGATGACGTCAAGTGGCGATCGTCATCAAGATTGTGGTGTGCAAGTTCAAGTGGATCAGCACGAATATATCATTGAAACTATTGTTAATGATCATGTGTTGATAAGGACAAGCTCATGTTCTAACAAGGACAAGATCAAGATAAGCATTCCTGAGCACTACATGCTTGATTCTTGTGGATGTTCACATGGTGGAAAAATGAAGATGAATACATAAGCTAGGCTTTCCACATTGTGTATGGGAGAGCTACTTGAAGACTTCATCATGTCTTGCTTTCAACTTGAGCCAAGAAGGAACAACAACATCAAGCACAAGTGAAAGGGCTAACTCAAAGGTATCAGTTCCTTTGACGTTAGTTGTGCGGAGTGATGATCAGTGAATAAAAGTATACACTCAAGTATGGATCATCAGTACCCCTTTTATGATTCTTGAGTCCTTAGGGATCCCGCACTATTAAGAGGGGATCATAGGTTTTGCGATGAACTTGCTCAAACCACATCTCCACTGCTCTGTTGTTATCTGAAAACAGAACCAGTGCCTCGGACATCCGGCTTCCTCCGAACGTCCGAGGGCCGGACGACCGACTACTTCGGAAATCCGAAATCCTATACCAGAGAAATCAGAGCCATATAACTCAGACTTCCGGCTCCCTCCGGACGTCCGAGGCCCGGATATCCGACAAGCTTCGGAATTCTGGAACTATGCACCACAGAAACTTGAGCCATATAACTCAGACTTCCGGCTCCCTCCGGACGTCCGAGGGCCGGTCAAGGGTGGGACGACCGACCAGCTTCGGAAATCTGGAGCCCTGCACCAGAAGAACATGTGCTCTATAACTCGGATTTCCGGCTCCCTCCGGACGTCCGAGGGCCGGACGTCCATCCCCTTTCGGAAATCCAGAACCTCCCACAAGAAGTAGTTGAGTCGAATAACTCAGATTTTCGGCCTTCTCCGGACGTCCGGTCGCTGTTCAATTCACAGTATTTTCAGTGATATCTACAGGCCTCGGACGACCGACCCCTGTCGGACGTCCGACCCCTCGCGGTCGCCCGGACTTCCGGAAACTGTCGGACGTCCGGACCCTGTGTGACTTAAAGTGTCCCCAATGGCTGTTTTTCTCTCCCCACTATAAATACCCCTCTCCCACTTCGTGAGAGGGTGCCCAAGAACAACCTTATCCTCATAAGAACACACTTCTACCTCACACACATTTCCTCACACCAAATCTTAGATCCCAAGAGCATTTGTGAGCCCCTTTGAGAGTTGTTCCAATCAAAAGATAGATCGTCTCCCTCTCCTCCTCTCAACCGAAGCTATTTGAGATTTGAGCAAGTTTTGAGCATTCCACGTGATCTTGTTACTCTTGGAGGTTGGAGACTCCTAGGCGGTAGGAGTCCCTCGGAGAGGAATCAATTTGTGTGATTACCCCTCGGAAAAGTTTGTGAGGGTTTGGAAGCCACCTCAAAGGCTTACCACTAGTGGTTGAGAAACGCCTTCGTGGTGTTATCTCAAAGGGAGAATAGGGTGAGTCTTCGTGGCGTTGGTGTGCCTTCGTGGTAACATCCACCTCTCTAACGGTGACTAGCTTCCCTCCAAGGAAGTGAACATCGGGATACATCTTCGTCTCAGTGACCTTGGTTATCCTTAACCCTAACTCCTTACTTGTGGTTTACTTGTGTTACTTGAGCATACATACATTGCTTATTGTTTGTGCTCATTATATTGTGTTGGCTATTTCTTGTACAAGATTAATCATTCAAGCATACCCTCTATATCCACACGTTCATACTTGCAGCCCTTGATATATCATGTGATATAGTGTGAGCTAGTATCTTGTGTTGTTCACCTACTTGTCGTGTGATATAGCTCAAGTAAGTTTGTGTAACTTACTTGTGCTTGTTAGTAACTGTATTGTGTACATCTTGGTAGATCGTGTTGTTGATACACGTTGAAGTGCCTAGTGCATTTAGGATTTGTGCTTGACAAGTACCCTCTTAGTTTATTTCCGCATTAGTTTCAAGCCAAATTCGAAGAAGTTTTTAAATAGCCTATTCACCCCCCCCCTCTAGGCGTCATCGAGGTCTTTTCAGTCTTAAGTGAGCACCAAACTCGAAACTCAGATATTCACCCCCACGATCAGACCATAGGAACTTGATCTTCTTGTTACGATGATTTTCAACTTCACTCTGAAATTGCTTGAACTTTTCATATGTTTCAGACTTGTGCTTCATCAAGTAGACATAACCATATCTACTCAAATCGTAAGTGAAGGTGAGAAAATAACGATATCCGCCGTGTGCCTCCACGCTCATCGGACCACACACATCGGTATGTATGATTCCCAACAAGTCACTTGCACGCTCCATTGTTCCGGAGAACAGAGTTTTAGTCATCTTGCCCATGAGGCATGGTTCGCACGTGTCAAGTGACTCCAAAGGTCCATCGGTATGGAGTTTCTTCATGCGCTTTACACCAATATGACCTAAGCGGCAGTGCCACAAAAACATGGCGCTATCATTGTTAACTCTAACTCTTTTGGTCTCAATGTTATGTATATGTGTATTATCACTATCAAGATTCAATATGAACAATCCTCTCACATTGGGTGCATGACCATAAAAGATATTACTCATAGAAATAGAACAACCATTATTTTCTGACTTAAACGAGTAACCGTCTCGCAATAAACAAGATCTAGATATAATGCTCATGATTAACGGAGGCACTAAATAACAATTATTTAAGTTCATAACTAATTCTGATGGTAATTGAAGTGAAACTGTGCCGACGGCGATTGCATCAACCTTGGAACCATTTCCCACGCGCATCGTCACTTCATCCTTTGCCAGCCTTCGCTTATTCCGCAGTTCCTGTTTCGAGTTGCAAATATGAGCAACAGAACCGGTATCGAATACCCAGGCACTACTACGAAAGCTGGTTAAGTACACATCAATTACATGTATATCAAATATACCTGATTTTTCTTTGGCCGCCTTCTTATCAGCCAGATACTTGGGGCAGTTGCGCTTCCAGTGACCCATACCCTTGCAATAATAGCACTCCGTTTCAGGCTTAGGTCCAGCTTTGGGTTTCTTCGTCGGATTGGCAACATGTTTGCCGCTCTTCCTTGAATTACCCTTATTTCCTTTGCTGTTTCTCTTGAAAATAGTGGTCTTATTCACCATCAACACTTGATGCTCGTTACGGAGTTCTGACTCTACGACTTTCAGCATCGCGAACAACTCGCCGGGTGACTTGTTCATCCCTTGCATGTTGTAGTTCAACACAAAGCCCTTATAGCTTGGCGGGAGTGATTGAGGAATTCTGTCAGTGATAGCCTCTTGCAGGAGTTCAATCCCCAGCTGAGCTAGACGGTTTGAGTACCCAGACATTTTGAGCACATGTTCACTGACAAACGAATTCTCCTCCATCTTGCAAGCATAGAATTTATCAGAGGTCTCATACCTCTCGATCCGGACGTTCTTCTGAAAGATAAACTTCAACTCCTGGAACATCTCATATGCTCCATGACGCTCAAAGTGACGTTGAAGTCCCGGCTCTAAGCCATACAAGACTGCACATTGAACTACTGAGTAGTCCTCCTTACGGGTTAACCAAGCGTTCTTAACATGTTGGTCAGCCGTAGCGGGTGGTTCATCTCCTAGCGCAACATTAAGGACATAATCCTTCTTCCCAGCTTGCAGGAGAAACTTAAGATTACGAGCCTAGTCTACAAAGTTGCTTCCATCATCTTTCAACTTAGCTTTCTCTAGGAACGTATTAAAATTCAGGGTGACTGTCGCGTGAGCCATGATCTACAACACAAATATATTCAAAGTGGACTTAGACTATGTTCAAGATAATTAGAGTTAAACTTAATCAAATTACTTGCTAAACTCCCACTCAAAAAGTACACATCTCTAGTCATTTGAGTGGTTCATGATCCAATTCCACTAGCTCAAGTCCGATCATCACGTGAGTTGAGGATAGTTTCAGTGGTAAGCATCCCTATGCTAATCATATCAACTATATGATTCCTGATCGACCTTTCGGTCTCATGTGTTCCGAGGCCATGTCTGCACATGCTAGGCTCGTCAAGCTTAACCCGAGTGTTCCGCGTGTGCAACTGTTTTGCATCCATTATATGTGAACGTTAAGTCTATCACACCCGATCATCACGTGGTGTCTTGAAACGACGAACTATAGCAACGGTGCACAGTCGGGGAGAACACAATTTCGTCTTGAAATTTTAGTGAGAGATCACCTCATAATGGTACCGTCGTTCTAAGCAAAATAAGGTGCATAAAAGGATTAACATCACATGCAATTCATAAGTGACATGATATGGCCATCATCACGTGCTTCTTGATCTCCATCACCAAAGCACCGGCACGATCTTCTTTGTCACCGGTGCCACGCCATGATCTCCATCAACGTGTCGCCATCGAGGTTGTCGTGCTACTCATGCTATTACTACTAAAGCTACATCCTTGCAATATAGTAAATGCATCTGCAAGCACAAACGTTAGTTTAAGGACAACCCTATGGCTCCTGCCGTTTGCCGTACCATCGACGTGCAAGTCGATATTAACTATTACAACATGATCATCTCATACATCCAATATATCACATCACATCGTTGGCCATATCACATCACAAGCATACCCTGCAAAAACAAGTTAGACGTCCTCTAATTGTTGTTGCATGTTTTACGTGGTGACCATGGGTATCTAGTAGGATCGCATCTTACTTACGCAAACACCACAATGGAGATATATGAATTGCTATTTAACCTCATCCAAGGACCTCCTCGGTCAAATCCGATTCAACTAAAGTTGGAGAAACCGACACTCGCGAGTCATCTTTGAGCAACGGAGTTGCTCGTAGCGATGAACCAGTCTCTAGTAAGCATACGAGTAATGTCGGTCCGAGCCGCTTCGATTCAACAATACCGCGGAATCAAGAAAAGACTAAGGAGGGCAGCAAATCGCACATCACCGCCCAGAAAAACTTTTGTGTTCTACTCGAGATGACATCTACGCATGAACCTAGCTCATGATGCCACTGTTGGGGAACGTCGCATGGGAAACAAAAAATTTCCTACGCGCACGAAGACCTATCATGGTGATGTCCATCTACGAGGGGGATTTCAGATCTACGTACCCTTGTAGATCGCACAGCAGAAGCGTTAATAAACGCGGTTGATGTAGTGGAACGTCCTCACCTCCCTTGATCCGCCCCGCGAACCGTCCCACGAACCGTCCCGCGATCCGTCCCACGATCTGCTCCGATCTAGTGCCGAACGGACGGCACCTCCGCGTTTAGCACATGTACAGCTCGACGATGATCTCGGCCTTCTTGATGCAGCAAGAGAGACGGAGAGGTAGATGAGTTCTCCGACAGCGTGACGGCGCTCCGGAGGTTGGTGGTGACCTAATCTCAGCAGGGCTCCGCCCGAGTTCCGCAGAAACGCGATCTAGAGGAAAAACCGTGGAGGTATGTGGTCAGGCTGCCGTGGAAAAGTTGTTTCAAATCAGCCCTAAAACCTCCGTATATATAGGTGGGAGGGGAGGGGCCTTGCCTTAGGGCTCAAGGAGCCCCAACGGGTTCGGCCGAAGGGGGGGGGGGGAGGAGGAGTCCTCCTCCAATCCTAGTCCAACTAGGATTGGAAGGTGGAGTCCTTTCCTTCCTTCCCACCTCCCCCTTTTTTTCTCTTTGATTTCTTATCTCCTGCACATGGGCCTCTTTGGGATTGCCCACCAGCACACTAAGGGATGGTGCGGCACCCCTAAGGCCTATGGGCTTCCCCGGGGTGGGCTTCCCCCCCCCCCCCGGTGAACATCCGGAACCCATTCGTCATTCCCGGTACATTTCCGGTAATTTCGAAAACCTTCCGTTAATCAAATGAGGTCATCCTATATATCAGTCTTCATCTCCGGACCATTACGGAAACCCTCGTGACGTCCGTGATCTCATCCGGGACTCCGAACAACATTCGGTAACCAACCATATAACTCAAATACGCATAAAACAACGTCGAACCTTAAGTGTGCAGACCCTACGGGTTCGAGAACTAGGTAGACATGACCCGAGGGACTCCTCAGTCAATATCCAATAGCGGGACCTGGATGCCTATATTGGATCCTACATATTCTACGAAGATCTTATCGTTTGAACCTCAATGCCAAGGATTCATATAATCCCGTATGTCATTCCCTTTGTCCTTCGGCATGTTACTTGCCCGAGATTCGATCGTCAGTATCCGCATACCTATTTCAATCTCGTTTACCGGCAAGTCTCTTTACTCGTTCCGTAATACAAGATCCCGCAACTTACACTAAGTCACATTGCTTGCAAGGCTTGTGTGTGATGTTGTATTACCGAGTGGGCCCCGAGATACCTCTCCGTCACACGGAGTGACAAATCCCAGTCTCGATCCATACTAACTCAACGGACACCTTCGGAGATACGTGTAGAGCATCTTTATAGCCACCCAGTTACGTTGTGACGTTTGATACACACAAAGTATTCCTCCGGTGTCAGTGAGTTATATGATCTCATGGTCATAGGAATAAATACTTGACACGCAGAAAACAGTAGCAACAAAATGACACGATCAACATGCTACGTCTATTAGTTTGGGTCTAGTCCATCACATGATTCTCCCAATGATGTGATCCAGTTATCAAGCAACAACACCTTGTACATAGTCAGAAGACCCTGACTATCCTTGATCAACTAGCTAGCCAACTAGAGGCTTGCTAGGGACAGTGTTTTGTCTATGTATCCACACATGTATCTAAGTCTTCATTCAATACAATTATAGCATGGATAATAAACGATTATCTTGATATAGGAATTATAATAATAACTTATTTATCATTGCCTCTAGGGCATAATTCCAACAGATGCAACCCTTCCCCTCCAACTAAAGCACATCGGGCCCTTTACCATTTCGGCAAGCGACAGAGATGAAGATAGGAAAAAAGGGAACAATGAGGCCCGAGGGATCCCGACAGTCTGATAAGCGGGCTATCGGTCATGGGAAAGACAAAGGGATCCACACGGACTACCGTAGATTAGGATAGTGTATCCGTGTCGTGGAAATGGAGGTCCGCACGACCAGATGTGCACCTAGTTTTAACTAGTTTAGTTAAAATATGCCAAAAATGTAATGAATTTTGTTCGGTTTATATGAAATTCGTCGTGCTCCCATGAAACTCAACTGATTTGTTCATGCAGTTGTTGAAATTTATGCGAATTATGTTGTATGATGTCCTCCCACATCCGTGAACTGTTCGTTGAGTGCGTTCGCCCTGCACACCAACAACAACCTGAGCTTGAGGCGGACGGTTTCACTATTTTAACCCTTTTTACATACTTTAGCCCGATCTGACCCTGATTGCGATTTTTTCCCGAATTTGATCTTTTTCCTACCGCCACCCGTTGTGTCGGTAAGCATACGCATCCTACCGTCACAGACAGTGACGGTAGGGTCGTTTGACTCCGCTGACCCGAAGGAATCCTCTGCATTGACCCGAATCCACAGCACTGCATGTGACGTTAGGGTGTGTATGCCTACTGTCATAGCCGGTGGTGGTAGGAAAAAAGTCAGATTTGATTTTTTTTTTACAAACGGGATCAGATTGGATAACGTTAGAAAAATGATTAAAACCGTGAATTTGTCCGCTCAAGACCGGCCAACACCAAAAATTTTGTAATCTAGCTACATGTCTGCTCTAGACAGTCACGGTGTTCGGCTCCATTCTCTTCTGCACTGAACTCGTTTCACTTTTCGGGCAAGATGACAGCGACAGCAGATCATAGACCTACCAGGTTTGGCTTTGCAGTAGAGGAGAGGGGAAAAGGATCCATTTCAAACCCTGAACTCGTAGAGGTTTGATGAAATGAACACCCATATCAAATCCCTGGTCAATTACACCCTGAAGTATGCAATCTAGGTCTAACACGAACCCTAGCAAAATGTTAACCGGGTTTCGTCTTACTTGTGGGCTAAAGAGCGGCAATAACCACGGCGTGCACATGTCCTTGCTGTTGGGCCGGCCCATTTTTTTTATATTTCTGGTTACAATTATAGTTCAACGTAATTTTTGTAGCAATGAAGAGAAATTAAATACATATTAAAGGATAAAAATTATGGACCAATAATTTATTTCATTTTTGTATAGTTCTTTCTCTTCCACAAAACTTATGGTCAATTTATTCTTACGTACCCGCTCTAGCCGGCGTACACATATACTTCCGAATACCTTCTCGGCCGCACGTATATGTTCAAGTCGAAATACACGCAGCAATGTGTATATATGCATTCAAGTATTTGCTTACCGGCTAGCCAGAACGCATAGTCTTTGAATACCCGCTATAGCTAGCTATCTAATATTTTCACCATGCATTGATCGTTGGGATCTGGAGTGTGCATGAAAAGACAGAAAGGACAAAACACTCAAAAAAAAAAAAAGCGCTAGCACGTTTTTGTGCGGCACCTTTAGGAAAGGAGCTGGTTCATCTGCCGTAGTCATACAGCCATGTACGGAGACGATGATTTTTTTTCTTATTGTATGATAAACATTTTAAATAATACATAATGAACCTTTGGTATTATATGATAAAAGCTTTAAACAAATATGAATATATATTTTTGCGGAAAAACAAACATGAATATATGCATCGGAGAATTTTTCGAAATACGCATTGAACATTTTTGTAACATATTGAATAAATATTGAGTATTTGTGTTATATACACTAAACAGATTCCTAATATACGAAGAACATTTCTATATACGAGTGAATTATTTGTAAATATACCATGAACATTTCCTGCACCGGTGCCGACGTGGAGACGTACGTCTGCTGGCAACCAAACTCTATAAATATATGTGTTGAACAATTAAAACGAAAGAGAAAAACTTTATATAACATAGGGAAAAAGAAACAGTAAAAAGAAAAAGGAAATCATAAAAAGGAAAGAATATAAATATACATAAAAACATAAAAAAACAATTAAAACGAAACGAAAGGAAAAACCCAGAAAACAAAAAAAGATAAATTTAAATGAAAGGAAAAAAGAACAAAAAACAAAAACGAAAATAAAGACGGAAGGAAAAAGAACAAGAAGAGAAAAAGAAAAAAAAAAGAAGAAAAATGAAAGGAAAAAAGAACCAGAAGAGAAAAAAACAAATAATGAACAAAAAAATTAAAGCAACAACACGCATCACGCGCTTCCGTGAACTGGGCCAGCCCAATATCGGTCACCATGTGCGATGTCAACAATCCATGTTTGAAAAATGACCCGAAGGTTTGATTTAGACCAGGATTGCATAGTTCAGGATACAATCGACCAGAATTTTGACTTGAGTGTTCATTCCGCCTGACCTCTATCAATTCAGGGTTTAAAATGAACTTTTGCCGAGGAGAGGAGCGCTTCGGCGCTACATTGTTTGGTTAACAGAACATAATGAGAATATCAGGTGGCTCTTTGTTTGGTCAACACAACATGTACTCCCTTCGTCTTTTTACTTTGCATATAAGATTTGGTCAAAGTCAAACTAAACAAAGTTTGATCAAATTTATACAAAAAAATATCAACATTCACAATACTAAAGTTATATAGTATGGAAGTTAGTTTGACTATGCATCTAATAATATTAATTTCATATTGTAAATATTGATATTTTTTATAAAGTTAATCAAACCTTACAAAGTTTGACTTTAATCAAATCTTATGTGCAAACAGTGGCAGAGCTACCTGCATTACTGCAGGTGTTGTGGCCCCCGGCCTTGGCTAAAAGCAGGAAGAAAAACCATCAGGACTGATTAGATTAGGAAAATTTAAGCATCTGCCCCCCTCAAACATCCATATTTTACGTTTGCCCCCCCCCCCCTAAGAATCTTGTCTAGCTATGCCATTGTGTGCAAACTAAAAAAAGGAGGGAGTATGTGCCTTGTGAAGTACAACGGGGAAGAATCATTCCCCCCTCCCCTCCCACGTCGCTCCCTCAGGCGACGGGGAGGGAACCCTAGCCGTCGCCGGCCTCTTCCCCTCCTCCCGCCCCTTCCTCCTCCGCCACCGCCACAGAGTGCGCCTAGGCAAAGCCTGGCCGGCGCTGGCGGCGGCTGGCCTCCTCGTCCCCTCACCTGTGGCCCCGGTGTGGGCCGCGTCCATGGGCCAGGGCGTCGCGGTTGGTGGGTCACGACGGCGCGGCGGGTCTCTGCCGACGACGACGATAGGTGGTTTCATGGCGCGTCGGGCTTTCTCGATGGAGGGGCGTGCTTGCAACTGCCTGCGCCAGATCTGGCGCTGGGAGTCGTGGGCGGCGCTGGGTCGGCGGCCGCTGTGGGTCCTGGATGGCGGTGACAGCCGGCCGTGGTGGCCCGACGAGGTTCGGTGGTAGCGGTTGTTGCTGGCCACTGCTGGAGGTCCCGGGGTGATGGGGCGTGCTTGGGGCGGCGACGTTGGATCTTGCCGGATCTGCATCGGGGGCTCCTTCGTCCGCTGTCTCCTGGGCGACACGGGTTGTGGTGGCGCGGGCCAGCCGTCGCCGCTGGCTTCGGGTGCCGGTGGTGGTGCGGCGTGGTGGTGTGCCCTGTCGGGAGGGTCCGGCGGTATGGCCGCGGTGACCGGCTTGACCGGGGTGCAGGTGGAGTGGGTTCGTGGGGGCGGCGGCGCTCTGTGGTGGCCGTGCCCCCATCGACGGCGCAGCGTGGCGGATGTGTTCCTCCTTCTCCTCGGTCTAGAATGGCTATGACCGGGGGCGCGTGCTCGGGAGGATCTGATCGGGGCCTGAGGCATGTCGAAGTTGCTACTCCGGGTAGGTGTGATTAGGCTCGATCCGGGATGTACCCGCGGTCGGCGAGGTCCCTCTCTTCGTTGGTACGGTGGTCGTTGATGGTGGTCGGGACTTCACGGTACTGTCGGGCAACACGGAGTCGAGGGCCACGGATATGGCGTTGTCTGAGTGTACTCGACGACGGCCATCGGGAATCATGGAGGTGTGTCTCCCCTAGTCCATCGGGATTGGCTAGGGACACAGGGCTGGGCCACTACCGTGGTGGCGCCGGACCAACCTCCGTGGCTCATGCCGGGGTAGGAGTGAAAGATGTGGACTTTCGCTCTTCCTACCATGGCTGGTACTCTGTGGTGTGGGCAGTGGGTGAGGTCCTGGACTTGGATGCCGGAGCGGCGGCTCCGGAGGGTGGGTCGCACGGTTAGCTCTCCGGCGGGCGCCATGTCGGCGGTGGTGGCTTCCTTCTTGGCTCGTGCGGGCGAGAGGGGTAGCAGTTGGTGGCTCGGGCGCGTCCTATGCTGAACGTCGCCCAGATCTGGATCTATGGTATGGACATGTCACGTCTGCCCTAGGGCCACAGTGACTTTGGATGGGGTGCCGAGCGAAAGCTCCGCGCTTTTGCGCCGGCGACGCTTGCGGGCGCCGTTCTCTTCTTGAAGACGTCGTTGTGGATCTCCTCTCCGCGTCAGGGTTTCGGGTGAAGACCCTTGCCCGGTGGGGCTAGGCAGCGACGACGCTCTGCGCCGTTCTCCCTCTTGGGGGCGTTGCCTAGGAGCTTAGGGGTCCTAGGGTGTTTCGTGATTGTGCTTCATTCTTCCTGTATTCTCCTTCGATAGCGTTGTTGTTCTGCTTCGCGGTCCGGCTAGCCTAGGATCTGCTTTGTTGTTCTGCTTCGCGGTCCGGCTAGCCTAGGATCTGCTTTGTAAGAGGGTCATCTCACCATCATGTATCAGCTCTGTATTTTGTACGATTTGTGCCTTTATCTATAAAAAGGGGCAAATGCCTGTTTCGAGAGTATGTGCCTGGTTGATCTTCACAGCCCATGCATGCATTATGGTCCCAAAAATAAGTGTCACTTTAAGATTTCGCAGCATTGCAGGTACTACCCAAATGCAGGTACGTGATTTCAATCTCGGACTACCAAATCCGACACCATGTATACATATCGAAATATATTAATATTTTCAGCACATACATCAGGATGAACATTTATAATGTATAAGGAACAATCGACTCCAAAGAAGCAGATGTATAAATCCTACTGCCCAAGCAAAATTGAACTCCCATCCAAAAACAAGAACCAATCATCCTCCCAGGCTTATTCGTCATCCATCCTCCTATTCGTGGGCTACAGAAGCCTGAAAATGCGTGCCAAGATCACTGGGAATACGCCTGGCCGGGGACAGCCACCGGCCTGAGCTCGCCGCCACGGAGGAAGCCGGCATACCACTTGGCGGAGTGCCTCCGGTACCTCGTCCTCTCCTCGGAGTTGAAGTCGACGCCATAGAGGCCGAAGCCCATGCGGTAGCCAAAGAGGAATTCGAACATGTCCACGAATGACCACACGAAGTAGCCCTGCACGTTCGACCCGTTCCTGATCACCCAGCAACAGAGAGGAGAATGGTGACTAAACTGCATCAGTTTCTTTCAGGTGTCCTCTACCGAGACGAATGGATCGTGTTGATACCTGCTGGATTGGAGGGTCGCCTCGATGTAATCCTGCAGGTACCGCGACCTGAACTCGTCGTCGAGGGCCTTATCACCAGAGGGATCAGCCACGCTGGCAGCTCCTGATGAATATTTCAGGTTGACGAGTGATCAAATGTTGATGATCTCACGGTATCATGATATTTAAGGTAGATGAGATTTATGTGAGTAGAATTTACCGTTCTCGTGGATCATGACCACAGGGTTCTTGTATTTGACCTGGAGATGCTCCAGCATTTCCCTCAGAACCCACGGTGACGACTGCAGTCAAATAGGAGCTGTTACAGTTTGATTTTAGCCAAAAAGGCAGACAAAACATACAAATGATTTGGTTATGTCGAGAAATTTTTTAGTTTCCCAACTAAATTGATTAGAGATGAAATGAACTGCATCGTCAAATACCTGGTTCTTTAAGTCAAAAAATGGCACTGCATGAAGAAATTTTCAGAAGAGTTAGGTTAATCCATCTCTCACATTGCATGGATTTTAGGTTATTAATATTCTTACCGCTTTCAAATCTCACTGCTGCATCACCCATGTAATCTCTCAGCTTCTGATCCAGCTTGCTAAGATCAGCCTTCACATATGAGGCGGCGTAGTGGTTAAATCCGACAAAATCAAAAGACCCAAGCACTCTCTTCAGCTCTTCAGCAGTGAAAGATGGTAGCCTGGACCCAACATTCTTCCTCATCACTGGGGGATAATCTCCATGCACCAAAGGATGCATATACCTGTGTCATGATCGCAAGATCTTTAGCATTTGGTGTAGTAACATACACATTCTAGCTGTCCCTGTTAAAGTTGAAATGTACTCCCTCCATCCCAAAATAAGTGTCAGTGACTTAGTATAAATATTGTATTAGTTTAGTTATAAATTTGCGACACTTATTTTGGGACGGAGGGAGTAGAACATACCACCCAATGTGGAAGTCATTCATCCTTGCAGCTGCTGCTATATCCTCAGGTGTTTGTGTCGCGGGCTTGTTCCACGAACCGAGCAATGTGAGTCCAATTTTTCCACCTTGCTTGTCCTGATCATCAAGAAATGAGAAGTTTTAACATCGCATTTTCAAGAAATATAAGGGAATATTACACCTATATCCTCAGTTTCAAGAAATAGAAGGGAATATTACACATGTGACTATGAGAATGACTGATTCCAAATGAACAGTTGTTCTGTAAAAGGTGGCATTGTTCCTAACCTGGTACTTCTCTTTATACAGGGACACTGCCGAAGCATGTGCAAGCAGAAGATGGTGAGTTACTATATAGGGCTCTGTGGTAGAGTTGCCATTGTTGCAACTGATGCCGAAGGGCAATGAGCATCGCTGTGGTGGAAAGAATCCTTGGTCGTATCCGCCAATTGGCTCAATGTTTGGCTCATTCAGAGTGCTCCAATATTTCACCCTGTCACCAAAATTCTTGAAGCACACATCTGCATACACCGTGTAGTCATCTCTGCAACCATGTGACAAAAAAATTACACTTGCACCAATGACATTGAATATTAGCGCAAGAAGAGAAGTACATGAATTTACGACTAAGCATCCCGTTGTATTCGTCTTGAAGAGCCTGAGGTAAGTCGAAATGATATACTGTTACGTGAGGCTGAATTCCTACAGGAAACACAGGAAGATGCACGATTTATCCCTGCGTAGCTGGACATTTGGAATTCCTTGACTTTCATTCCTAAATGGAGTATTCAGTATGCCAAGGATCAAATACCATGACGTAGGAGTTCATTGATAAGGTTGTTGTAGTACTCCAGTCCCTTTGCATTGACAGCTCCTCGGCCATCTTCATGGATTGCAATTGCAAGCAGAAGTCAGTGGAGTGTCTTTCTTAACTTTTCTGAAACACATCATTTAATATACGTAATATGGATCAGAGGGAGTAGTGCTTTTTACCAGGAATGAGCCGAGGCCAGGCAATGGAAAATCGGTATGCATCAACGCCCATCTCACTCAAAAGCTTTACATCTTCCTGGTGGTTGGTCAGAGTAAGTTTAGCACCGAATTCTTGGACTGAAAGTCCATCTGTTTAACACGACTTGGTCTCACAAATTAACCTTGTACTTATGATATTGATCTGCAGTCACATCAGCAGTGGCTCCGCCGGGCGAGTAGCCTGTGGATGTTAAAACTCCATGTTATAATTCCCAATGCAATAAGCATGGCAGATTCATGCTGACAAGGTGTGTGTGAACCGGTGAAATAAACCTGAGTGTGTGAATGTGTCCCAGATGCTGGGTTTTCTTCCGTCCTCTGCAACTGCACCTTCAATCTGGGAAATTAGCCAAATGTTCATGCTGGTATGTAGACCAAAGTATTTTATACAATGTGAAAGCATTTTTATTACTTGTGGTATGAATTCTGATGATTTAAAAGGCAGTCTTGAGAGCAAAGGCGGTTAATTTTGACTAGGGATGCAAGAGCCTGCCCCGCTAGGCCGACGAAATGCGATGGATTAGTTCAGAATGCACTAGAAGATTCAAACTTCCTAACGAAAATGTCTCGACGTTGGAAAGCTCAAAACGGGCTCTACCAGGCGTTGCTTTGCACCCTGAAATTTGACCAATCTTTCTCAAAATAATAGTAATAATATTGTTGACCTTTTTTTCCTTATCGCTAAGGCCGCTCCAACACGGTACCTCAAAGCGGCAAAATTTCGTGTTTTGACCCTTTTAGTGAAGTAAGTCGAGATCTGGCCCTCTTTTACAAAAAAAATGAGAATGAGATCTGACCCTTTTCCTACCGCCGGACCCCATGGCGGTAAGGTATAACAACCTACTGCCAAGGTCCCTGACGGTAGAAAAAGGGACCACGTCAGCGCAGTGCATCCCTACCGCTACAAGTGCTGGCGGTAGCATATGTAACCCTACCGTCAAAGTGCTTGGCAATAGGGTGCGCATGTGCACTGTGTCTGGAACTTAGAAATTTTCATGGTAGGGCGTGCAACCCTACCGCCAGGGACCGTGGCGACAGGTTGTTGTATCCTACCATCATTGGATCCGACGGTAGGAAAAGGGTCAGATCTCAATTTTTTTGCTAACAAGGGTCGGATATTGACTTACTTCATTAAAGAGGTGAAAACACAAAATTTAACCCCTCAAAGCATCTCTAAATATTCGGAACGTGTGGTCCAGACACTTTATGACATCCAAAGGGTACCGTAGGTGCCCCTAAGGCCATTTCCAATGCATTGGTGCTAAGATGAGGTGCTAAGCATATTAAATAGTTTAGCAACTAAAGTCCTCAATGCATAGTTGCTTAGCTTATTATAGCTAAGCCTCCTTATTTAATGCTTTTGCAACTAAAGTTGTGTATGCATTGGTGCATTTAATTCATTTAATTGTTATACCTAGGTTCACGCGCTTAGCATTATTTCTTTCTGGGGTCACCACACTCATCTCTCTCCTATTAATTAGGATGCCACATTAGATTTCTTGTCTACTCCCTCCATTCCTAAATATAAGACATTTTAGAGATTGCACTATAAACTACATACGGATGTATATGGACATGTTTTAGAGTATACATTCACTCATTTTGCTTCGTAAGTCTTCTAGTAAAATCTCTAAAAGGTCTTATATTTTAGAACGGAGGGAGTATGTGGCAGCCTTAGCACCTGTACAAGGTGGAGCACTCGGAGTAGCCTAAATGTTTCGATTGTGTGGTCCAAACACTTTATAACATCCAAGAGGGTACCTCAAAAGTTCAAGCACTAGTGCGGTTGTCTCACAAATCAGAGGCAAACCCAGGGAAGGTTTGAGGTATAAACCGGAAGTTCGGTTAGTATATTTCGGTATTTTTTTTCTATTTTGGTTAGGCAAAATGCTAACCGAAAATGGCTCCAAATCTTAGAAAACCGAAACTTTGATTAACCGATATTCAGTTTATACCGAATATACCGAAGACTGATTCGTCGACGTGTGCGCTGGACGCCTGGACCTCCTGGAGCTTACCCCATTATATAGCTGAGCTATCTATGCCCCATCCTGTATCCAGTCGATGTGGGACTAATCCCACGACCACATCACGTCCAGCCGGTTTACAGGAAAATTGTATGGGTCACAGAGTACAACACAAAAGGCTCAAAAACAGATACTTACCTTGCAGGCATACGGGTTGGCCTCAAGGGAATGATGCCCCCTGCCAAGGGCACACCAATCGCTGCATGGCGCGCCTTTTTGGCGACCTGCCCGCGGGAGAAGCTTTTCTGAGGGTGTTTGTTTCCAGGGACTTATTGGTTTAGGGACTTAAAAAAGTCCCTATAAGTCTCACCTAAACCAAACACAAAGGACTTATTGGGACTTATTGTAATGATTTGGGACTTATCAAATAAGACTCCCAGGGAGGAGCTTATAGGGACTTATCCCGGGCCGGACCTACCCCGCGCCGCCCCGCCTCTCGGTCCAATCGCCGACGCCGCCCCGCCTCTCGGTCCAATCGCCGCCCCGCCTCGGTTCGTTCTGCCTCGGTTCGCCACCCCGCCTCGGTTCGTTCTGCCTCGGTTCGTTGCAGCGGTGCCTCCAATCGCCGGACATGCCCTCTCCTGAGCCTCGTTGCAACGGTGCTTATCCTGTGTGCCGTACGCGTTGGCTGATGACGATCCATGTGAACAACTGTATTATTAGGTGCAACATGGACTTATAAGTCCCTGTAAACAAACAGGTAGGGACTCGGGACTTATAAGTCCCTGTAAACAAACAGGTAGGGACTTATGACTTATAAGTTGGGACTTAAAAAAGTCCTGGGACTTATGAAACAAACGGGGCCTCTGTACTGCTAATAGGTTCGGTTTTTTGTTCGGTTACGCATGAGAAACCGAACTGAACAAAATCAGTTCGGTTAACAGAAGTAAAAACCAAATTTTCCATCACATTTATTAGAAACCAAAAATTTGGTTTGTCGGTTTTGGCTTCGATTCGGTGTATGGTTCGTCGGTTTTTATGCTCACCACTAGTTTAAGGGAGTCCAGACAGTTTGCTTGGCCCACTCTTGCTATCCAGATTTGTAGACTATAATTGAATGACTGATTTTCCACACATCCACAAACATCGACAACTTAGAAGAATCCTTCGATGATAGATAGTCATACTAAGGGAAAAAGAGTTGCTTGCCTATAGCATTAAAGTTGCCTTTATTGCACACAAAGTTGCTAAAAAAAGGTTCGTCGAAACCTATTCATATGAGATCTAGTTTTGAAGAACTCGTCGCGAGAAATCCAATAGTGAAAACGGATCTAAATTCCAACACTTGAATAAAAAAATTATGACTTTTTAAATTTTTTAAAACGTCAATAAATGTATGTGATCTCCTTTTTCGGTCATTCCCACGGGGCACGCGAGACTCCTTCCTTTGCTGACAGGTGCGCTCGCAACTGCGAACGAACGCCGATGCACTCACTAGGCGCATCCATATAAGTATCATGGACCCGACTAGCCGACGCACCTGCCTCCGTTCGCATAAGCGAGCTCTCTCATGTGACCTGGTTCCTCTTTTAGTGCAATTAATTAGTTTTTTCTTTTTTCCAAAAAGCTATATTTTTTAAACCGAGCGTCAGAATGGTGATCCGTTTTCACGGCTTAATTTCCTACAATGAGCTCTTCAAAACTAGATTTCATATGAATTTGACAAACTTTTTTTAACAACTTTGGATAATATTGAGACAACTTTAATGCTATAGGAAAGCAACTTTTTTATTTTTGCCTAGGAAGACTGTCTATTTGATTGATTTTTGTAAAAATGAAAAAATCATAGAAAATATGAAGCACATTTAGTGCTACATACAATTAACTTCATTGCACTATGTGTACCTGTGAATCTTACGAACATTATCTCAACATTCCTATTATTGTTGTTCAATTAAATGTCATTGATGATTAATTGCGTATTATTGATGCTCAATTGCTTACATATATTATGAAATTGCCAAACATTGATATTCGGTTGCCAATTAATGATGATCAATTGCCCATGATTATTGTTTAGTTGCATACAAATACTGTAAAATTGTTCAACTTTCATGTTCAGATGCCTATACTGATGGTGAGTTGCCTACAGTTATTGTTCAGTTGCATATAGATACCATAAAGTACCTATCATTAATGCCTACAGTTATTGTTCAGTTGCATACCTCCGTTCCAAAATATAAGACCTTTTAGAGGTTTCACTAGGAGACTACATACAGAGCAAAATGAGTGAATGTACACTCTAAAATATGTCTATATACATCCGTATGTAGTTTATAGTACAATCTCTAAAAGGTCTTATATTTAGGAACGGAGGGAGTAGATACTATAAATTACCTATCATTAATGCCCAATTACATGTTATTCATAAATAATTACCATAATTGCACTCGAGTATTATAAAAAAATTAGCAATGTATTTTTATGCAACTCCAGTACATTCAACAAGCAATTCGTGGAGTCAAAAAAAACAAGCAATTCGTGTATATTTTTCATCATTATATCTAGAGATTTCAATGATTTTTGCGAGCAAACTATTCAAAAATTAAACAACTTGTGTAGGTTTGCAGGCAACTACCCCTATGAAATTTCGCATTACCCCACGCATCTTGTGATCTATCCTGACTTCTACAACACACGCGATCTAATTAGTCAACACATGCGTGCTCAGTAACATAGGCGTGCATACTATCCTAGAAAAAGAAGTCTCTCATACCATTCATCCCCACATGGTTTTTAAAATTTGAAATAATGATAAATTGGAATAATGATAGATATCCGATAAAAACTTTTTGACACCATAGACAACATATGTCCCTTGATGAAAAACCACGCACGATAGTTTCTTTTCAATAGCACTAAAGTTGTCACAATATCATCCAAAGCTCTAAAAAAATTATCAAAATTTATCCATATGGATATAGTTTTGAAGAGAACCTAACAGTGAAAATGGACCGTCTGAAACTCAGTTTAGAAGTTATAATATTAAAAAAAATGAAAAAATCAAGTGAAAAGACATCATTAAATGCATGCAGTCAACCCATACATTATACGCTACCCGCTTACATTGAAGCGCTACACGCTCCTTTGAGCGAAACAGTGCAGTTGCATTATTAAGTACTCCCTCCGTTCCTAAATATAAGTCTTTTAAGATATTTCACTAAGAGTCTACATACGGAGCAAAATGAATGAACCTGCATTTTAAAGTATGTCTATATACATCCGTATGTAGTCTAGTAGTGGAATCTCTAGAAAGACTTATATTTAGGAACGGAGGGAGTATTTGGCAAGTATCATCGTTCTTTGATAGAACGAACACAGGGGAGGTGGTTTTCGGCACGTTTGTTTCCTGGTCGATAAATTTTTAGGTTAGAGCATCTCCAACAGCTCGTCTAAAGCGTCTTTCATATGTTTAGACGACCAAGGAGCAAAAACGGCCTTCCAACAGCTCGAGTATATGGTCGTGCAAATTTACACATCGTTCAAATCGCGCTCGAGGATGTCCAGCCCTGAAGGATGTGAACCCGTCGTCTATATCCCAACAGAACACCAGGTTCCTCCTTCTCACCGAGAGGAGGAAGAGGCGCGCGGTGCCATCGTGCCGCGCCACCGTCGAGGTACGCCCTTTTGCTGATCTGGATCCAGATGCCGGGGGGAGGGAGCTGCGCTCGGCACGACCACGCTTGGGGAGGAGGGGGAGGGCTGATGCCGTCGTCGCCGTGCTCCGGGCTCGGGGGAGGGGAGGGCGAACGACGCCGCCGCCGTGCTCGGGGGAGGGGGAGGGGAGGGCGGATGTCGCCGCCGCCGCGCTCCGGGCGAGGGGGAGGGGAAGGCAGATGTCTCCCTGCCACGCTCCTGCTCAGGGGATGGGAGGGCGGACGCTGCCGCCCTCGACGCCACGCTCTAGGCGGGAGGGGAGGTCCGCGGGCCGGCCTGGGCGGGGGATGCGCCGGGGGAGGCAGGCCATTTGAGACGTCACGGAGCGGGGAGGGGAGGGGGGCATCGATGGCTACTCTTGCTCCTCTGCTCGAATGGCTCTTGTGTATCGGAATGTGTACGTCTCTTTATGCATGAATGTGTATCTGAATGTGTACGTCTCTTTATGCCTCAATGTGTATCTGAATGTCTGAATGTGTATGTCTATTTATGCCTGAACGTGTATATGCTCGAATAGTTGAATTGATAGTTATAAAATAATATTAAAATATAAGAGAAAGAATATAGACGTTCTATATATAGACGTTTTGGTGTATACCAAAGGATCTTGCTTGTGTATGAGTGCATCTGTTTTCTGCAAAGAGAAAGATACTAGTGTCGTACGTAGTGCTGGTGTGTTACGTACTGGTGTGTGTGTCAGCTGTGGTACAAACCGACAGCTTTGACCCAGGAGAAATCCTCATATACGAAACCTCGACGACACATAGCCATGGGATACCCGGCCCGCCCGGCTCGACCCGTCCCAGCCCGAAAAAGTCCGACCCGACCTGGTCCGACCTTACCCATGGGCCGGGTTTGGACCTGAGATCTAGGTTGGACAGTCAGGCCGGGCTGGGCTTGGGCCTGACATTTTTGCAATTTACGGAAGCGGGCCCAACGATCCGAGGCCCGACGGGATTTCCTCTCATGGGTCGGGCTTGAGCCTCAAATTCAGGCCCGACGACCGGGCCGGGCCGGGCTCGGGCCTAGGTTTTTTTCCATGGGCTTTGTCAGGCCTGGCCCGGCCCGAGGTATGGTCAGGTATGTGTCACGAGGTATGCCGTTGGAGTTTCCCTTAAAACAAGTATTCCCTCCGGTCCTTTCTAGTCTGCACATAAGTTTTGTCCGAAGTCAAAGTATCTCTACTTTGACCAAACTTATAGAAAAAATTACCAACATTCATCATGCCAAATCAATATTGTTAGATTTTTTACGAAATAGTTTCACAATGTATATATTTGGTATTGTAGATATTGATTTTTTTAAATATAAATTTGGTCAAACTTTGCAAAGTTTGACTTGACTAAAATCTAATACGCGGAGTAAAAAGGATCGAGGGAGTACAATAAGTTCATGTAACCAGGCTATATGATTTTAAATATTGTTTTTTTCTGACATAAAAGAATGAGAAGAGGAGCACGCTGAACGCGATGCAGCACCCGCTTCAGGTATTATGTAAGAGTAGAAGATGGACCATGTATTAATAAAATAACAAATTTTTATATCTAATTATTGTATTTATCGACTATAAACATGACTATAGTCTACAGAAAACATGTCAAAATCCTATAGCCATCAGCAGATTGTACAATAGAGCTGAGTCAGCTCGCTATAAAGAATAAAGTAATATATTTTTGCTTAGTTGAAGAAGAGATAGAAGGAGAGAGAAGGTAAGCGGACTTTAGTTAAGAGCCAGCTCTAACACGTGCTCCTAGGCACTTTGTGAGAATGAAATGTGAGTCATATAATAAATAAATAGTACACTTATCTAAGGGCATCTCCAATGATTGTATGATCATCGTTGGTAAAATTGCCATATAGATGATATTGATGACATGGTGCATAATAAAAGAAGAAAGAGAATGAAACCGTATGAACTTGAAGCAACGGTTCACACACAAGCTCCGAGGCAAGCATGGTTATTTCTTCCATGTTTAGTGGACTCGCTTAGTTATTTTACATACGATTAACATATACTTCATTGAAGAGCTTGTATGATGTACAGTTGGTTGTTGATGTAGACACTTATACCAACAATTGAACATACGGATGGTTGAAGATGCTCTAACCAACTATTGTACATGTTAGCTATAAGATGAGCTATAGGTGACATGACATGAGCTTACAGCCGACAACCGGCTCTACTATTGTCGTTGCTCTAACCGGCAACGGGGGCAGACCGGCAGAGAACATGGGGTGGTGCTGGATATGACTACCACTGTCCTTGCTCTAATCGGCAACGGGGGCAGACCGTCAGAGAACATGGGGTGGTGCTGGATATGATAAAACCAACAATCTCGTTTTCATGCTCTGCCCAAATATAATATTTTCTCTGTACCTAAATACCTGTTATTGAGAAAAAACTAGTACAAGTTTCTCTGGCTACAATATTATGGTATAGATGAAGTACATACAACAACTACGTATCATTGTTCTTTGGTAGAACGAACACAGAGGAGGTGGTTTTCTGCACGTTTGTTTCCTGATCGAGAAATTTCTGGGTTACCTATACAGCTTTGACCCAGGAGAAATCCTCATATATACGAAACCTCGGCGACGCAGATCGATGCATACAACGGCGAGGTGGGTGAGCCGAGTGGCATGGCAGTGCGTACGTACCTGGTAAGCGGAGGAGCCGGTGCCGAAGACGAACCCCGTGGGGAAGTCGCCCCTGGTGATCGCCGCCGCGGACGCCGGAGGCGCGACGGCGACGACAAGGAGGAGGAGAAGGACGACGCAGGAGAGCGCCCTCGTCGCCGGCAACCAGCTCATCTCGCCTATAGACCGTTAGCTAGCTACTGTCGAGTGGACGGCCACCGCGGTGTCGGTGGCGAGTTATGTAGGGGCATGGACGAGCAGGGCGGGCGCCAGCCGGCAGGACACCGCTGCATTCACTGATGCATGCACCGCCACGCGGCCGACGTCAAAGCTTGACACTTCGCCCTCCGGGCGCGGCACGTGGCGCCATCAATGCGATGTACTCTACTCTAGCTTTGAAAAATTGCGAGCGTGTTTGGCGTGTGATGCTGTTGGACCCGCGGGGTACGGCCGGCTGTCGGGAGAAAAGGAATCTTGCTTCGCTAGGCATCTACAACCAACAACCACCAACGCCGCACAAAAATTTACTTCTTCATAACCGGATGCATCTGAACCAAATACTTAAATTATATACTCCCTTCGTTTTCAAATATAAAATATTTTAAATTTTTTACTATGAATTATATACGAAGCAAAATGAGTAAATATATATTTTAAAATATGTTTATATACATTTGTATGTAGTTTAAAGTGTAATTTTTTTTAAAATTATATCTAAAAACGGAGGGAGTAGCTATTAGCACATGCAAGGTACCACCCTATTTTTAAATATAAATCTTTCTATAGATTAAATAAAAAATTACATACATATCTAAATAAATGAATTTATATTTTAAATTATATCTATATACATCTGTATGTAATCTTATGATGAACCTTTAAAAAGATTATATTAAGAAACGAATATAGTACTTACGTTGCTAAACACATATCATCATACTATCAAAAATTAACATGCTCTATCGACTACAAATTAAACGAACGATGATCAGAGAAGTTCATCTACGAACGGCTTTGCACTTGTCTTTACTCTTTTTCTCGTCCTTGCGATAGTAGCAATCTAAGATGTAAACATTGTTTATCTTTTTGCCCTAATAAAATTTAGAATTGATCTTATTTAAAAAAAATGAATTTAACTTTTTTGGTGACGCCAACAATCGTGGTGTCTGGCTTGCGTGAAAGACACCAAGGTCCCTGGCATCTGGTACGAGCTACCATGACTGGCCGATCCTTTGAGTCTCTGACGTGGTTTGGTACTAGACGTCAGGGACCCTGACCCTGACGTGTGGTACCAAACGCCATGAACCTTGACGTCTGGATCAACGGCGGAGCTATGTAGGCTCCTGGGGGCTGTGCCTCCCAACATTGAACCAGTTTGTGAAGAAAAAAAATGTGAAGGCTTAGATGAGATTTTTTTAGCTTTTGCCCCCCCCCAAACCCTTGTATTTTACGTTTCGTCCCCCATCTATTTTTGTCTAGCTCCGCCAATGGTCTGGATGGCGTGGCATATATTATCAAAAAAATAATTGTGTGAACTGCTGGGACCATATGCCAATGTCTCTGACGTTTGATATCAGACGACACGATCCTTAGTGTCTGGTCCTTTGCCACGTCAGAAACTCAACGGGTCAGCCGGTCATGCCAACCCGTACCAGACGTCAAAGACCTTGACGTCTCCCGTGCAAACCACACGCTAAGGATGTTAATATCATAAAAAAATTAGATTTGATTTTTTAAAATAAAATTAATTTTGAAATTTGTTAGGGTAAAAGATTAAAACAAAAAATTATGCGATGTAGACTGGATCGAGATAGATATGCTCACTGTCGTGGTTCTCTGATTCGTCGATGTCCTTGTTTTTCTCCTCTTGAATGACAGTGTGGACATGATAACATTTGCGATCCTAGCGACACTTGTCTCTGCATTTGGTATCAGATGCGAGGATCCTTAGCGTCTAGCCATTTGCACGTCAGAGACTCAATGGATCAGTCGGTCATGCCAGTCCATACTAAACGTCAAAGATCTTGACGTCTACCATGCTAACCTGACGTCAACTATGTTAGCATCATTAAAAAAAATAGATTTGATTTTTTTTAAATAAGATCAATTTTAAATTTTGTTAGGACAAAAAATCAAAACAAAAAAATGTTTTTCTCAGTGTCGTGGTTGTCTGATTCGTCGATGTCCTTATTTTTCTCCTCTTGAATGGCAGTCTGGACATGGCACAGACTTCCGGCAAAATTGACAAAAATGACCCCTCGGGCGAAAGAACTCACGGATTGACCCCTCGGGGGAAATAATTCACCGGCCTGACCCTTTTGTGTGGCGCCCGACACCTAGGCGCCACACTGTACTCTGTGACGCCTAGAGGTTCGGCGCCACACCCCGGACCACGTGGCAGGGAGGGGCCCATCCCCCAGGCAGTGTGACGCCTAAGCCTCAGGCGTCACACATTGTAATGTGTGGCGCCTAACGCTTAGGCGCCACACATTGACTTATACAGCCACGGGCCAGCCCCCCTCCCCACCCCCTCCCCACCCCCTCCCTCATTCCCCTCCCCCAGCCCCTCTCCCAGCCACTGCCCCCTCCCTCAAATCCTTCTCTACATCAGCACATCTGAAGGTTTGGACCGGGCATTTGTTGTCCAATCACTCCCCTAAGGTAATCCCCACCTCTCCCCTCATTCTCATCCAAAGGAAAATCTTTTGTGTTCTTTTTTTTGCAAATTTGAGGAAACCCTAGTTTTTCATGAAATGTGGGATGTATATGATATTGTTTTATTTGTTTGTATGTTAGGATAAGTGGTATGATGGGGTTAGGATTAGGGTTGTTTGGATGTGTGCATTTTAGGGTTAGGCTAGGGTTAGGTTATGGTTATGCTAGGGTTAGGGATGTTTGGTTGTGTTAGGGTTATGATGGGGTTAGGGTTATTTGGAAGTTAGGCAAGGGTTATTGTAATTGTATGATTGCTCATAAAAAAGGTTGTATGTTTTCTTGTTTAGGTATGGGAAGAACATGTGTTTATGTTCATCACGTGGACAAGGATGCCTTTTTAAAAGGCAATATTGATCCGGACCCGGATGAGCTTGACATGGTGTTCGATTTGTGTCCTAGCTATGGTGAATTGTTGGAACAAGTCCGAAAGGATTTGAATTGGATGGACCCTAGTGATGTGGTTGAGTTTGATGGTAGGCATAATGTGGGATTCGGAATGCACATTCGTTGGAAGACCATGCGTGTCAACTCCGAGCAACGTTGGCTTGCATACAAGGATACGGTGGCCGAATCACTAGACAAGGCTCTAGAGTTATTTGCCATAAAAACAAATGTTCCTAACTTGTTGGATTTGAACCGGGTTGCCTCTTCGATTGTTGAAGCTATTCCTGCAACCATCAACGAAGAGGCCAACATTGAACCTCTTTCTTGTGTCTATGAGGCTAACGAAGAGGTCAACATTGAACATGAACCATTGGTAGAGGCTAATTATGAGCACGATGATGATGGTAATGTTCTTCATGACAACAATCTTGGTGATTTGGACAAATATAATTTGCAAGAGACAATGGACCATTCCATTCCGTACTCACGTGGCTATGCCTCTGAGTCTGATGATGAGGGTCCCGATGAAGAAGTTGATGAAGAAGGGTCACGACAAAGGAGGTTGAAGCTTTCACGAATGTATTAAAGCGTGATCACCGGACACCATTGTTCGAGGATCTTAACCTTGCGGATGAAGCCGTGGTTGATGGAGGCGAAGGCATATTGTTTGGAGTTAGGCCACCTTCTCATCGGGACACACATGGGAAGAATATTATTTTGCCGGGGTCAAAGTTCGAAACATTCTTTGAACTGAAGATGTGGTTGGATGAATATTATGTTACGCATTATAGGCCACACAAAGTTGTTCATTCAAACATGAAGCTGCGTTACACGGTTGCATGTGAGGATAGAGGTTGTCCTTGGATTGTCCGTGCAAGACCATGGAAAGGAGGGCCAGGATGGAACATTGTCAGTTGTATGCCTCACATGTGTCGAGGCAAGAGGGTTGATGGTGCCCTATCGTCGCAAAGCCATAGACAACAAACCTCCGAGTTCATCACTTATAGGCTTTCCAACTCCATCTCCTCTCTTCCTACAATGAGCATAAAAAGCGTACAAGACCTTGTGAAAGCCCTCTTTCACTACGAGGTGAAATATGGTAAGGCATGGAAAGCAAAGCAAGCCGCATTCAAGATGTTGTATGGTGATTGGGAGGAAGCATACAACCGCATACCTAGGTTGTTGGGAGCTATTGCCCACACTAACCCGGACATGGTTCATGTGGTCGAGCCGTATGGGGAGAAAACAAGGATTAAGAATGGAAATAGGGTTCGCGTATTTGGCCGTGCATTTTGGGCATTTGATCAATGTGTGAGGGCTTTCCAGCACTGTCGTCCTGTCATCTCCATCGATGGCACGTTTTTGACCGGACAATTCAAGGGCACTTTGTTGGTTGCAGTAGCAAGTGATGCCAATAACCGGTTGATGCCTTTGGCTTTTGCTTTGGTTGAGGCACAGAACAATGTTAACTGGGAATGGTTCTTGCATATTTTGAGAACCAAAGTATTACCGTTTGAGAGGGAAATATGTGTCATATCGGATCGTCATCAAGGCATACTTAACGCGGTTGACATTGTCATTCCCGGCCATGCTCCTTTACATCATCGATGGTGCATGAGGCATTTCTGTGCAAACTTCTACCGGGCATGTGGTAGCAAGGAGTTGGCGGATGATCTTCAAGATTGTTGTCAAGCATTTTCTGACAAACGATTTGCAAGATTGTACAATGCTTTGCTTGTAAACAAAAAACTTGATGCAGGTGGGCTTGAGTTTCTTAACAGGCACATTGAACTTCGGGCCAAGTGGGCACGAGCTTATGACGAAGATGGCCGAAGATATGGTCAAATGACCAGTAACATGGCAGAATGCTTCAACCGGGTGTTGAAGGGTGTCCGTGCGCTGCCGGTGACGGCAATAGTTCAATACACATTCGACAAGTTGAGAGCATACTTTCTAAAGTACTCGCAAGTAACAGATGATCAGATTGCGGGAGAGAACAAGGAAAAGTATAAGTACCAGTTTCCACCAAAGGTTGACAAATGGATGGTATTTCAATCACGGAAGGCTGACTCCCAAACGGCTACCCTGTACAACAACGAGGATTGGACATACGAAGTGAATGAGCCCGGAGGAACGACAAACGATGGCCAACAACATGGAAACAGGGCGTTCAAGGTTTCTTTATCCTTGTGTGATTGCTCTTGTGGGAGGCCAAGGTTGCTTCATCTCGCATGCTCGCATTTGTACACGGCAACTCGCAGTAGGAATGTGGACGTCAACCATCCACTAACCGTGAGGGAGTCCGAGTTCTAGATCATGACCACGAAGCATACATGGGCTCCTAGATTTGAACCATACTTTGACCAATCACAATGGCCGGAGTATCATGGAGTACAACTATGGCCCAACCCAGAGTGGAAGGTTGTGAAACTGGGAAGACGAAAGACAAATCGTTTTAGAGGAGACATGGATGGATGGGGCCATGGTGGTGGCAGAGAAATGGGGAACAACTAATTCCAAGAGCCTACTGAGAGATCACAATGTGGATATTGCGGTGTAACAGGGCACAACAGAAGAAGGTGTACGACGTGAAAGAAGAAGTCCAAAAACAATGATTCCAGGTCAAGCCAACCAAGTCCTAGCCAACCAAGTCCTAGCCAACCAAGTTCAAGCCAACAAGGGACGGGTCAAGGAAGCACGAGCCAACAAGGGACGGGTCAAGGAAGCACGAGCCAACAAGGGACGGGTCAAGCAAGCACGACCCAACAAGTTCCTACTCAACAGGTTCCTAGCCGACTTGGGCTTACTAGAGGACGTGGTGCTAGAGGAAGTGGTGGTGGTAGAGGCAGGGGTGCTGCTAGAGGCAGGGGTGGGATAGGTCGTGGTGGTGCTAGAGGCAGGGGTGGGATAGGTGGTGGTGCTGCTAGAGGCAGTGGTGGGATAGGTGGTGGACTTACTAGGACTGGTATGCGTGGATACCTACGAGGACCATTTCCGTATGTCACATATTTCACTTATCTTTATCATGTTGTTTTTTATGCTCCTTTGTGTGTTATTTTACTAATTATGAGCTTTGATGCCTGTTTTGTAGGTATGGTCGCTTCTCAACCGAACAAGGCAAAAGCGGAGTGGGGGGAGGAGAAGGATGCAGCCAGTGAGGAGCAGCTGTTGATGGAGAGGGCTACAAAGATGTTGAGAGAGGAGGATGCAGTGGAAGCGCGAAAGAAGAAGGATGAGGAGCATAAGGAAAAGATGGATGAGGACTGGCAAATGTTCCTTGAGCATAAGCGATATGAGGCTAGGATAAAGGAGAATGACAGGAAGACGCTAGAGAAACGTAAAAAGAATATGAAGCTAACTTTAAGAAGATGTGGGCAGAGGCCGCAACAAAGAGAGAGAGGGAGCATCAACGCTTCACGGGGAGGGTTAAGGAAGAGGCTTCAAAAATGCGCAAAAGGGAAGAGGAAGAGGAAGAAGAGAGGAAGAAGAAGAAGGGTAAGGGGCCTTGCTCGACCCAATAGAGCCGGATGCTTCTATTCTATGTGTTGTTGAACCTTGTTTGGTTCCGCGCTTTATTACTATGAAACTCCACTATGTATGCACTTTTGGACGTATGTTACTTCAAGAACCGTATGTATGTTTGAACTCCACCACCACTACTATGCGCTTTGTGTTGTATGTTTTAAGTATGTATTTGAACTCCTCCACCACTACTATGTGTTGTATATTTGTGATGTATATTTGAACTCCTCCACCACTACTATGCAGTTTTCAGCATGACAGAATGAGCCTTAGGCGCCACACAATTGAAAACCTACTGGCATCGAAAATGCACACTTTCTGTTCCTCTATTTCACATGTGTGGCACCTAAGCCTAAGGCGCCACACCTCACATGTGTGGAGCCTAAGGCTTATGCGCCACACATGTGAAACAGAGTAACCTGGCTAGTCTTAGTTTCACTTTGTTCTAATTTTTCTCTTAGTTTCACTATGTTGGTCTTAGTTTCACTATGTTGGTCTTAGTTTCACTATGTTGGTCTTAGTTTCACTTTGTTCTCATTTTTCTCTTAGTTTCACTTTGTTCTCTGTTTCATCAAGACTTTGTTTCATTATCCTTGCTGAAATTAAGATAGAACTTGCTCATACAACTTCGTGAAATCTACTGAGTCCAACGTGGATGTTTTCCTTTTCCATCACTGGCTTCTTCTGCTGCCTTGGCCGCACGAGCTCTTTCTCTCTTTCTCTCCCTCTCAGCTTCACGGGCTTGTTCCCACTGTCTGTAAACCTCCTCCAGCCCTAGTTTATCTTCTTGGTTTTTCCTTATCATCTCATCAAGAAAAGCCCTCTGCTCCACACAGTACTCTTGCCACTCTTTCTTCTGCGTTGCTTTCTCCTCTGCTTCAGCCTTCTCCCAGCGCTCTTCCAAGTCCCAGCTAGCCCATGCACGGCGACCTCTTTCACGAATCTCGGTCACCGCCCAGTCCGGCATTTCCGTGTCAATCCAACGATAGTACATGCAGAGAGGAGGAGGAGACTACGAGGAAGATCAGATTCAAGTAAACAAAAATATCACATAAACAATAATCTGGATGACTTGAGCATACCGGAGGACTGATGTACGCAGAAATACATTCGGGTGGATCAGATTCATAATTGGCGCACATGAAAAACTTCATGCCCAACCAATCTGAAAAATCCTCCACCTCCTTCACCTTGCAGAGATCACCGCACCAACATTGAACTGCTTCCACACCCCGAGGTAAACTTGCACTCTTCATTTTCTTAGGCCTGATGCTTTGATCCGAGCAAGGCAAACTCATATTGACTAAAGCGGTGGTAGTGTTCTCAAGCTAGGGTGGATGACAAAGGAAGGCAGTCCAATGCCTCCTTTTATAGACCGGACGAGGGAAAGGTGGCGGGAACGAAGGAGGGAAAGGTGGCGGGAAAGGAAACATGGAAATTTAGGCGGGAACGGAGGAGGGAATGGTGGCGGGAAAGACGTCATGGAAATTTAGGCGGGAACGGAGGAGGGAAAGGTGGCGGGAAAGGAAACGTGGAAATTTTGGCGGGAACAGAGGAGCCAAAGGTGGCGGGAAAGAAGACGTGGAAATTTTGGCGGGAACGGAGGAGGGAAATGTGGCGGGAAATAGTGGGCTTTGAGATTCCAGCAGGTTTTCACATGTGTGGCACCTAAGGCTTAGGCGCCACACATGTGAAAACCTGCTGGAATCTGAATTTAGACAGCAATACAACAATTTTGACAGCATCAAGTGCAACAGCATCATCATATATGTACACTACATTTCTGACAGCATCAAGTGCAACAAGTGAAATCATCATATATCAAGGAATCATCAAGTGCAACAATTATTGACATCATCATCATAGCCAACAACTAAATGGTTCACAACAAGTGCAACAACAACTAAATGGTTCACAACTCGAAATAGTTCACAACAAAAGTAAATAGTTCACAACACAAGTGCAACACCAACTCCAAATCACTTGGGGCCTCGTCCCCTCTTGGATACTAGCTTCTTCCTTCTCGCAACCACAAATTGCTCCGGGTCATCCAACTCATCGTCATCGTCATCCTCAACCTCATCGTCCATGTTTCTCATCCTTGACAAACGAGAGCCCTCGGCCACCGTATTCTTTCCTTTCGCATAATCATCTGGTGAGTACCGCTTAAATTCCTTCCTGGGCTTCAACATGTAAGCGGAGCGTTGGAGAGCCTTCAACGTCATGTTGTCCGCAGCCTAATACATATGAAGGTTGAAAGTTCAAATTTGAAGGTTCAGAGCTGAAGGTTGAAAGTGCAAATTGTATGGCTATGTCATACCTCTGGAGTGTCAACATCATCCTCTACAGTATTTCTTTGGGTATTAGCCGCCGAGGTAATGTCACCATCATCCATACGAGCGCCCGAAGAAGCTGAATCGTCAAGAGTATTTCTTTCGGATGAACCGGATCTCGAAGGTGAAACATATTCAGGGTCAGGGCAACCTAAAATGTTGGATAGGCACCGTAACTTCTGGCCCTGTTCCTGTTAGATTCAAATATGAATGACATATATTAGGTAACCTATAATGTTGCATTCGTGGGCAAAATAATAATAATGACACATCACCTTTATGAATAGACGAAGTGCAGATTCTCCCTTTTTTCCTCCAGCAGTGTTATCTAGAATATCTTCGGACTCATCAGCTTGTTTCTTGACCTCTTTGCGCTATGATCACAAGACAATGACAACAAATAAGTGCAAGTGAATAGGTCCACTAGAATTCATAATTTACATAGGGGAGCACACATACCACAAAGTTCAGGACAGGGGCGAAGGAAGTTTGGTACCCTTC
This sequence comes from Hordeum vulgare subsp. vulgare, assembly GCF_904849725.1. Lineage (NCBI taxonomy): Eukaryota > Viridiplantae > Streptophyta > Magnoliopsida > Poales > Poaceae > Hordeum > Hordeum vulgare. The sequence goes on from NC_058522.1 coordinate 490,684,742, forward strand.
GCGAATCAACTTGTTGTAACGGCCTTGGGCAAGTGCATCGTACTCAGTGGGTTCTTCCAATATGCCCTCCTCGTAAGCCGGCGGACAAATCTCGACACGAGTACTCTCGTAAAACCATCTTAAGTAGTTGCTGAACGCAAGAGGACAATGATGGCGGTACTGGGTTCGTCGTATGCTCGAAGCTGCCTGCACACTTTGCTCGAACATAACGACATAGCTCTTATGATGCTTCTGCCAATCCTTGATTTTTCGCTGCCTCCTCCTATCCAACCTGCTTTTAACAAAAGACATCAGCAGCTCGCTCAACACTAAGAACAAAACTAATCAGTACTTTTTTTTTACCTGTGAAGCTGTGTGTCCGTGTCCACCCACTCCGGCGGGTGTGGCTGAAAGTACCCAAATTGACGCATCACAAGATGCGGGAGATGAAACTCAACCGCCCAATTGCACATTAGGGGTCAACGCATTAGCCAAAGATGTCTTTCCTGCAGGCATAGTGGATTCAGGTCGAACGTGTGTGCATCACCAAAGTTTTGCCCGACACCATATGGCTCCCATTCAACCTACAACACAAGATGAAAAGCACAATTCATTTTACTCACAACATAGAAGCTGGAAGTCAACTCTGAAACAATCTTACCTGCTCGGGGGTAAGCGAATCCATCTCGTTGGTGTATTGCTTGTACAATAGGTTAACTTCGCTTGCCACCTCCGATACCAAGTCCCACTTGTAAGCCCATGTAGGTTGTCGTACAGAGTTGCCGTGGTCATCCCAGGTATTCCACTGTGAGCTTTTAGGGCGTCCAACAGGTAGGCGTTTCCAGCTCCATGCTGAAAGTAGGAGCATACAACCACCAACTCCACCGTCCTTTGTCGTCCTGCGACAAGCATCGTCCAACTACAAGTAACAACAAACATGCATCAGTTTAGCAGAAAAAGATAACAGAGAGTACTTAATACTAACAATTTATTACCTGCCGATACAAGTAAGCCAGTGCGGCCGAGCCCCAGCTGAACTTGTTGTCGAAAATAGTCAACGCCTTCAGCCACATCCATGGAGCATTCTTGCCTGTGCCGTCAGCAAAGATAGTCCTAGAGATGACGTACCACATGTAGACGTGAGCATACCTCTGGATCACCTCGTCATCTGCGTCCTCAGGACAATGAGCAAAGTTGGCGGCAATCCAAGTGAAAGTGGCGCCGACAGGGACTCTATCTTTCTTCCCTCCATCTTCTACCTCCGGCTCCTGCAGCGACATACCAATAAGAGCCTCCATTTGTGTCGCCATCCCTCAGAATCAGTGCTCATACATAGTGGCTTCCCCTCGATCGGAAGAGCGGTGATCATGGAAACATCTTGAAGAGTAACCGTCATCTCTCCGGTCCGGAGGTGAAAACTATGTGTCTCCGGCCTCCAACGATCAATGAGTGCTGTGACTGTCGCAGTGTTCAGATTGGGAGTTGACCGACTCACAAGCTGCACGAATGGAAGGAGTCCCGTCATCTCGATGTACGGGGTGTACCGCTCATCATAGTGCATTACAGAGGATGCCCCATGAGACCGGATCTTCAAGGGCGTAAGCTCCTGCAAACATATAGGAGAAGAAGATATCAAGTGCTTATTACATTTTCAAAAAATTACTCATCTACTAATCATTTTCTACTTACCATCTTCTTCTCCGACATGAAATAGGCCCGGTGTTCAACGTCATAAACATTATTCAGAAGCCACACCATCCTACAAATCATAAATTATTACTCATATACTAACTAATATTCAAATAAGACTCATATTCAAAAAATTACACCATCCTACAATCCTAAGAACTACTACTAATACTAACTATACTCATATGAACTACTACTAATACTAACTACTATGAACTACTACTAATACTCATATTCAAATAAGACTCATATACTCATATGAACTACTACTAATACTAACTACTATGAACTACTACTAATACTCATATTCAAATAAGACTCATATACTCATATGAACTACTACTAATACTAACTACTATGAACTACTACTAATACTCATATTCAAATAAGACTCATATACTCATATGAACTACTACTAATACTAACTACTATGAACTACTACTAATACTCATATTCAAATAAGACTCATATACTCATATGAACTACTACTAATACTAACTACTACTACTAACTACTACTACTACTAACTACTCATATACTCAACCAAAACCAAAACCTAATACAATTTCTATACCTACTACTACTACTAACTACTACTACTACTAACTACTAACTACTCATGTACTCAACCAAATCCTAACTCATATCCTAACTAGTCAAATCCTAAGAACCTACTCAAATCAATCTACTCAACCAAAACCTAATACAATTGGATAGAAGGATGGGAAAGGGAAGGGATAGGGGAGGACATTACCTTGGGGGATCAATCCAAGGAAGAAATCCCCAGATCTGAAGGAGATGGGGGAGGGGATTTAGGGAGGGGATGAGAGCCGGCCGCAGTGGCAGTTTCTGTTTGAATGAGGGAGGGGTGGGGAGGGGGTGGGGAGGGGGGCTGGCCCGTGGCTGTATAAGTCAATGTGTGGCGCCTAAGCGTTAGGCGCCACACATTACAATGTGTGACGCCTGAGGCTTAGGCGTCACACTGCCCGGGGGTGGGCCCCTCCCTGCCACGTGGTCGGGGGGTGTCGCACCGAACCTCTAGGCGTCACACAGTACAGTGTGGCGCCTAGGTGTCGGGCGCCACACAAAAGGGTCAGGCCGGTGAATTATTTCCCCCGAGGGGTCAATCCGTGAGTTCTTTCGCTGCAGGGGTCATTTTTGTCAATTTTGCCCAGACTTCCCGGGTTTGCTAGATAGTCATAGCAGGGGATCCAGCATTTCCTTCTTTCTCGCTCTTGCTTATTCCGGTAATGGGTGTGTGATTTTCATAGCAGCCACCTCACCGAGTAAACTTTGTTAGACCGGGCATTTTGAATACAGACTCGTAAATATGTCTATACGTTGTAACAAAAAACTATTAAATTATGCACGTGTGATAGATATATAAGAAGTCTAAATCAAATGCCAAGCTTGTAGTCGGAGTCCTCTAGGAGAGTTGTTAGGTGATTTTGAACTCGTCCCCTCCCTGCTGCCCGTGCCTCCCCTCGCAGCCCGCGGGATGGTTACCACTGGCGCGGCCGTCTCTTGCGGGCGCGCGGCCCCGCCCTTGCAACCGGCTCCCATCCTGTGCATCTCCCCATTCGCTGTCCCTTGGGCGGACCTGGCTGAGGAAGATGGCCGCGTCTGTGTTGATGCCCGCCGTTGGTCCTCGGATGGTGCCGCCACCTCGTCTGGCCCTCCCGTTCCCCTCATCTCCTGACCCAGGCCCACCTCCCTTCTGGTTCCGCATGGGCGCCGGTTGTTCCCACTGCGTCCTCGTGGGCCAACCCTATCGATGATGTCGTGGGCTTCGGTCGGGTCGAGGCAGCGGTGTCCCCCTCCCCCTCGTGTTTGGAGACTTCCTATGCGCAGTGCGAACCTGCCTACCTCGATGGAGTCGTGCTCCACGTCGGTCTTCCCCCTCGTCGTCCCCTGCTCCACTCCTCGTACCACCGCCGGCGCCCCCGCGTTGCATTGTCGTCGCAGTTTCCCGACCGCGAGATGCCTCTGTGCTTCCCCAGCCTGGCCTTCTGCTTGCCCTCGGTGCCTCGCCCTCCGGTAGGGTGGCCTCGTAGGCTCTGGCTACAGTGGCTACCTAGCCGGCGGTGGCGGCGCTGCCTAGGGCTAGTGCGCTGTGACCGTCGACCGTCGAGGGAGGGGATCTGCGTTGCGGGCCGACTCTGGCCTATGGCGTGGGCCGCCGCGGTGGGTCGTGGGTCAGCCTCCAAGCAAGGCGGCGAAATGGTGCAGCGAGCTGGGTCGGCTTGGAGGTGCAGTGGGCTTCTCCTGCAGCCCGCGTGGCCCTAGGCCTCGCCAATCAGGCCTGGTGGCTCGCCCGGAAGATCCGGACTATTGGGTCTCGATCCAGTGGGGATCGGTCGATCCGCGGCTGGGGTGGCCCGCGTTTAGGGCAGATGTGAAGCGCTCGCGATCTTCTGCCGCCCACTCCCTCGTCCGCTCCATCTCCCCTCGGTGTCGCCACCCCTTCTCCATGCTCCGCCTCCCCGCCCCTGCTCCCAGCCAGAGTCGACCTCGCCTTCCTCTCCGACTCACTTCCCTACCCCTCTTTCCTACCGCGACACCCTTATGGCCCGCGAGTCCGGCGACGGCCAGCCGTGCCCCAAGCGCTCGCTTCTTGCTAGCTCCGGTGAGGCTCGGCCCTCGTCCATGGCTTGTCCCTCCCGGCGCGAGCTCTCCTCCGACACCTACCCTCACTCGTCATTGCACCGTCCTCCGCCACCTCGGGACCCTGAGCATGACCCCCACCTCCCGCTGTCTGGTTCCCCGGGAGACCGTCGCCGGCTGGTGGCTGAGCGCCGATGGGATGAGAACCACGCCCGGGAGGATGTGTGATAGCCTGGCTTATTAGGGATGATAGACTACTCATATCAGTAAGGAATTCCTTCTTTTCCGAAAGCCCATTGGAATAGAACTCCCAGGTTAAGTGTCTCGGCTTGGAGTAGTTCTACGATGGGTGACCGATCGGAATTTGGTCCCGGGTGCGCTTGAGTGAGGACAAAGTGCGCAAAAAAGACTAGTATTGATATGTGGGACCAGTCTAGATCCCGCCAGGAGTAACGAGCGTTGACGGTGTGTCCGGGGCGTTACAAGTTGGTATCAGAGCCAGGTTCTTGCGGTTACATAGATGTTTGCGAACGGGTATGTAGTCATGTTGTTCATGACGTTTGTGATCCGTCGTGGCACACGGCATGGCACATGTACTAGACTGGACGCACAGACGTTTGTGCTAAGAGGGAACACTCGTGTGGCTCGACGAGGACGTCAGTTTCTCTGAGTGATGGTGTATGTGATAGTCTGGCTTATTAGGGATGATAGACTACTCATATCAATAAGCAATTCCTTCTTTTCCGAGAGCCCATTGGAATAGAACTCCCAGGTTAAGCGTGTTCGGCTTGGGGTAGTTCTAGGATGGATGGCCGCATGGCAATCGGGTGCGCATGAGTGAGGACAAAGTATGCAGAAAAGACTAGTATTGATATGTGAGGGCCAGTCTAGATCCCGCTAGGAGTAACGAGCGTCGGCGGTGTGTCCGGGGCGTTAAAGGATGACCTATCTCGGGAGCTGGTGTCCCGACCCGCTGGCCCATTCCGTGCTGGGGGGGGGCTCCTCGTCCTGGCGCGACCTTCGCCCCAACCGTTCGGCTCGAGATGACCCTCGGGTCCGTCCCCGATCCCCGGATGCTACTCCTCGGTTCGCTTATGGGAGCTCTCGCGATGCTCGGGGCGAGTCCCGTCCGTCGAGGTCCGACCCCCGTTCTAGCGCCGCGAGGAGTCCAGTACTTGTGATGCTCGGTACTCGCCGCCCCGTCCGCCAGGAGTAACGAGCATCGGCGGTGTGTCGGGGGCGTTACAGGATGACCTATGCCGGGAGCTGGTGTCCCGACCTGCTGGCACATCCCGTGCTGGGGGGCTCCTCATCCTGGCGCGACCTTGGCCCCGACCGTTCGGCTCGGGATGAACCTCGGGTCCGTCCCCGGTCCCCGGATGCCCCTGCTCGGTCCGCTTATGGGAGCTCTCGCGATGCTCGGGCCGAGTCCCGTCCGTCGAGGTTCGACGCCCCGCTCTAGCGCCGCGAGGAGTCCGGTCCTTGGGATGCTCGGTACTCATCGCCCCGTCCGCCCCTTGACATCTCGGGTGCCACGGCTCTCCCCAAGAAGAAGAAAAGCAAGAAGAAGAAGACTCCTAGGGTGGTTGCAGGTCCCGCTACTGTAGGGATGCCGGAGCAGGAGGCTCCGGCGTCTCCTAACTCTATAGTACGTCGCCCTAGGTCTCATGAAGGAACGATCTGCATGAACCGTGGTTGTGCGGGTCACTTCCTAATCTTAGACCATACAACAATCGTAAACTCATGTTTCGATCTAAACAACGTGACTTCATTGGATATAGTGCCCAACATAAAGGTGAAAATGCCTAGGTGTGTCTACTGGGCGGGCATATATCTCCCGTGATGTTGTCTTTGATGAGACTAAGTTTTCCTTCGCTGTTCTTCATCCTAATGTCGGTGCCTTACTCCGCTAAGAAATTTTGCTTCTACCTTCTTCTCTCACTGGGTCTGATCAAAGGGGGGATGATAATTGTGTTGATCAATCATTGACTAATCCTCATAACCATGTGTATGAGTTCTGTGGTGATGCAGCAGAAGAAATTGCAGGTGAAACTAGTGAAGAAATCACTCCAAAAGCTCAAGAAATCAGTACCAATGGGCATTATTTCATCTATCCGCAGCTGGGAAGCAAATCCTCCTCGGGATAGCCGCTGCAGCACCTGCCCAGGCGATCCTCCTTGGAAATTGAGCTGCTGCATGCGCCAGAAACCACATCTCCCACTAGGTGCAGAGGCGACAACTCCTCAGGCGACATGCGGCGTGTGACGGCCTGCTGCCTCTTGAGCTTGCGTTGGTTTTTCCCTTGAAGAGGAAGTAGTGATGCAGCACAGGAGCAGTAAGTATTTCCCTCAGTTTGAGAACCAAGGTATCAATGCAGTAGGAGAATCAAGCCAAGTGTCCAGAGTACCTGCGCAAACACAAACGAGCTTGCACCCAACGCTATAAAGGGGTTGTCAATCCCTTCAAGATTGATTGCAAAGTGAGATCTGAAGGCAGAAAGTGCAACGAAGTAAAAGTGTAAGACTGAAAATATGGTGTGAAGTAGACCCGCGGGCCATAGTGTTCACTAGAGGCTTCTCTCAAAATAGCAAATATCACGGTGGGTGAACAAATTACTGTCGAGCAATTGATAGAACCACGCAAAGTCATGACGATATCTAAGGCAATGATCATACATATAGGCATCACGTCCGAGACAAGTAGACCAATACTTTCTACATCTACTACTATTACTCCACGCATCGACCGCTATCCAGCATGCATCTAGTGAACTGTTCGTCTTAAGCAAGATGACATGATGTAGAGGGATAAACTCAAAGCAATGATGTAAACCCCATCTTTTTACCCTTGATGGCAACAACATGATGCGTGCCTCGCTACCCCTTTTGTCACTGGGAGAGGTCACTGCACGGTATGAATCCAAAACCAAGCACTTCTCCCATTGCAAGAATCATAGATCAAGTTGGCCAAACAAAACTCACAACTCGAAGAGAATTACAAGGATATGAAATCATGCATATAAGAGATCAGAAGAAACTCAAATAAGATTCATAGATAATCTGATAATAAATCCACAATTCATCGGATCTCAACAAACACACCGCAAAAGAAGATTACATCGGATAGATCTCCATGAAGATCATGGAAAACTTTGTATTGAAGATCCAAGAGAGAGAAGAAGCCATCTAGCTACTAGCTATGGACCCAAAGGTGAACTACTCATGCATCATCGGAGAGTTCATGGTGTTGATGAAGAAGCCCTCCGTATCCGAATCCCCCCTCCGGTAGGGCACCAGAACGTGCCCCAGATGGGATCTTGCGGAGACAGAAGCTTGCGGCGGCGGAAAAGTATTTTCGTGGATCTCTCGCGCAGTTTTGGATTTTTCAGGAATTTATAGGCGGAAGAGGTAGGGCATACGAGCCACAGGGGGCCGACAAGCCTGCTAGGCGCGGCCCCCCTGGTCGCGCCTAGGGAGCTTGTGGCGTCCCGTGGTGGCTTCTGCCTTGGTTCTCACGTCTCGTGTGTATCTTCTGTTCCGAAAAAAATCTTTTCAGAAGTTTTATTCCGTTTGGACACCGTTTAAAATCCTCCTCTGAAAAGGGTCAAAAACACGGAAAAAACAGGAACTGACACTTGGCACTGAGTTAATAAGTTAGTCCCAAAAAGATATAAAAAGGCATACAAAACATCCAAAGTTTGACAAGATAATAGCATGAAACCATAAAAAATTATAGATACATTGGAGACTTATCACGGCCCCTTGTCCGCCCGAGAGGCGTTGGCCAGGTGATGGGCACCGTTGCTACGAGCGGGGACACACGGGCTCGGAACCCGACGCTGATCCAGCCAGCCCCTTGCACTCATTGCACCATGATGGGGTTGCAGGGGTTGCAAGATCCTCTGTGCCACCTACGACCGACTCGTCTCCCGCCACAGCTGCAGAAGATCATGGGTTGGCGGACGCTACATCAATAGCAGTAGGTGCATCTGCCTCTGGATTGGGTGCAGGATCGTGTGTGCCAAGGGACGGTGTTGTCTCGCCTGTGCAGCCTCAAACTCGTCTTCAAAAAGGGGTAATCAAGCATGTTAATTATAAAACAAAGTTTGATTTGGCCTGCTGCACCATAGGTGAACCTGGCACGGTTGAGGAGGCTCTAAAGGACGCACGTTGGAAGAAAGCCATGGAAGAAGAATACTTGGCACTCTAGAAAAACAAAACGTGGCACGTGGTTCCTTCAACATGAGGTAAAAACTTGATTGATTGCAAATGGGTATTCCGAATCAAAAGGAAGTCTGATGGAACCATAGACCTCTACAAAGCAAGACTTGTGGCAAAGGGGTTCAAACAAAGGTATGGCATAGATTATGAGGAAACTTTTAGTCCTGTTGTTAAAGCTACCACCATTCGCTTTGTATTATCTATTGTTGTGTCCAGGGGATGGAGCCTTAGACCGCTAAATGTGCAGAACGCATTCCTTCATAGTGTTCTGGAAGAGGAAGTATACATGAAGCAGCCTCCTGGGTTTGTATGCAAGAACTCATCATCTTATGTGTGCAAGCTTGATAAAGCTCTATATGGACTAAAACAAGCTCGTAGGGCATGGTACTCACGCCTTAGTCAGAAACTACAAGCATTTGGCTTCATTGCTTCTAAGTCTGATACATCACTGTTCATTTACAATAAGTCAAACACATCCATATTTGTGCTTATCTATGTTGATGATATCATTGTCACTAGTTCATCTGATGAGGCAGTGACAGGACTGTTGAAGGACTTAAGTGTTGAGTTTTCTCTGAAGGATCTGGGTGATCTGCATTTTTGCTTAGGGATTGAAGTAAAGAAACATGATGATGGTCTTCACCTCTCTCAAGAAAAATATGTTGCCGATCTGATAAGAAGAGTTGGTCTTCAAGGATGTAAACCATCACTAACCCCCCTGTCTAGTTCGAAAAAATTATCACTTTCAGAAGGTGACCTCTTGAATCAAGAGGATAGTACAAATTACAGAAGTCTGGTAGGAGCACTTCAGGACTTGACTCTGACAAGACCTGGTATTTCCTTTGTTGTTAACAAAGTATGTCAGTTTCTTTATGCACCCACTATAGTTCATTGAACTGCTGCTAAGCGTATAGTGAGATATGTGAAAAATACTATGAATCTTGGTCTTACTTTTAGTAAGTCTTCATCCAATCTAGTCAGTGTCTTTTCTGACTCTGACTAGGCATGATGTATAGATGACAGACGCTCCATTGGTGGGTTTGCAGTATTTTTCGGACCCAACCTAATATCATGGTGTGCAAAGAAACAAGCTACTGTGTCAAGATCAAGTACTGAGGCTGAGTACAAGGCACTTGCAAATGCCACAACTGAGATCATCTGGGTACAATCCATGCTGAGAGAGCTCGGTGTCAAGAGCACCAAAGCTCCATGTCTATGGTGTGATAACCTTGGTGCTACCTACCTATATGCTAATCCTGCGTTTCATGTAAGAATAAAACATATTGAAATAGGTTTCCATTTTGTCAGACAAAGAGTTGTAAATCGACAGTTGAAAATCCGTTTTATTCATTCCAGGGATCAGGTTGCAGATGGCTTCACAAAGTCCTTGCCTATAAGGAGCTTTGAAGAATTCAGGCGTAATCTTAACTTGATGAAGTTGTGATTAAGGGAGGATGTTAAACCACGATCGTAACCATGCAGATACAAGTCTTGGAGTCCAAGACAATGAGCCGAAGATGGATAGATTAGGTTGGTAGTTTCAGTTCTTATCTATACTACTAATAAAAGATCAAACGTAAACTTCCCTAGGTACACACAGGTATTACCCCCACAAAAACAAACATCAATCTGCACTACACAATTAGGAAAGAAATAAAAATCTAACGGCTATCCACCATCCACGCAGCACCACAGTGTGCATTTACCAATTACAGTTAGGCTGACCATGCTCCACCTCCTCCTGCAGAGAAAAACTGTATGCACCAGCACGGAAAGAAAACAGAGGAGCCAATCAAGTGCACAAAATTAGGAGGAATAAACGGTAGACGTCGTGGCCTGCAACTTCGCCGTGGCCTCCGCGTCCAACTCCCCCTCCCCGTCCGCCTCCTCCTCCCCCTCCCCTGGCCTGAAGCGTCGCCATCGCGAACTGGCAAAGGACCAGCCCGGTCCGGGTCCAACTCCCCCTCCCCGTTCGCGTCCTCCTCCCCCTTCCCCGTCGGCCTCCTCCTCCCCCTCCCCGTCCGTCTCCTCCTCCTCCCCCTCCGCTGGCCTGCAGCGTTGCCATCGCCAACTGACAAAGGATCAGCCTGGAGTCCATCCTGCAGTTAGACGACCGGGACGCGAGGCGACAGAACGCGGCTGCAGATACAAAAAGGAAGCACAGGCGCACAGTTATATGAAAACTGGAGAGTTTAGCATTTAGCATCAGCTAATCTATTATATGTTTGTCAGCAGATTTTTTTTTAACATTTAGCATTTAGCTCATATTATCTAAAAACTGGAAAGTGTAGCATTTAGCAGAATTGTATTATATGTTCGGCAACAGAAATGTATTATATGTTTAGCAGCAGAAAACTGGAAAGTTTCGAATTTAGCAGAATTGTATTATATGTTTAGCAGCAGAATTTTTCATCTCACTACATGAACCTGTTAACTGACATTTGATAGCAGCAGAATTTTTCATCTCACTACATGAACCTGTTAACTGACATTTGAAAATTATTCAATGGATGGAATAAGTTCATCTCTCTACATGAACCTGTTAACTGACATTTTACAATGGTTTGAAAATAAGTATAAGTTAATCATACATCCCATAAGAAATTCAAAAGTGAGAAGGTAGATTGTTTTTCTAAAACCTTGAAAGGTACCATCTCTCCAACTCAATTGGGTACAAAGAACATTTACACATCGACATCTACCCATTCATTGTATGATTGTATTGTATCCAGTGAATTAAAGTTAGTGCAGAAGGTATAATTGTGTTGGTCCTTGGGACAAGGCAGCCTTTACATTTAGCAGCTGAATCAAAGCCAGCAAAATCGTTGCAAAAAAACCGACCTGGTTGTGAACCATGTAAACGAAGGTGGGTACAGCAGGGCAAGAACGGTGCTCCCCAGCACCACATGGGGAATAAGGGAGTTGGCACTCTTGAGAACCTTGAGGAAATCAACGCTGCCCTCCTCCACACCCTGCAAGATACAAAGAGTCCTCAAGTGTAAAACAGGCAGCCATGGAAGCCAACAACCACGCTAGAAACAAAAATACAGTGGTAACAATATTATTATTACTGGTCGCCGAGTACTGCATCAGAAGGGCACCTGAGGAGAAGGAGAAGGCGACGCGGCGTCCGCCCCAATGCGATCTTGCTCGAACGAGCCGCCGGCCTTGGCCCAGACCCGTTCTTCATTTTTTTACGCATTAGCATCAGCTCATCTATTATATGTTTGTCAGCATAATTTTTTAGCATTTAGCATTTAGCATCAGCTCATATTATCTAAAAACTGGAAAGTTTAGCATTTCGCAGAATTATATTATATGTTTGGCAACATAAATGTATTATATGTTTAGCAGGAGAAAACTGGAAAGTTTAGAATTTAGAAGAATTGTATTATATGTTTGGCAGCATAATTGTATTATATGAAAAGTTTAGTCACGTATGCAAAGAGCTGGTTCTATGTAGATACAATATATAAACAATGTATGATCTGCAAATGACTGCTACTTGACTCTAAGAAGGGAATAAAAGAATCATAGCAATTGCCTACATATAGTATGATAGAACATAAATCTTAATTGCATGTTGTTTATGGCAACTGTTTTGGCTATTGCAATTATGTAACATCTTTAATCATGTTTCTTAAAATTAAATGACATCAATATTCATTTGAAGGCTAAGATATGTCTGATTCCAACGGTGCGGGGGCGCGCACTCCATTTGAGGATATAAGTAACAACCAAAATTCGGGTAACTATCAACAACCTTTCCTAACTTATAATAATGTTATTTTTGTTTATGTCCCAACTTGCTCTGTGTATTTATGCAGACCCTAAAGAATTAAAGAGGCAGAGAAACAGAGAGTATTATGCACGCAATAAAGATGCCATTCTTAAGAGACGTCGTGAGGCCCGTGATAAGAAAGCTGCTTCAACACCAGTGCTTACTGACCAGCAAAATGAAACAAATACGTCCGTGCCTATGTCCCTAGGTAAAAAAGAGCTCATATTGCATTACTATGTGTTGTTCATACAACTGATGAGATGTCATGCACCAAACTAACACTAAGGTGCCATAGATGTGGACACGATTGAGCTGCAGGGGCAAATGGTTGGCGAACATTATTCGCACAATGTGGATGATGCATGCAGTGGACAACTTCGAGCTGAACATGAAAATGAAACACAAACCCAGTTGTCCATGCTCATTGGTAATGATGCTCAAAACAGTAGATACAACCGCATGTGTTCATACTAATTACCTTTGTATGCAAACCCTAAGGAGTTGAGGAGGCAAAGGGACAAGGAGCGATATGCACGAAACAGGGATGAGATATTAAAACGCCAACGCATATCCCGTGAAAGGAGAAAGACTGCAAGTCGACTCCTGAACGATGATACCACTGTGTCACCGAACTACAAAGCCTGACATGTGATGTTACAGGTTTGTGGGTTAGCATGTAATATGATTGTGTGTTCTTGGCTCATCTAACATGACCAAACCAATGTTTACTGCACTGTTGCTGAAATTTTCTCGCAGGCTTATCAAGTATGCAAAATTCATCTCATGCACGCGTCCCGGTTAACCAAGAGATTAATTTAACAAACGAGGAGGATTCCAATTGGTTGCATAGGAATGATGCGTATCAGAGGCAGCAACGACATGGAAGCTCAGAAATCGCTATTGATGTGCCTCTAGGCCGGCTAATTTAACCAACTAGCAGCATCATCAGAGATATTGCACAAGGTATATTTAAGTGGCTTTGTTATGTTGGTCATGACATTTTGGGTTTCGATTAGATCGTGGCTGTGATCATTCCTGGATGAAAATTTATTTTGCATGCAGGGCATCTCACCCAAAATTCAGTTGTTCATGTACCCCAATTGAGCATACTACATGGTAAAGATTCCACAATCGAATATGCGGGTTAGTTCAGAGATATAATCATTTTTTATGTGCCCAACATGATTTGTTTTGGCATAAATCTGGGTTCTCTACCGTATGTTCAGGTATACAACCTTCAAACGGATCCAATCAACCTGTAAATAGGCCATGTAATGATACGAGAAGACCTGCTGAACCGGCTTCGCATGGTACTGAAAACACTAATAACCTGTAATGGGATATTGCGACATTCATATGGTCTAATGATCTTGTGATTTTCTACCAGGAGAGGACGAGGATGATGATCCATATGGAATTTTTGAGCCCGTTGTTGAACATACCAGTTTACAAGGTAAAACACATACTTGCGTTCACGTATAAAGGTCGTCAACCATAAGTTAGAACTTCTGTCTGACCAATATATTCCCTGCTAGACTGCTTGGAACCATTGCATAGTGGAGAACGTGCATACCATGAGCCTGATGAAGAAGCTAGAATTTATATGGGTCAAGGTGTGTCCATTGTGTATTTCGTTTTCATTGTTTAGCACCCTCAAGTGCAAATTTTATAAGTGTTTACTCATGATGTGATGCTTGTGTCTACCGTTGTAGATGTTTCTTTCGAATCGTTCCAAGATGGACGTCATAGTACACGAGCAGCACCCGTAGCAAGTACAGATGAATTAATATACCGGAACCTACCTACAAAGCATCACGTCCTAAGAAAGGTTGCGGATTGTCGCCACTGTGGGGCATTGCGGTTTCCATTCGAGGGCCCAGCATTTTGTTGCAGAAAAGGAAAAGTCGGATTATTTACTCCAGATGTTCCAGAAGAATTGAGACGGTTGTTCACAAGTCAAGATGATGAGGACGCTAAATATTTTAGAGAGCATATTCGGTATTTCAACTCGCACTTCTCATTCACAAGTCTAGGAGTCACCCTTGATCATCGAGTAAGCACTGCGGCAGGAACTGGCGTATATACATTCCGTGCATGTGGTGGGTTGTACCACGCTCTTGACGATCTGGTGCCGGGTGATAATGGCCCTCGGCATTTGCAGCTATATATTTATGATACAGATCAAAACTTGGTTCACAGGGCTAATAGGTCTCCAGATCTTAATATAGACCTCATACGAAAGATTCTGAGAATACTAGAGCGTAACCCGTATGCACAAACTTTCAGAAGGCTTGGGTCGGTTCCAAATCTAGATGAGTACAAAATCTCACTAAACACGGATATCAAGTTGGATCAGCGAAGGTACAATGCGCCAACGACCTCCCAAGTGGCAGCCATATGGTTTGAAGGCAGTGACCCACAAAATTGCTTCGACAGGAGTGTTGTCGTCCATGCGAAAAAAGGAAACCGGCCACTATATATTAGAGCATACTGTGGGTGCTACGACCCATTGTCATATCCACTATTCTTCCCATGTGGAGAGACTGGTTGGAATCGTTGCATTCCATATATTACACAACAGGATGACGCGACCCATGAGGCCACGGCCCATGATTTGCCTTCAGGTATCATTCATCATTGCTAAATATCCGATTTGTATGTTGTCGACCATTATAGGTAAAACCACCATACTGATATTTATGTTCGGTATCTTAAGATGACAATGAGGAGAACCCAGATGAGGATTTTGCTGACAATGAAGGAGATGTAACACAATCCAGGAAATTTGTTACTGCAAGGGAATACTATTGCTTCAAGCTACAAGTCAGGAGGAAGCTTTTTTAACATAGTCTTCTTCGGGGGGCGACTTTTCCAACAATGGGATGTTGACATGTATATTAAGATCGAGACTATGCGGCTTGACTTGTACTCAAAGCCGGAAAATCAAAAGGTCATCCGCGCTGACCTGTACCAGGTAATGTGCTTGTGTTTATTGTAATACTCCCTCTGTCCCAAAATAACTGTCTCAACTTTATACTAGCTCTAGTACAAAATTGTACTAAGCTTGAGACACTTATTTTGGGACGGAGGGAGTACATCATAATATAACTATGTGGTGGATAACACATGCTTTGAGTATAACCTGGTATGCTATTACAGGGTCTTGTTGACACAGTCGTTGCCGGTGAGTCACGCGGTGATCGAATTGGCAAAAGAATCGTGCTTCCACGGACATTTCCTGGTGGTGATCGTGACATGCAGCGGAGGTTCTTGGATGCTATGTCAATAGTGCAGCGGTCGGGTAAACCCGATTATTTTATCACGATGACTTGCAATCCATATTGGCAGGAGATAACCGAGGAACTGTTGCCTGGACAAATGCCGCAGGACCGCCCAGACCTGGTTGCAAGAGTATACAGTGCTAAACAGCGAGATATGATGGACTTGCTAACTAAGGGGAAGCATTTCGGAGAATTCGCAGCCTATGTACATGTCATCGAGTTTCAAAAGCGAGGTCTCCCGCATGGCCATGTACTTCTAATCATGAAAGCAAAAAGCAAGTTAGCGACTCGAGATGACTATGACCGGGTGATATGTGCAGAGATACCCGACAAACAGAAACACCCAATTCTACATGATCTGGTCGTCAAACACATGTTGCACGGACCATGTGGTGAGTTGAAATTTTTTTGCCCATGCATGGTTGATGGACAATGTCGGTTCCATTACCCCCGAGATTTTTGCGATGCCACACAACAAGGGAAAGACTCATATCCCATCTACAGGAGGAGGGACGATGGGCAGCGAATTAGGATCCGAGGAGCAGATTTGGACAATAGGTGGGTGGTCCCTTACAACCCTTCTCTGCTTATGTGATACAACTGCCACAGTAATGTAGAAGCATGCTCCAGCATCAAGGCAGTCAAGTAGTTGTTCAAGTACATCTATAAAGGGCATGATCGTACATCCTTTGCATGCGAGCAAGATATCATCAATGATGGTGGAATCATCAATGAAATCCGGCAATATAGGGATGCACGCTATGTACCTCCTCCAGAGGCTATATACATGATTTTTCATTTTAAACTGTTTGGTGTCAGTCCATCTATGCTACAACTCCAGCTTCATTTGCCAAATATGCATACAGTTGCATTTAAAGCTTGTGAAAATCTGGAAGATGTTGTAGCACGACCGTCTTCTTCCAAGTCCATGCTTACAGAATACTTTGAGATGAACCGGAAGTTTCCAGTAGCACGGAACTTATTGTACAGAGAGTTTCCAGAACATTACAGATGGATACCTGAAAAAAAAGTGGCAGAATAGAAAAACTAAGAGATTACAGATTGAAAGACTTGTGTATGCACACCCTGCTGAAGGAGAAAGATACTACTTGCGTGTGCTCCTAAGTCATGTCCGAGGTCCCACTTCATTCGATGCTTTAAAAACTGTAAATGGCAATCCATCCAGTTCCTTCAGGGAGGCATGTGAGCACTTAGGCCTGATTGAGCACGATAGAACTATCGATGATTGCATGATGGAGGCAGCCACATTTCAGATGCCTTCTGCCCTGAGACGGTTATTTGCGACTATACTCGTGTTTTGTGAGGTAACAGATATCCGACAGCTATGGGACAAACATCTAGCATCGACGTCTCAGGATTACCGTCGTAATCAATGTTGGGGAACGTCGCATGGGAAACAAAAATTTTCCTACGCGCACGAAGACCTATCATGGTGATGTCCATCTACGAGAGGGGATGAGTGATCTACGTACCCTTGTAGATCGTACATCAGAAGCGTTAGTGAACACGGTTGATGTAGTGGAACGTCCTCACGTCCCTCGATCCTCCCTGCGAACAATCCCGCGATCAGTCCCACGATATAGTACCGAACGGACGGCACCTCCGCGTTCAGCACACGTACAGCTCGACGATGATCTCGGCCTTCTTGATCCAGCAAGAGAGACGGAGAGGTAGAAGAGTTCTCCGGCAGCGTGACGGCGCTCCGGAGGTTGGTGATGACCTTGTCTCAGCAGGGCTCCGCCCGAGCTCCGCAGAAACGCGATCTAGAGGAAAAACCGTGGAGGTATGTGGTCGGGCTGCCGTGGAAAAGTCGTCTCAAATCAGCCCTAAAACCTCCGTATATATAGGTGGGAGGGAGGGGACCTTGCCTTGGGGCTCAAGGAGCCCCAAGGGGGTCGTCGGAGTCCAAGGGGGAAGGCTTCCGCCCCCCCCCAAACCGAGTTGGACTTGGTTTGGTGGGTGGGAGTCCTTCCTTCCCTTCCCACCTCCTTTTTTTTCTTTTCTTTTTGATTTTCTTTCCTAGGCGCATAGGGCCCTTTTGGGCTGTCCCACCAGCCCACTAAGGGCTGGTGTGCCACCCTCAAGGCCTATGGGCTTCCCCGGGGTGGGTTGCCCCCCCCGGTGAACTCCCGGAACCCATTCGTCATTCCCGGTACATTCCCGGTAACTCCGAAAACCTTCCGGTAATCAAATGAGGTCATCCTATATATCAATCTTCGTTTCCGGACCATTCCGGAAACCCTCGTGACGTCCGTGATCTCATCCGGGACTCCGAACAACATTCGGTAACCAACCATATAACTCAGATACGCATAAAACAACGTCGAACCTTAAGTGTGCAGACCGTGCGGGTTCGAGAACTATGTAGACATGACCCGAGAGACTCCTCGGTCGATATCCAATAGCAGGACCTGGATGCCCATATTGGATCCTACATATTCTACGAAGATCTTATCGATTGAACCTCAGTGCCAAGGATTCATATAATCCCGTATGTCATTCCCTTTGTCCTTCGGTGTGTTACTTGCCCGAGATTCGATCGTCAGTATCCGCATACCTATTTCAATCTCGTTCACCGGCAAGTCTCTTTACTCGTTCCGTAATACAAGATCCCACAACTTTCACTAAGTCATATTGCTTGCAAGGCTTGTGTGTGATGTTGTATTACCGAGTGGGCCCCGAGATACCTCTCCGTCACACGGAGTGACAAATCCCAGTCTTGATCCATACTAACTCAACTAACACCTTCGGAGATACCTGTAGAGCATCTTTATAGTCACCCAGTTACGTTGCGACTTTGATACACACAAGGCATTCCTCCGGTGTCAGTGAGTTATATGATCTCATGGTCATAGGAATAAATACTTGACACGCAGAAAACAGTAGCAACAAAATGACACGATCAACATGTTACGTCTATTAGTTTGGGTCTAGTCCATCACGTGATTCTCCTAATGACGTGATCCAGTTATCAAGCAACAACACTTTGTTCATAATGAGAAGACACTGACTATCTTTGATCAACTGGCTAGCCAACTAGAGGCTCGCTAGGGACGGTGTTTTGTCTATGTATCCACACATGTAAATGAGTCTTCATTCAATACAATTATAGCATGGATAATAAACGATTATCTTGATACAGGAATTCTAATAATAACTATACTTATTATTGCCTCTAGGGCATAATTCCAACAGTCTCCCACTTGCACTAGAGTCAATAATCTAGCCCTCACATCATCATGTGAATTACATTGTAATAAATCTAACACCCATACAGTTCTGGTGTTGATCATGCTTTGGCCGTGGAAGAGGTTTAGTCAGCGGGTCTGCTACATTCAGATCCGTGTGCACTTTGCATATATTTACGTCCTCTCCCTCGACGTAGTCGCGGATGAGGTTGAAGCGTCGTTTGATGTGTCTGGTCTTCTTGTGAAACCGTGGTTCCTTTGCTAAGGCAATGGCACCCGTGTTGTCACAGAACAAGGTTATTGGATTCAGTGCGCTCGGCACCACTCCAAGATCCGTCATGAACTGCTTCATCTAGACACCCTCCTTAGCCGCCTCCGAGGCAGCCATGTACTCCGCTTCACATGTAGAATCTGCTACGACGCTTTGCTTGGAACTGCACCAGCTTACCGCACCCCCATTAAGAATAAATACGTATCCGGTTTGCGACTTAGAGTCGTCCGGATCTGTGTCAAAGCTTGCATCAACGTAACCTTTTACGGCGAGCTCTTCGTCACCTCCATACACGAGAAACATCTCCTTAGTCCTTTTCAGGTACTTCAGGATATTCTTGACCGATGTCCAGTGATCCACTCCTGGATTACTCTGGAACCTACCTGCCATACTTATGGCCAGGCTAACATCCGGTCTAGTGCACAACATTGCATACATGATAGAACCTATGGCTGAAGCATAGGGGATGGAGCGCATATGCTCTCTATCTTCATCAGTTGCTGGGCACTGAGTCTTACTCAATCTCGTACCTTGTAGAACTGGCAAGAACCCTTTCTTGGACTGTTCCATTTTGAACCTCTTCAAAACTTTATCAAGGTATGTGCTTTGTGAAAGTCCTATCATGCGTTTTGATCTATCCCTATAGATCTTAATGCCTAGAATGTAATCAGCTTCTCCTAGGTCCTTCATAGAGAAACTCTTATTCAAGTAATCCTTTATGCTCTCTAAAAACTCCACGTTGTTTCCAATCAGCAATATGTCATCCACATATAATATTAGAAACGCCACAGAGCTCCCACTCACTTTCTTGTAAATACAAGATTCTCCAACGACTTGTATAAACCCAAATGCTTTGATCACCTCATCAAAGCGTTTGTTACAATTCCGAGATGCTTGCACCAGTCCATAAATGGATCGCTGGAGCTTGCACACCTTGTTAGCATTCTTAGGATCGACAAAACCTTCGGGTTGTATCATATACAACTCTTCCTTAAGGAAACCGTTAAGGAACGCCGTTTTGACATCCATCTGCCAGATTTCATAATTGAAAAATGCAGCTATTGCTAACATGATTCTGACGGACTTAAGCATCACTACGGGTGAGAATGTCTCATCGTAGTCAACTCCTTGAACTTGTGAAAAACCCTTTGCCACAAGTCGAGCTTTATAAACGGTCACATTGCCGTCAGCGTCCGTCTTCCTCTTAAAGATCCATTTGTTCTGAATAGCCTTGCGGCCCTCAGGTAGTACCTCCAAAGTCCACACTTTGTTCTCATACATGGATCCTATCTCGGACTTCATGGCTTCTAGCCATTTGTTGGAATCTGGGCCCACCATTGCTTCTTCGTAATTTGCAGGTTCATTGTTGTCTAACAACATGATTGATAAAATGGGATTACCGTACCACTCTGGAGCAGCACGTGGTCTCGTCGACCTGCGTGGTTCGACAGAAACTTGAACTGGAGTTTCATGATCATCATCATTAACTTCCTCCTCAACCGGCGTCGCAACGACAGAGGTTTCCCCTTGCCCTGCGCCACCATCCAGAGGGATGAGAAGTTTGACAACCTCGTCAAGTTCTATCTTCCTCCCACTCAATTCTCTCGAGAGAAACTCCTTCTCGAGAAAAGCTCCGTTTTTAGCAAAAAACACTTTGCCCTCGGATTTGAGATAGAAGGTGTACCCAACTGTCTCTTTTGGGTAACCTATGAAGACGCATTTTTCCGCTTTGGGTTCCAGCTTTTCAGGCTGAAGCTTTTTGACATAAGCATCACATCCCCAAACTTTAAGAAACGACAACTTTGACCTTTTGCCATACCACAGTTCGTATGGTGTCGTCTCAACGAATTTTGATGGTGCCCTATTTAAAGTGAATGCAGCTGTTTCTAATGCATAACCCCAAAACGATAATGGCAAATCAGTAAGAGACATCATAGATCGCACCATTTCTAATAGAGTACGATTACGACGTTCGGACACACCATTACGCTGTGGTGTTCCAGGCGGTGTTAACTGTGAAACAATTCCACATTGTCTTAAGTGAGTACCAAACTCGAAACTCAGATATTCACCCCCACGATCAGACCGTAGGAACTTGATCTTCTTGTTACGATGATTTTCCACTTCACTCTGAAATTTCTTGAACTTTTCAAATGTTTCAGACTTGTGCTTCATCAAGTAGACATAACCATATCTATTCAAATCGTCAGTGAAGGTGAGAAAATAACGATATCCGCCGCGTGCCTCCACGCTCATCGGACCACACACATCGGTATGTATGATTTCCAACAAGTCACTTGCACGCTCCATTGTTCCGGAGAACGGAGTTTTAGTCATCTTGCCCATGAGGCATGGTTCGTACGTGTCAAGTGAATCAAAGTCAAGCGACTCCAAAAGTCCATCAACATGGAGTTTCTTCATGCGCTTTACACCAATATGACCTAAGCGGCAGTGCCACAAAAACATGGCGCTATCATTGTTAACTCTAACTCTTTTGGTCTCAATGTTATGTATATGCGTATCGCTATCAAGATTCAATATGAACAATCCTCTCACATTAGGTGCATGACCATAAAAGATGTTACTCATAGAAATAGAACAACCATTATTCTCTGACTTAAAAGAGTAACCGTCTCGCAATAAACAAGATCCATATATAATGTTCATGCTCAACGCAGGCACTAAATAACAATGATTTAAGTTCATCACTAATCCTGATGGTAAGTGAAGTGAAACTATACCGACGGTGATTGCATCAACCTTGGAACCATTTCCTACGCGCATCGTCACTTCATCTTTCGCCAGCCTTCGTCTATTCCGCAGTTCCTGTTTCGAGTTGCAAATATGAGCAACAGAACCGGTATCGAATACCTAGGCACTACTACGAGAGCTGGTTAAGTACACATCAATAACATGTATATCAAATACACCTGATTTTTCTTTGGCCGCCTTCTTATCTGCCAAATACTTGGGGCAATTGCGCTTCCAGTGACCCATACCCTTGCAATAGTAACACTCCGTTTCAGGCTTAGGTCCAGCTTTGGGTTTCTTCGGCGGATTGGCAACAGGCTTGCCGCTCTCCTTCGAATTACCCTTCTTGCCTTTGCCGTTTCTCTTGAAACTAGTGGTCTTATTCACCATCAACACTTGATGCTCTTTACGGAGTTCAGACTCTGCGACTTTCAGCATCGCAAACAACTCGCCGGGAGACTTGTTCATCCCTTGCATGTTGTAGTTCAACACAAAGCCTTTATAGCTTGGTGGCAGTGATTGAAGGATTCTGTCAGTGATAGCCTCTTGCGGGAGTTCAATCCCCAGCTCAGCTAGACGGTTTGAGTACCCAGACATTTTGAGCACATGTTCACTGACAGACGAGTTTTCCTGCATCTTGCAAGCATAGAATTTATCGGA
Source organism: Hordeum vulgare subsp. vulgare (assembly GCF_904849725.1). Taxonomy (NCBI): domain Eukaryota; kingdom Viridiplantae; phylum Streptophyta; class Magnoliopsida; order Poales; family Poaceae; genus Hordeum; species Hordeum vulgare. The sequence continues at coordinate 490,707,187 of NC_058522.1, forward strand.
GGTCTCATACCTCTCGATCCGGGCGTTCTTCTGAAATATAAACTTCAACTCTTGGAACATCTCAAATGCTCCATGACGCTCAAAGCGACGTTGAAGTCCCGGTTCCAAGCCATACAAGACTGCACATTGAACTATTGAGTAGTCCTCCTTACGTGCTAACCAAGCGTTCTTAACATCCTGATCAGCCGTAGCGGGTGGTTCATCTCCTAGCGCAGCATTAAGGACATAATCCTTCTTCCCAGCTTGTAAGATTAGCTTAAGATTACGAGCCCAGTCTACAAAGTTGCTTCCATCATCTTTCAACTTAGCTTTCTCTAGGAACGTATTAAAATTCAGGATGACTGTAGCGTGAGCCATGATCTACAACACAAATATATTCAAAGTGGACTTAGACTATGTTCAAGATAATTAGAGTTTAACTTAATCAAATTATTCGCTAAACTCCCACTCAAAAAGTACATCTCTCTAGTCATTTGAGTGGTTCATGATCCACTTACACTAGCTCAAGTCCGATCATCACGTGAGTTGAGTATAGTTTCAGTGGTAAGCATCCCTATGCTAATCATATCATCTATATGATTCATGATCGACCTTTTGGTCTCATGTGTTCCGAGGCCATGTCTGCACATGCTAGGCTCGTCAAGCTTAACCCGAGTGTTCCGCGTGTGCAACTGTTTTGCACCCGTTGTATGTGAACGTTGAGTCTATCACACCCGATCATCACGTGGTGTCTCGAAACGACGAACTGTAGCAACGGTGCACAGTCGGGGAGAACACAATTTTGTCTTGAAATTTTAGTGAGAGATCACCTCATAATGCTACCGTCGTTCTAAGCGAAATAAGGTGCATAAAAGGATTAACATCACATGCAATTCATAAGTGACATGATATGGCCATCATCACGTGCTCCTTGATCTCCATCACCAAAGCACCGGCATGATCTTCTTGTCACCGGCGCCACACCATGATCTCCATCAACGTGTTGCCATCGGGGTTGTCGTGCTACTCATGCTATTACTACTAAAGCTACATCCTAGCAAAATAGTAAACGCATCTGCAAGCACAAACGTTAGTATGAAGACAACCCTATGGCTCCTGCCGGTTGCCGTACCATCGACGTGCAAGTCGATATTTTCTATTACAACATGATCATCTCATACATCCAATATATCACATCACATCTTCGGCCATATCACATCACAAGCATACCCTGCAAAAACAAGTTAGACGTCCTCTAATTTTGTTGTTGCATGTTTTACGTGGTGACCAAGGGTATCTAGTAGGATCGCATCTTACTTACGCAAACACCACAACGGAGATATATGAGTTGCTATTTAACCTCATCCAAGGACCTCCTCGGTCAAATCCGATTCAACTAAAGTTGGAGAAACCGACACTTGCCAGTCATCTTTGAGCAACGGGGTTACTCGTAGCGATGAAACCAGTCTCTCGTAAGCGTACGAGTAATGTCGGTCCAAGCCGCTTCAATCCAACAATACCGCGGTATCAAGAAAAGACTAAGGAGGGCAGCAAAACGCACATCACCGCCCACAAAAACTTTTGTGTTCTACTCGAGAAGACATCTACGCATGAACCTAGCTCATGATGCCACTGTTGGGGAACGTCGCATGGGAAACAAAAAATTTCCTACGCGCACGAAGACCTATCATGGTGATGTCCATCTACGAGAGGGGATGAGTGATCTACGTACCCTTGTAGATCGTACAGCAGAAGCGTTAGTGAACGCGGTTGATGTAGTGGAACGTCCTCACGTCCCTCGATCCGCCCCGCGAACAATCCCGCGATCAGTCCCACGATCTAGTACCGAACGGACGGCACCTCCGCGTTCAGCACACGTACAGCTCGACGATGATCTCGGCCTTCTTGATCCAGCAAGAGAGCTGAGAGGTAGAAGAGTTCTACGGCAGCGTGACGGCGCTCCGGAGGTTTGTGATGACCCTGTCTCAGCACGGCTCCGCCCGACCTCCGCAGAAACGCGATCTAGAGGAAAAACCGTGGAGGTATGTGGTCGGGCTGCCGTGGAAAAGTCGTCTCAAATCAGCCCTAAAACCTCCGTATATATAGGTGGGAGGGAGGGGACCTTGCCTTGGGGCTCAAGGAGCCCCAAGGGGGTCGGCCGAGTCCAAGGGGGAAGGCTTCCCCCCCCCAAACCGAGTTGGACTTGGTTTGGTGGGTGGGAGTCCTTCCTTCCCTTCCCACCTCCTTTTTTTCTTTTCTCTTTGATTTTCTTTCCTAGGCGCATAGGGCCCTTTTGGGCTGTCCCACCAGCCCACTAAGGGCTGGTGTGCCACCCTCAAGGCCTATGGGCTTCCCCGGGGTGGGTTGCCCCCCCGGTGAACTCCCGGAACCCATTCGTCATTCCCGGTACATTCCCGGTAACTCCGAAAACCTTCCGGTAATCAAATGAGGTCATCCTATATATCAATCTTCGTTTCCGGACCATTCCGGAAACCCTTGTGATGTCCGTGATCTCATCCGGGACTCCGAACAACATTCGGTAACCAACCATATAACTCAAATACGCATAAAACAACGTCGAACCTTAAGTGTGCAGACCCTGCGGGTTCGAGAACTATGTAGACATGACCCGAGAGACTCCTCGGTCAATATCCAATAGCGGGACCTAGATGCCCATATTGGATCCTACATATTCTACGAAGATCTTATCGTTTGAACATCAGTGCCAAGGATTCATATAATCCCGTATGTCATTCCCTTTGTCCTTCGGTGTGTTACTTGCCCGAGATTCGATCGTCAGTATCCGCATACCTATTTCAATCTCGTTCACCGGCAAGTCTCTTTACTCGTTCCGTAATACAAGATCCCGCAACTTTCACTAAGTCACATTGCTTGCAAGGCTTGTGTGTGATGTTGTATTACCGAGTGGGCCCCGAGATACCTCTCCGTCACACGGAGTGTCAAATCCCAGTCTTGATCCATACTAACTCAGCTAACACCTTCGGAGATACCTGTAGAGCATCTTTATAGTCACCCAGTTACGTTGCGACGTTTGATACACACAAGGCATTCCTCCGGTGTCAGTGAGTTATATGATCTCATGGTCATAGGAATAAATACTTGACACGCAGAAAACAGTAGCAACAAAATGACACGATCAACATGCTATGTCTATTAGTTTGGGTCTAGTCCATCACGTGATTCTCCTAATGACGTGATCCAGTTATCAAGCAACAACACTTTGTTTATAATCAGAAGACACTGACTATCTTTGATCAACTGGCTATCCAACTAGAGGCTTGCTAGGGACGGTGTTTTGTCTATGTATCCACACATGTAAATGAGTCTTCATTCAATACAATTATAGTATGGATAATAAACGATTATCTTGATATAGGAATTATAATAATAACTATATTTATTATTGCCTCTAGGGCATAATTCCAACAATCAATCCAATGATGCAGCACTTGAGCAGATGGTCCTCAGAGATATTAGGGATATGTTGCAATCCATGGGGAAGGATATTGCAGGATATGGACTTCCGGAATTGCTTGACACTGATGGTTCTGATGACGGTGAGTACAAAGAGGTAACAGAGGAGAGGGAAATCAGCGTGGACAAAGAACACCTAGATTTATTTAGCAGTTTGAACAATGAGCACCTTGCTGGTTACAATGACATAATGGATCATGTGATGAAACAAAAAAGCCAGATATTCTTTGTTGACGGTCCAGGAGGCACTGGCAAGACATACTTATACAAGGCATTGCTTGCAAAGGTGCGTTCAATGGGCCAGATAGCGATCGCAACTGCTGCATCAGGGATAGCGGCGTCGATAATGCCCGGAGGACGGACTGCGCACTCCAGGTTCAAAATTCCAATCAAGCTCACCAACAACACCATGTGTAGTTTCACTAAGCAGAGTGGTACAACGGAGTTGCTTAAACAGGCGTCATTGATTATTTGGGACGAGGTTGCTATGACAAAACGTCAAGCAGTGGAGACGCTTGATAGATCGCTTCAGGATATAATGGGATGTCCTTTGCCGTTTGGGGGGAAGGTTGTAGTCTTTGGTGGGGATTTCAGGCAGGTTCTTCCTGTTGTGACACGTGGGACAAGAGCACAAATCACAGATGCTACACTTCTAAGATCCTATCTGTGGGAGAAGATCCGCAAGATACGCCTCACGCGCAATATGCGGACACAGGCTGATCCTAGGTTCTCCGAATACCTCCTGAGGATCGGCAATGGTACAGAAGAGACAATTGGTGACGACTATGTGCGTCTCCCTAACGACATTGTGATTGCCTATACCGAGGATGAGACAGCTATGAACAAGCTCATCGAAGATGTCTTCCCATCGTTGCATGCCAATGCTAAATCGAGAGAGTACATGAGCACACGTGCTATTCTTTCGACCAAGAACGATCATGTCGATGCCCTGAATGACAAGATGATCTCAAGGTTTCCAGGCGAAGAAAAGCTATACCATAGTTTCGACTCAATCGAGGATGACATGCAGAATAATTACACGATTGATTTTCTAAACTCAATCACACCAAATGGCTTGCCCCCGCATGTATTGAGATTAAAGGTCAATTGTCCGGTCATTCTGCTACAGAACCTCGACCCATATAATGGCCTATGCAATGGAACACGGCTTATGATTAGAGCCTTCCAGGATAATGCAATCGACGCAGAGATTGTTGGTGGTCAGCATGCTGGAAAGAGGGTGTTCATACCTAGGATCCCTATGTCGCCCTCGGAGGACATCTCACTTCCTTTCAAACTTAAAAGAAAACAGTTCCCCATCCGCCTGAGTTTTGCAATGACAATTAACAAGAGCAGGGTCAAACGATCTCGAACGTCGGTATTTACCTTCCCGAGCCAGTATTCTCACATGGTCAGCTATATGTTGCATTGTCAAGGGGGGTGTCGAGGGAGACGGCACGGATTTTGGCCAAGCCAAACAAGGAGGTTGATAAATCTGGGAAAAGCACCAAGAACATTGTCTATAGAGATGTTTTGAGAGATGAGGGAGGTGCGTTATTCCATTATTTATTTGCACACATGAATATGTTAATTTATCTAAAACTACTCCTGCATTTAATGTTAATTGTTTTTCATTTACAGGCTTAACAAATGAGAAGAAGTAGCGGATGAGGGGGTAACACAGTAGTATCTTCTTCCATCCTGCAAAAGGTAAGAGCCTTTCTCTACTTCTGCATGTGATCCCCCTTTGATATAAATGTATGCTACTGTGTTCTTGTGCTACTGTTTTGAACTGTTGTGCAACTTTTTGTGCTAAATGAGCTAAGGGTATGCTAATATGTTGTCCTGCTAATATGGTTTTTTCATGGACGGACATGTGTTTAAAAACGTTGCTGAAAACTTTAAAGTGTAGTGGGTTTACCTCTTTCTCTACTTTTACAACATCTTTGAAATAAATGAAATGTTTAGTTTGCCTACAATCTGTTTAATTTCTGCCGTGCAGGCTGATGTGTTACTTTCATGATATTTCCTGTCTTTTGATCATGAAAATTATGCAATAAATGAATCAAGGCAGAATGATTAGTTTGAGAAGCTAAACAAGAGCAAAATACTTACTTATCACCAACATTTGTGAGATTAGCTGATGCTATGAATCTCACTGCTATTTGTCGGGGTTCTAACATTTTTCTCTAATGATGTACAGTCTTGCAAATATCAGATTAATGTTGAATTTGAAAATGTAAGATATTTTTAATGCAAGGAGTACTGGATATAGATTCGGGAACGTTATCCAATCATCTCATGGGCTTGCATTTATATTTTGCAAAGGTACTCCGTCCGTCCCAAAATACTGGAAGAGGCACACGACAGATTGAGTGTCGAGGTGCATATTAAGCGAGAAAGAGGAGAAAGAAACAACACATCACATGAAGACGGGGCACACAAAGTTAATATGTTGTGGTCTTAATAAGATGATGTATCTATCATAATTATTGTCTTTTGCTATTTACTCGCTCATTATCTATATTTGGGCCATCGCATTTTCCTGCTCTGATGATCAAGCGGTTGCGCTCGTTTTAGTGTAACTGATTTCGGCTACGATTTTGGGCCATCATATTTTCCTGTTATGATGATCAGGCTCCAATTTGGGTATGATGTATCTATCATAGTTACTGGCTTTTGATATTTTCGTGTAGTGTATTGTATCAGGACCTACTTATGGTAGTACTACCATTAGTTCATGTGAAATACTCCAATCTTGTTATCTAGGTACATGCTGAATATGTATTCTCTTCTCAAAAATTTTACATGGAAACACTTACTTTGATGCTGCTGTAGCACCAATATTAGACACGATCAGCAACAATAATAATAAAACATAGCAACGAAACTCACCTTCATGGTTTCCGTTTTGCTCGAACAACCGAAATTGATGTCCATTAACTATCTGCGAAGACAAAATGAAACAAGAATTATATTTCGGAACAGAAAAAGATACATTTTTTCTGTATAAAAATGTATAACAATGAGCACATAAAAATTCCAAGAAACTATCCGATGAGCCGAATCAAATATTAGTATATTAAAGTAATCTGGCACGTGCAACGCACGTATAAACATTCAAAAAGAGAGCGTACATACTCCATGGTATCAAGGCGTAGTATGAAAGTGCATTTAAGAAAAAAAAAGGCATAGTATGAAAGTGTGTTCATGCTCACCATAGATAATTTTTGTTGTTTCCTTCAACTAAGAAACATTCCGAATTTTTTTGGCTACTTTATTACATTTCTCTTAACACAAAAGACAAAACTAAAAAGTCTTGTTGATTCGCTGGTCTGCACAAATATTATAAGCATGCTCCCAGGCAACTATTTTGAAACATGAATACGATTGGAGTCCTGCTAACGGATAGGAAAATTATAATTGATAAATAAAAGGAATTGTGTGATCCAGCCACTGATGGTGGATACAAAGATATAATCCCGAAGCAGCACTTGTATGCAATTAAACTCATCTCCTAAAGTCTGAGGATATAATAATGGGAATCCTCCAAAGAATCAGTGGATTTCAGTCCAAGGATTTCACCAGCTAAGTCAACATTTCTATAAAATTCAGATTATAGAAAAAAATTAAGCTGACTCCAAACTGTCTCACAAAGAAGAAAGAAGAAAGCCCGAATAAATAATACACATTCTTTTGGGGGGCCAAGGTAAAGAATTGCACATACTTTTGGCCGCAATATTTCAGTAGACATTAGTTACTACTTACTCTGTATAAATTAATATAAGAGCATTTAAAATACTACTTTAGTAATCTAAACACTCTTATAATAGTTTGCAGAGGGAGTACTTAGGTATTACGGAAAAAAAACTCAATTCTGAACCATATATTTAAAAACCAAATCAATTCTTCGCTAACTGGGCTTGCCCATAACCAGTTATGTAGTAACTAAATTACAATGTGTAAACTTGCAAACAACAATTGACTTGATAATTCATGTTACGAAATTGCTAATTCAAAAAAAGGCATAGTATGAAAGTGTGTTCATGCTGACCATAGATAATTTTTGTTGTTTCCTTAAATAAGAAACCTTCAGAAAATTTTTGGCATCTTTATTACATTTCTCTTAACACAAAACTAAAAAGTCTTGTTGATTCACTGGTCTGCACAAAGATTATAAGCATGCTCCCAGGCAACTATTTTGAAACATGAACACGATTGGAGCCCTGCTAACGGATAGGAAAATTATAATTGATAAATAAAAGGAATTCTGTGATCCAGCCACTGACGATGGATACAAAGATATAATTCCATCAATTATATATGTGTGGGGTATAATAAAGAAGAAAAAGCAAAAGCATGGGGTATAAAAAAAGATAAAGGTCCACGATCCCAACAATTTCGGATCTCCCTCCCTAGAATCCCGCAGTCCACGATCTCCTTCCCACGACGCGGCAGTCCACGATCTCATTCCCTGATCCCCTCCTGGACCTTCCCTCTTCGCCCTCATCTCTCCTACACCTCTCTTCCACTCTCCTGGTCCTTGCCCCCGCTGCCCGTGTTGTCTCAAGTAGACCTCTGCCCCTCCCGGCGATCTGCCCTAAATCTGCTGTCCACGCCGTGGTCGCACCGGTGGCGGCTTCACGGGCAGACCTCGGCCCATCCCCGTGCGCTGTCCTAGCTGCAGTGTCCACACCGTCCTCGCCCTGGTGGCCGCACCCTCTCAAGTACACAGGTAAGGAACAGTACATACTGCTCTGATTTGTACTGTATGGAGTATATTATAAAATTTAGTATGGAGTATATGTGTATTTCCTTTTGAAACTGGAGTATAGAATTTTATTAGTTCCAAAAAATCATATAACCTTTTTTGTTTGGATCCAAGTGAGTAGTATATTCATCCAAAAAAGAGTATATTCAAACAGTGGCACATACTATACGAAAAAAGAGACGTAGTATGGCCATAAAACGGATGTGATGCCATTTTTTAGAGAGTACGGTGTATATATTTTCAAAAAAAGTATGGAGTATTTCCCTTTCCAATTAGTATGGAGTGTACAGTATTAAACTTTTTTTTATATAAGTAGACACTGCACATTAGGATTCTTACCAATGGCTTTATGCACTGCAAAATTGTTGCCAAATGACAGCATGTTTAATACAAATCCCTGTCTTCGGAAATACTGTATGATACCATTATAGAAGATCCATATATTCCAGCTGGTACAGATGTTCCTATTATTTAAAATGTCGTGTTAGGTTAAAATCACAGAAAACAATATGTAATTATTATTTCACATGTCATTATTATTTTCATTCTGGCGGAACAAAACAATATGTAATTTGTGCTATGATATCAAATATAAAACTGTTTACTCACCTTCATAATATTCTCTCTTTTATATGGACTATTCATTTCTAAACAAAGCATGGCCGAGGAACTAATACTAATATATGCTTTGATTTTCAGGAAAACATGGACGAGGAAGGCAAGGACAAGCATGCGGAAAATATGGTTATTGAAGGCATGATAACGAAAGACGAGGATGTGAACCCCGAGTCATCAAAGACAATAGAACAACAAGCCATCATGGATGATACAGAAAACATACATATTAATGAGGTCATTATTATATTTTCACATGTCATTATTATTGTTATTCTGGCGGGACAAAACAATATGTAATTTGTGCTATGATATCAAATATAAAACTGTTTACTCACCTTCATATTATTCTCTCTTTTATATGGACTACATATTGTATAATATTATATTATTGTGTATTTCAGTTACTAATCAAGGAAGAATCAAGTGGAATAAATGACAAAGATGAAGTAGAGAAAAAGTATAGCACGCAGGCCACTGATTGCGAAGGACACAGGCATGCTTTCTTTTCAAAGTATCCCAAATAGTTATAATCTAATTAAATTATATTTTGCATAGGGCTTACTCTTTGTAATGTTGCTCTCAGGAATTAACAAGGCAGGGAACAAGTGAACAAATGCAGCCTACTCAAGACATTGAATTAGCACAAATGTTCGACACCGAAGGGGGGAAAACTATAGGGGACAACTTGGCAGATTCAAATGTACGAGCCGACAAAGATGAAGAGGAGAAAAAGAAGAGCACACAGTCCACTCATTCCGAGGTGGCAAAGTCATCTTTTCTTTTTCAACTATGTCCTATATAAATAGTTCTAATGCGAAAGTCGACTTTTCTCAGGACATAACCTTCAAGGAAACAAGTGAACAAATGCATCAAGTTCAGGACGAGGAATTAGAAGAGACATGGGGCACCGAAGGGGCAGAAACTATAGGGGATAATCTGGCAGATTCAAATGGAATAGCCGGCAAAGATGAATTGGAGGAAAATAAGAGCACGCAGTCCACTGATTCTGGACTCTCCGAAGTGACAGAGGTATCTTTTCAATTCCAACTATGTCGCAAGTAGTTCTAATTCTAATTCTATTATATCTTGCATACAGATGATTCTTTAATATGTTGCTCTCAGGAATTAACAGACAACGAAACAAGTAAACCAATGGACGCATGTGGGGACGAAGAATTAGAACAAACGTCCGGCAGGGACCGGCAGAAATTATAGGGGACAAGCTGCCAATGCCCGCGCAAACATTATATCCTATCCGACAGCATAACAAACCTAAGAAGGCACAAGACTACGTGGTGGCTCCAGAAGGCACGGACAAATCTTTCTATGCCCTGGTTTTGCTACATTTGTTTTCCTCGTTATTAATAAATGTTATTACTTCCATCATGATAGATTACGCCTGCACCGGCCATGATTGGTCCGTGATTGAAAATATCATGTCTGAACCAAATGATAAAAGAACTTTAGTGAGCATTGACGACTCAAATCTCCAAAGAAGACAGTTGGAACGTCTTTTATTACCCGGAGAATTTCTTGGCGACGAAGTAAGTATATGTAGCTTTATGACGAGACGATGCTATTTGAACATGAGTTAATATTTTGTCCTATAACCAAGGTGTGCACTTCGTATTACAGATCATAGACGCATACATACATTGCATAAGTGCTAAAGAGCATCTAAAGATGAGGACAGGTGGAAGTGTGTTCTTAGAGAATGCATGCATCTCTAAGTTGATAAAGGAATTTAAGTTTATACAGGATGACACACTAAGATGGGTGTTAGACAGAGCTACAACTTATTTGGAACATGATATGGTGAGTCTCAGTTCTTTACATATTACTATGGATTCAATCATGGATGAATGTTTTTTCCACTTGGGACCTAAACTAACAAAAACTCTATTTACAGATATATGTTCCAGTAAACATTAAAGACTTTCATTGGTACCTAGCAGTTATAAATAGCGGGGTGCGACGTATCCAGGTGCTCGACTCGCTAGGCCCAGGAATGAACCGCAAAGACCTCACTGCTATGGTTAGTTATTAGTCTCAGTGCACCATCTTTTGATAATACGATTTCTGTTATTCTTCGGTTGGGATGCTAATACGTTGTCATTTATTCATGCAACAGCTCGAAGGACTGGAAAATATATTCCAATATGCATCACTTCAAATTGAACTAAAATTTGATAAGTGGAAAGACGTAAACATTACAACATGGCCAAGGGAAGAATGTATTAAGAGCAGTTTGCAGACAGATGGGTATACCTCTTTCGAATCAAACTTGTTGCGCCCATCCCCTTTCGGCACCTCCTTCTTCTTCACGATATCTGAACCATTAATATTAATACATATGTTGTAAGAATGTCATCCTTTGTCGTCTCAGGTTCTAGAATAACTACAATTAGTACAAGTGAGAATTCTATGTTTACATATATGCGGAATATCTTAAACTCTATTTCTAAATACAGCATATAAAAAGACAGTTTTGGAGAATATCTTAAACTCTATTTCTATAAATCCATTTGTATATAAAACACTTAAAAATTGATAAAACAATAATGGATATATTTAATTTCTATAATCATATATAGGTCATCTTGTGGTCTCTGGATGATAAATTTTATGGAGTACTTCACTGGAAATGATTTGTCTGACACTCCTACGCAGGTAAAGTTTATCGTAATACTTATTCTATGTTGTATCATTACTTAACTCTTATTTCTATTTTAATAGGATCATATGACAGATTTTAGAACAAAACTAGCTGTCATTTTAGTGGACTCGGAATTGAATGATGATAATATAAGAAATCGAGACATGGAAGATGACGAAAACAATATAGATCCCATGGATTGTATGATTCTGGATGGACCCCCTCAAAATCTCGAAACATCGAATACATCATCAGCTGTTGAGTTCATCTCACAGTCATATATCCTTTCACCGTCTGTCAACCCAACAAACGATGACTTAATAGACGAACTGTGCTTGTTCATCAGTATGGTTGATGATGACGCTTTACTAGAGTAAGCCATGTTCTTTTAGTTCATTTTGTATTCTAATAAATTACTCTGATGTCACTATAATTGACAAAATTTTGATTTTACAGGAGCGAATGGGTGAAAAGCTCTGATCCTTACCCTATCAGCTTAAAGTTGAGACAAATAAAAAACATACTAAACAATGATGAATATATGGATATTGATTGCTTTAACATGGCTGTGCGGATACTAGCGCGCCACGAAGTCCAACTTCTTAGAGACATTCCATCTCACTACATGGATCTAAACTTTTGTGTAAGTTACTATAGTTGCGTTTTACGTTTTTTTCCTCATAGAACTATTGATTTCTTATTTTTATTTTAGTCCATGTTCCACTATGCACGAGACCCAAGTCATCATGAAAATATGGACAGTGCTACATTTAAACGATTGTTTCATAGCTGGCCTGACAGCAATGAGTATCACATCTCACAGTGTGATATGGTAAGATTTTAGTTTTTCATTTCTAATAGTGGTTTATTTGGTTTAAATTAATATTTAATGTATTTATAAATGTATGCATCATTACAGATTTTATTGCCTTGGGATATTTTGGATTGTTTCTATTGTTTGTCTTGGATCAAGATAAAAAAGTTATCTCAATTTTTGATCTGATACCAATACCTACTTTGGGAAAGAATATACTTAAAATCGTGGTCAGTAACCTAAACCTCGCACTCCAAGTTGCAAACCCTGCATTCAAGGATGATATCTCCAAATGGGAATGTATAGTTCCGGTTGTTCCAACAAACTCACACTGGTATGAATCTTTTTAATGCATTATAATATTAAATAATTCATTCATTCAACACACATTATGTGTTTATTTCATACATGTAGTGCCTTGTCGGGTATTTGGTTTTTAACTACATGCACTCATTGTGCGATGGAAAGCTATATTTTCCTGTACCCCAGGTGAGTATTTACACCATGCTTATTTATATACACATTGCACATACAAACTTGTTATAACAATGTTGTCTAATGCATATGTAGGACTGTTTTGAACTGAGGAAGCGATTTTTGGTGCATATTTTAAAGTATGAAGAAAACGAATCTCAAAACAATATCCCATACATTGAAGGAAGCATCGTAGATCGCATCTATAGATGGACTTTCATTGCTTGAAAAGATGGACCATCAAGACGTGCTTAGTCCTGGTTTTTAAAACATATTGCTGTAACAATTATTGTGTGGTCATTAATTTTGTGTGGAGACATGTTTCCGGATCGTATGTTACGCACGTTCTCGTATTGTTTTAAATAAAAGTCATATTGTTTTATATAAGACACCGATAAATTGCTCGATAAAAAAACTCAAATATGTTTTACTATATGTTATTATAGGTGTGTTGGATCACAAATATGTCACAATTTTGAAAATACAATTTGAGTGACATAATAACATTTTGTAATAGTCTGAAAAAAATCAGAAATTATTTTAGGGATCATCTTCTATAAATCAACAGTAATTAGTACTAAGTTAATGAAGGATTTATTAATGTTATTTGGGTCAATCAACAGTAATTAGTACTAAGTTGTAAGCAGGTAAACTTACCTAGTGTTGGCAGCAGGACCGTGAGAGCGGCAACGCCGACGATCTTGATGGGCATGCCGGTGACCACCATGTCCTTTATGGTGATGTAGCCGATGCTGAACCACACCACAACCTGGGCGGAGAGAGAGAACAAATATCAACTACTGGCCTGAACCCATAAATAAAAGAAAAACCAAATAGAATACCAAATAGAATTCAAAAGTTAAGTATGTGTGCTACTGGAGTTGACTACTATATAGTGCCAAAACAAACAACTAATGAGACAACACTCCACACCACCAACTTACCAGTTAGGACCAAGTGGCACTACAAGCTCCATACATCCATCAATCGATATTCTCGCCCTCCACAAGATCAAACTTCGCGATAGCTGAGGGTACATGCAACTTCCTGGGCACACACACACACACACAGAGAGAGAGCATGATTAACTGGTATCATCAACCCACATAAAAAAAATAGAGAATTTAAAAATTAAGTATAAGTGCTACTGACGCAGACTTCTACAAGTTTAGATAGGAGCTATCTAGCACATGCAATATATAGGAAAAACAAGCAGACCTTACAGGTTAATAGTGTTGTGAAACACATCGTCCATGTCATAAAGATCAAGTAATCGTTATAGCTCAGATATTCATATTGATATCTACTACTGTTTAGGTACCATAGTTTTCTCTTATTAGGACTTCTACTCATGTATAAAATGTTGACCAAATGAGACTACATCAATATAGAAAAATTATCCCAGGTATATATGAATTAAATAGATACACAATATTTATGATGTTGCTCAATCCATATTTTCAAAATTGAGATGTCATTGTAGGCATGTTGTTGCATATAAACAATAAAATATAGTGCATATAAACAATAAAATATAGTGATTCATCCTCCAAATCCCTATGGTAAAACAGAGTGAGTCACTCGACAAGCTAATTCCACCGTGATACCTAATACAACATGATTAAGTGCAACTACTATTTATAGTCTTCAATATCACATATTATAGATTGCTCCCTATTTTCCTGACTGTAGCACTTAGATTTCTCCATGGACTCGGTAAAACTCACCATTTTGTGTGATTCATTCGGACTGAAAGAGAAATTGTCAAATAGAACTATGAATACATTTCTTAGAAACTGAAATCGTTAAGTTGGTCCATCATTCTAAAAGAACTTGTAATTAAAAGTTTGAAAACAGTCTTTGATGTAAATACGCAAGAAATTGGAATCTATAGTGTTTAAAGTGGTAATTCCAGAAGGAGTAAGAGTTCTCCTTGAAACCAGAAATATATAAAGAAAATGGGAACTACTGAATTTTTCCATGGTCAACCATTCAGAAGTTTAATGCATCACAAAACTACAATACATCCACAAAAGATCTCCATTGATCACAGGGAGGCGCAACCAACATATTGCTAAATGATAATATGTACTAAATAAAAGTTGGTAGAATCTGATTTTGGTTTCACATCCATCTACTGTAAAGCAGCGGCCCCTGCCATCAAATGCTAATGGGGAGACTCTGACATGTGAATGTCCATTACTTTCTTCCTTAATAGCTACACAAAATGTGTAATATATGAATGGGGACAGGTTCTACAGCAAGACAAACCAATAGGAACATCTAACCTACAACCATAGAAATATAGCTACTGAAACATATTATTATTTTCCACATCCCATCTTTACTAAAATGAAGCCAACAGAAAATAGAAATAAATTCAGGTCGTAAAACAACGTTGTACCTCACAAACAGTGACCAAAGACCGTAAGACGGATGGAGACAGGGTAGCACCAATACCCAGAAATCTACAAATCCGCTGCTTTGATCTGAAGGTATTTTCTCATTTTTAGAAGTAGAAATCGCATGAAAATTCACCTGCAAAGGAGCAACATAGGAACTTATAGCAAAAGCTGAAGGCATGGCAATTCTGGGCAGCATTCATGGTTCTGATGGAACAACATGTGAGTGCAAGCATGATAATGAAGGTGGTGTGCCATTGCATCTATTTAATATATATGCAAAGCTATTGACCTTGAAAGATCCGCTTGTTTGGTTCATCCTCTACATATCTATACACGCAATTTATTTAGTTAAAAATTCATGTACTTTAACACTAAAAGAATCATAAAAATTGATTGACTTCAATGCAATATCACAATAAAATGAATGCGATGAGAAAGAGGAAAGGTGGATCACTTTGCTTACCTGAAGAAGATGGACGATGAACCCTGCTTCGGCGCGTTGACCATGGCCTTGTGCATGTCTATAAATAGATTATTGCGGCCTCATGCTTCATGGGTACTATGAAGCACCGACAACACGGATACGGCGATCCTAAAATTGGGATACATCAATTTCTATACACAACAATACGACGATACGGCAGGTATATATAAATAATTAATAAATGTTATATAAAGAAGGAAAAATAATCTATGTGTGAGATGACATAAGATTAAAATAGTGATTCCTGGATCATCATAATTGAATGTTGTGTGTCTTTGGACCCGGTCCCTGGCTAATACATGAACAACATCAGGAGCTCCACAACAACAACATCAACGGTATATATAACAAAGCATAGCTGCATACAAGATGCAAGCCTTATACAAATATATATAGCAAAGCAGTAGCAGCAGGCCATGAATGACAGCCAGCCAGCATACAACATCAAGCTATCTCTCTCTCTCTCACAGCAAGCAAGTTAGGAGGACCGGAGTCAGAGCCGGACTTGGCTGGGGCCTGTTCAATATAAAAAAGTAAGGCCCTTTGTTCGTCAACAGTAGCTTATGGGTTCAAGTGCCATAGATAGCTGTTTTCTTTGGATATCCTGTATGTGCATAATAGCTAAAGAGCAACACGACCTTGCTGAGCTCGGTGTCGGAGATACGGCCGTCGCCGTTGATGTCGTCGACGTCGAAGGAATCACGCAGCTCGGCGTCCAGCTCGCGCTCCCCGCGGCCGTGACCGTGGAAGGCGGCGAACTCGCCGAGGTCCACGAAGCCGTCGCGGTCGGTGTCGAGCTCGTCCATCATGGACGCCACCTCCCGGCCCCCTGCCGACTCGGTGGCCGGCGGCGCGATGGCGCGCGACACGGCCGCCAGTTCTGACGGCGAGATCCTGCCGTCCCCGTCCGTTTCGAAGCCATCTTCTTCGCCTTCGCCGCCACCGCCGCCTCTCCCTCTGCGGCTGCGGCGCTGGTGCTCAGGGCCCTCGGGGTTGTGGGCGGCGCGAGCCCCAGGGACCGCCGGAGAAGCTACCCCGCGGCCCTCTGCGCCATGAGCTTCGGTGTCCGGGGTCGCCTCGAGAGAGGAGCGCGAACGGTAGGGGAGCGGCGGCGGCCGACGGGGCTGGCTAGGGTTTCGCGCGGAGCTTCGCAGTGCACTGAGAGGAGGGATAGGATAAGGATCGAGTGGGGAGAGGGTTGTGGTCAGTACACTGAGAGGATTCGCCGCCACCGCCGCCTCTCCCTCCGCGGCTGCGGCGCTGGTGCTCAGGGCCCTCGGGGTTGTGGGCGGCGCTGTTGGGGAACGTCGCATGGGAAACAAAAAATTTCCTACGCGCACGAAGACCTATCATGGTGATGTCCATCTACGAGAGGGGATGAGTGATCTACGTACCCTTGTAGATCGTACAGCAGAAGCGTTAGAGAACGCGGTTGATGTAGTGGAACGTCCTCACGTCCCTCGATCCGCCCCGCGAACAATCCCGCGATCAGTCCCACGATCTAGTACCGAACGGACGGCACCTCCGCGTTCAGCACACGTACAGCTCGACGATGATCTCGGCCTTCTTGATCCAGCAAGAGAGACGGAGAGGTAGAAGAGTTCTCCGGCAGCGTGACGGCGCTCCGGAGGTTGGTGATGATCTTGTCTCAGCAGGGCTCCGCCCGAGCTCCGCAGAAACGCGATCTAGAGGAAAAACTATGGAGGTATGTGGTCGGGCAGCCGTGAGAAAGTCCTCTCAAATCAGCCCTAATACCTCAGTATATATAGGAGGGAGGGGGAGGCAAGAGGCAGCCTCAAACCCTCAAGGTTTGGCCGAAATTGGAGGTGGAGGAGTCCTACTCCAATCCTACTTGGAGTAGGATTCCACCTTCCCACTTGGAAACTCTTTCCACCTTGTGTTTTTTCCTTCTCAAACCTTATGGGCCTTAGTGGGAACTTATTCCAGCCCACTAGGGGCTGGTTTATCTCTTCCCATAGCCCATGAGACCCCTTGGGGCGTGACACCCCTCCTGATGGTCCCCGGCACCCCTCCCGGCACTCCCGGTACACTACCGATGAGCCTGAAACTTTTCCGGTAATGCACGAAAACCTTCCGGTAACCAAATGAGGTCATCCTATATATCAATCTTCGTTTCCGGACCATTCCGGAAACCCTCGTGACGTCCGTGATCTCATCCGGGACTCCGAACAACATTCGGTAACCAACCATATAACTCAAATACGCATAAAACAACGTCGAACCTTAAGTGTGCAGACCCTGCGGGTTCGAGAACTATGTAGACATGACCCGAGAGACTCCTCGGTCAATATCCAATAGCGGGACCTGGATGCCCATATTGGATCCTACATATTCTACGAAGATCTTATCGTTTGAACCTCAGTGCCAAGGATTCATATAATCCCGTATGTCATTCCCTTTGTCCTTCGGTATGTTACTTGCCCGAGATTCGATCGTCAGTATCCGCATACCTATTTTAATCTCGTTTACCGGCAAGTCTCTTTACTCGTTCCGTAATACAAGATCCCGCAACTTACACTAAGTTACATTGCTTGCAAGGCTTGTGTGTGATGTTGTATTACCGAGTGGGCCCCGAGATACCTCTCCGTCACACGGAGTGACAAATCCCAGTCTTGATCCATACTAACTCAACTAACACCTTCGGAGATACCTGTAGAGCATCTTTATAGTCACCCAGTTACGTTGCGACGTTTGATACACACAAAGCATTCCTCCGGTGTCAGTGAGTTATATGATCTCATGGTCATAGGAATAAATACTTGACACGCAGAAAACAGTAGCAACAAAATGACACGATCAACATGCTACGTCTATTAGTTTGGGTCTAGTCCATCACATGATTCTCCTAATGATGTGATCCCGTTATCAAGTGACAACACTTGCCTATGGCCAGGAAACCTTGACCATCTTTGATCAACGAGCTAGTCAACTAGAGGCTTACTAGGGACAGTGTTTTGTCTATGTATCCACACAAGTATTGTGTTTCCAATCAATACAATTATAGCATGGATAATAAACGATTATCATGAACTAAGAAATATAATAATAACTAATTTATTATTGCCTCTAGGGCATATTTCCAACAGTCTCCCACTTGCACTAGAGTCAATAATCTAGTTCACATCACCATGTGATTCCAACGAATCCAACACCCATATAGTTATGGGGTCTGATCATGTCTTGCTTGTGAGAGAGGTTTTAGTCAACGGTTCTGAAACTTTCAGATCCGTGCGTTCTTTACAAATCTTTATGTCATCTTATAGATGCTGCTACTACGTGCTATTCGGAAATGCTCCAAATATCCACTCTACTATATGAATCCGTTTCACTACTCATAGTTATTCAGATTAGTGTCAAAGCTTGCATCGACGTAACCCTTTACGACGAACTCTTTAACCACCTCCATAATCGAGAAAAATTCCTTAGTCCATTTGTTACTAAGGATAAATTTTGACCGCTGCTAGTGATTCAATCATGGATCACTCTCTGTACCCTCAACAGACTTTGAGTCAAGGCACACATCAGGTGCGGTACACAGCATGGCATACTTTAGATTCTACGGCTAAGGCATAGAAGACGACCTTCGTCTATTCTCTTTATTCTGCCGTGGTCGGGTTTTGAGTCTTACTCAAATTCACACCTCACAACGCAACCAAGAACTCCTTCTTTGCTGGTCTATTTTGAACTCTTTCAAAAACTTGTCAAGGCATGCATCTTGTTGAAACTTCTATTTAAGCGCTTTCGATCTATCTCCATAGAACTTTGATGCTCAACGTTCAAGTAGCGTAATCCAGGTACTCCTTTGAAAACTTCTTTCAAACAACCTTGTCTGCTTTACAGAAATTCTACATTACTTCTGATCCACAATATGTCAACCACATATACCTATCAGAAATTCTATAGTGCTCCCACTCACTTCTTTGGAAATACAAGTTTCTCATAAACCTTGTACACACCCAAAATCTCTGATCATCTCATCAAAGTGCTTATTCCAACTCCGAGATGCTTGCACCAGTCCATTGAAGGATCACTGGAGCTTGCATACTTGCTAGTATCTTTAGGATCGACAAAACCTTCTGGCTGTATCACATACAATGTTTGCTCAAGGAAACCGTCGAGGAAACAACGTTTTGACATCCTACGTGCAATATTTCATAAATAATGCAGCAACTACTAACACAATTCTAACAGACCTTTAGCATCGCTACGAGTGAGAAAGACTCATCATAGTCAACTGTTTGATCTTGTCGAAAACATCTTTGCGACAAGTCGAGCTTTTCTTAATAGTGAGTTATCACCATCATCGTCTGTCTTATTTTAAAGATCCATTTTACCCAATAGTCCCATGACCATCAAGTAGTTCTACCAAAGTCTACACTTTGTTTTCACACATGGATCCTCTCTCGGATTTCATGGCTTCCAGCCATTTGTCGGAATCTGGGCCCACCATCGCTTTCTCCATAACTCGTAGGTTCACTGTTGCTCAACAACATGACCTCCAAGACAGGGTTACCGTACTACTCTGCAGCAGTACGCGACCTTGTCGACCTACGAGGTTTGTAGTAACTTGATTCGAAGCTCAATGATCACCATCATCAGCTTCCACTTCAATTAGTGTAGGCGCCACAGGAACAACTTCCTATGCCCTGCTACACACTGGTTGAAGTGATGGTTTTAATAACCTCATCAAGTTCTACTACCCTCCCACTCAATTCTTTCGAGAGAAACCTTTTCTCGAGAAAGGATCCGTTTCTAGAAGCAAACACTTTGCTTTTGGATCTGAGATAGGAGATGTACCCAACTGTTTTGGATATCCTATGAAGATGAATTTATCCGCTTTGGGTTCGAGCTTATCAGACTGAAACTTTTTCACATAAGTTTCGAAGCCCCAAACTTTCAAGAAACGACAGTTTAGATTTCTCTAAACCTCAGTCTATACTGTGTCATCTCAACGGAAATACGCGGTGCCCTATTTAAAGTGAATGTGGTTGTCTCTAATGCATAACCCATAAACGATAGTGGTAATTCGATAAGAGACATCACAGCATGCACCATACTAAATAGTGCGTGGCTATGACGTTCAGACACATCATCACACCATGATGTTTCAGGTGGCACGAACTGTGAAACAATTTCCACATTGTCTTAACTGTGTACCAAAAACTCGCAACTCAGATATTCATTTCTATGATCATATCGTAGATAGTTTATCCTCTTGTTACGACGAACTTCACTCTGAAACAGAATTGAACTTTTCAATATTTCAGACTTGTGATTCATTAAGTAAATACTCCTGTATCTACTCAAGTCGTCAGTGAAGTAAGAACATAATGATATCCACTGCGTGCCTCAGCACTCACTGGACTGCATACATCAAAATGTATCACTTCCAACAAGTTACTATCTTGTTTCATCTCAATGAAAACAAGGCCTTGCTCATGTGGTATGATTTGCATGTCACTAGTGATTCGAAATCAGGTGAGTAAAGATCCATCAGCATGGAGCCTCTTCATGCAATTTATATACTAACATGACTCAAGCGGCAGTGCCACAAGTAAGTGGTACTATCATCATTTAACTCGTATCTTTTGGCACCAATGTGTAACACTACAATCGAGATTCAATAAACCATTGAAGGTGATTATTCAAGCAAATAGAGTAACCATTATTCTCTTTGAATGAATGATCGTATTGCAATAAACACGATCCAATCATGTTCATGCTTAACGCAAGCACCAAATAACAATTATTTAGGTTCAACACCAATCCCGATGGTAGAGGGGGCGTGTGACGTTTGATCATATCAACCTTGGAAACACTTCCAACACGTATCGTCACCTCGCCTTTAGCTAGTCTCCGCTTATGCCGTAGCTTTCATTTCGCGTTACTAATCACTTAGCAACCGAACCGGTATCCAATACCCTCGTGCTACTAGGAGTACTAGTAAAGTACACATCAACATTATGTATATCAAATATACTTCTCTCGACTTTTGCCAGCCTTCTTATCTCCCAAGTATCTAGAGTTGCTCCGCCTCAGTGACTGTTCCCCTTATTACAGAAGCACTTAGTCTCGGGTTTGGGTTCAATCTTGGGTCTCTTCATTAGCGCAGCAACTGTTTTGCCGTTTCACGAAGTATCCCTTCTAGCCCTCCCCTTTCTTGAAACTTAGTGGTTTTTCAAACCATCAACTATTGATGCTCCTTCTTGATTTCTACTTTCGCAGTGTCAAACGTCGCGAATCGCTCAAGGATCATTGTATCTATCCTTGATATGTTATAGTTCATCACGAAGCTCTCAAAGCTTGGTGGCAGTGATTTTGGAGAACCATCACTATCTCATCTGGAAGATTAGCTCCCACTCGATTCGAGTGATTGTCGTACTCAGATAATCTGAGCACACGCTCAACGATTGAGCTTTTCTCCTTTACTTTGTGGTCAAAGAATCTTGTTGGAGGTCTCGTACCTCTTAACAAGGGCACAAGCATGAAATCACAACTTCATCTCTTTAGAACATCACTTATGTTCCGTGACGTTTTAAAACGTTTTCGGTGCCTTGCTTCTAAGCCATTAAGTACTTTGCACTGAACTATCGTGTAGTCATCAGAAACGTGTATGTCGGATGTTCACAGCATCCACAGACGACGCTCGAGGTGCAGCACACCGAGTGGTGCATTAAGGACGTAAGCCTTCTGCGCAGCAACGAGGACAATCCTCGGTTTTACAGACTCAGTCTGCAAAGGTTGCTACTATCAATTTTCAACTAAATTTTCTCTAGGAACATAAAAAAAACAGTAGAGCTATAGCGCAAGCTACATCGTAATTCGCAAAGACCATTAGACTATGTTCATGACAATTAGTTCAATTAATCATATTACTTAAGAACTCCCACTCAAAAAGTACATCTCTCTAGTCATTTGAGTGGTACATGATCCAAATCCACTATCTCAAGTCCGATCATCACGTGAGTCGAGAATAGTTTCAGTGGTAAGCATCCCTATGCTAATCATATCAACTATACGATTCATGCTCGACCTTTCGGTCTCACGTGTTCCGAGGCCATGTCTGCACATGCTAGGCTCGTCAAGCTTAACCCGAGTGTTCTGCGTGTGCAACTGTTTTGCACCCGTTGTATGTGAACGTTGAGTCTATCACACCCGATCATCACGTGGTGTCTCGAAACGAAGAACTGTCGCAACGGTGCACAGTCGGGGAGAACACAATTTCGTCTTGAAATTTTAGTGAGAGATCACCTCATAATGCTACCGTCGTTCTAAGCAAAACAAGGTGCATAAAAGGATTAACATCACATGCAATTCATAAGTGACATGATATGGCCATCATCACGTGCTTCTTGATCTCCATCACCAAAGCACCGGCACGATCTTCTTGTCACCGGCGCCACACCATGATCATCCATCAACGTGTTGCCATCGGGGTTGTCGTGCTACTTATGCTATTACTACTAAAGCTACATCCTAGAAAAATAGTAAACGCATCTGCAAGCACATATGTTAGTATAAAGACAACCCTATGGCTCCTGCCGGTTGCCGTACCATCGACGTGCAAGTCGATATTTCTATTACAACATGATCATCTCATACATCCAATATATCACATCACATCGTTGGCCATATCACATCACAATCATACCCTGCAAAAACAAGTTAGACGTCCTCTAATTTTGTTGTTGCATGTTTTACGTGGTGACCAAGGGTATCTAGTAGGATCGCATCTTACTTACGCAAACACCACAACGGAGATATATGAGTTGCTATTTAACCTCATCCAAGGACCTCCTCGGTCAAATCCGATTCAACTAAAGTTGGAGAAACCGTCACTTGCCAGTCATCTTTGAGCAAAGGGGGTTACTCGTAACGATGAAACCAGTCTCTCGTAAGCGTACGAGTAATGTCGGTCCAAGCCGCTTCAATCCAACAATACCGCGGAATCAAGAAAAGACTAAGGAGGGCAGCAAAACGCACATCACCGCCCACAAAAACTTTTGTGTTCTACTCGAGAAGACATCTACGCATGAACCTAGCTCATGATGCCACTTTTGGGGAACGTCGCATGGGAAACAAAAATTTTCCTACGCGCACGAAGACCTATCATGGTGATGTCCATCTACGAGAGGGGATGAGTGATCTACGTACCCTTGTAGATCGTACAGCAGAAGCGTTAGAGAACGCGGTTGATGTAGTGGAACGTCCTCACGTCCCTCGATCCGCCCCGTGAACAATCCCGCGATCAGTCCCACGATCTAGTACCGAACGGACGGCACCTCCGCGTTCAGCACACGTACAGCTCGACGATGATCTCGGCCTTCTTGATCCAGCAAGAGAGACGGAGAGGTAGAAGAGTTCTCCGGCAGCGTGACGGCGCTCCGGAGGTTGGTGATGATCTTGTCTCAGCAGGGCTCCGCCCGAGCTCCGCAGAAACGCGATCTAGAGGAAAAACTATGGAGGTATGTGGTCGGGCAGCCGTGAGAAAGTCCTCTCAAATCAGCCCTAATACCTCAGTATATATAGGAGGGAGGGGGAGGCAAGAGGCAGCCTCAAACCCTCAAGATTTGGCCGAAATTGGAGGTGGAGGAGTCCTACTCCAATCCTACTTGGAGTAGGATTCCACCTTCCCACTTGGAAACTCTTTCCACCTTGTGTTTTTTCCTTCTCAAACCTTATGGGCCTTAGTGGGAACTTATTCCAGCCCACTAGGGGCTGGTTTATCTCTTCCCATAGCCCATGAGACCCCTTGGGGCGTGACACCCCTCCTGATGGTCCCCGGCACCCCTCCCGGCACTCCCGGTACACTACCGATGAGCCTGAAACTTTTCCGGTAATGCACGAAAACCTTCCGGTAACCAAATGAGGTCATCCTATATATCAATCTTCGTTTCCGGACCATTCCGGAAACCCTCGTGACGTCCGTGATCTCATCCGGGACTCCGAACAACATTCGGTAACCAACCATATAACTCAAATACGCATAAAACAACGTCGAACCTTAAGTGTGCAGACCCTGCGGGTTCGAGAACTATGTAGACATGACCCGAGAGACTCCTCGGTCAATATCCAATAGCGGGACCTGGATGCCCATATTGGATCCTACATATTCTACGAAGATCTTATCGTTTGAACCTCAGTGCCAAGGATTCATATAATCCCGTATGTCATTCCCTTTGTCCTTCGGTATGTTACTTGCCCGAGATTCGATCGTCAGTATCCGCATACCTATTTTAATCTCGTTTACCGGCAAGTCTCTTTACTCGTTCCGTAATACAAGATCCCGCAACTTACACTAAGTTACATTGCTTGCAAGGCTTGTGTGTGATGTTGTATTACCGAGTGGGCCCCGAGATACCTCTCCGTCACACGGAGTGACAAATCCCAGTCTTGATCCATACTAACTCAACTAACACCTTCGGAGATACCTGTAGAGCATCTTTATAGTCACCCAGTTACGTTGCGACGTTTGATACACACAAAGCATTCCTCCGGTGTCAGTGAGTTATATGATCTCATGGTCATAGGAATAAATACTTGACACGCAGAAAACAGTAGCAACAAAATGACACGATCAACATGCTACGTCTATTAGTTTGGGTCTAGTCCATCACATGATTCTCCTAATGATGTGATCCCGTTATCAAGTGACAACACTTGCCTATGGCTAGGAAACCTTGACCATCTTTGATCAACGAGCTAGTCAACTAGAGGCTTACTAGGGACAGTGTTTTGTCTATGTATCCACACAAGTATTGTGTTTCCAATCAATACAATTATAGCATGGATAATAAACGATTATCATGAACTAAGAAATATAATAATAACTAATTTATTATTGCCTCTAGGGCATATTTCCAACGGAGCCCCAGGGACCGCCGAAGAAGCTAGCCCGCGGCCCTCTGCGCCATGAGCTTCGGTGTCCGGGCTGGCCTCGAGAGAGGAGCGCGGACGGTAGGGGAGCGGCGGCGGCCGACGGGGCTGGCTAGGGTTTGGGTGTGAGCTTCGCAGTGCACTGAGAGGATGGATAGGATAAGGATAGAGTGGGGAGAGGGCTGTGGTCAGTGCAGGAGGATAAGGATCGGGTGGGGAGGGAGGGGAGTGGGTGAGATTGTGTTTTTTTTTTCAGAACGGGAGTGGGTGAGGTCTTTTTTTTATAACGGGAGTATGTTTTTATTTTTCTTTTTTGTACCTTTTCTGTGTCTATCATGTTTTTATTTTATAAATCTTTTTAAATTTTCGAATATAAATCACGTATGGATCAAAATTAGTAAATCTACACTCTAAAAATGTCTATATGCATACGTATGTAGTGCATAGAATTTTTCAAAAAGACTTATATTTAGCCACGGAGGGAGTATACAGACAATAAATATCCCATATGTTCTTTACGGAGAAATTCACCATGTTGATTGCTTTGGATGTCTGATTTTTGCTAATTATGAGCAAGGAATTTTCTGTGTACGATTATTCGTGCGTTGCACGTGCATGCTTACTAGTCTCTATAACAACTCTATCACTATCTCTATATTTCTTGACAAATAAGATTGTAATCTGATTGTTAAGATTGTAATCTGATTGTACGCGATCTGGTGAGTTGCGCCCCAGTCTATATAAACATGAAACCGTCTACCACAAAAAGTAGGACATTCAAACCTATTTCACACAGACAACATGTCTTGCATCTTCACAGCCATAAACCCCGTTTGCTGCCAATCAAACGACATGTATCAAACCACCTCATGATACAACTTAGGCAAACAAACAACATGTTTATCAAACGACCTCATGGTACAATTGAGAATTTGCATTTACTGTCTACCTGCTGGTACGTGATTTCAATCCCAAACCCAACACTTTTCATATCAACATATTAATATTTTCAACATACACATCAACATAGACATATATATTAGGATCAATGGCTGCATGCATCGATTGATGCAGAGGCCGGGGGTCACTCCCCCTTTTCCAAAAAAAAAAAAACATACACATCAACATAGACATATATATTAGGATCAATCCAATCCAAAGAAGCAGAGACCTATATATAAACCCTACTGCTCACGCAAAATTCAATTTTTCATCCAAAACAATAAGCATCCTCCCAGGCTTATTCGTGCATTCTCCTCTTCGTGGGAAGCGTGAAGAAGTGTGACAATAACTCAAGATCACTGGGAGTAGGCGTTCCCAGGCAGAGCCACCGGCCTGAGCTCGCCGCCACGGAGGAAGCTGGTGAACCACTTGGCGGAGTGCCTCTGGTACCTCGTCCTCTCCTCGGAGTTGAAGTCGACGCCATAGAGGCCGAAGCCCATGCGGTAGCCAAACAGATACTCGAACACGTCCAGAAACGACCACACGAAGTAGCCTCGCACGTTGGACCCGTTCCTGATCACCCAGCAACAGAGAGGCAATTGGTGAGATAAACTGTGTCGTCAATATATTTCTGGTGTCATATCGCTCTTGTGCTGAGATGAATGGATGGTGTTGGTACCTGCTGGATTCGAGGGTCGCCTCGATGTAGTCCTGCAGGTACTGCGACCTGAACTCGTCGTCGGGGGCGTTCCCGGCAGAAGGATCCGCAATGCTAGCAGCTCCTGGTAAATATGAACATTGTAGACATGATATTTTTGGTTGATGATTCCTAGGGATCATGATGTTTTAGGCCTTTACGGTTAGCTGAAAGTTCTGTCAGTAGAATTTACCGTTCTCGTGGATCATCACAACAGGGTTCTTGTATTTGAGCTGCAGATGCCCCAGCATTTTGTTCAGAGCCCATGGTGTCGATGGCGTGAAATCTTTTTTCAACCCAAACAGGAGCTGTTACACAGTTAGAGTTTAATTTTAGCCACACAGACATACATACGATCTAGTTATGTTGGGGACAAAGTTCATTTCGCAACTAAATTTATTAGGGATGAAATGGATTGTATCGTGAAATACCTGGTTCTTCGAGTTCAAAAATGGCACTGCAAAGGAATACATTTGCAGATGAGTTAGGTTAATCCATTTCTCTCATTGCGCATTTCACACATGACAGGACTTTAGGTTATTAGAATTCTTACTGTCATATTTCACTGCTGCATCACCCATGTAATCTCTCAGCTCATCGTTCAGCTTGCTAAGATCAGCCTTCACATATACCGCAATGTAGTGGTTAAATCCGACAAAATCAAAAGATCCAAGCACCGTCTTCAGTTCTTCGTCAGTGAAAGATGGTAGCCTGGACCCAACATTCTTCCTCATCACCGGCGGGTAATCTCCGTGCACCAACGGATGCATATACCTGTGCCATGGTCAGATGATCTTTAGCTGTGGTTACACACAAATTATAGCTGTTTCTAT
The DNA here is from genome assembly GCF_904849725.1 of Hordeum vulgare subsp. vulgare. Classification (NCBI taxonomy): domain Eukaryota; kingdom Viridiplantae; phylum Streptophyta; class Magnoliopsida; order Poales; family Poaceae; genus Hordeum; species Hordeum vulgare. The sequence continues at coordinate 490,735,252 of NC_058522.1, forward strand.
GAAACTTGAGTTCTAGAGAAGAACAGACCATCCAATGTGAAAGTCGTTCATCCTTTCAGCTGCTGCTATATCATCAGGTGTTTGTGTCGCAGGCTCGTACCACCAACCGAGCAATGTGAGCCCAATATTTCCTCCTTGCTTGGCCTGATTATCAAGAAATAGAAAGGAATATCATACCTGTGAGACGCTGCTGAGGCATGTGCAAGCAGAATATTATACAGTTGTTCAGTAAATGGTGGCATTCGTTCCTAACCTGGTACTTCTCTTTATACAGGGACGCTGCTGAGGCATGTGCAAGCAGAAGATGGTGAGCTACAATGTAGGGCTCTGTGGTAGAGTTGCCGTTGTCGCAACTGAGGACGCCGAAGGGGAATGAGCATCGCCGCGGTGGGAGGATACCCTGATCATATCCGCCAATCGGCTCAATGTTTGGCTCATTGACAGTGCTCCAGTACTTCACCCTATCGCCAAAGTTCTTGAAGCACACTTCTGCATACGCCGTGTAGTCATCTCTGCAACCATGTGACAGAAAGGCAAAGAACAAATTATTTCTTCTTCTCTTATGGAACTGCAATTGTAGTAACAGTGTTGATTGGTGGGGCAAGAAGAAAGTACACGAATTTGCGACTAAGCATCCCGTTGTATTCGTCTTGAAGAGCCTGAGGGAAGTCGAAATGATATATCGTGACGTGAGGCTGGATTCCTACGTGAAGCAGAGAAAGATGCATGAGTTACTCATGTGCGGCTGGGCATCTGAAAATCCTTGAATTTTTGTTCTTCAGATAAGGAATCAGTCTGCCAAGGATTAAGTACCATGAGCCAGGAGTTCATCGATAAGGTTGTTGTAGTACTCCAGCCCCTTTGGATTGACAGCTCCTCGGCCATCTTCATGGATTGCAAATAGTCATATCAGTGAACTGACGGCCTCATTTATGAAAGACATGGTCAGCATGACACTGTGGGTATGGCCTTACCGGGAATAAGGCGAGGCCAGGCAATGGAGAATCTGTACGCATCGACGCCCATGTCGCTCAAAAGCTTTACATCTTCCTGTTGTCAAACACAAAGTCAGCATGCTACCATAAGTTCAACACCAAATTCTTGGTCTGGAAAAATCATCCATTCAACATTATTTGGCCTCACAGACTGACCTTGTACTTGTGATACTGATCTGCAGTCACATCGGCATTCGATCCATCGACAGAGTAGCCTGTGGAATCGTTACAAACTCCATGTTATACCTGGCAATAGGAGAATGCATGGCAGATAATTCAGACGCACAGATCACGGGGAAAGTAGAAGTAACCTGAGTGGGTGAACGTGTCCCAGATGCTGGGTTTTCTTCCGTCCTCTGCAACCGCACCTTCAATCTAAAAAAGAAAAACAGCCGAATGTTCATACCAGTAATGATAGCAGAGTACTTTAAACAATCGCTGAATTGCAAAGCTTTTTTATTACTTGTGGTCTGAATTCACATGGTTCGGAGGGGAATAACCAAAATCTCGACCATTCTCTAAGAAAATTAGTTTCGATCCCTTTCTCATATAATTTTGAATTCTGAACCTTGTCCGAACTCTGAGGTCCCAAGTCCTAACAGCATACTCATGTCCTTCTTAATAGTGAGGATATATCTTGAAGAGCGTCAGGCTATTTATGGTTCAGATCCTGCCGAACATCACTGTCTATCCATCTGCCGCTTTCGGCGATCAAAGATACTCCGCTTGGCTGCAGCCAAAGCAGAAGAAGCATCCAAAGGAGGAGAAATTAACCACCCAGCCAGAACCAGTGACGTCGAACTGAGGTCGGCGAGAGAGACTGCCGGGAAGGCGACCCCTCGGTAGGTTGCTTTGTGAACACATCACCCTGCTTACTTGGTATGGAACGGACGAAGAGGTCGTCGTCAGAAACAAGAGGCGACCAAGAATATGAACGAACGCGAGCTGTAACACGCCACATATATATGCCTGAATTTAAGTAGGAGTAAGTGTTTACGTTTAATTCTTTGGATGGGATGCGTCACGTGTGACGGATGAAAAAGACCAAGGAGCAGACTAATGAAAAGGGAAGGAAGGTCCCCTCAAAAAAAAAATCCGAGACCAGTGAAGTCAAAGTGAGAATGATAGCTCTCGTTTGTTTCTTATATATGGAGGTGTAAGAGCAGATATTTGTGAGTTGAATGGTGCCGGTGATGCTGCTAGGAAAAAAAACCAGCCACAAGAGCGACCTATTTTACTGCCAATGAGCATGCCTTGGTGAAAAAACAAAGCATAGGCGAAGCGACCGGCCAATGAAGGCGTAGTCATAATCTGGTGGGAGGAGAGGACGGCCGGGCTACAACTGGTGATGGTTAAACCTGCAAAGGGTTTGCAGGTGCATCAACAGGCAGGGAAGGGATCGGATGACATGATCAGAGATGGACGTAACGTACGGTGGTATTTGTGCGAGCTTCTCCCAAAATGGCACTGTCATGCGCCCTCGCCCATCCGTCGCAGCGATGGGCGACGGGTCAGCTCTTCCTTCACTCGTTTAGAAAGGACGCGGCGCGTCACGTCACGTGCGAGGAAGTCCAAGGAGAGCAGAGGAGACGAACGGAAACGGAAAGCCAGGACAGTGACTTTCCATGGAAGTGTGAAGACAAGTCGAAGCATCTCCGCGTATGAGATGAACAACACGTGGTTGGTTGAGCCTTTAGCGGTGCAGATTGACCGGCGACGACGGCAGGGAGCAGAGCAGGCGCCGGTGGTGTAGCTCTGTGGTTCTACTATACTACGCTAGCTAGCAAGCAACGAACGCACACGCTTGGCGTAGTAAGATAGGGCTGTACTTGGCAGCCCTGCGGCAAGATAACACTGATAGTCGTATTGTTCTTTGATGGAACCAACGCAGATGGCTTTCTGTGAATTAGATTAGGTCACCGAGAAGGTGCCATGGTGCTGTCATGTCAGCACCGATCCTCACTGATGACTTTCTGTAAATCAACAGCTTTGACCGACGGCGAGGAGGAATCCCCACGCACGAGCGCGAACCACCGGCGACATATACAACGGCGAGGGCGAGGCGGTAGCCGGCCTGCCGGCCGGGGTGACAATTAATCAGCAGGTCGTGGTGGTAGTAGTACCTGGTAAGCGGAGGAGCCGGTGCCGAAGATGAACCCCGGGGGGAAGTCGCGCTTGGTGATCGCCGCCGCAGCCGGAGACGCCACGGCGAGCAGAAGAAGAAAGAGCGCCTTCGCCGCCGCCATCATCGATAGCTCCGTCCGTGCTCTCTCTCTCTATATATCTCTTTCTTCCGGTTCCGGTGGTGCTATGGCTGCAGGCCTGGGCCGGACGCGCGGGTTTTTATACGCCGTTTCCTTTCCTTCTCGGTGCTCAACCGCTGGCTATCGAGCCTGCTACAGGCCAAACCCGGCGGCCACGTCGTCCATGACGCACACCAAGCGTGGGCGAAGCGAAGCTGGACTCACACACTCGGTCCTCGGGGCGCGGCACGTGTCGCCACACGGGGATGAGCGCGAGTGGTGTCCGTGCCCGTGTGGCATGCGACGGAGACCGCCGCCCGTCTCGTCTCCTTCCCGATGAATGATACTCCAGTACAGCAGAGCGAAGCTGCCCATACGACGACGTGCATCTCACGCCGTCGGCTGACCGACCGACCACCCCCGTTTCCGCCCACGTCGATGTCCGTTAATTAAGGTTTTAAATAAAGAAAACGATCAGAATCAACCGGCTGATCTCTGTCTCTCGTAAACCTGTTCCTCGGTTCAACACGTGTCCGGCCTTAGCCTCATCTCTTCTTCATCTCATCCTCACACAGCCACGAGACATCTCCCTCCCCGACGTCTCTCTTTCTTCTCTCTTTCCTTCTCGCCTCTCTGATGCAGACCGTCGGGAGGGAAACAGAGCCGGCCGTCGCCATTGCCGGAGACTTGCCCCCCTCCTTCTTCCCCTCCTCCCCTGTCGCGTTACAAGGACGTTGCAAGCCGTGCCTCCAAAAGCCGTCCTGCTTGTGCTGCAACGGAGCATCAATGGAGGGTTGCCATGGTCGTCAGCGACGGAGGCAGCCGATGCTGCAAGCCTCGCCGCTGCAATGAAGGGCGGAGTTGCAATAAAGCTCCTTCGGATGCACCTGTGCTACGTTGAAGCTCCATCGAAGTTGCTATGCAGCTTCGTCGGAGCCGACGATGCTGCAGTGGAGCTCGACGCGGGTTGTAACGGAGCTTCACCGGAGCGTCGGTATTGTAATGGAACTCGACTGGAGTTGCAAGGAAGCTTCGTCGGCGCTATAATAAAGCTCATTGGACGTCGTCAATGCTTCAGTGAAGCATCGTGTGAGGATGCAATGGCGCTAGCTGAAGCTGTGACGCTGCCCTGCCGGTTGCTGTGATTCAACGGTCATAGATCATACGGCTGAACTTTCACTAAGAAATCATCTGACCGATTCGTAGCAGCGTCCTTTAAATAAAAGCCAATTAATCCAAACAAGTCAATCTTTTACCAAACGTCAATGTTTCACCAGCCTATGTATAGTACTGTACGAGCTTGCTCCACGTACGAGCGGGTGCGGCTCTGACCAGACCAGCGGTCCAGCCCCATGCACGGAGTCGGTCAGTTAGGATTCGACTTGATGTTTGATGATGATTGTGCGTGGCCATGTATAGTATAGCTCCCTGCTTGCGTTACTTTCTGGCTTTCTATCTGCCTTCTCGATCGTGGCGGTGTGACAGTCCCACACACGCCCAGATGGCGCCGGCGCAACGAGAGAATGACGGGACCAACTCAAATCAAACTGGTAAACGTAACTAACTGTGGTGTCCCGTCCATATAGACGCTCTCTTCTTCACGGGGATCTTCTCCGTCTGCTTCTAGAACGTGGGGCCTGCGTATCGCCTTTTTTTTTAACTTTTTCCCTGGGCGAGCCCGGCCGTGTGGCGACCATTGGCCGGCAACGGGTGTGCTTTTCAGTTTCTGTTCGAGCGTTACCAACTCAAACTCGTAATGGTAATCTCCTTCAGAGTACACACCCATACAGAGTAGTTTTGAGAACAGTATACTACGGACTACGGCTTCCTGCGAGAATTTCTAGGAATATACGCTAATACTTTCTTCGTCTCATAATATAACTTTCGAAAATATAACGCACACACGTATAGATCGTCGTACATTCGAGTATGCATGAATTTCGACATGATTTGCCAGATTTTGTGTGTCACGTACGTAGAAAGGGGCTAGTGTATTGGCGTTTATTAGTTCACCTACACACCTCTTTCACGCACGCAAAGCTCACGGCTGTCAACTCAACGTGTGATGAAACTGTCCTCGCGTCCACACGTCCGCACGATCGCCACACGTCTCCTCTTCCCGTTCCTTCCACAACTCTTGCTTTACCCAAAACCGTCAGTTGCCATGTTTTTTCCAGTGGTATAGGACAACTGTCAAGTGCTTTTGTAAGCAGATGGCAACTCTCCCTCTTATGCAAATATATTATTTGTCATGTCTTTTTCGTAGTGTTTCTTTGGCAACTGTCTAGTGTGCTTAGAAGCATATAGTCTATACCTCAATATATTATTTTGCATTGTCTTTCCAGTATTACATGACAACTGCCTAGTGTTAGTAGGTGGCAACTCCTACAGTTTTTAAATCATGAGAACTGTAGTAGACCAGGCATGGCAACTGCAAGTGATAAGTCATGATAGCTGTAGTTGGCCATGCATGGCAAGAACTGCAGTTGTCCATAGATGACAACTGCATTTGACCTGAAAGGGCAACTGCAGTTACCCAGACATAACGACTACAGTTGAGCAACCATGACAAATGTAGTTGTCCAAACATGACAACTGCGGTTCGGTAACCATGAAAACTACAGTTAAACAAACATGGAAGAGGGTCCTAGCAGGTTTGGGATGAGGGTGCATGGTGACTGTCACGGGGGAACACTCCAATTTTGTTGGACGTCGGGCACGCAGGGCCGTGAAATGGGACGTTGGGTGTGCGGGATCGCGAGGTGGGAGGCCGAATGTGCGGGGCCCGAGGCAGGAGGCCAGACGTGTGGACGTTACCTGTTTTACCCACACGTAAGTGTACGTGTTGTTTCTCTTACATACCACACGGGACGTATGGTAAAACCCCCTTAACGCCCACATATCAGAACCCTATAACTTTTATAAGTTGTTACAAACATTCTGAAGGACCTTGTGCGCGGGAATGTGCGTGCAACACAAAATGCTAGATCTTATGGCCTTCCAGTCTAACTTAGATGGTTAGGTTTTTTGCGATGAAACAAGGTTCGAGTTTTAGATTTGACATTGATTATCGTATTTTTTAGATATATTTTATTTTATTGACCAAGACATTTTTCATTGGCTACGAAGCAGTTAGGATGACTTTATCATTTTTAAAATATTATGTCAGATTGGTCTTTTAAAGGTCTAGCATCCTTGATCGACTGATTAATCAACTCCCCGCACCATTGTCAATCCTCGCTCTTAGGTATAATGTCATAAAACAGAATAACACCTATGTCTCCATGATGAAGCACAGAGATCCAACGATCTCTAACTTGTGGCTTGCGATCCTTCTTTATTTCTCTCCATGCTTCAATTTGGAGTCTTTTTTATTTTGATTTGAGGTTACTCGAGTATGGAGCATCGAACTCAGCTCTCAGCGGGCTTTTAATTTTCATATGACCTTTTGGGTGCATCAACAGAGGCACTACATCATGTGGCAGTTGTTGTTGAGGAACATAATAATAACCTAGTTAGCAATGTAATCAACACCATTTATGCAATAGTAGAGCGTACTTAATTATGAAACTCTTATCAACATATTTCGGCAAATGTCATCCGTCCTCAACCTATGCACTAGTGGCATGTAAAATGTATAATTTTGGCTAATTCCAAAATTATACGGGAAGGTATCCCTAGAAACCAGAACACCAACAAGAAAGTGGAGAAGAACATCCTTCTCCTCTCAAGTTAGATGTGATCCATACGTGTAGTGTGTCGTGTCAATTAATTTCCGTAATTCACTCGAAGAAATGAAATAAGCTATAAATTATAATTTAATAAATTTAGTATATGGATGAACCCCAATTATTTCTAAATATAAATGCAAATTACTTGACAAATATGGTTGAGGAACTCACATGGAGGTAAAACAGGAAGCTGATACGTCTCAAACGTATCTATAATTTTTTATGGTTTCATGTTGTTATCTTGTCAACTTTGGATGCTTTATGTACCTTTTATATCTTTTTGGGACTAACTTACTAATTCAGTGCCAAGTGTCATTTCCTGTTTTTTCCGTGTTTTTGACTCTTTTCAGATCTGATTTTGGAACAGAGTCCAAACGGAATAAAATTTCCGAAATAAATTTTTCCAGAACGGAAGAAGATCAGGAGACTTGAGGGCCAAGGCAGGAGAGCCACACGGGGCCCACAAGCCCTGTAGCCGCCACCAGGGGGGCTGCGGCTACCAGGCTTGTGGCCTCCCTGGCGCCCCCTGACCTAGCTCCTTCGTCTATATATTCCCTAAAATCCAGAAGAAAAAAATAGGGGAATCCACGAAAACACTTTTCCACCGCCGCAAGCTTCCGTTTTCGCGAGATCTCATCTAGAGACCCTTCCCGGTGCCCTGCCGGAGGGGACTTTGGAGTTGGAGGGCTTCTACATCAACCTCATCGCCCCTCCAACGACTCGTGAGTAGTTCACTTTAGATCTACGGGTCCGTAGTTAGTAGCTAGATGGCTTCTTCTCTCTCTTGGATCTTCAATACAAAGTTCTCCATGATTTTCATGGAGATCTATCCGATGTAATCCTCTTTGGCGGTGTGTTTGTCGAGATCCGATGAATTGTGGATTTGTGATCAGATTATCTATGAATTATATTTGAGTCTTTGCTGATTTCTTATATGCATGATTTGATATCCTTATAAGTCTATACGAGTCTTGGGTTTTGTTTGGCCAACTAGATCTATGATTCTTGCAATGGGGGAAGTGCCTGGTTTTGGGCTCGTACCGTGTGGTGACCATTCCCAGTGACAGAAGGGGCAGCAAGGCATGCATCGTGTTGTTGCCATCAAGGGTAACAAGATGGGTTTTTATCGTAGATATGAGATTGTCCATCTACATCATGTCATCTTGCTTAAGGCGTTACTCTGTTCTCATGAACTTAATACACTATATGCATGCTGGATAGCGGTCGACGTGTGGAGTAATAGTAGTAGATGCAGAAAGTATCGGTCTACTTGTTTTGGATGTGATGCCTATAGATATAATCATTGCCTTAGATAACGTCACAACTTTGCGCGGTTCCATCAATTGCTCGACAGTAATTCGTTCACCCACCGTCTACTTGCTTTCATGAGAGAAACCACTAGTGAACGCTACGGCCCCCGGGTCTATTCACAACTATCGTTTCCACTTTCGCTTTTACTTTGCTTTGTTTCTTTTTGCTTTCAGTTCTCACTTGGCAAACAATCTATAAGGGATTGACAACCCCTTCATAGCGTTGGGTGCAAACTCTTTGTGATTGTGCAAGTACTTGTGACAATCCTTCACTGGATCGATACCTTGGTTCTCAAAACTAAGGGAAATACTTACCGTCGCTGTGCTACGTCACCCTTTCCGCTTCGAGGGAACACCAACGCAAGGCTCCAAGGCCACGGGGGAATCCTTTGCATATTTGCCAAGGAAGTCCCTAAAGGCGTAGCCGTAGGAGAAGGATTCCTGGTGCCGTTGCTGAGGAGTATGAAGACAAGAATAGTCTCCCGTCAACACGTTTGTTTCTGGCGCCGTTGGAAGGTCTTTTGTTGCAGTAGCAGAAGCATATCGACAACCACCCAAATGTCGATGTTGCCTGGCATATTATCTTCAGGACGAAGATCGAAGGTTATTTACATACCCTCCTGAAATCCATATGCCTTGCAAATATCTTCCCAATTTGGGCACCCAAATTCTGTTTGAAAAACTGAATTAAATACTTTGATAATAAATGTGTGACCATGCATAGTCATGAGGTTAGCGCTCTCGTCTCAATTCTCTCGTGGTCTTCGAAACCGAGCCTCTCCAACACATATCTTCTTGCATGGCAAGGGAGGAACATATCTCCATTCTCATCAAGCTTCATCATGAAGAACCTATCATCTCGCAAGTGAGGCGTGTCGCACATCTACTTACTAATCATCCACTTTGAGATATCTATCTAGAACATCTCTCCGGTATTAAGTTGCGAGCTCCACACAAAGTGTAAACTCAAAGCAACGGACAACTGTATTAATGAACTATGCGTAAGGTAAACAATCCTTGCAACCATGGTCACAAGCACCGTTGTTTTCTCCCTGGTGGCAACAACACATCCCCTACACTACATGAGTTAGCTTCTTTGTCGTCTGTCATCACAGACGGCAAAGAGTAAATCCCGGATGGCAAAGAGAATATCACAGACGGCAAAGAATCCCACGGCCGGCAAAATTTCTGCGTCAGCCTACGACGGCATCGTAGCTTCTTTGCCGTCTGTCTACCCAAAGCGTACGACAAAGAGCTTTGTCGTCATCTTTTCATAGGAGCAGTCGGCAAAGTGGTCGAGACGGCAACCGACAGGTGTTGCCTCCGTTAGGGGCTAACGGAGGCTTTGTCGTCTGCCTCCCCCTCTTGTTTGTCGCCTGCCTCCCCCCTCTTATGTGTCGTCAGCCTCCCCTCTCCTCTTCTTTGCCGTCAGCCTCCACCTCCTCCACCCCCTCCTCTGTGCCCTCTTCTTTGCCGTCTGCCCCCCTCGAAGCAGGCGGCAAAGATACTATATGGCCAGGTGTTGCTGCCCAGGTTGCACAGCTGGGCGTCACGTGGCACCTTTGCTGTCGGCTGGCAGACGGCAAAGACCTTTGCCATCAGTTGGCAGATGACAAAGAGCCTATATTGTCATATTTTTGTTTATTTTTTCTATTTCACAGCACATATACATATAATTCATAGCACATATATGATAAATAGGTCACAACACATATATGATATACATATAAAGCACATCAATGCCATTTGTTCATCAACGTACATCCCATATATCAAAAGAACCAACACATACAAAGTTTCATCCATATATACATACATATAGTTGCACATATATTGTTCATCCATATATACATATACATATAGTACCACATTGTTCATCAACTCAAATAAAAACAGAAACTAAAGCACTCCAATGCCAGCTTCCATGCATGTAGTACATCCAATCTGCAAAATGGGAATAAGAAAGCCAGAAGAAGAAGAACAACAACATATATATGACAAATAAGCTAAATTGAAGAAGAAAGAGAAGACGGAAGAAGAGAACAAGGAGAAGAAAAACAAGAAGAAGGAGGAGGAGGAGGAGGAGGAGGAGGGGAAGGGGAAGGAGAAGGAGAAGGAGGAGGAGAAGAAGAAAAAAGAAGAGAAGAAGAAGGAGAAGAAGGAGGGCTCCTTCTCCTTCTTCTCCTCCTTCTCCTTCTTCTTCTCTTCTTCTCGTCCTCCTTCTTCTTCTCCTTCTCCTTCTCTTCTTCTTCTCTTCTTCTTCTTCTTCCTTCTTTTCATTTCTCATCTTCTCCTCTTTTTGGAGCTAAATTAGCTAACTATGTCTTTTGGGAGCTAAATGGGCTAATTATGTCATTATAGAGGAAAACAAGCTAAGTATATAATATAATGAGCTAACCAAGGTTCTTATGCCATTTTGAGCTTATAATGTCTTTTAGGAGCTAAATTGGCTAATTATGTCATTGTTGGGGAAATTAAGGCAAGGAGAATATGAAAGAGGAGAAGAAAGAGGAGGAGGAGGAGAAGAAGAAGAAATAAAGAAGGAGGAGAAGGAGGAGGAGGAGGAGAAGGACTAGAAGGTCCTTGGCCTTCTCCTCCTTCTCCTCCTCCTCCTCCTCCTCCTCCTTCTTCTCTTCTTCTTCTTCTTCTTTCTTTTTATTTTTCCTATTTCTTCTCCTCTTCTCCTCTTGTTGGAGCTAAATTAGCTAACTATGTCTTTTTGGAGCTAAATGGGCTAATTATCCCATTTTAGAGGAAAACAAGCTAAGTATATAATATTAATGAGCTAACCAAGGTTCTTATGCCATTTTGAGGTTATTATGGCATTTTGGAGCTAAATGGGCTAATTATGTCATTGTTGGGGAAATTAAGGCAAGGAGAATATGAAAGAGGAGAACAAAGAGGAGGAGGAGGAGAAGAAGAAGAAATAAAGAAGAAGGAGGAGAAGGAGGAGGAGGAGGAGAAGGACTAGAAGGTCCTTGGCCTTCTCCTCCTCCTCCTCCTCCTACTTCTCTTCTTCTTCTTCTTCTTGCTTTTCATTTTTCCTATTTCTTCTCCTCTTCTCCTCTTCTTGGAGCTAAATTAGCTAACTATGTATTTTTGGAGCTAAATGGGCTAATTATCCCATTTTAGAGGAAAACAAGCTAAGTATATAATATTAATGAGCTAACCAAGGTTCTTATGCCATTTTGAGGTTATTATGGTATTTTGGAGCTAAATGGGCTAATTATGTCATTGTTGGGGAAATTAAGGCAAGGAGAATATGAAAGAGGAGAAGAAAGAGGAGGAGGAGGAGAAGAAGGAGAAGGAGGAGGAGGAGGAGGAGAAGGAGGAGAAGGCCAAGGACCTTCTAGTCCTTCTCCTCCTTCTCCTCCTCCTACTTCTTATCTTCTTCTTCTTCTTCTTTCTTTTCATTTTTCCTATTTCTCGTCCTCTTCTTGGAACTAAATTATCTAACTATGTCTTTTTGGAGCTAAATGGGCTAATTATGTCATTGTTGGGGAAATTAAGGCAAGGAGAATATGAAAGAGGAGAAGAGAAACTTACCGTAGTGGTCATCAAGGAGGAGAAACACCTGGAGAAGGATCGTGCGATGCCGCTCAGGAGTTATTCTACAGAATAGATATTTTGCAATGTCTCAGTTAGCATGATGACACTCAATTATTAATACTAGTTTATAATGAAACTCACCGTGCCAATCTAAGAGAAGACGGGCATCGGCGGAGGGACTTGACCGCTCTTCTCGCACAGACCCTGAAGAGTGGGTCGTATTAGTTAGTAATGAAACAGACATTAGACACATGATTTGTCCATTTGCGAATGCGGCTTTCACAAATTCCTTTGTTTTTACAAACCATTCTTTCGTCATCTCTTTCTGACTAGGGTGACCGGTATACATCCACGCATGATCGCTCATCTTGCCTAGCTACTAAAGGCAGAAGAAATATATTTATATATAATTTAGCATTTATATTCATCGGTTAATCAGGTTCGCCATTTTTATTACGTCCACGCAACCTACACGCTAATAGGTAAAGATAGGTCCTAATCCCGCCCGAGTATGCGTAGATTGGGTTCGTTTTCCCATGCTTTGCTCCGGATCCAACGCAAAATTTTGGCAGCACCTCCCCGCTGTTCTCCCGATACACGTCTCCGCAATAAACAGAGGGGATGTGCATCCGGAGAACAACAGGGAGGCACTGACGAAATTCCGCATCGGATCCAGAGCACAGCATACGGGAAAACGAACCCAATCTACACATACTCGGGCTGTCCATGGATAATGTTGGACAATTCGAAAGGATGGCGGTTATAAATATGCAAAGACATGCATATTTATAGATGTCGCCCTTTCGAACGGGAGACGCATACTGGTCACGCATACTGATAAATTAATTTAATTACCTAAATCTAGAAAGTTTCATCCAGAAACCGAGCCATAGTAAATGAAGGGACGGGGAGGAGATGAAATTTGTACTGACCCACGAATGCACGGGCGGAGCTAGTACAACGCACGGGCAGGTCTTCGCACAGCAGACCTCACAGCGACGAGACAACTATCACATGTAAATCCACCCGATCAACACAAATATTCTAATTATGTCATTTTAGAGGAAAACAAGTTAAGAATATAATATTCATGAGCTAACCAAGATTTTTATGCCATTTTGTAGCTAAATGCGCTAATTATCTCATTGTTGGGGAAAATAAGGTCAGGAGAATAAGATAGAGGAGAAGAAAGATGAGGAGGAGAAGAAGAAGAAGAAATCAAGAAGAAGGAGAAGGAGGAGGAGGAGAAGGAGGAGAAGAAGGAGGAGGAGAAGGTATTCTTCTTCTCTTCTTCTTTTCTTCTTCTTTTCTTCTTCTCCTTCTTATTTTTGTCTTCTCCTCCTCCTCCTCTTCTTCTTTTTCTTCTTCTTCTTTTTCTTCTCCTCCTCCTCCTCTTCTCCTCTTCTCCTCCTCCTCCTCTTCTTCTTCTTCCTATTCTTTCTATTAAGCTAACTAACTAACTAACCTAACTAACGAAGCTAACTAAACCTATCGCTAAACCTACATACCACTAAACAGCAAAAAAATAACAAAAACAGAATCTACCACTATAACAAAAACAGAATTTACCACTAAGTAACTAGAAAAGAATAGCTACCACTAAATACCAAACAATAAAAAATCAACTTCTTCTTCTTTTTTCTCTTCTTCTCCTTCTTATTTTTTTCTTATTCTCTTCTTCTCTTCTTCTTCTCTTCTTCTTTACTTCTTCTCCTTCTTATTTTTTTTCTTCTCTTCTTCTTCTTCTTCTTCTTCTTCTTCTCCTTATTTTTTCTTCTCCTCTTCTTCTTCTTCTTCTTCTTCTTCTTCTTCTTCTTCTTCTCCTTCTTATTTTTTTCTTCTCCTCTTCTTCTTCTTGTTCTTCTTTTTCTTCTCCTCCTCCTCCTACTCCTCTTCTTCTTCTCCTCTTCTCGTCCTCCTCCTCCTCCTCTTCTCCTCTTCTCCCCCTCCACCTAACTAACCAAGCTAACTAACTAACCTAACTAAAACTACTAACCTAACTAAATCTACCACTAAAACTACTAACAATAACAACTACTAAAACTAGTAAAACTACTAAAACATAATGCGGGTGGGGGTAGGGGGTGGGGGTGTGGGGGCTCACCGGGAGGGGCGGCTGTGGAGGGGACGGGGTGTTGGGGGTGGCGGGGCGGTGACGGGGGCGCCACGGGCGGCGGCGCGACGGTGGTGGGGCAGCGGCAGCGGGGGCGAGGTGGGGAGAGAGAGAGAAAGGGGCGGCGGCGGGGGCGACAGGGGCGACAGGGCGGCGGTGGGGGCGGCGGGTGCGGCGGCGCGACGGTGGTGGCGGCGGTTGTTACAGAGAGAGGGGCGCGCGGGGTGGGGAGAGAGAGAGAGGGGCACGCGGGGTGACCGTTACACAGAGAGAGGGGTGGGTGGGGGAAGGCCGGAGCCGTTAACGGAGTTAGCGCGTTGTCGTCTGCCGGCGGACGGCAAAGAGTCTAGACTCTTTGCCGTCTGCCTCGGGACTCTTTGTCGTCCGCTAGCAGACGTCAAATGTGTGACTCCAGTTTGATCTAGCCACCCCGCGGTCAGGTGGGCCCATCTATATCTTTGTCATCTGCCTCCGGACTCTTTGTCGTCCGCTAGCAGACGACAATGACTAGGCAGATGACAAAAACACTTTATGCCATCAGCCTGTGCTTTGTCATCTGTTTTGCTGAAGCTAACGGCAAAGACACTCTTTGCCATCAGCTAGCAGACGGCAAAGACTAGGCAGATGGCAAAAAACTGTTTTCCAGTAGTGCTAGTCTCATGTTTCTGTCACTCAAGCTAGACATCGAGGGGCATGAACCCACAATCATGCATAACGCTCCCTCTTGGAGTTACAATCTACTACTCGGCCAAAGCAATAAATAGCAACGGAGAACATGCATGAATCACTAAGGAACATAATATAAAAGGATAATCAAATATATAACTTATAACAATCTGAACATAATCTCATAATCCATCGGATCCCAACAAACCGAGCATAGCAATAGCAAGAGAATTACATAGATGCCTTGATCATGTAGGGCATCTCACAAGGACTAACCATTGAAGCACAACATTGGAGAGAAGACATCACATAGCTACTGGCCATGGACTCATGGTCCAAGTAGGACTACTCACGGCACGTCCGAGAAGCGTCCATGGCGGCGGAGAAGCTCTCGGAGGTCAATCCTCCGTCCGGCAGGGTGCCGGAAAGAGGTCTCCTAACGCTCCCGATCTCGCAAGCGCTGCGGCGGCGGAACGATGGAGAAATTCACGATTCTGGAAGTTCTGGACGGGTTTCCTCTCGGGACTCTAAATATAGGCCAAAGGAGGGCACTGGAGGAGGTGGGGCCCACCCAGGCGGCCTCCTGGCGCGGTGTAGGGCCTGGCCGCGCCAGCAGGTCGCCTGGGCAGCCCCTGCCCCCCCCCTATGGCCCATCTTCGGTGATCCAAAAGCTTCTGTTTCGCTGATTTTTTTATAATTTTCATGGAATTTTTCGGGCTTCGAAAAATTGGCTAAAAGCCCCTGCAAAATAGACATGAGCAGACAGAAACTGGCACTAGGTGCACTGAGTTAGTAGGTTAGTCCAAATATGTGTAAAATGATATAAAAGGGTAGCAAAGCATATAACAATGTCACCCAAAAGATCATGGAACAAGCAGAAATTATAGATACGTTTGGAACGTATCATGTTGCCACTCCAAACAAGTGCAATCATGCATTTCAGTGTTAACAACATGCCTTCTATCAGTTTTGGTATCTCTAACTTCAGCACCCGAACCAGAAGATTTTTCAAGAGATAAATGCGTAAGATTTCTGCTCCTGTTGACCACCTGTTGTACCACTGCAGGAAGCTTATCCCCTTTTAGACAATCCCCAATCCTTCTTCTCAATACCCACAAGCGCATGATCATGATCCTGATTTGGTCAACCATGTCATGCACAGGCAAATTTTTTAACTGCTTCACCTTGTTGTTAAAACTTTCTTGTCATACACATTTAACAACTTTCCCACTGCAATAACAGGGTTTTCCTTGTCATACACATTTACCAACTCGTCATACATCATATGCAGCATCTTCCATCAGTTGTCCATCAACATCTTCAGTTCTATCTCTGGTAGCATCAGTATTAGTAGGCATACTAGATTCACCATCCTTCTCCTCTTTATCTTCATCAGCTACTGGAATGCCAAAAAATTTGGCCATCTCAGTGTCATCCATTGGTGCAATGACTAAATCAGTTGGGTCATTTAATTCTACTAAATTCCAATCAACAGAAACAAACCTTGCAACACCATGAGAGCCCTCTTCCACATGAACCACCTCAGATAATATTGTCACTTCACCTGTACACATGGGCATTATCTGCCTCTGTGAAGCCCAATCATCATCTGCCATCTATGAAGCTAACTTTAAGTGCACATATCCAACCTTAGAATCTGATTTCAGATCAACAAGCTCTGCATGAACATAGTCTGTTTGGTTGTCCAGCCATCTTGTCGATCGATTTCATCAACCATCTCTTCACCATCCTTAATTCTCACATACTCTCCTTTCCAATTATCAAACCGTAACAATGCTACCTCTTGCTCTGGACCCCAAAAAATGCTCTCCCCAATTTTTTTCCACCATATTCTTCACGGCCTTCTCTTCCATGCTCTGTAGGTCTTTTGGATCAATCTCTCCAAAATCAATCTCCCACTTCACAATTGTATCTCTTTCTATATCCCGCATGCTACCATCACCTAGCTTCGCCTTAGAAGGAAGAAATTCCACAGTGAATTCGAACGTCCGAGCACCACCACCCTTGTTTGTCAATGACGGGGCAGTGTGAGGTGAGCTAGCGGAAGTCAGACGAGGCACAAATCGCATAGGTTGGAAAGGATGTTGTTGTCTGTGACGGCTCCATCACGGTCAGCCCCCCCCCCCTACCCCCCATCCAAATCTGGATCAAATCGACCAAAAACAAAGGGAAACAGAGGCGATGCGGTGAGTTGTAACTCGACACGGAAGAGAACGGGACAGGGTTCCGGATTCACTCACCACAGCCGCCGTCGAGAATGAAAGCTCCGCCATTGCTGTCACCCAGAACAAAAGCTCCGCCGTCGCCGTCGGCTCACCGCCGGGAACGAAGAGGAGGGAGCAACACAGGTTCAGACAAGGGTACCCGTTCGGACAAGCACGGGGACACATTTCACCTGATGCACTGACAAGTGGGTCCCGCACTTACGTGGGTAAGTTGTGGGTCCAGACCCTAACAGCCAAAGAGGGCATCCATTCAGATTAAGGGTCATTGTCGTGTTTGGGCTAATTCCTCCCTCAAAAGTGTCGCACCAAGGCAGTTCGGACGAAAGACGTCTCACTTCTTCCAATTCACCTCAAAGGTGTCGCACAGGAGCTATTGACCCGTGAGTAAAACCCTTGCAAAGAGGTTGGGGTTGATCATCACAACTTTCAGCGGAATCTTCAAAAGACATTGCATACTCTGAAGTTTGGACGTTCGTTACCGGAGCAACAAAGGAAGTCTTTCGACCAAGTTGGTGACATATTTTTTTGGCCAGTAGCACAACCATAGTTTTTTCTTCTTCTTTTGGTCTTATTTTTTGTGAGGTTTTTCTACGAGATATTTTTGTGAGGGTTTCATAGGAGGAGGATTAACTTTTTTGCATTTGCTATTAATAGTCGGAGGTTGCAGGTACAGGTGTAATGTTGTGGGGCAGCAAAATCTCGAAGGAGGTGGCGGCTCAGACAGGGCGAGACATCGTGACGACAATGCTAGCCATATGTGATGGAAGACAACGGTTAGGGCAGTGCCGGAGGCCTGGTCGACAAGGCAGGAGAAAGACAATGTGGATGAGGAAGGAGAAGGATGACATGTAGCACGACCGGAACTGAAAAAAGTCAGTCGTGTGGAAGAAAGTCAGTCCCTTAATTTTCAACAAGACTACTAAATGTATTTACATTTTTGTTGTGCAGGGTTTGTAGGAGGAGGATTAAATTTCTGTATTTGCTATTAAAATAGTTAAGCCGCGTTTGGATTGATTGTAAAGTGATACTACAAATGTATCAATTTTATAAATGTAATTTACAGGGTTAGCCTCCGGCCGGAAACAATACAGACTTCTGAAGGCTTGTATTTTTTATGCATGTATCGACGGGGAAAACGGTAATCCAAGCACAGCCTTAAAGGTTGGCGGATACGGACGTGGCGTTGTGGGGGAGGCAGCATCTCGGAGGAGGAGGCGGCAGGGCAAGACACCATGACGGCGATGCTGGCCATACAAGGCCGGCCTTGGGCCAGGGCAGTAGGGGCGACGGCCCGGGGCCCAGCCTAAGTAGGGGCCCCGTCCTAGTGTTGCAGCCTACAGCCTGGAATTGGTCCAAATAAAAAAGAAAAGCCTGTAGGCAGCTAGACCATCTTCAGCAGAAGCCCAACTGCCAAGAGGCCTGAAGGCACGCACGCACAAGGGCACACGGACGAACGGCTGCTCGTCTGCACACCGGTTCGTTTTCTCCCACATATCGGCTGATAGGGCGACTGCGTATATGTGACAGTGGCTGTCCCCGGATGCTAGGGCATAGGGCGCGGCAAGGAATAGCAGGAAACAAAGGTAAATGTCTAGATGAATTTTTCTTTAAGCCCTCTATCTTAATCTAATGATTAATCTATATTCTTCTTTTTACAACAGTAGTGACCTTGAGTATAGTTCGATTGTCTGTTGTTGCCGACTTGGTCCTGGACTTCTTGTTTCGTTGATACTGAATTTGGATAGCTGCAGCCTAAAGATCACATATCGTCACTGATTTACTGCAACCTTCAGCCCTCAGATATCTTCATTCCTTTTCTTGGAAACATGCTGCCAAAAAACATTCATCTGGTTCCAATAAAAGAAGAAAGAGGAGAAAAACAACTAAGGTTATTGAAACTCAGAAGGGAGCTCATTTAAAAAAACACAGAAGGGAGCTATGTATAAATTTGCTGGGAGGAATGATACTACTCATAATCTGGATTAATTAGATGGCAATGGTGTTGAAGGACAATAACCTGCTGAGAATGAGACCATAATTAAGAAAAACAATACCCACGAGACTCCTAAAATTTGAGTGGTCGTGAGAATCCTCCAAGAATTTTTCCTCCAAGCCATTGGGCCCATTCATTTGAGTTCGCCCCGAGGCCTCCGAAACTCCAGGACCGGCGCTGTGGCCATATAAAGTGATCTGAGACAATGGTTAGGCCAGTGCCGGAGGGCTGGTCGACGGGGCAGGAGAAAGACAATAACGACGAGGAAGGAGAAGGACAAACGTGGCACGGTCGACTGAAACTGAAACAAATTCAGTCACGTTGAAGATAGTCGGCCCCTTAATTTTTAACAAGACTACAAAGCAGGGTGCCTCTCTTATATTTTCTATAAAGATACATAAGCTTTGCGTATTCGTGAAAAGAGAAACAAGATTACAAAACGTATCCATATTTTCCCGGTACAGGTATTCTCGTCGTGCAGAGCAGTTCGCGGAAAACAAACACACGTGCAAGGAGTGTTAAAAAAAACCACGTGCAGGGATACATGTGAGCGTCTCATGTTTTCTCATCGGACGTACGACTTGTGGGGCCGAGCAGCCGGCCGGAGCTCGCCGCCGGCGAGGAAGCCGGAGTACCAGCGAGCCGAGCTCCTCAGGTACCTCGTCCTCGCGGCGTCGCCCATGTCGACGCCGCACAGGCCGAAGCGCAGCCGGTAGCCGAAGAGGAACTCGAACACGTCCAAGAACGACCACACGAAGTATCCCCGCGCGTTCGACCCGTTCCTGCAACACGGTTTTCAGAAGGGAAACAAAAGAAGCAGAGGATGAAGACGACGGAGAAGCCGCGTGCGCACCGTATGGACAGGTACAGGGTCTCCAGGTAATCCTGCAGGAATTCCGTTCTGTCCTCGTCGTCGTCGTCCTTGCTCGGGGCGTCTGCGTATCCTGAACCAAGAAAGAACAGCATCACGGTGATACTTGACGCGTCCACGGATCATGAGGAATTCAGACGTTCGTGTCATTCTGCTAACTGAATCTGTGAGAACTGAGATGATACCGTTTTCATGGATCCACACGGGGGGGTTCCCGTAGTTTAGTTTCAGGTGCTCCAGCAGCTTCCTCAGAGACCACGGAGCGGTTTCCACCTTACCCTGCACACGTTCCATCAAAGAGCATCACGGATGGAAGACGAGGAAATGCGCCGAAACGATCTCCTGTGCAATATGCTTCGCTAATCGTTATACCGTGGTTATGTCTGCTGCTGGATCTGCATTATCAGGAGAACAACATCAACACACGTTGGCAAGTCAGATCAATCCGCCCTGCAGTCTGCAGAAACCTCCTATTCTGAATGGTAATGATCAAACTCTAGTGTTGTTCAGGGCTCATTACTTTGGACGGCTGCATCGACGTAGTAGTCCCTGGGTTCCTGACCGGAGCTGGTGTCGATAGATCGCACACGCATGATGAGGTAGTGGTTGAAGCCGATGAAGTCGAACGATCCACGCACCTTGCCCGACTCCGGTGCCGGTAGAGCCGGCAATCGACCGCCTACCCTGCTCCTCATCACCGGAGGGTAGTCTCCATACACCAACGGATGCATGAACCTGTCTCATAAGGTAGTGGTGCTACTGTCAACTTTCTGATGTTGCTGTTTTCATCTTCTAAATCAACAGGAATACAATAGCAGCACTAACCATCCTATGTGGAAGTCATTCATCCTCATGGCAGCAGCTGCATCCTGAGTCGTGTTAGAAGCAGGCTCATGCCACCAGCCCAGCAGAGTGATCCCTATCTGGCCTCCCTGCGCTGCCTACATGATGATCATTTCAAAACCCATGGTCAATCAACCTTAACCTGCCATGTGTTGTGTGGCATGCATCAGAGACAGCAAGAGAGTGTGACAGCCAAAGAGACCTTGTACTTCTCTCTGTACAGGGACACTGCCGAAGCGTGTGCAAGCAGGAGATGATGAGCTGCTATGTACGGCTCGGTCGAAGAATTCCCTCCGGCGCAGTCTGCGCCGAACGGATAGGAGCAGCGGCGCGGAGGTTGAGAGCCGTTGTCGTAGCCGCCGATCGGCTCTATGTTTGGCTCGTTGACGGTTACCCAGTGCTTCACTCTGTCGCCGAAGCTCTTGAAGCACACGTTCGCGTAAGCGGTGTAATCTTCTCTGAAACACATGTTAGAAGGTTAGAACAGCTAAAGAATTGGTTCCTCATCTGATCTTTCTTTCATGGTCATGTAAGTATGTAACACGTTTTGTCGAATTAGCATTTCTGGCAGTTACATGAATCTGGGGCTCAGTAGTCCACCGTACTCATCCTGCAGGACCTGAGGAAGATCAAAATGGTAGATGGTGACATGAGGCTGAATTCCTATAAAAAAAATGACAGAACAAGTAGTTGGATTAGCCCATATTTGAGAGAACAAAATTATTTGTACAATTCAATCTGACATAAAAAAAAAGGAGAGGGAGGTAACAATTTGTGTACCATATAGTATCAGCTCATCTATCAAATTGTTGTAGTATTCCAAGCCTTTTGGGTTTATCTGTCGTCTTCCATCTACACAATTTGGTACCGAGTATCAGAATTTTTCAGAAAAGGTATTATGCTCTACTTTAGTTGCACACTTGTACACCACTAGTGCCTACCAGGAATAAGCCGGGGCCAAGAAATGGAGAATCTGTACGCGTCCAGACCCATCTTGTGCATAAGCTTTACGTCTTCCTGAGATCAAAGGATTTTCTTATGTTGGAAACCAAAGAACCCGACGAACTTTATTAACATGCACTCTGTCTGAACTCTGAATTCTTTCAGAAATTTTTTGAATGAATTCTTTCAGAAAATTTCAGAGACAGCAACTGTATTTGACTCACGCACAATTAGTTATGTTCTTACCTTGTAAAGATGGTACTGGTCTGCTGAAACATCTCCGGTGGACCCGTCAGACGAGTGGCCTGTCATCGCAAACTTAGAACTCTGAATTCACCCCCCAAGATTTAGACAGTAAATTGTTAAGGGGCCTTCTGCTGATTGCTGAAAAAGCGTGAGTCCATGGTCTCTGCACGGACCTTGGTGGGTGAAGGTGTCCCAGATGCTGGGCTTCCTCCCGTCCTCTGCAGCCGCGCCTTCCACCTGACGTTTGTCAAGGAGTTTCAGCTCCTCAGACGGTGCAGAAACAAGGGTGTGGTATGGATGGATATGCATGCAGTACACCGCAAGAGCAAGGCAGTACCTGGTAGGCGGAGGTGCCTGCGCCCAAGACAAACCCCTCGGGGAAGTCATGGCGGGTGAGCGCCGAGGCGTGTCTCGGCGCCGAGACAGCGGCCAAGAGCATAATGGCGACGGCGACGGGGAATGGGGAAACCATGGGCATGAGTGCCTGCAGCTCTGCTGATGAAGGCAAGGCGAGGCAAGTCGCTTCTTCTTGGACGGGGTGTGGAGCGTGCGAGTGGGATGATGTGTCCTGCCCCTCATTTGTCCGTCCGTCGCGCGGATGGTGCGCGGCGGTGGCGCTGTCGTGGGAGATCTTTCACCGGACCCCCTACTCGGCCCGTCATCTGTTCGGACACTTCTGTGACGCCGACTCGGCCAGACCTCTCGTGCTCCGTTCATATATACCATTGAAAGAAGTAGATTAGTTTACAATGTCTCATTAATAGCACGCTACTCCTTTTTTTTTCAGGAAAAAGGAAGTTTATTAAGATGTCACAGTGTACAGTCGAGAGGCCACAAACCCTCAATACAAGGTGGAACCGAACGCAATCACACAGCTGTAGTTCGTTCAGAACGGTTATAATTGACCAACCGATCGGCAACTCTATTCTGAGTGCGATAAATTTTCTGAGGTACAAACTCCCTATTACTCATCAACTCCTTAATCTCTCGGACCAAATGACCATAAGTTGAGCAAGTTAAAGCATTGCTCGATAGGCTCGCTAAGGCTTCCGAAGAATCCGACTGGACGACGACTGGAAGATCCGTGTGTTGGATTGCCAAGGCCATACCTTGCATGAGTGCATGAATTTCAGCTTCCATGGCATCGTTGCAATAAAACAGGACCCGGTATGCAGCAAAAATGATCTGTCCCTCATGATCTCGCAGAACCATACCGGCGGCCGCCGAGCTATCTGACTCCTGAAATGATCCATCAACTGACAGAGCAGCATATCCTGGACTCGGCGCCGACCAAGGCAAGGAAGGAGCCTCCCTCCTGGGCAGAACTATCTGAGTTGCCGAAGATGGCATTTTACCTTTCAGAATTTCATCCACCGAATAACGTCCTGCTAAATTAATTGATTTATAATAACTGTCCAGGAATTCCACCGTAGAAGAAACTCGCGGTATCTCCTTACCATGAGTTTGGTCATTGCGTAGCTGCCAAATGCGCCATACTAGCATGGTAATCATGTCACGCACATCATCCGAACACCTGTATAAGAGGTGCATAAGCCATTCCCTACCATTATCAACTAGGATATCATCAGGAGGTAGGGGCCATCTTGTACGCATATTCAGCCAAACCTCTCTCGCATGAATGCATGCGATCAAAGCATGATATGTACCTTCCTCCTGCAGACCACAAAGTTGACACGTTGAACTTGTGGATATACGTCGCAACACTTTACATTGTTGTGTCGGTAGCACTCCAGAAACAATTTTCCAAGCAGTTATCTTCATCTTCTGCGGACCGAGGATTGCCAAACACAGTTCCAAAGAGAGCAAGACCCATTTGCCGCCGCACTTGAGGCCCCTCCAGAAAAAGTTGTGTCATGATCGCATGTGGCTAATTTGTAAGCACTATTTACTGAAAATATTCCACTCTTTTCTGGGAACCATGAAATGAAATCAGAACGCTGCCTTGGAGAGGTGCGTATCTTGAGAATATGTAATACATCCATCTCCCAAAAGTATTCACGAAGACGATCAGCCCTCCATGCCCCATTGGCGTCCAGGAAATCTGAAACACGGTTCAAACGACAATTGCCCTTCGGGGTGACTGGACGGAAGGAGGACGGCCGCGGAATCCAGGGATCACGCCAAGTACGAATGTGCTCCCCGTCACCCACCCGCCATATAACTCCTTTTTTCAACAATTCCAACCCATGCAATATACCTTTCCACACTGCAGAACCAGTGTTTGGAAACACAGTGTCCAACAACTGACCATGAGGGTGATACTTTGCCTTCAATAATCTCGCACATAGGCTGTCAGGAGAATCAATAAGTCTCCAAGCTTGCTTAGCCAGCAACGCTTGGTTGAAAGCTCTCATATCTCTGAAGCCCATACCCCCCATGGATTTAGGAAGTCTCATTCTGTCCCAACTCATCCATGCCATTTTCTGTTGGAATTGTGCCCTAGAGGCAATAATAAATATAGTTATTATTATTATAATTCCTGTATCAAGATAATCGTTTATTATCCATGCTATAATTGTATTGAATGAAGACTCATTTACATGTGTGGATACATAGACAAAACACTGTCCCTAGCAAGCCTCTAGTTGGCTAGCCAGTTGATCAAAGATAGTCAGTGTCTTCTGATTATGAACAAGGTGTTGTTGCTTGATAACTGAATCACGTCATTAGGAGAATCACGTGATGGACTAGACCCAAACTAATAGACGTAGCATGTTGATCGTGTCATTTTGTTGCTACCGTTTTCTGTGGGTCAAGTATTTGTTCCTATGACCATGAGATCATATAACTCACTAACACCGGAGGAATACTCTGTGTGTATCAAACGTCGCAACGTAACTGGGTGACTATAAAGATGCTCTACAGGTATCTCCGAAGGTGTTCATTGAGTTAGTATGGATCGAGACTGGGATTTGTCACTCCGTGTGATGGAGAGGTATCTCGGGGCCCACTCGGTAATACAACATCACACACAAGCCTTGCAAGCAATGTGACTTAGTGTAAGTTGCGGGATCTTGTATTACGGAACGAGTAAAGAGACTTGCCGGTAAACGAGATTGAAATAGGTATGCGGATACTGACGATCGAATCTCGGGCAAGTAACATACCGAAGGACAAAGGGAATGACATACGGGATTATATGAATCCTTGTCACTGAGGTTCAAACGATAAGATCTTCGTAGAATATGTAGGATCCAATATGGGCATCCAGGTCCCGCTATTGGATATTGACCGAGGAGTCTCTCGGGTCATGTCTACATAGTTCTCGAACCCGCAGGGTCTGCACACTTAAGGTTCGACATTGTTTTATGCGTATTTGAGTTATATGGTTGGTTACCGAATGTTGTTCGGAGTCCCGGATGAGATCACGGACGTCACGAGGGTTTCCGGAATGGTCCGGAAACGAAGATTGATATATAGGATGACCTCATTTGATTACCGGAAGGTTTTCGGAGTTACCGGGAATGTACCAGGAATGACGAATGGGTTCCGGGAGTTCACCGGGGGGGGCAACCCACCCCGGGGAAGCCCATAGGCCTTGGGGGTGGCACACCAGCCCTTAGTGGGCTGGTGGGACAGCCCAAGAAGGCCCTATGCACCATAGGAAGAAAATCAAAGAGAAAAGAAAAAAAAAGAGGAGGTGGGAAAGGGAAGAAGGACTCCACCCACCAAACCAAGTTGGACTCGGTTTGGGGGGGGAGACCTTCCCCCCTTGGCTCGGCCGACCCCCTTGGGGGCAAGGCTCCTCCTCTTCCCCCTATATATACGGAGGTTTTAGGGCTGATTTGAGACGACTTTTACACGGCAGCCCGACCACATACCTCCACGGTTTTTCCTCTAGATCGCGTTTCTGCAGAGCTTGGGCGGAGCCGTGCTGAGACAAGATCATCACCAACCTCCGGAGCGCCGTCACGCTGCCGGAGAACTCTTCTACCTCTCCGTCTCTCTTGCTGGATCAAGAAGGACGAGATCATCGTCGAGCTGTATGTGTGCTGAACGCGGAGGTGCCGTCCGTTCGGCACTAGATCGTGGGACTGATCGCGGGACGGTTCGCGGGGCGGATCGAGGGACGTGAGCACGTTCCACTACATCAACCGCGTTCACTAACGCTTCTGCTGTACGGTCTACAAGGGTACGTAGATCACACATCCCCTCTCGTACATCACCATGATAGGTCTTCGTGCGCGTAGGAAAATTTTTGTTTCCCATGCGACGTTCCCAACAGTGGCATCATGAGCTAGGTTCATGCGTAGATGTCTTCTCGAGTAGAACACAAAAGTTTTTGTGGGCGGTGATGTGCGTTTTGCTGCCCTCCTTAGTCTTTTCTTGATTCCGCGGTATTGTTGGATTGAAGCGGCTTGGACCGACATTACTCGTACGCTTACGAGAGACTGGTTTCATCGCTACGAGTAACCCCGTTGCTCAAAGATGACTGGCAAGTGTCAGTTTCTCCAACTTTAGTTGAATCGGATTTGACCGAGGAGGTCCTTGGATGAGGTTAAATAGCAACTCATATATCTCCGTTGTGGTGTTTGCGTAAGTAAGATGCGATCCTACTAGATACCCATTGTCACCACGTAAAACATGCAACAACAAAATTAGAGGACGTCTAACTTGTTTTTGCAGGGTATGCTTGTGATGTGATATGGCCAACGATGTGATTTGATATACTGGATGTATGAGATGATCATGTTGTAATAGATAATATCGACTTGCACGTCGATGGTACGGCAACCGGCAGGAGCCATAGGGTTGTCTTCATACTAACGTTTGTGCTTGCAGATGCGTTTACTATTTTGCTAGGATGTAGCTTTAGTAGTAATAGCATGAGTAGCACGACAACCCCGATGGCGACACGTTGATAGAGATCATGGTGCGGCGCCGGTGACAAGAAGATCGTGCCGGTGCTTTGGTGATGGAGATTAAGGAGCACGTGATGATGGCCATATCATGTCACTTATGAATTGCATGTGATGTTAATCCTTTTATGCACCTTATTTTGCTTAGAACGACGGTAGCATTATGAGGTGATCTCTCACTAAAATTTCAAGACGAAATTGTGTTGTCCCCGACTGTGCACCGTTGCTACAGTTCGTCGTTTCGAGACACCACGTGATGATCGGGTGTGATAGACTCAACGTTCACATACAATGGGTGCAAAAAGTTGCGCACGCGGAACACTCGGGTTAAGCTTGACAAGCCTAGCATGTGCAGACATGGCCTCGGAACACATGAGACCGAAAGGTCGATCATGAATCATATAGATGATATGATTAGGATAGGGATGCTTACCACTGAAACTATGCTCAACTCACGTGATGATCGGACTTGAGCTAGTGTAAGTGGATCATGAACCACTCAAATGACTAGAGAGATGTACTTTTTGAGTGGGAGTTTAGCGAATAATTTGATTAAGTTAAACTCTAATTATCTTGAACATAGTCTAAGTCCACTTGAATATATTTGTGTTGTAGATCATGGCTCACGCGACAGTCACCCTGAATTTTAATACGTTCCTAGAGAAAGCTAAGTTGAAAGATGATGGAAGCAACTTTGTAGACTGGGCTCATAATATTAAGCTAATCTTACAAGCTGGGAAGAAGGATTATGTCCTTAATGCTGCGCTAGGAGATGAACCACCCGCTACGGCTGATCAGGATGTTAAGAACGCTTGGTTAGCACGTAAGGAGGACTACTGAGTAGTTCAATGTGCAGTCTTGTATGGCTTAGAACCGGGACTTCAACGTCGCTTTAAGCGTCATGGAGCATTTGAGATGTTCCAGGAGTTGAAGTTTATCTTTCAGAAGAACGCCCGGATCGAGAGGTATGAGACCTCCGATAAATTCTATGCTTGCAAGATGGAGGAGAACTCGTCTGTCAGTGAACATGTGCTCAAAATGTCTGGGTACTCAAACCGTCTAGCTGAGCTGGGGATTGAACTCCCGCAAGAGGCTATCACTGACAGAATCCTTCAATCACTGCCGCCAAGCTATAAAGGCTTTGTGTTGAACTACAAAATGCAAGGGATGAACAAGTCTCCCAGCGAGTTGTTTGCCATGCTGAAAGTCGCAGAGTCTGAACTCCGTAAAGAGCATCAAGTGTTGATGGTGAATAAGACCACTAGTTTCAAGAGAAACGGCAAAGGCAAGAAAGGTAATTCAAAGAAGAGCGGCAAGCCTGTTGCCAATCCGACGAAGAAACCCAAAGCTGAAACTAAGCCTGAAACAGAGTGTTACTAGTGCAAGGGTATGGGTCACTGGAAGCGCAATTGCCCCAAGTATCTGGCAGATAAGAAGGCGGCCAAAGAAAAATCAAGTATATTTGATATACATGTTATTGATGTGTACTTAACCGGCTCTCGTAGTAGTGCCTGGGTATTCGATATCGGTTTTGTTGCTCATATTTGCAACTCGAAACAGGAACTGCGGAATAGACGAAGGCTGGCGAAAGATGAAGTGACGATGCGCGTAGGAAATGGTTCCAAGGTTGATGCAATCGCCGTCGGCACAGTTTCACTTCAGTTACCATCAGGATTAGTTATGAACTTGAATCATTGTTATTTAGTGCCTGCGTTGAGCATGAACATTATATCTGGATCTTGTTTATTGCGAGACGGTTACTCTTTTAAGTCAGAGAATAATGGTTGTTCTATTTCTATGAGTAACATCTTTTATGGTCATGCACCCAATGTGAGAGGATTGTTCATATTGAATCTTGATAGCGATACACACATACATAACATTGAGACCAAAAGAGTTAGAGTTAACAATGATAGCGCCATATTTTTGCGGCACTGCCGCTTAGGACATATTGGTGTAAAGCGCATGAAGAAACTCCATACCGATGGACTTTTGGAGTCACTTGACTTTGATTCACTTGACACGTGCGAACCATGCCTCATGGGCAAGATGACTAAAACTCCGTTCTCCGGAACAATGGAGCGTGCAAGTGACTTGTTGGAAATCATACATACTGATGTGTGTGGTCCGATGAGCGTAGAGGCACGCGGCGGATATCGTTATTTTCTCACCTTCACTGACGATTTGAGTAGATATGGTTATGTCTACTTAATGAAGCACAAGTCTGAAACATTTGAAAAGTTCAAGCAATTTCAGAGTGAAGTTGAAAATCATCGTAACAAGAAGATCAAGTTCCTACGGTCTGATCGTGGGGGTGAATATCTGAGTTTCGAGTTTGGTGCTCACTTAAGACAATGTGGAATTGTTTCACAGTTGACACCGCCTGGAACACCACAGCGTAATGGTGTGTCCGAACGTCGTAATCGTACTTTATTAGAGATGGTGCGATCTATGATGTCTCTTACCGATTTTCCGTTATCGTTTTGGGGTTATGCATTAGAAACAGCTGCATTCACTTTAAATAGGGCACCATCAAAATCCATTGTGATGACACCATACGAACTGTGGTATGGCAAAAGGCCAAAGTTGTCGTTTCTTAAAGTTTGGGGATGTGATGCTTATGTCAAAAAGCTTCAGCCTGAAAAGCTGGAACCCAAAGCGGAAAAGTGCGTCTTCATAGGTTACCCAAAAGAAACAGTTGGGTACACCTTCTATCTCAAATCCGAGGGCAAAGTGTTTGTTGCTAAAAACGGAGCTTTTCTCGAGAAGGAGTTTCTCTCGAGAGAATTGAGTGGGAGGAAGATAGAACTTGACGAGGTTGTCGAACCTCTCATCCCTCTGGATGGTGGCGCAGGGCAAGGGGAAACCTGTGTCGTTGCGACGCCGGTTGAGGAGGAAGTTAATGATGATGATCATGAAACTCCGGTTCAAGTTTCTGTCGAACCACGCAGGTCGACGAGACCACGTGCTGCTCCAGAGTGGTACGGTAATCCCGTCTTATCAATCATGTTGTTGGACAACAATGAACCTGCAAATTATGAAGAAGCAATGGTGGGCCCAGATTCCAACAAATGGCTAGAAGCCATGAAGTCCGAGATAGGATCCATGTATGAGAACAAAGTGTGGACTTTGGAAGTACTGCCTGAGGGCCGCAAGGCTATTCAGAACAAATGGATCTTTAAGAGGAAGATGGACGCTGACGACAATGTGACCGTTTATAAAGCTCGACTTGTGGCAAAGGGTTTTTCACAAGTTCAAGGAGTTGACTACAATGAGACATTCTCACCCGTAGCGATGCTTAAGTCCGTCAGAATCATGTTAGCAATAGCTACATTTTTCGATTATGAAATCTGGCAGATGGATGTCAAAACGGCATTCCTTAACGGTTTCCTTAAGGAAGAATTGTATATGATGCAACCCGAAGGTTTTGTCGATCCTAAGAATGCTAACAAGGTGTGCAAGCTCCAGCGATCCATTTATGGACTGGTGCAAGCATCTCGGAGTTGGAACAAACGCTTTGATGAGGTGACCAAAGCATTTGGGTTTATACAAGTGGTTGGAGAATCCTGTATTTACAAGAAAGTGAGTGGGAGCTCTGTGGCGTTTCTAATATTATATGTGGATGACATATTGCTGATTGGAAACAACGTAGAGTTTTTGGAGAGCATAAAGGATTACTTGAATAAAAGTTTCTCTATGAAGGACCTAGGAGAAGCTGCTTACATTCTAGGCATTAAGATCTACACGGATAGATCAAAACGCCTGATAGGACTTTCACAAAGCACATACCTTGATAAAGTTTTGAAGAGGTTCAAAATGGAACAGTCCAAGAAAGGGTTGTTGCCAGTTTTACAAGGTACGAGATTGAGTAAGACTCAGTGCCCAGCAACTGATGAGGATAGAGAGCATATGCGCACCGTCCCCTATGCTTCAGCCATAGGTTCTATCATGTATGCAATGTTGTGCACTAGACCGGACGTTAGCCTGGCCATAAGTATGGCAGGTAGGTTCCAGAGTAATCCAGGAGTGGATCACTGGACAGCGGTCAAGAATATCCTGAAGTACCTGAAAAGGACTAAGGAGATGTTTCTCGTGTATGGAGGTGACGAAGAGCTCGCCGTAAAAGGTTACGTCGATGCAAGCTTTGACACAGATCCGGACGACTCTAAGTCGCAAACCGGATACGTATTTATTCTTAATAGGGGTGCGATAAGCTGGTGCAGTTCCAACCAAAGCGTCGTAGCAGATTCTACATGTGAAGCGGGGTACATGGTTGGCTCGGAGGCAGCTAAGGAGGGTGTCTGGATGAAGCAATTCATGACGGATCTTGGAGTGGTGCCAAGCGCACTGAATCCAATAACCTTGTTCTGTGACAACACGGGTGCCATTGCCTTAGCAAAGGAACCACGGTTTCACAAGAAGTCCAGACACATCAAACGACGCTTCAACCTCATCCGCGACTACGTCGAAGGGGAGGAAGTAAATATATGCAAAGTGAACACGGATCTGAATGTAGCAGACCCGCTGACTAAACCTCTTCCACGGGCAAAGCATGATCAACACCAGAACTGTATGGGTGTTAGATTTATTACAATGTAATTCACATGATGATGTGAGGGCTAGATTATTGACTCTAGTGCAAGTGGGAGACTGTTGGAATTATGCCCTAGAGGCAATAATAAATATAGTTATTATTATTATAATTCCTGTATCAAGATAATCGTTTATTATCCATGCTATAATTGTATTGAATGAAGACTCATTTACATGTGTGGATACATAGACAAAACACTGTCCCTAGCAAGCCTCTAGTTGGCTAGTCAGTTGATCAAAGATAGTCAGTGTCTTCTGATTATGGACAAGGTGTTGTTGCTTGATAAGTGGATCACGTCATTAGGAGAATCACGTGATGGACTAGACCCAAACTAATAGACGTAGCATGTTGATCGTGTCATTTTGTTGCTACTGTTTTCTGCGTGTCAAGTATTTGTTCCTATGACCATGAGATCATATAACTCACTAACACCGGAGGGATACTTTGTGTGTATCAAACGTCGCAACGTAACTGAGTGACTATAAAGATGCTCTACAGGTATCTCCGAAGGTGTTCGTTGAGTTAGTATGGATCGAGACTGGGATTTGTCACTCCGTGTGACGGAGAGGTATCTCGGGGCCCACTCGGTAATACAACATCACACACAAGCCTTGCAAGCAATGTGACTTAGTGTAAGTTGCGGGACCTTGTATTACGGAACGAGTAAAGAGACTTGTCGGTAAACTAGATTGAAATAGGTATGCGGATACTGACGATCGAATCTCGGGCAAGTAACATACCGAAGGACAAAGGGAATGACATACGGGATTATATGAATCCTTGTCACTGAGGTTCAAACGATAAGATCTTCGTAGAATATGTAGGATCCAATATGGGCATCCAGGTCCCGCTATTGGATATTGACCGAGGAGTCTCTCGGGTCATGTCTACATAGTTCTCGAACCCGCAGGGTCTGCACACTTAAGGTTCGACGTTGTTTTATGCGTATTTGAGTTATATGGTTGGTTACCGAATGTTGTTCGGAGTCCCGGATGAGATCACGGACGTCACGAGGGTTTCCGGAATGGTCCGGAAACGAAGATTGATATATAGGATGACCTCATTTGATTACCGGAAGGTTTTCGGAGTTACCGGGAATGTACCGGGAATGACGAATGGGTTCCGGGAGTTCACCGGGGGGGCAACCCACCCCGGGGAAGCCCATAGGCCTTGGGGGTGGCACACCAGCCCTTAGTGGGCTGGTGGGACAGCCCAAGAAGGCCCTATGCGCCATAGGAAGAAAATCAAAGAGAAAAGAAAAGAAAAAAGGAGGAGGTGGGAAAGGGAAGAAGGACTCCACCCACCAAACCAAGTTGGACTCGGTTTGGGGGGGAGACCTTCCCCCCTTGGCTCGGCCGACCCCCTTGGGGCTCCTTGAGCCCCAAGGCAAGGCTCCCCCTCTTCCCCCTATATATACGGAGGTTTTAGGTCTGATTTGAGACGACTTTTACACGGCAGCCCGACCACATACCTCCACGGTTTTTCCTCTAGATCGCGTTTCTGCGAAGCTCGGGCGGAGCCCTGCTGAGACAAGATCATCACCAACCTCCGGAGCGCCGTCACGCTGCCGGAGAACTCTTCTACCTCTCCGTCTCTCTTGCTGGATCAAGAAGGCCGAGATCATCGTCGAGCTGTATGTGTGCTGAACGCGGAGGTGCCGTCCGTTCGGCACTAGATCGTGGGACTGATCGCGGGACGGTTCGCGGGGCGGATCGAGGGACGTGAGGACGTTCCACTACATCAACCACGCTCACTAACGCTTCTGCTATACGGTCTACAAGGGTACATAGATCACACATCCCCTCTCGTAGATGGACATCACCATGATAGGTCTTCGTGCGCGTAGGAAAATTTTTGTTTCCCATGCGACGTTCCCAACATTTTCTTCTTACCATTCTCTACTCCCCACCAATATTGGCGCATCATGCGAATGAGCTCATCGCAAACCGAGGCAGGGAGCTTGAACACACTCATAACATATGCAGGAATAGCTTAAGCGACGGATTTAATTAAGACTTCTTTGTTACTTGACGACATATATTGTTCACTCCAATCGATTAGTCTCTTCCTTAGACGTTCTTGAACGGTTTCAAATTTGCCTTTGTGCATTCTTCCTTCCGGTACTGGTAGTCCCAAGTATTTAAGCTCAAACACTTCCTGAGTTATCTCCAACACACTCTTAATAACAGTAACAACAGATGGCAAGCAATGATCTGAAAAAAGAATGGAACACTTCGAGGGATTTATCAACTGGCCCGTGGCCGACGCGAAGGTGTTCAACAAACCTTTAACCAGTACCGCCTGCTGTTCTGTTGCATGGAAGAATAAGAGTGAATCATCCGCAAAAAGTAGATGAGAAATTTCAGGTGCCCCACGACAAATTTTCACCCCTTGCAGACCGTCCTCCCTCATAGATTTACTGATCAAAGCAGAAAGGGCATCAGCAACAAATAAGAATAGAAAGGGGGACAATGGGTCACCTTGTCGGAGCCCCCTCGAGGGGGAAAATGACTCCAATAACTTGCCATTAAACTTCACTGAATATTTGACAGAAGTAACACAAGCCATTACTCGTGAGATCCAAGTTTGTGAGAAACCCCATCTCATAAGGGCCATCTCTATAAAATCCCAATCCACACGATCATAAGCCTTCGAGAGATCCAGCTTATAAGCGCACAAGGCCGGTGAATTCTCCGTCATAGACTGAATATGGTGTATATATTCGAAGGCAATGATAGAATTATCAGAGATGAGTCTCCCTGGAATGAAAGCACTCTGATTCTCTGATATAAGTTCAGTAAGAAACGGGCGTAATCTGTTCACCAAGCACTTTGATACAATCTTATACACCACATTGCATAAACTAATTGGTCGAAAGTCCTTCAGTTCCTTTGGATGTGTAACTTTAGAAATCAACACAATAGATGTGTCGTTTACACCCTCCGGCATATTCCTTGTGTTAAAAAACTCTTGCACTGCTACAGTAATTTCAGGTTTGAGTACAGACCAATTACGTTGATAGAAACGAGCAGGGAGTCCATCACAACCAGGGGCCTTCAAGGGGCCAATTTGAAAGAGCGCATCAGATATTTCTTGCTTCGAAAATGGCTTGCACAGAGCCTCATTCATCTCCAAAGTAACTTTTGGGATTATGCACTCAAGAACCTCAGTTGCAACCAGAGTAGGGTCCTTGGTATAGACCTCCTTAAAATAGGAGGACGCCATCCTCTCCATCTCCGTGGGCACGGAACACCAGGAACCATCCGCTTTCATCAAGCGTTGGATGTGGTTTCACCGAGCTCTCTGTTGGAAATATGCCCTAGAGGCAATAATAAATTAGTTATTATTATATTTCTTAGTTCATGATAATCGTTTATTATCCAAGCTATAATTGTATTGATTGGAAACACAATACTTGTGTGGATACATAGACAAAACACTGTCCCTAGTAAGCCTCTAGTTGACTAGCTCGTTGATAAAAGATGGTCAAGGTTTCCTGGCCATAGGCAAGTGTTGTCACTTGATAACGGGATCACATCATTAGGAGAATCATGTGATGGACTAGACCCAAACTAATAGACGTAGCATGTTGATCGTGTCATTTTGTTGCTACTGTTTTCTGTGTGTCAAGTATTTGTTCCTATGACCATGAGATCATATAACTCACGGACACCGGAGGAATGCTTTGTGTGTATCAAACGTCGCAACGTAACTGGGTGACTATAAAGATGCTCTACAGGTATCTCCGAAGGTGTTCGTTGAGTTAGTATAGATCGAGACTGGGATTTGTCACTCCGTGTGACGGAGAGGTATCTCGGGGCCCACTCGGTAATACAACATCACACACAAGCCTTGCAAGCAATGTAACTTAATGTAAGTTGCGGGATCTTGTATTACGGAACGAGTAAAGAGACTTGCCGGTAAACGAGATTGAAATAGGTATGCGGATACTAACGATCGAATCTCGGGCAAGTAACATACCGAAGGACAAAGGGAATGACATACGGGATTATATGAATCCTTGGCACTGAGGTTCAAACGATAAGATCTTCGTAGAATATGTAGGATCCAATATGGGCATCCAGGTCCCGCTATTGGATATTGACCGAGGAGTCTCTCGGGTCATGTCTACATAGTTCTCGAACCCGCAGGGTCTGCACACTTAAGGTTCGACGTTGTTTTATGCGTATTTGAGTTATATGGTTGGTTACCGAATGTTGTTCGGAGTCCCGGATGAGATCACGGACGTCACGAGGGTTTCCGGAATGGTCCGAAAACGAAGATTGATATATAGGATGACCTCATTTGGTTACCGGAAGGTTTTCGTGCATTACCGGAAAAGTTTCGGGCTCATCGGTAGTGTACCGGGAGTGCCGGGAGGGGTGCCGGGGACCATCGGGAGGGGTGTCACGCCCCAAGGGGTATCATGGGCTATAGGAAGATATAAACCAGCCCCTAGTGGGCTGGAATAAGTTCCCACTAAGGCCCATAAGGTTTGAGAAGGAAAAAACACAAGGTGGAAAGAGTTTCCAAGTGGGAAGGTGGAATCCTACTCCAAGTAGGATTGGAGTAGGACTCCTCCACCTCCAATTTCGGCCAAACCTTTAGGTTTTGAGGCTGCCTCCTCCCCTCCCTCCCACCTATATATACGGAGGTTTTAGGGCTGATTTGAGACGACTTTTCCACGGCAGCCCGACCACATACCTCCACGGTTTTTCCTCTAGATCGCGTTTCTGCAGAGCTCGGGCGGAGCCCTGCTGAGACAAGGTCATCACCAACCTCCGGAGCGCCGTCACGCTGCCGGAGAACTCTTCTACCTCTCTGTCTCTCTTGCTGGATCAAGAAGGCCGAGATCATCGTCGAGCTGTACGTGTGCTGAACGCGGAGGTGCCGTCCGTTCGGTACTAGATCGTGGGACTGATCGCGGGATTGTTCGCGGGGCGGATCGAGGGACGTGAGGACGTTCCACTACATCAACCGCGTTCACTAACGCTTCTACTGTACGATCTACAAGGGTACGTAGATCACTCATCCCCTCTCGTACATGGACATCACCATGATAGGTCTTCGTGCGCGTAGGAAAATTTTTGTTTCCCATGCGACGTTCCCCAACAGTGGCATCATGAGCTAGGTTCATGCGTAGATGTCTTCTCGAGTAGAACACAAAAGTTTTTGTGGGCGGTGATGTGCGTTTTGCTGCCCTCCTTAGTCTTTTCTTGATTCCGCGGTATTGTTGGATTGAAGCGGCTTGGACCGACATTACTCGTACGCTTACGAGAGACTGGTTTCATCGCTACGAGTAACCCCGTTGCTCAAAGATGACTGGCAAGTGTCAGTTTCTCCAACTTTAGTTGAATCGGATTTGACCGAGGAGGTCCTTGGATGAGGTTAAATAGCAACTCATATATCTCCGTTGTGGTGTTTGCGTAAGTAATATGCGATCCTACTAGATACCCATGGTCACCACGTAAAACATGCAACAACAAAATTAGAGGACGTCTAACTTGTTTTTGCAGGGTATGCTTGTGATGTGATATGGCCAACGATGTGATGTGATATATTGGATGTATGAGATGATCATGTTGTAATAGATAATATCGACTTGCACGTCGATGGTACGGCAACCGGCAGGAGCCATAGGGTTGTCTTTATACTAACGTTTGTGCTTGCAGATGCGTTTACTATTTTGCTAGGACGTAGCTTTAGTAGTAATAGCATGAGTAGCACGACAACCCCGATGGCGACACGTTGATGGAGATCATGATGATGGAGATCATGGTGTGACGCCGGTGACAAGAAGATCGTGCCGGTGCTTTGGTGATGGAGATCAAGAAGCACGTGATGATGGCCATATCATGTCACTTATAAATTGCATGTGATGTTAATCCTTTTATGCACCTTATTTTGCTTAGAACGACGGTAGCATTATGAGGTGATCTCTCACTAAAATTTCAAGACGAAATTGTGTTCTCCCCGACTGTGCACCGTTGCTACAGTTCGTCGTTTCGAGACACCACGTGATGATCGGGTGTGATAGACTCAACGTTCACATACAACGGGTGCAAAACAGTTGCGCACGCGGAACACTCGGGTTAAGCTTGACGAGCCTAGCATGTGCAGACATGGCCTCGGAACACATGAGACCGAAAGGTCGAGCATGAATCGTATAGTTGATATGATTAGCACAGAGATGCTTACCACTGAAACTATTCTCGACTCACGTGATGATCGGACTTGAGATAGTGGATTTGGATCATGTACCACTCAATTGACTAGAGAGATGTACTTTTTGAGTGGGAGTTCTTAAGTAATATGATTAATTGAACTAATTGTCATGAACATAGTCTAATGGTCTTTGCGAATTACGATGTAGCTTGCGCTATAGCTCTACTATTTTATATGTTCCTAGAGAAAATTTAGTTGAAAGTTGATAGTAGCAAACTTTGCAGACTGAGTCTGTAAAACCGAGGATTGTCCTCGTTGCTGCACAGAAGGCTTATGTCCTTAATGCACCACTTGGTGTGTTGCACCTCGAGCGTCGTCTGTGGATGCTGTGAACATCCGACATACACGTTTCTGATGACTACACGATAGTTCAGTACAAAAATACTTAATGGCTTAGAAGCAAGGCGCCGAAAACGTTGTAAAACGTCACGGAACATAAGTGATGTTCTAAAGAGATGAAATTGTGATTTCATGCTTGTGCCCTTGTTAAGAGGTACGAGACCTCCGACAAGATTCTTTGTCCCCAAAGCACAGGAGAAAAGGCTCAATCGTTGAGCATGTGCTCAGATTGTCTGAGTACGACAATCGCTTGAATCAAGTGGGAGTTAATATTCCAGATGAGATAGTGATAGTTCTCCAAAGTCACTGCCACCAAGCTGTGAGAGCTTCGTGATGAACTATAACATATCAAGGATACATACAATGATCCTTGAGCGATTCGCGATGTTTGACACTGCGAAAGTAGAAATCAAGAAGGAGCATCAATAGTTGATGGTTTGTAAAACCACTAAGTTTCAAGAAAGGCAAGGGCTAGAAGGGATACTTCGTGAAACGGCAAAACAGTTGCTGCACTACTGAAGAGACCCAAGATTAAACCCAAACCCGAGACTAAGTGCTTCTGTAATGAGGGGAACAATCACTGAGGTGGAGCAACTCAAGATACTTGGTAGATAAGAAGGCTGGAAAAAGTCGAAAGAAGTGTATTTGATATACATGATGTTGATGTGTACTTTACTAGTACTCCTAGTAGCACGAGGGTATTGGATACCGGTTCGGTTGCTAAGTGATTAGTGACGCGAAATGAAAGCTACGGCATAAACGGAGACTAGCTAAAGGCGAGGTGACGATACGTGTTGGAAGTGTTACCAAGATTGATATGATCAAACGTCGCACGCTCCCTCTACCATCGGGATTGATGTTAAACCTAAATAATTGTTATTTGGTGCTTGCGTTAAGCATGAACATGATTGGATCGTGTTTATTGCAATACAATTATTCATTTAAAGAGAATAATGGTTACTCTATTTTCTTGAATAATCACCTTCAATGGTTTATTGAATCTCGATCGTAGTGTTACACATGTTCATGATATTGGTGCCAAAAGATACGAGTTGATGATGATAGTACCACTTACTTGTGGCACTGCCGCTTGAGTCATGTTAGTATAAATTGCATGAAGAGGCTCCATGCTGATGGATCTTTGTACTCACCTGATTTCGAATCACTAGTGACATGCGAATCATACCACATGAGCAAGGCCTTGTTTTCATTGAGATGAAATAAGATAGTAACTTGTTGGAAGTGATACATTTTGATGTATGCAGTCCAATGGGTGCTGAGGCACGCAGTGGATATCATTATGTTCTTACTTCACTGACGATTTGAGTAGATACAAGAGTATTTACTTAATGAATCACAAGTCTAAAATGTTGAAAAGTTCAATTCCGTTTCAGAGTGAAGTTCGTCGTAACAAGAGGATAAATTGTCTACGATATGATCATGGAAATGAATATCTGAGTTACGAGTTTTGGTACACAGTTAAGACAACGTGGAAATTGTTTCGCAGTTCATGCCACCTGGAACATCATAGTGTGATGATGTGTCTGAACGTCATAGCCACGCACTATTTGGTATGGTGCATACTATGATGTCTCTTATCGAATTACCACTATCATTTATGGCTTATGCATTAGAGACAACCGCACTCA
The DNA here is from genome assembly GCF_904849725.1 of Hordeum vulgare subsp. vulgare. Lineage (NCBI taxonomy): Eukaryota > Viridiplantae > Streptophyta > Magnoliopsida > Poales > Poaceae > Hordeum > Hordeum vulgare. Next base: position 490,774,687 of record NC_058522.1, read on the forward strand.
CTTTAAATAGGGCACCGCGTATTTCCGTTGAGATGACATAGTATAGACTAAGGTTTAGAGAAATCTAAACTGTCGTTTCTTGAAAGTTTGGGCTTTCGACACTTATGTGAAAAAGTTTCAGTCTGATAAGCTCGAACCCAAAGCGGATAAATGCATCTTCATAGGATATCCAAAACAGTTGGGTACATCTCCTATCTCAGATCCGAAAGCAAAGTGTTTGTTTCTAGAAACGGATCCTTTCTCGAGGAAAGGTTTCTCTCGAAAGAATTGAGTGGGAGGGTAGTAGAACTTGATGAGGTTATTGAACCATCACTTCAACCAGTGTGTAGCAGGGCGCAGGAAGTTGTTCATGTGGCGCCTACACCAATTGAAGTGGAAGCTGATGATGATGATCATTGAGCTTCGAATCAAGTTACTACAAACCTCGTAGGTCGACAAGGTCGCGTACTGCTGCAGAGTAGTACGGTAACCCTGTCTTGGAGGTCATGTTGTTGAGCAACAGTGAACCTACGAGTTATGGAGAAAGCGATGGTGGGCCCAGATTCCGACAAATGGCTGGAAGCCATGAAATCCGAGAGAGGATCCATGTGTGAAAACAAAGTGTAGACTTTGGTAGAACTACTTGATGGTCATAGGACTATTGAGTAAAAATGGATCTTTAAAAGAAGACAGACGATGTTGGTGATAAGTCACTATTAAGAAAAGCTCGACTTGTCACAAAGATGTTTTCGATAAGATCAAACGGTTGACTATGATGAGACTTTCTCACTCGTAGCGATGCTAAAAGTCTGCTAGAATTATGTTAGTTGTTGATGCATTATTTATGAAATATTGCACGTAGGATGTCAAAACATTGTTTTCTCGACGGTTTCCTTGAGCAAACATTGTATGTGATACAACCAGAAGGTTTTGTCAATCCTAAAGATACTAGCAAGTATGCAAGCTCCAGTGATCCTTCAATGGACTGGTGCAAGCATCTCGGAGTTGGAATATACACTTTGATGAGATGATCAAAGATTTTGGGTTTATACAAGGTTTATGAGAAACTTGTATTTCCAAAGAAGTGAGTGGGAGCACTATAGAATTTCTGATAGGTATATGTGGTTGACATATTGTGGATCAGAAGTGATGTAGAATTTCTGTAAAGCATACAAGGTTGTTTGAAAGAAGTTTTCAAAGGAGTACCTGGATTACGCTACTTGAACGTTGAGCATCAAAAATCTATGGAGATAGATCAAAAGCGCTTAATAGAAGTTTCAACAAGATGCATGCCTTGACAAGTTTTTGAAAGAGTTCAAAATAGACCAGAAAAGAAGGAGTTCTTGGTTGCGTTGTGAGGTGTGAATTTGAGTAAGACTCAAAACACGACCACGGCAGAATAAAGAGAATAGACGAAGGTCGTCTTCTATGCCTTAGCCGTAGAATCTAAAGTATGCCATGCTGTGTACCGCACCTGAAGTGTGCCTTGACTCAAAGTATGTTGAGAGGTACAGAGAGTGATCCATGATTGAATCACTAGCAGCGGTCGAAATTTATCCTTAGTAACTAATGGACTAAGGAATTTTTCTCGATTATGGAGGTGGTTAAAGAGTTTGTCGTAAAGGGTTACGTCAATGCAAGCTTTGACACTAATTCGGATAACTATGAGTAGTGAAACGGATTCGTATAGTAGAGTAGATATTTGGAGCATTTCCGAATAGCACGTAGTAGCAGCATCTATAAGATGACATAAAGATTTGTAAAGAACGCACGAATCTGAAAGTTTCAGAACCGTTGACTAAAACCTCTCTCACGAGCAAGACGTGATCAGACCCCATAACTATATGGGTGTTGGATTCGTTGGAATCACATGGTGATGTGAACTAGATTATTGACTCTAGTGCAAGTGGGAGACTGTTGGAAATATGCCCTAGAGGCAATAATAAATTAGTTATTATTATATTTTTAGTTCATGATAATCGTTTATTATCCATGCTATAATTGTATTGATTGGAAACACAATACTTGTGTGGATACATAGACAAAACACTGTCCCTAGTAAGCCTCTAGTTGACTAGCTCGTTGATAAAAGATGGTCAAGGTTTCCTGGCCATAGGCAAGTGTTGTCACTTGATAATGGGATCACATCATTAGGAGAATCATGTGATGGACTAGACCCAAACTAATAGATGTAGCATGTTGATCGTGTCATTTTGTTGCTACTGTTTTCTGCGTGTCAAGTATTTGTTCCTATGACCATGAGATCATATAACTCACGGACACCGGAGGAATGCTTTGTGTGTATCAAACGTCGCAACGTAACTGGGTGACTATAAAGATGCTCTACAGGTATCTCCGAAGGTGTTCGTTGAGTTAGTATAGATCGAGACTGGGATTTGTCACTCCGTGTGACGGAGAGGTATCTCGGGGCCCACTCGGTAATACAACATCACACACAAGCCTTGCAAGCAATGTAACTTAATGTAAGTTGCGGGATCTTGTATTACGGAACGAATAAAGAGACTTGCCGGTAAACGAGATTGAAATAGGTATGCGGATACTAACGATCGAATCTCGGGCAAGTAACATACCGAAGGACAAAGGGAATGACATACGGGATTATATGAATCCTTGGCACTGAGGTTCAAACGATAAGATCTTCGTAGAATATGTAGGATCCAATATGGGCATCCAGGTCCCGCTATTGGATATTGCCGAGGAGTCTCTCGGGTCATGTCTACATAGTTCTCGAACCCGCAGGGTCTGCACACTTAAGGTTCGACGTTGTTTTATACGTATTTGAGTTATATGGTTGGTTACCGAATGTTGTTCGGAGTCCCGGATGAGATCACGGACGTCACGAGGGTTTCCGGAATGGTCCGGAAACGAAGATTGATATATAGGATGACCTCATTTGGTTACCGGAAGGTTTTCGTGTATTACCGGAAAAGTTTCGGGCTCATCGGTAGTGTACCGGGAGTGCCGGGAGGGGTGCCGGGGACCATCGGGAGGGGTGTCACGCCCCAAGGGGTCTCATGGGCTATGGGAAGATATAAACCAGCCCCTAGTGGGCTGGAATAAGTTCCCACTAAGGCCCATAAGGTTTGAGAAGGAAAAAACACAAGGTGGAAAGAGTTTCCAAGTGGGAAGGTGGAATCCTACTCCAAGTAGGATTGGAGTAGGACTCCTCCACCTCAATTTCGGCCAAACCTTTAGGTTTTGAGGCTGCCTCCTCCCCTCCCTCCCACCTATATATACGGAGGTTTTAGGGCTGATTTGAGACGACTTTTCCACGGCAGCCCGACCACATACCTCCACGGTTTTTCCTCTAGATCGCGTTTCTGCAGAGCTCGGGCGGAGCCCTGCTGAGACAAGGTCATCACCAACCTCCGGAGCGCCGTCACGCTGCCGGAGAACTCTTCTACCTCTCCGTCTCTCTTGCTAGATCAAGAAGGCCGAGATCATCGTCGAGCTGTACGTGTGCTGAACGCGGAGGTGCCGTCCGTTCGGTACTAGATCGTGGGACTGATCGCGGGATTGTTCGCGGGGCAGATCGAGGGACGTGAGGACGTTCCACTACATCAACCGCGTTCACTAACGCTTCTGCTGTACGATCTACAAGGGTACGTAGATCACTCATCCCCTCTCGTAGATGGACATCACCATGATAGGTCTTCGTGCGCGTAGGAAAATTTTTGTTTCCCATGCGACGTTCCCCAACACTCTCCACACAGCCCGCCGGTGTAAGTACTGGGTATTTCGTTCACCCTCCTTCAACCATGTGATACGTGATCGCTGCAGCCACAACATTTCCTCTCTGTATAATAGCTCATCTAGCTGATTCATTTTCGCCTGAACTTGAGCACGATCAGCGCTAGAAACCTGCAGGTCTGCAAGCTGAGAACGTAGCTGCTCTATCTCCTTTAGAACGTTACCAAAATTTGCCAAACTCCATTGCTTTAAATCCGCCAATAGTTTCTTGAGTGCTGCTGCTACCGAGCTCAGATTCCCGTTCGGTTTACTAGCAACCCAAGACTTTGCAATCACCTCCGGAAGCGCATGATGCCTCTCCCACATTATCTCATATCTTGGGCTCGCACACCCCCTTCGGTTTCCTTGAACCCGCTCAAGCTGCACCAGGAGCGGGCTATGGTCCGAACATGATGAGGCAAGGTGAAAAACCTTAGCAGCTGGAAATAACTCTCTCCAAGATTCATCCGCACAAGCACGATCAAGGCGCACTTGCACATTGCGATTGCCATCCTGCCCATTACTGTATGTGTAGGGGATACCACTAAACCCAAGATCATCAAGCTCGCATAGCATTAGGCAGTCTCTGGAGGCTGCCATCTGTGACTCAGACCGCATCGTCCTCGAGAGATGCTCGTGCTGACATAACGCCTCATTGTAATCACCACATACAAACCAAGGATCCGGGGATGTGGCCCGTAAACTGGTTAAGTGATCCCACATATTTTGCCTGTTCTCAACTCTCGGTTCCCCGTAAACAAAAGTTCCTCTCCACAAAGTACCAGCACCATTATCTGACACAGAAACATCAATGTATCTATTGCAAGAATCCAAGACGGTAACAGAGAGGGATTCGTCCCAAAAGAGCGCCAAACCTCCACTTCGACCATCACTGCAAACACCTTGGAAACCCTTCAGACCAAGTCTCCATCTCAGCTTCTCAACTTTATTCGATGCTTGCCTGGTTTCGCAAAGGAAAACAAGCTTGGGGTTATTGGCTTTTGAGAGGGCCACAAGCTCACGAACTGTCCGGCGGTTCCCCCCACCCCCGCAGTTCCATGCTAAAATATTCATTGCGTCCGGTGGTCCATCCCGAGGGAGGCCGCCGATATCTCTTTTGTTTCAACTTCCGCTGACATCTTTGCCCGTTTGCTATTGTTGCTACTTGTAGGAGAACTAGTCTCCTTCAGGTCCATCCCCGTGCCATCCGTGATAGCCAGTAGGACCGGTGGAGTCGTGGTCGTGCCAACACCATTAGCTGCATCCAAATTCAGCCGCTTCCTAGTTTCCTTCTCTCCAGATGATGAGCAGCCCAGTGGTATCACCGGACAGGTAGCTATGTCCATAGTAACAGGGCCTACAGGCTCCTTAGCTTTGGTGGCAGGCCCCCCTTTGATTGGCATCTGCTGCTGCTGCTCTCTTGGTATCGATCCCTTATAAGTATGTGCAGATTGGGTATGACCTCTCGGTTTGTTTGGTGCATCAGCATATAACCAGTCCCCGAATTTCAAGCTCTTCTCCTCATGGATGTCGGTACCACACTCCTTGTAATCATGGCCGACCAAGCCACAAAATTTGCAGAACTTTGCCAACTTCTCATACCAAACAAAATAAACTTGCCGTTCCTTCCCACGAACAATGCTCACATATTTTGTTAGGGGTTCACGGATGTCATGATTCACCCTGACCCTAACGTAATCTCCTCGTATATTGCCGTTCAGCCTCATCTCCATTATCTCGCCTGCACTCTTAAGGAGCTTCTCCACAATATGGTCCTTGCAATATGCTTCCGGCAACTTGTGAATTTGCAGCCATATAGGCATGTGGAAAGTATTAATATCTTCCGTCTTACTGAACCCATCATATGGAACCAACAATACTGCCCAATTGCAAAACAGCCAAGGACCATGCTTCATGATGCGATCCCAATCCCCCAAACAGGATGCTTGAACGACAAATCGATTGGGTCCTACTGGCCGGAGCCGTACGGTCTGCGTCGGATTCCACGCAGCTCTCATGTCCTTATAGAACGCACCTTGACTGAAAGTTTTCTCGGTATGAACCCTAGCTAGGGCTAGCCACCTTACACTTTCCTGCATCATTGGATCCTCCTCATCGATGAACACATCCTCGAATTCTTCCTCATTGATGTCTAACTGATCAAAGAATCCTTCCAGATCTGTCATTGTGGTAATCTGCTGGCCACCATCGCCGCCGCTGTTACCCCGGTCGCCGCTCGTCGCGGAGAGGCCATCCGAGATGGTCACCATCCCGCTAGGGCGAACGAACGCCTAGGAAAAGCAGGAGATCGAAGGGGAGATCAAAGCCTGCGGGAGATCGAAGCCTGCGGGCTGTCGATGCTGTAGACTCAAAGGCGATCGGGATCACCTAAGAGGAAAATAACCCTAGCCGTGGGCATAGGGGCACGTTGCAGCACTACGCTACTCCCTTTTTAACTGAGGAGAACTGACGTTTGGAGTATAAGGCCCTTCCCAGTGCTTTATGGTGGACAGGTGCTAAGCATGCCACATAAGTAAAAAAATGACATGGCATAGCAATTAAGAAGGAAAGAGAACATTTTGGTGACCCCAAGAAGAACCAACGCCATTCACGTGAACCTAGGCAAACCACTTAAATGAAAGAAGATGACCAATGCATGAGAGAGTTTAGATGCCAAATCATTAAATAAAGTGAGCTTAGCAACAACAAGTTAAGCAGATATGCATTGAAAAGTTAAGTTGCTAAGCTATTTAATTTTTTAACACCATATCTTAGCACCTTTGCATTGGAAGCAGCCTAACAGAGTGGGCGTTTTGGAGCTCGAGCTCTACGGAACCCTGTTTTTGAAAATCCTAAATTTTATTAAAATTTGTATTTTTACATTTTAAAAAAAGCTGAAAACAAATAAAGATATACACGAAGACATAACATACATGTGTGTAAACTTTTAGAACAAAATACGTTGAAACGAGGTCTGCGCAAAAAAAGACAAAATTATGACTTTTTAACACATGATATTATTCATTCAAAAAATGCATGAGTTTGTTTTTTTACAGATATCATATTTTAAGGTATTTCATCCTGAACTTTTCACACATATACACTTTATCCTTGTGTACTTGCATATTTTTCATTTTTTTTAAACATAAAATTTGAATTTTTCTAAAAATAAAAGGCTTCCATGAAGCCCGAGCTCCAATAGGCATTTTCGGTTATAACATGCTAATAACATATTTTCAAGGACGACGTTATTTTATATAGCGTGTTATTTTTTTTCTTAGTTCATACAAGGTGTGTTTAATTATCTGCATGTTTTTTTGTCTCCTTGGAGCATCTACAATCGGACATCACTAAATTGATCCTCAAACGTTCATGGGCGCGCTTGTATAGTAACCGGATGCGGCATGAGCGCCATGGCCCCGGCACGCGTGAGCTCCACATCAGGCATAATAGCCATGATGCGCTCTGGCATGGGTGTGGCATGGCGTGAGGCGCGCTCAGCAGCCTCGGCGTGCGAGCTCCATCCCCGGCAAAGCATAATAGCCTTGCCGCCTGCGAGCTCCGACACAGTGCGAGGCGGACACAAGAGTCGTGGAGAGCGCGAGCTCGGGCTCCGGCTAGGCACCACAGCCCCGCCGTGCGCGAGCTCCGGCGGTCTTCCTCCCCGAGGCAGCCGCGTCCGCATGAGGGGCTTTGTTGCCGTCGTGGTCTTCTTGGCATAGTGGATGCAGGTGGGGTCGTCTGCTGATTGAAGCTGGCGTGGAGCATTGCCCGGGCACGCCCAGGCGTGATCGGACCCTCGCATACTTTTTCCGGATTTGAGATTGATTTAAGGTATGTCGGCTGGTCTGGACGTTTAGGTATAAAATAGGGGTCTGGTTGGGTCACTGTTTGTCGATCGGGTGTTCATCGAACGGACGTTTCAAATGTTTAGGGAGAAAGTAGAGGATATAATTGTAGATGCTCTTACATATATGACTCAGTTGGGTCTTTCTAAGCATGTGTAGGTAAAAATAATGTTGTGTGCATTATTTGGTTACCTGCATCCTCTTCGGCTTGGTTGTAGATAAACACAAGTCATGTTGTTTGGATGAAGACTTGTTTAGATGGATGCGGAGTGGTTAGATGAAACACATGTTGTTTGGTAACCTTCTTTCAAAATGATGAGATTACCACCACACTTACAAGCAAAACATAATTAAATAGACATATCATAACCCTTAAATCGGAGTAAAAAATACACAATTCAACGATATACAATCCACTCAAGCAAACATCTTAGGTGCTGAGAGAACTTCTTACGCATCCACGGAGAAGGCCTCGTTGTGCTTCTTTCACTTGTTCATCATTTCGACGCCCTCGTTGTTGAAGACGATCACCATGAGGATGTCAGGAGTCAAGAGCTTGAAAGTGATGAGGTACCTGATCTTGATCTGGTGAACGACGATGTAAAGGTCCAACCCTGACTAAGGGTGAGCCTGTCGTTGATCACCCGACCCTCACCCTCTAGGCACAACTAGTGTTCATCTCCAGCATGAATTCCTCTAGGATAGCGGTGAAGTTCTTGGTGAACTCCACTTGCATCGACAAGCACTCTAGCTTCGATGCAAGGATGGCCTTACAGAAAGTGGGTTGACCTGGCATATTGATAGGTCTCCAACGTATCTATAGTTTTTGATTGTTTCGTGCTATTATTTTATCAATTTGGTATGCTTTATATATCATTTTATGTCATTTTTGAGAACAAAACTATTTAATCCAATGTCAAGTGTCAGCAGATGTTTTCTGCTTGTTTTTGTTTTTTTGAAAACTTGTAGCGAACGGAGTACAAACACGATGAATTTTTTTCATGATTTTCTGGACCAAAAACGGACCCTAGAAGCTTCGGAAGAAGTCCATACACCGCATGAGGCGGCAACACGGTAGCAGTGCGCGCTCTAGGGGGTAGGCGCGTCTTGCCCCCTTGTGGGCCCCTATGGCATCGATCGTCCTATTATCTAGTCTATAAATTCACATATATTTCAGAAACCCTAGAGGAGCTCCGGAAACATTTTTTTCATCGCCAAGACGAGTCCATGGTCTCTGCACGGACCTTGGTGGGTGAACGTGTCGCAGATGCTAGGCTTCCTCCCATCCTCTACAGCCCCGCCTTTGATCTGATGTTTGTCAAGATTTTTAGCTCCTCAGAATGTGCAAAAGTAAGGGTGTGGTATGAACGGATATACAGTACACCGCAAGAACAAGACAATACCTGGTAGGCCTAGGTGCATGTGCCCAAGACGAACCCCTTAGGCCTTGTTTGGTACTAGTGTTTTTTAGGAGATTCGTGGGGATAATTCCCGAAGGGATTGGGTGAAACCCCAACCTTCACCCAATTTCTTCAAATCCCTCATTTATCCCCAATCCACTAGGTAGGGGTAGTGTATTGGGTATTGAGAAAATTGCACTATAATTTGGGGATTTGTGAGGAAATGCGGGGATGAAACATATCAAATACACTAGAATCAAATGATGTTACGGGATATGTGGGGATTGAGGTTTTGACCGGGATAATCCCCACAAATTCCATAAAATACTCTAGTACCAAACAAGGCCTTAGGGAAGTCATGGTGGGTGAGCGCCGAGGCGTGTCTAGGCATCGAGAAAGCAGCGGCCAAGAGGACAAAGGGTGAATACCCTGGCCTCTGCATCATGTGATGCACACAGCCATCGGTGATGATGAGTAAAAAAATTCCCAAAAGGGGGAATACCCTGGCCTGTGCATCATGTGATGCACACAGCCATCGGTGATGGCGAGTAAGTAATACATATGGTAATCTGAATTGACCTTGATGGGTGAAGGTGTCCCAAATGCTTGGCTTCCTTCCATCTTCTTCAACAGCCCCCTCCACCTAATAAGGCACCAAAGTTCAAAAGTATATTCCCCCAAAAACGAAGTTCAAAAGGATTAGTTCCTTGGCTGCATTATTTGTGTTTTCCATTTAATGGACACACTATTTCATTTATTTGTCACAGGCCAAGAGGGCATGCATGGCCTCATAATGCTGCCCGCCCCCTTTGTACCTCTCAACTACGAAGCACAGATACGGCGATACGGTATATGATAATTTTTTAAAACAGCAATACGGCGATACAAGATACGAGATTTTCGTTCTTCCCCTTTCCCGTCCTGTTACCAGCTGTATGAGACTCGCCCCTACCACGTTTTGTCAAGAAAAAAGAGAAGAAAGAGATAGGCATACCTAGTAGGCCGAGGTGCGTGCGCCGAAGACGGACCCCTCGGGGAAGTCATGGCGGGTGAGCGCCAAGGCGCATCTCGGCATCAAGGCAGCGGCGAAGAGGAGGACGACGACGGCGACGGAGAAGGGGAAGATCATCGGCGTGAGCACCGCCATGGCTTTGGACCCTCTGCACCGCACTGCTCTGCCGATGGAGGGCCCAAGCTGACATGCAGCTCGCTTGTTGGACGGGCTGCCAAGCGAGCGAGCGAGCGAGAGGGATACTGTCTACTCGGCCGCTCGTTTCGTTTTCAGTCTTTCACCAGGCTTACCACGGGGTTGGGGAAAGCATCGGGGTGCTCCCAGCCTCGAGGTGCTCCCGGTGCTTCGATGTCAAAAATCGGATTTAAATGCTTCAAAAATTTCCAAAAAGAATTGTGAATGTCCAGAAGGGATCTGACTACGCCCTTTAAAAATTTCAGCTTCAAAATCGAAATGCAAAAGAGAAATCCAGATGTAAATAGTGTCAATGTTGCATTTGTCCTTTTTTACGCTGTTCATGCTATATTTCATATTCTTGTTTCTCAATGGGCGTTTCGACTTTCGAGTATAGACCTGAAATTTTTAAGGCATGTAGTCACATCCTCTGTGAACATTTACAAAAAATTTCAGAATATTTTGAAATATTGAAATAATGGTTTTTAACATTGGAGTACCGGGAGTACCAAGGCTGGGAGCACCCGATACTTTCCTCACGCGGGCGGTTGGTGTGCGGCGCTTTCGCGAGCCCTGTTCCAGCACGACGACCTGCCTGGCCCAACATGATGCTAGAGTCTCAAGGTGGTCCAGCAGAGGACAGAGAACGACGGGTGACACTGCTGCAGATGTTACATCAATCCATGAAATTCACAAACCTTTATGGTTCAGAGAAGGAGGAAAGTAGAAGCACAGTGATCTAAAATACCTCTTGCATGCATACCTTTGAATGGATCCATCCAGCTCCAGGTAGGAAAACATTGCATGTTAGCGACGATGGGAAAAAAATCCTACGAGACCAGGTCTCATAATAAGCATGTGAGACCCTACCGGATGAGCAACACGTGGCATGAACAATCTCAAAGCATGTTAATCTCACTTATGTCTATTCTCAATCCCAAACAGCTATTTTCTTGCTCGAAAATCACACGTATCGTACATGATCACACTCTACGTGGAATTAATTTTCTTATTTTCTTCGCATCTATGACGGCTACGCCGAAGGGCCTCGACGGCGGCAGCCAAATGGCACGACGCAACGACTACCTCTCGTCCATGACCTAGGCGAAACAGCTCGTGTCGTCGGCAGTGGCGAAGCCAGCTATCTGGCAAGCCCTGGCAGCTGCCATACCTAAACATTTAAAGTCAATATACTAATACACCTAGATGTTGGGCATGGACAAACTACTAGTACTTAACTAGTGGAAATGTTGTAAGACTCCATCGAATAAAAACACTAGTACATGCAGGATAAACAACCTAGTGTCTATTTTTTTCTTATTTTAGTTATATTCACATAACACAAAGTGATATGTGTCTAATATTTTAATGTGTTTTTAAACAATTACATTTTACATTTTTTTTTGTAAGGTCCGCCACATCTAAAAATTATCCCTGCATTCGTCACTGGTCGTCGGCTGCCTGTTGGACGGATCGTCCATGACGGATGCACGCCACGTTGTTAGCAGGAGGAACAGCATATTCACAGCGGCCGTGCGCCAACGAGTCGTCGTGGACGGCCAGACCAACTCCCCGACGGCAGCCACGCGCCATGGAACCGCACGACGATAGGCCCGGCAGACATATATCATGTTCACGACGGTCGTGCGCATGGCGTGGTCGCCGACGGCCAGACCGGCCGGCTTGGTTGATCAAATTCCAGTACTCCCATGCATACCTACTTCGTCATGGTAGCCATTGATTGTACTAGTCCGATGCTAGGCTTAACTGGAGTAGTATATATCATAAGTTTTAGAATTAATTTTAAAATTTAACAGTCAACAACCTGGTCGGGAGTCAATGGTCGCGGCCAACAGTCAAATAGCAACCTGGGATCGAGGGACCCGACCCAACGAGGAGAAGAAACCTGCGATCGAGTGCTCGTGCTTAATGGACCGGCCCAATCAACTTTCCGTGTGGGCACTGGGTCGATGGATTGGCGCTAAAAGCACTGATTAGGACCTCCCTTACTTTAGCTATAAAAAATCATCTGCCCTACTCATGTCCCAAACTACAATATTTACTTTTATATATACTGTAGGACACTAAGGATAATATGTGTTCTAAAAGGTATTGATTAAAAAAAATTAAAACTCTAAGTTATCAGAAATATTAATGGTTACGAAAAAACTACCCACTCAACCATTCATCCTTTTGTTCTTGTGACACATGGAAAAAAATTGTATTCCTCTATTCCTGTCTAGTGAGTATGAGCTGTACATAAGCAACCAGAATCAGTTAAGTAAAAGTCATAGCTAGTATCCAAGGATCTCGGAGGAAAGGCTGAGCAGTTGTGGCAGCGCAACAGGGGCGAACTTCCTTGCAAAGAGGAAGCACACCTCGATTGACTGCCCGTTGTACATGCACCTCTCAGGACTCCCCTTCTTCCCCACCAGCCTCCCCAGAAAGTCCTCTGTCACATCGGGGGTGCCAAAGGTGGCCGGGTGCGCGCCGCCGCGCGACCAATCGACCAAGGTGATGGTCCGATTGGCGATCTGCTTTGGCGCCACAATGGAGAGCACGGTTGGGAGGTAGTGCTCGTCCACATAGCACGGCGCCCGACACTCGTTCCGAAACCGCGGGTAGTACCGGTCGTCGGCGATCACGTACACGGCTAGGTGCCGGTCCATCTCGAACCATTGCGCGCCCTTGCGCCACTGGGCGAGAGTCACGTCCGGGGCCAGCCCAACACGATACCGCCCTCGGCCGTGCTGGCTCGGCTCATCGAAGGCGCCGACGAAGCTGTGTCGGGACCGGGTCAAGTAGGCATGAACCACCGGGAGCGGGTAGAGCGGGATGCAGGATTCAGAGACGAGGACGAAGCGCTCATTGTTGAAGTCGAGCAGCGCGTTCGCCAGCAGTCGCCGCTCCGCGTCCACCATGTTTGCATCGCCCCACCGCGTCGCCTGCAACATATACGGAAAAGCAAACTTTATTTCAATTCATTAATTTGCAAGATGTAAACGACTTGGCAAATGACATACATGTACGAACTACGAATTTTTGTCTTTCAAAGTAAGAAGTGCATTGTAGAAAGTCAACTGAGATGGTTACAATCTGAAGTGCTGGTAAGAACTCTAACTAGTTAATACTCCCTCCGATCATCGAAAGGAAGGTTTTAATTTTTGTTTCTAGCAATGTGGTGTAATGTTTGACCAAGTTTATAGAAAAAAAAACTATCAACAATTACAATACTACGCTAGTGTCAAAATTATGGTACTGCCTCAGCCCCATAATTTAAGATTGTTTTTTATACTACGCTAGTGTCAAAATCATTCTTATATTGTAAAACGGAGGAAGTAATTCAAAATCCACACATACTGTAGCAAGTGAAGAGGATGTTTTTCATGAATATAGAGGACTCTTGGCCATGGCATCTTTGATTGATTGACATGGAGGACTCTTGGCCATGGCATCTTTGATTGATTGATAAAGAGTAGACTTTTACTAGAGTTGTCAAATGCAGGAGGAAACGAGAGACTTTGAGGCCTCGTTTGGTTAAGGGGGATTTGGAAGGTTTTGAGAGGGAGGGATTTCAGAGGATTGGGTGAATCCCTTTCTTCCACCCAATCCTCTCAAATCCCCGAAGCTTTGCTTCCACTAGTCCCTCCAGGAGGGTTTTGAAACACATGGATAGGAAGGGATTGAAGGGGAACAAAGGGGATTGGGCTAAGCAAACCCCTCCTATCAAATGGACGTCCGAGGATTTGTGGGGTTTCTGGCCCTCCCGGGGATTTTCCTCTCTAAACCTCCCCAATCCCCCCTTAACTAAATGAGGCCTAATTGATTGATTAATCCACATGTACTCCATGATGCCATCACTTTCAACGTCTCTTTCTCCTCTCATGATTGTGTCACACTCCACCACAAAAATGCTAGAGTTACGGAAGATTTCTACAGAGTTTAACGGGCTAATCCTTCTCTCCTCACTAACCACACCCCCCCTGATTTTCACGACGGGCCCGCTTCATCCTAGACCAATCAACACAGCCCATCTTTGCTTAGTCCGTAAACATTCCGTAGACTGTCCGTAGTTGTAGCATTACTGCACTCCGCCACTTGTCTGGAGGTGTCGTCGTTGAAACCACAGACGGCCAGAGAGGCCACGTCGCTCACGCGCATCTCACGATCAGGGCCGGTCGATCCTGATCGGACGGCGGGCAGGACATTCCAGACGACCGACGTACGGGGAAAGAAGCAAAACTTGATGGCAACTGCAGGAAAGGGAGGTGCGTACCTTGCTGGGCACCTGCCGGCGGTGGAACGGCGACGACGGCGGGAAGTCGAGGCGGAACCCCGGCGTGGTGTGCACGTACACGGAGAAGAGCCGCTCCCTGCCGCCTTCCGCGCCGGTGCCGTTGAAGAAGCGCTCCCACAGCGGCGCCAGCGGCAGCGGGCCGCGGGTGAGGAACATGAAGGCCACCTTGGGCGTCCGGTGCGGCATGCCGGGAGGCCACCGGCGGTGTTGCGCGCGGGGCTCGAAGGACGCCGCCCACAACAGCTCCTCCTCGCTCATGTTGTGCCACGCGCTCCTCGCCGGAGGCCGCGCCCACCACCGCTCCGCCGCCCCGCTTTCCTGGCTCTCCAGCTCCTCCTCCCCGCGCTGCTGGTGGCGCGCCGGCGTTGGGCGCAGCGCGTCCGGCGCGGCCAGTCTCGGGAGGCGGTAGTAGGAGGAGGCGCCGCCGGGGAACATGAGCAGGGCCGCGGCGAGGAAGCCCGTGGCGAGCACCGCCGAGAGGAGCACCGGCCTGAGTAGCTTCGCCGGGAACGTCCTCGGCGTCGCATGCCCGTCCTTGCCGCCGTCCACCACCACCACCGCCGCCGCTCCTCCTCCTGCCTGCATGGCCCTGAGCTGAAGAAAAGCAGAGAGATTCTTGAGACCAAATAGTCGGTGGAAACATCTAAAATTTATTCAATTCGGAATCAACTTGGGAAGCAGCGGTTACTAGTGCCAATGAATCAGATCAGATCAAATCAAATCTTAGCCGGCGAGGAAACATAAACCAGCGGCAGTTTCTGATTGCTGTGGCGACGGCGAGATTTCTTTCTGAGGGAAAATGTGTCCTTTTGTAACGGGGCATGCAGGAAACGAAACGAAACGCATAAAAAACATCAATTCGCTGCCATCTTTGGCGCCCACGCCCATCCAAGAACAAACACAAGAGCAACGCCAAATCGATCGGCAGGAACAATATTAAAATAAAATAAGCAAAAGAGGAAAGCCATAAATACTTAAAAGTTATACACTGCGTACGGGGAAGATACTGCTACTGCTGATAAAGGCTTCAATCTCCGGGAATACACTCAAAGTCAAGGAACTACGACCAGGATGAGTTGGAGACCTGTGGATGATCGGCGCTGGTTGGACTTGCTTCAGCTTCCGGCTGCAGCAGGCAGAGGCAGAGGTGTTGTCGTCTTGTCCAACCAAATCAATCGATCAGTTAACCACGCTACATGAAGCAGTTTGATGCCTGTGTGCGCTGCTGTTGATAAAGAGTTGGTACGAGCAGTCAGGCCAACAAAACACATGACGTCTTGGCGTGCGGGCATCATGACCGTGGACTTCGACCAACCAGCAATCGTGGCTTGCGGCCGCCATTGACAATCAGCCCGTCTCGCCGCGACGACAACGAGCTCAGGCGCGAGCGAGTGTAGTGCCAAGGAGCAGTACGTACGCTGCCGTCTTGGCGTGCGGTGACCGCCGTTCGGGAGTTGGTCCGCGACGACGCCTTGGCACACGGCTACCGTGAACGTCTAGTACTCCTGTCCGCCGGGCCAACAACATGCCGTGCATCTGCTATGGACGAGCCGTCAGACAGGCCGCCGGCGATGAGCTCCTTCGGTGCGGCCATGGACGATAGACCCTCGCTAGGCCATGCCGTATGGCCGAAAATACAGTTTGACCTAATCAACTTACCTGTAAGAATCGGGAATCACCTGTTTGCGGGATTGAGGATAGACCTAAGTGGCATTAGGATGCTTTGAGATCGTCCACGCCACGTGTCATTCGTCTGGTAGGGTCTCACAGGCTTGGCTATGAGACCTGGTCTCATAGAATTTTCTTCCGCGACGATGCATGTTGGCAACTGCAAGAGTAACCCGTCCGTCCGCCATGCAGATAAAACTGATGATCCAACGTGAAATTTTATTTCCATTTTGCGTTCGTTTTTTGTCCGTACGGATTTATTTTAGACGTAAATTTGGATCACATTTGACTCGCCGGCGAACACAAAGCGAATGTTTTCTGTGTCTGCGTCGGCTTGACCCACTTGTCATACAATCACCCACTCACCTCTGTCTATTTATTTAATTCGCTGACCCATCTTCACCCACTTCTCTTGTATTATTTTACTGCCACAGTACCGGCAAACAGGTCGGCGGTCCGTTGGGTGCATGTGCTGATTCATTTTAAAAAACAGACACGTATAGGCTGTTGGACGATCCAAACAGACAAAAAAACGGACTCCATTTGAATTGGCGCATTGAAAATGCTCTAAGTCTCTGTTTATTTTTCTTCTTCTTTCTTGAGATCAAATATTTGTCCGTTGATTACGAGAACTCGCCCCTTTTCAGTTTATAGGCTGCTCTTTTTTTTGTAGATCGTTGATTTAACCAATACCACGAAAAATACATTGCATCTCGAAGAATTTTAAGGTGACGCTGGCGCGTTCCAATACATGTTTGGCAACTAAGCGCATCTCCAACCGCAGGGCAAAAAATCCGTACTCAATAATTTTTTTAGCGCGTCACTGTAATACTTTTAAAGTGCGAGGACCGAAGCATCTTCAACAGACGCCCAATCCACTCCGGTCCAGCAGCTCAGAGTTTGCTGCGCGCGCGCAAGCCGACGCATCAAATATACTACGCGCGACGGTGTTTATAAGCACGTGCCCAAAAGTTTTTAACGCACGCACTGTTTTGCAGCGTCTGTTGAAGCTGTCCAGCGCCAAAAACGACTCTTTTAACGCGTGGAGTAGTTTTTAGGCGCCTATTGAAGATGATCTAAGTGTTTCAACCAGAAATATACAGCTAGGAGGAGAACTAAAACAGCCAAACGGCTCTGCTGCCATAGCCGGAACAACAACGAAAACGTGTGCTGGTCATGTCCAAGAAGCTCAAGAAGTCATGCGGCGACGTAGGCGTTCCCCGACGATGACGCCAGCCGCAGCTCGCCGCCTTTGAGAAATCCAGAGTACCAGCGTCCAGAGTTCCTCACATATCTCGTCCTCCTCTGGCTGTTCATGTCGACGCCACACAAGCCGAAGCGCGCACGGTAGCCGAAGATGAACTCGAAAACGTCGAGGAAAGACCACACGAAGTATCCCCGCGCGTTGGATCCGTTCCTGCAACCAGTACAAGCCCTCTCTCCTTATCAGAAGCCACTCCAGATCATAGTTGAATTCCATCTCTACTTCCTGAATCCAGGAGTATCTGGTTGGAGTTTGACATTTCGTTCAGGATAACTAGACACGATAATACATGTAGGAAGATGAACTCGCCTTATGGACAGATATAGAACTTCCAGATAATCTTGCAGGAACTCTGATCTGTTGTCGTCGTCCTTCCGCGGCGGTTCGGAGCCGTCTGCGTATCCTGAAACATCAAACAAAAGATTATTTTTTTTACATGTCGGTGATCTTGATTTTACAGAGGTCGGTATGCTTTGCATTTCGGTTCAAACTACCCTAACAGGTGTTCATGGCGTCAGCTTATCTTCCGAAAGGAGGAGAGCATATGCAGCGGGGAGGTTCTTTTTTTCCAGCTTAGGCCTTGTTTGGTACTAGTGTTTTTAAGGAGATTGGTGGGGATAATTCCCCAAGGCCTTGTTTGGTACTAGTGTTTTTTAGAAGATTGATGGGGATAATCCCCCAAGGGATTGGGTGAAACCTCAACCTTCACCCAATCCCTTCAAATCCCCATTATCCCCAATACACTAGGTAGGGGTAGTGTATTGGGTATTGCAAAAAATGCACTATAATTTGGGGATTTGAGGGGAAATGTGGGGATGATACATGTCAAATACACTAGAACCAAATGGTGTTATGAGAAATGTGGGGATTGAGGGGTTTGACCGGGATAATTCCCACAAATTCCCTAAAACACACTAGTACCAAACAGGGCCCAAGGGATTGGGTGAAACCCCAACCTTCACCCAATCCCTTCAAATCCCCATTTATCCCCAATACACTAGGTAAGGGTAGTGTATTGGGTATTGAGAAAAATGCACTATAATTTAAGGATTTGAGGAAAAATGTGGGGATGAAACATGTCAAATACACTAGAACCAAATGGTGTTATGAGATATGTGGGGATTGAGGGGTTTGACCGGGATAATCTCCACAAATTCCCTAAAATACATTAGTATCAAACAAGGCCTTACCGTTTTTTTGGATCATGACCGGCGGGTTTCCGTACTTGAGTTTCAGGTGGTCCAGTAGCCTCCCTAGAGCCCAAGGAGCATACTCGAGGTGGCCCTGCATGTTATATCAATACAGTTTACATACCTTGTGATTCAGAAAAATAGAGAAAGAAAAGTTCACTGATTTATATGTATATAAATACCTCTTGGATATCATCCAATGGATCTGAACCCAGGCAAGAATGTTGCATGTTAGGTAGGTTGAATTGCACCAGCGATGACACATTTCTCAAACAAAGATAGATGGGAACATCTAATAGTTAATCTACTTACTTGCGATGGCATATGCGTCAGCATAGTAGTCCCTCTGCTTCAGATCAAACGCACTCTCATGGGCTCGCGCCCGAACAACAATGTAGTGATTGAACCCGACGAAGTCAAATGATCCAGGCAATTTCTGCGAAAATCCGGCAAACGTGCGCCAACTCTGCTCTTCATCACAGCAGGGTAGTCCCCATACACCAAAGGATGCATAAACCTGTCCAGAGATGGCATGAGTTCTTGCTGCTTGTATCCACAATATTAGCATTTAAAATTCAAATATGATGCATTCCAAACAAAAACTAAGTACGAACCATCCAATGTGGAAGTCGTTCATCCTCGTTGCAGCAGCTGCATCCTCCGATGAATTGGTAGCTGGCTCATGCCACCAGCCCAGGAGAGTAATTCCTATCTGTCCTCTTTGAGTTGCCTATAGAGTGAGGATTGCATTGCATGGTCATGCTAATTTTTAGTATCAGTCAGCCACTGCATCTACTAATATGTATCAGGGTTAGGTCTCAAGGACACTGATATGAGAGTTACCTGGTACTTGGCTCTATACAGGGACACTGCTGAGGCATGTGCAAGCAGGAGGTGGTGGGCGGCTATGTATGGCTCTGTTGTTGAGTTCCCTCCAGCGCAGTTCACGCCAAAGGGATGAGAGCAGCGCTGCGGTGGCAACACGCCACTGTCGAAGCCTCCGATGGTATCTATGTTGGGCTCGTTGACGGTGACCCAGTGCTTCACCCTGTCTCCGAAGCTCTCAAAGCAGGCTTCGGCGTATGCGGTGTAATCATCTCTGCAACATAGCAAATTCGATTTTATGTAGAGCGTCCGAAAACTCTGGATCTTCGTCTTAATAATTCAGCCGCCTTGATTTGCAGGTGTCAGAGATGGTGCCCCGGAGGTTGCACTCACATGAATCTGGGGCTGAGCAGTCCATTATATTCATCCTGAAAGGACTGGGGGAGATCGAAATGGTAGATTGTGACATGAGGTTGTATGCCTGCAACACATGCCAGGAAATGTTGGTTGATCGAGGTCAGAATGAAGAACATGTCCATGCATGTGTGATTTCTTATGCTTGCAGCAAGGAGGGGACAACTACTGCAACATGTTTGTGCCGTTTCAGAATTCAGATAGAGAAATTAATCTTTACCATGACGTATCAACTCATCTATTAAGTTGTTGTAGTACTCCAGGCCCTTTGGATTGATCTCTCCTCTTCCATCTACACAGGTGGAATTCAGTATAAAAAAAATCAAGGATGTACTACTCAACTACTATATGGTTAACCCCTCTTCAATCTACACATGTGGCATTCAGTATAAAAAGATCAGAGATGTACTACTCAACTACTATATGGTTACCTGGTATAAGCCGAGGCCATGCGATGGAGAATCTGTACGCATCTAAACCCATATCATACATTAGTTTTACATCATCCTGGTGCCAAAAAGGAAATATAAATTATTTGATTAGTTAGGGTCTGTCGGTATCCAATTTGAGTTTTATTTTTGAAGTTACCCATCTAGATCGCGACACTAGCCTTGTAATGATGATACTGATCTGCTGAAACATTCGCGATAGATTTGTCGTAAGAGTAACCTGCCAAGCTCATCAGCACAATAGTTCCAGAAATTAGATCCTGGAGGCCCCACCGCAAGATATGTTTGCAGGAGTTGAATTGGAAATGAACGAACGATAATGCTGATGGCGAATAATAGTACAAATCATAATCTGAATTGACCTTGATGGGTGAAGGTGTCCCAGATGCTGGGCTTCCTCCCATCTTCTGCAGCAGCACCTTCCACCTAAAGCGTCAAAAACGTTACTACACTTCTTTGTCCACGGCGTTATTCGTGTTTTGAACCATGAAACTTTTCTCAGCTTGCAAGAGCCAGAGTGAAAGGTGGAAGTAGAAGTACCTGGAAGGCCGAGGTGCCCGCGCCGAAGATGAACCCGTCGGGGAAGTCACGGCGGGTTAGCGCGGCGGCGTCTCTCGGCGAGGCGGCAATGCAGCAGAGGAAGAGGAGAACGAAGAGCGGCGGCGCCATGATCGACGCGTGGAGCTGCAATGGCAACCGCTGCTCGGCGCGCCATTTAAAAGGGCTGAGAGGGAGATGCAGAGGGAGGAAGAAGACTTGTGCACCCAATTTAAAAGAGCTGCACGAGTTTCTTGCAGGGCTTTATCAGGTATGGATGCTGCTTGGGTCTTCAGGGACGTGGGCGCCTGTTCCAGATTGTGCATAAAATACGTACGCACAAAACAATTAATCAACGAGATATTCCGAGTTAAGAAAAATATGATCACGACACCATATATACTCCTAGTAATGAACGCGGCACGATCTGCTCTGTGTTGGGGAGGGTTTGAGAGGAAAATCCTCGGGGGGGCCAGAAACCCCACAGATCTTCGGGCGCCCATTTGGTAGGAGGGGTTTGCTTAGCTCAATCCCCTCCGTTCCCCTTCAATCCCCTCCTATCCATGTGTTTCAAAACCCTACTCGGGAGACTAGTGGAAGCAAAACCCCGGGGATTTGAAAGGATTGGGTGGAACAAAGGGATTCACCCAATCCCCTAAAATCCCTCCCTCTCAAAACCTCTCCAATCCCCCTTAAGCAAACGAGGCCTGAAGAGGAGAGGGCCCCGGTCACGGCGACTCGGGTCTGCCGGGGTTCGGCTTCGGCTAGTTGATTTGGGGATCTGGGGGAGGATGCTGGGCGTCCGGAAGGGGGAAACTGGACCCTCCCGATATGGCTGGCATGTTTGCTAATAGCGAGTTCCCGCCAGCCGCGGCCGACAACTACGTACGAATCACCAGATTGCGTTAAGGGTGTGTTTAGTATGGTGCATAGAGAGTGCATGGGTCAACATTTTTCTTTTCGATCATTTTTGAGTGTTTGGTATCTTGCATGGGGCCTTTTTAGCATGCATGAACTCGGCTCAAATATTCTCTTAGCATGTAGGAAGAGTGAACACCCTAACAACCTATATTACGGAAGACGCCACATACCCCGAGTCCTACTTTTGACACCGTTTCAGGATGAGCATTTAGTTGTTCAAACGCATTGCAGAGAAACTGACGAGCCATGATCGGCTTTTTCAGCAAAGGAGGAATGCCGCCGGAGAACTCGGGCATAGCACATTTGGAAAGGTCACTCCCGCTTTGCGTATGTTGGCATACGGTATTCCGACGGATCTCGTTGATGACCACTTGGTCATGGGTGAGAGTCAAGACATCACGTGTGTCAAGCGCTTCGCGGTTGGAATTGTGCAAGTGTCTGGTCATGAATATTTGAGAGTTCACAATGTTGAAGACACCATAAGAATTTTGAAGATGAACAAAGCTCACGAGTTCCCAGGTATGATTGCCTCAATAGATTGCATGCATTGGAGTTGGCAGAATTGTCCTAAGGCATGGTATGGTCATTCCATGGCCAAAAAAAGTTCAACTATAATCCTTGAAGCAATGGTCGATCATGAGACCTGGATTTGGCATGTTTTTTTGGAATGCCTGAATCTTTCAGTGACATCAATGTTACTAATCGGTCACCACTCATGAATAAGATTACAAATGGTGAAACTACACTGGTGAAGTTTGTAGCAAATGACCATGCATACAACTATGGCTACTATCTTACTGATGGCATCTACACCAGATGATAAATATTTCTAAAGCCTTTGACGACACCGCAAGGTAAGGAAAATCTTGATTTTCACAATGATCAGTTGGCGGCTAGGAAAGATGTGGAGAAAGCTTTTGAGATTTTGCAAGCCAATTTGCTATTGTGAGAGGACAGGCTAGATTTTGAGATCAAATGATGCTTTGATACACCATGAACGCTTGCGTGATCATGCATAACATGATCATCGAGAATGAGCATGGGCAAAATTTAGACTATTCTCAATATGATGTTGGGACATCCCGTGTGAGTGCGGAGGACGGCTATGGGGGTAGCCCGATTTATGGCATTCTATCATGTCATTCGACGTGCTGAAACATATGATGGCCTTCAGAAAGATCTAATCAAGGAATGATGGACATGACATGACCGCCAAAATAGTTTAGTTTTTTATGTTTCATGTTGTATTGCTGAACTATTGGTTGTATTGAAAAAAACTATTTGTTTGACTTATAATAATAGTTGAATTATTTATTATTGATTTATTTTATTATGGTGAGAGAAATGTTGTTTGGGCTAGACGCAGGCACTGTAAATATAGCATCTGCGTCGTCCTCCATTTTAACGCTTGCAAGAGCGGACACCCTTACGCGCATAAAAAAACACATTTCAATGCTGTAAAAATTTTTAACACGGCATGCCGTAGCGCGTCTCTTGAAGTTGCTCTAAGAAAATACTCCTAGGGTGGACGGGTCATGGGCTGCTTTTGTCCTAAGGTAGCTCCGCGAGGGTCACGAAGGTGTTCATCGTCTCCAAATGGTGTACAATGAGGTGGACATGACGAATTCAACTCCAGTGTGGGACGCCATCATCCAACGGCGCATCAAGCTGACCTTCGACAGACGACAGTGTCGTAGAAGAGTTCATGGAAGGTCTGCGTGTGTTGTTGTTCGATGGGTATGTGGTTTGGACGTTTGGCTTGTTTCGCGAACGCAAGTCTCCGATGACGTTAGTGCGCTGGACTGCTGAGTCGGTGGTGGAAGTGGTGTGCCTTACATATAGGCGTAGGTATTAGAGGAGCAATGCTACATATATAACTTTACATAGGTTTTACAAACATGTGGATTTTGATTGGAGATTACTAGAAAAATGACCCGTGCGTTGCAACGTGAGAAAAAAAACACAATCTTCAATGATCATGACCACATTATATTCACACATCATCGCTAGATTTTGAAATTTTGTACACAAATACAAGAAAATGTTTCTTTTAAATTTATTCACAAGTTGAAGCAATCTTTACATTTTCAAAAAAAACATACCATGGTTGTCAAAAATCTTGGTAACTCAAAGAATTATTCTTAATTTCAAGAATTATTTTTAGAAAACATACAATAATAATCCGATCCATCCAACATTTAACTCTTCAAAAATCACACGGGTATATTTTGACAAAGACTTAGAAGCATTAATGTTTAACTACATACATTAGATCTTTCATAAACAATTATACAAATATGAGAACAATTTTAAAATTGAGAACATTTTTTAAAATTTACAGACATTTACTAAAAATCGTGAATATTTTTATATTTCAAACGGGTTTAAATATTTTATTTTGAATTGGCGACCAATTCTAGAAAAGACCAACATAATTTTTTATGTTGGAGGATTTTACTTTAAATTCACAAACATTTTTGAAACGCATGAAGTTTTCTGAATAACAAACATTTTTATAAGTCAGTAATATATTTATTAAATTCACGGACATTGTTTTGGAATTTTCAAAAAAAAATAAAAATCCGGTCCTTTTCTGAATCCACAAACATTTTATGTTTTCGTCAACATTTTAATTCAAAATTCCTATTTTTTAATATGCAAATTCTTTTTTATTCTAAATTATTTAAATTAGAAATAAACAAAAAGGGAATGGAAAAATTTAAATAAAAAAAGAAACTATCAAAACAGGCATTAGCTATTTATAAAATTTTAGGACATTTTATAAATGCATTAATATATTTTGAATTAGAAAGCATTTTGTTAAATGCATTTAATAATTTTTAATACATGGAGTTTGATTTGAAATAATGGACTTTTCTTATTTTGCAAACATTTTATTGTATATGCGAGCATTTTTTACAAAAACTCTGAACAGTTTTGAAGTCACAAACATTTTATTTTTTAAATATGTTGATTTAATATTTTGAGTTTACTAAAAGTTTAAAAGTTATTTGAAGTGCTAAATTATTTGAAGTGCGTTGTCAAGGAAAAAAAAAAATCTCCAATGATAATGACCATATTATATTCATATATCATCGCTTGATTTAGAAATTTTGTGCACAAATGCAAGAAAGTATTTCTTCTTTTAAATTTATTCACAAGTTGAAGCAATTTTTACATTTTCGAAAAATATATATCATGGTTGTCAAAAATCTTGGTAACTCAAAGATTTATTCTGAATTTTAAGATTTTTTATAAAACATACAATAATAATCCGATCATCCAACAATTAATTCTTTAAAATTCACACAGATATATTGTCACATAGACTTAGAAGCATTAATGTTTAAGTACATACATTAGATCTTTCGTGAACAATTTTACTATTATGGGAACAATTTTAAAAATCAAGAACATTTTTTACAATTTACAAACATTTACTAAAAATCGTGAATATTTTTTATATTTAGGATGAGTTTTAATATTTTCTTTTGAATTGGCGACCAATTCAAGAAAAGACGAACATAATTTTTAATGTTGAAGGATTTTATTTTAAATTCACAAACATTTTTTGAAATGCATAAAGTTTTTCTGAATAAACAAACATTTTTATAAATCAGTAATATATTTATTAAATTCATGGACATTATTTTGGAATTTGCAAAAAAAAATATAAAAATCCAGGGTTTTTCTTAATCCTATTTTTAATTCAAAATAAAAATTCGTTAGCATTTTAATTCAAAATTCCTATTTTTTTAGTATGAAAAGTTTTTGTAATTCTAAATTATTTAAATTATAAATAAACAAAAATGGAACGAAAAAATTTTAATAAAAAAAAGAAACTATCAAAACAGGCATTAGCTATTTTTAAATCTTTAGGACATTTTGTAATGCATTAACATATTTTGAATTAGAAAGCATTTTGTTAAATGCCTTTAATAACTTTTAATACATGGAATTGTATTTGAGATCATGGACTTTTCTTATTGTACAAACATTTTTCTAAAATTGCAAACATTTTATTGTATATGCGAGCATTTTTTACAAAACTCCGAGCAGTTTTTGAAATCACAAACATTTTAATTTTTGAAATATGTTGATTTATAATTTTTCATTTTATTAAAATATTAAAGATTATTTGAAGTTCTAAATTACTTAAAATAAAAAAATAAAACGGAACTGAAAATAAAAGAATAAACGGAACTAAAAGCAGGCGCCTGTGCATGGGCCGGCCCTTACGGTGTGTTGGATATTCTTCTAGCGTGCAGAGCGTAATATAGGCAGTTTTGACATAAGCCGACCCAGTCCGAGATTTTTCGCTTTGTGAAACGTTTTTTATTACTTACCGGTGGCATGGTGGGTAATTTATGTAAACTTTAGGGGTAATTTTTAAGACGGACGATCAGAAACCGTATTTGCTTTATTATTAGGGAGAGAAGGGTGATGAGGGGCCCATCCCTTAAAAATCAGGCGGGGAATGGTTAGTTAGAAAGAAAGAATCCTAGTCAGCGTGTAACTTTATGCAACTCTTTATAGTCTAACATTTTTTGTATTAGAGCCTTGAAGAGCATTTGCAATGGCAGATCTAGCGGCTTCATCACCAACAAAAGTGTGACCCTTAAATCACATTATTTTGGACACGGAGAAAAATAAAAGGTCTAATGCTACTAGAGACAACACCCCCCAAGCTGGCAATCGCTACTTATTCGCATTCTTATTTTTCTTTCTGTTTTGTTCCTTCCATAGTTATTTGTATATTAATTATTGGACTGTGCTAACGTCCTAATGATCGGATTATAACAAGAGATCCCAACAATTCAATTAGTGTCGGGCTGCTGTTGCGAGGTGTTAATTCTTTTTTTAATACAAAAAACACATTCAGTCTAATTTTTTTCTTAATAATTGCATGCATGCATATGGAACAAAACTGATGAAGTCATTCAAGATTCCGTTTTAATTAAAACTTTACAATGTTCTGAAGGTCAAATCGTCACTCAGATTGAAAAATTGTTTTCATGTAAAAGATTTGTGACGATGAGATTTTCGAAACTAGATTCCTTGTTGTATGTTTCACAACTTTTTTGGAATCAAAAGTTACCACGTCTAGACTAAATAAGTAATACCTCCATGGTACTTCAGTTACAATCATGTTTGCATAGAAATTACCGGGGCATAAAATGACTCCATCATTCTCTTCACATGCAACTGGACTAGAGCACGGGAAAGGAGATGTCATTATAAATTCTCGCTGTTTTGAAAATGTATAATATTTTATAGATCAATTTTTTTGTTTCTGATTAACAATCGTTTTCACATTAAAAAATCTGTCACGATGAGAATTCCAAAACTAGATTTCATCTCAGGTTGGCTTGTTTTGATCACTTTTTTGGTCAAAAATTATCGTAAAGTTACCAGTTATGTTATATGTATATTAACATGTTATTTATACAGAAGTGACCAGAGGTGTGTTTTCAACAAGTTCTTTCCTCGGGGTCAAAGTTACCGCGCTATATGTACCTAAGTTATCAGGTCCATGATGCATATATTACCGTGCTATTTGCATAGAAGTAACCGGGATATGTTTCATCAAAATTTTATTCGGGTCTTAATTTATAACGGTGTTTGTACCTACGTTATTAGGTCTGCGACGTGTGAGTTACCATGCTTTTCACACAGAAGTTACGAGGAGGGATGGGGAGGGGGGTATATTTCACCAACAGTCTTCCCCCACCGATCACCACTGCCGTCAAAGTTACCAGGACCGGGGTACATAAGTTACCGGGCTGTTAATATCACCTGTTCGGAATTTGTATTGCGGAACGAGTAAAGAGACTTGCATGACCAAAAAAATATTATTGATATAAACATATAAAATAGGATATCAAATCCTAAACCAAATGATCTATTACATACATAGGTTTTTTCATGTCCCCAAGACTAGTAAAACTACTCATGCATCGAGGATGCAAACATTACAAAATGAATTATGATGATCACGATGAAATCACAAAAGTAATACAAGATTGAATTCACTGAGACTATTGTAATAAAACTAGGTAGTGATGAGATGGTGATGATGCCCTCTCGATGAGGCGTGGCAGCGGCGAAGTCCTTGGATTGGCTCCCTCTTCAGATGCCTTGCATGGGCTAGGGTTCCGTGTGTTTGGATATGTTTCTGGAGGTTGTGGGCGTTTGATCTCCGATCTTGCATAGGGTGGAAGTAGTCAAGTAGGAGAAGGCGGCATCGCTTGGTACAACCGCGGGTCCGACCGCTCGCGCTTGTACCATATAAACTGGGACAAGCAAAAAAGATAGAAAGTGTGACAAGCCAATCACAAAAAGATAGAAAGTGAGACAAGTAAGACAAGTCCAAGACGAAAAAATGAAACAACACATGCAATACAAATAAAGCCAACACACATGGATACCGCCGGTCGAACATAATGAGTCTCACTCGACCAAGTTCTAACCACACCCTTTATTTTTAGGTATAAAGTCTTTGTGACTGTTTATAGGAATTTCGTATGATTTCAATTCATACGATTTTTTTCTATGGAATCCTGATTGTACGAATGAGTTCAGGAAATTTATGTGGATTCCGCTCATGTAACCTATTAAATAGGAAGATAAAGATGAGCTCACACCTCATTTTATTTTTTCTTGGAAAGCTTTTTTGACAAATAATTTGTATAAGATTCCTACATTGTCCTTTTGATTTGGAGGGTTGAATCAAATATAGCGTGTTTGATAGCCTGCATTAAACTCAGTCAAGCCCATTTGATTCTCTAAATCGCATCAAAATTCTAGCCCACACGAATTTTAAAGCACCTTCCAGCTAGGTACCATATGAGTCAACCATTTCCTCTTAGCGAGACTCATAGTATGTAGAGGAGGAGAATACAACACCGAGCTAATGCGACTTGCGAGGGAGAGAGGGGAGGTGAGCTCGACAAGGAGTGACACAAGGTCCGCAGAGCAATTATGTAAAGGATACTCCTTGTGAGAGCCTCACAAGGGTCACTTTCATGGGATTTGAG
Organism: Hordeum vulgare subsp. vulgare; assembly: GCF_904849725.1. Taxonomy (NCBI): domain Eukaryota; kingdom Viridiplantae; phylum Streptophyta; class Magnoliopsida; order Poales; family Poaceae; genus Hordeum; species Hordeum vulgare. The sequence goes on from NC_058522.1 coordinate 490,803,452, forward strand.
CGAGCCAAGTGGTGCATCCAGCCATCGCCATGTGTTGCATATTGGACGCTCTCTGTCGATTTCATATATTTATTTTTCTATACGCGCTTCCGGGCTTTAGATGTATTTTTATTTTTTCGCTTATAGGTTTACGTCTGATTTTCCTAATTTTTGGAGAGAAAAAAGGAAAAACATTTTGCCTGAATTTTTATGTGTGCTTCCACAAGAAGCACATATTTTTTTTATGGAGAAACAACTTTGCTTATGCAATAACACAATTCTCGGAAAAGTGAAAAAATCACAATTTTCCCTCACTTTTTCTGCTTCCATGAGAAGCACCTATTTGCTTCCACTAGAAGCACCACTATGTTCCCTGGAAAAAGGAAAATAACATGACTTTTGTTTCCACTAGAAGCAATGAGAGGCGCAAATTTACTTCCGCGAGAGCATAGTTGTGCTCCTCGAATAGGGGAAAACTATAATTTTGTATGTGTCTTTTCTCTTTCACGAGAAGCACAAATTTGCTTCGCGTGAAGGCACATATCATTTCTGAAAAGGAACAAAAAATCATGAATTCTGTCTGCGCGATTTTTTGTGCTTCACATATTTACATATCGTGGAGGCATAGATTTGTGCCTCTTAAAAAAACATATGCTTCTGACTCGGGTTCCCTTCCTTTAAAAAAAATAGTCAAAACCTATTAACATGAGATCTAGTTTCAAAGATCTTAACGCTAGACATTCAATGATGATATATGGTTCGGTGTTTGGACGGGCGAATCAAGAGATGAAATGTTCTGGAAAAAACTCTCAGATGGCGGCAAGTGGCATACTTACGGTGACCACTTCTAATCGTCTGAGAAGATGAGAGTGATCTTTGGAAGGAGTCTCCCTAATTAATAATTTCGCAAGGTCCTCCTATAAAAATATATGTCCATGATTATGGTCTTGGCCAGAGTTGGCCAAACAGACCGACCCGACATGACATGGCCCTACATGTGTTAATCATGCCTGGCACGAAACGCTCCACGGTCCACGTGATGCGGGTCATAGGCCAGGCACGACCCCTCGGCTAATCGGGCTGGCACGCCGGCCCAGCAGACATGGTAGGCCCATGTATCGTTCGCCCTGTTAGGTGGTTCTTGGTCATTTTTTTTCCTAATAAGCTGTTTTCACGTCACATATATAGAAAAATTGAAATAAAAAACAAAATAAATAAAGAGGTCATGCCGTGCCGGCCCGTGTGATACGGCCCCTGGCATGCCACGTGCTGGGAACGGCCCGTTTAGCCCACGTGCTGGGTCGGCTAAAGGGCCGGCCCGGCTAGCACAGCCCATTTGACATCTCTGGCCCTCTCCGCCAGACGAGCTGGTGCGCCATCGAGGCCCAGTACGCGAGACCGTTACCAGTTTGGCAGTTTCAACTATTCACCCACCCCGAGATCTCTCCCCACCCCCACTCCCACACCCGAGAGCGAGCGACTCCAGCGCCGCCGTCCGCCGCGCCTCCGGCCTCTTGCCCCACCGCCCGCCACTCCTGCTCCCCCCCCCCCCCCACCCCGCCACCCTCGCCGCTCCCCAGTGCTGCCCCCGCCCCCCGCCGCTGCGCTCCTCCCCTCTTAGCCCATCTCTCCCCACCCCGCTCTACAATTCTTCGATCTGGCAGTGCCCGAGTGGCGAGATGGACTAGGGCTTGCTCGGGATTTTGTAGGTAAGAACTACTCGCCCCGCGGATTAGACGGGGAAAGCACAGATCATGCCTGCATATCTGTCCGTGGTCCGTCATATTTGCCGAATTCCGTTGGTGGGGGCATAGATTTCCCCCCCCCCCCCCCCTCCGTGTACTGCTCCAGTAGCGATCCTGTACATGGCTAGGGCAAAATTAGCTCGTTTCTATTTTTTTTCATTTTCATTTCACTGCGTCCATGATCTGGTACTGTCGCCTGGAGTACATTAGATGCGTATATCCAGCGGCAGAGCAGGTGATGATGAATGTGGACAGTGGACAGTGGACATGGGAGTGCCTACGAGTTTGCTGCCAAGGTTTTGTTTCTGGCAACCAGGCCGTCCAGCAGCAAACTGGATGGAGCCAACAGTTGAACTACTATGGCTGAATTCAGCGTCCAGAACTACCCTGCCATCGGCGTTTTCTCTATCCTACTAAAACCCTGAAACAGCGCGCTAAAAATATACAGCATGGTAGTGCATCAGCATTGTGTTTGCAGTGATCAGCCTCTGCGATACACTCGTCAAGCTTCCAATCATGTGGTTTGTGGCTGTACTAACCATGGGGTTCTGTTTCTCCGCATCATTCTGTTTTTTCTTAAACAATTGTTTGATGCTAAAGTAATTTTGGATACTGAATTACTCCCCTGTAAACTAATATAAGACTTTTTGGAACACTACTTTACAGTTTACATCACTAAAGCAGTGTTTTAATATTATAAGACCTTTTAGATCACTAAAGTAATGATCTAAAAGGTCTTATATTAGTTTACTTGAGGTAATACTTGTTACTTATTCAAGTGTTTGCTTCTGGTTGGCTGCTCAACAGTCTGGTTGGAAATTAAGCCTGCTTTTAGTTTCACACTCAAGCATCATCGGCACAAGTTTAGAGTCTTAGAGATGTACACTTCATGTCTGCCCCTAGAATAGCTGCATTTCCTCACTGCTGAAATCTGCACATTTTAATGCTGTCCTGACTTACTCGTTGGCCTATGTTGGAAGGATGGCTCAGATGTCAACTTTATACTAAGTTAAAATATTATACGCAATTTGTCCTTTAGTTTACAAGCTACTAACGGATGTGTCCATTCCTGTTTCAGATTGGCAGGAATCACCGTTTCAGGCATTTTTGGTGGATAATCTTCATTTGATCTTGAGTGCTGACTCGCTCTTCTGTTGTCATCAATGTCTGGCTTGCTGAATGTACTTGCTTATCCTTGTAACTGTACTACCGTGCATTCACTATATATACTTTTCAATCCCGTCTGTTTACTATGTTTTGTTATTATTTGTCTTGATAACTTGATGCTTTCTTCCTTGGCAGTCAAATCTTAACAGTTCCGCATCGAATCTTCCAGACTCAACCGGACGACCATTTGCAACATCCTTTTCTGGTCAATCTGGATCAGTTCAAGGTTTCCATCACTCAGGTGAGCATATGGTACACTACTAGGCTAGCCCATTGACATAGTGCAACATTCATTGAGTACATCTATTTACCTCTTATCATTTTCTGCATTATTCAGGTCTGCGCAACATTCATGGAAATTTCAGTCTTCCAAATATGCCTGGATCACTTGCACAAAGGAATGCTGTGATGAGCGGCCTTCCATCCTCCGGGGTTCAACAACCTGGAGGGAGCATTTCTGGGAGATTTGCTTCAAACAACCTTCCAGTTGCCATGTCTCAGGTTCGTATGCCCACCTTTATGGAGGTTTGCAGTATTATCATTTTGTACTGAAGAGCATGAACATGCAAGTTAATGGGTTTGCAGTCTAAGGAACAATCTTGTTGGCTTAAAATATAATATATTCTTGCCGTGGTTTCATGTAGAGGATGGTCATTTTTACTGTTTTGGTATTATTGTTTCTTTTGCAGATTCCTCATGCACATTCAGGTGTCAGTGGTAGAGGAATGAATGTTGGTGGAGGTCAATCATTTAGTAGTGGCATGAATATGGGTGGTACCATTAAAGGTTTATACTCAAATTTGGGCACCAGTGGTAACCGAAATTCTGTTCCTGGCATGTCAGTGTCTGCCACTTTAGGAAACTTGGGTCCACGTATTACAAACTCTGCAGGAAACATCGTGGGCGGAAGTAACATTGGAAGAAATATAAGCTCTGGTGGATTGTCGGTGCCGAGTATCTCATCACGCATCGATTTTAGTAGCAATGCTGGAAGTGGGAGACTAAATGTGCAAGGATCCAACAGGATGACAAGTGGCCTTATTCCGCAAGGTAGTGTATTTAACCATCGCTTCATAGATTTATGTTAAACTTCATGTTTTAGCTCGAAATAATATTTTTAAGCATGTTTAACCATTGCTATGTTAATGCTCTGTTCAGATTTTACTTATCATATCCTTTGTTTTGAGCTGTGTCCTCACCCCTTGACTTTTATCTTACCAAAAAAAGGTTGGGCGTATAAAATAAGTGGTCCACATCCCATATGATATAGGTTTTGCTCGACCTTTTTTTTTTTTGAAAACACAGTAGGTAGGCTTGGTGTTCATGCTTCATAAATTACGAATCCTGTGTTGCTATAGTGTATCGCAGAATTCATTTTTGGAAGTGCAACACTGTCTGGCAATAGGCATTTTGTTACCTCTGTACATTAGGAGCCAATTTTTAGAATTTAAGACCTTAAATAGTTAAGTCCAACGTTGTTGGAATTCCTGTCAGCGATATTCTTTCTTTTGCAGGCATATGTTGTTTGTTGGAGTATATCTGCTCTTGCTTTTTTATGATTGTGACTGTACCTATTTCTTAATGTTGTTCTATTTTGTGACATTTCCAATTTAAATTTATGAAAGTAGCTGGGCTATGATAAAAGCTTGTTTATATTTCATACAATCGTGATAGTCTCGTGAGGGTGAATGATAAAGAAGCATACAGTGTGCTATTTTCTTCTATTGAATTGCCTGTTCTCATTCAGCTTGTTGTTTATTTTTATTTATCTCTAACACCAGGATCATCACAACTAATGAATATGCTTGGAAGTTCATACCCAACGCCTGGAGGTTCCTTGTCCCAGAATCAAATGCAACCAGGAAATAATTCTCTAGGTTCTATGGGGATGCTACATGACGCCAGTGACAGTGCTCCATTTGACATCAATGATTTCCCCCAATTGACTGGTCGACCTAATTCAGCTGGTGGTTCACAAGGACAATATGGTAAAATTGCTGGAAAACTGTAAATATTACTCCCTACATTTGGAGGATTCTTTGTCAATCTCTCTAAATTGCAGGATCACTACGGAAGCAACTAAACCAGGAGTTCAGTATTCAGAGCGAAGATTTCCCGGCTTTGCCAGGATTTAAAGGTTGTTACAGTTGAACTAATTCTAGAACCTGTCTGTTGATTCAGTGTCGGCTGCATGCCTGTTATTATACAGTCCCGCTACTCTGTACTTATTGAACTTCAGTATTTGAACAGCTTAATTACCAACAAAATTACCCTGTCATCAAATCTTCTATCTGTTATAAAGCCCACCATCTCTTTAGTCGTGTAGCATGATTGCTGTGATCTTCTCCTCAAGTCAACGAATGCTTACTACCGTTCTATATATGGATGGGTATTGTTGCGTTCTCTACTTCTCTTGCCACCTTGCGCTGACCTAACTACAAGGTGCCGCGCTCATTGCAGCGAAATTTATAGCACACCATTTTTGTGAATACAATCAGAGGTGAGAAGACGAGGATGCAGCAATTTCATGAGAGGGCTAGTGGGGCAAGACCATGCAGCTGACGTGGCCTCACGAGAATGTGGAAAAATATCTCATTAATACTACTCCCTCCGTCCCATAACATAAGATGTTATTACATCCAATATGCGAGTATATTGGATGTAATAACATCTTATATTAGGGGACGAAGGAAGTAATTTGGTATTGCTTTATAAGACATACATATGCCAAATCGAGGATGCATATATGCACCGTCTATTATTATGTGATGCTCAAACTGGAATTACCATGAATCATCATTAGAATATAAGGTGACAATCTAGACAAATATGCGCCAAAGGACATTTGGATAAAAGGGTATCACTGCAACATGCTTACTGCGCTCCGCAATTCAAATGCCTAGAACTAACAAGTCGCCCTAATTTTTGGCGAGAAATGGGAGCACGTATTATTTGTGACATATGTAGGACAATGTTAATACATGGGGTGGGTATAGAGCTTTCAAGTTAGTTACTTTAGGAGAAGATAATCAATTTGTCTTTCCTGCGAGAACTTGTATAGAGAATTTATTGTAAGCTTCTCATATCATGATTTATGGTTATATATGGAAGAACATCCTAACTCTTCGGGTTTTCCATAGGTCCTACTCTTCATATAAAATATGAGCTAAATATTAGGTATGATTTGAGGTATAGTGGTTAAGTCATTGGGAGGTTGTTAAGCCAATTTAATTCTGGTGCTTATATGGTTATAATTCATTTAAACTTACCATGGCAGTAAGTGAACTATGAGCCTATTGGCCCACCGTGTGGATCAGTATGGATCAAAAGAACGTCCTGAAAGTTAGCTCCAGCATTTAATAGAGATTGCTGCCGAAGTTGCCAATTTAGCCATCCACACGCATACATTCAGGCCTCAACTTTGTTAAGCATCTCAGGCTGTTTGTTTTCTTGTGCCCATCAAGACAGCCATACGGATGATTACAAATACTTGCACTTATGCCTTTAGGCCCAAATGTAACTATAATCTTTTTGATTTTTAATATCTTAGTACTCCCTCCGATCCATATTAATTTTTGCTGCTTTAGTACAACTTTGTACTAAAATTGTACTAAGCAGCAGCAATTAATATGGATCGGAGGGAGTACTATTATTACAGTTTAGGCTGACAAACCATCTTCCCACAAAATGTAAATTTTCATTTGTTTGGTCAACTCTGGTGCCAATCTCCTTTAGTGGCACCACATGTTTTGCATGGTTTTAATCTTTTGATTTTGGACCTATTCTTTCCACGTGCGACACACTCATGCTTTAATGCTCCATAAACGTGCACGCAACAAAACAAGACCTTGGTTGTGTTTCTTGAGACTTTAAAATTCCTTCCTGAAGTAGATCTTTTGGCTGGTCATTGCACTATCTTAATACATTCCTTTTTTTCCCATTTTGCCAAGTTACACAGAATATTGATATTTTGAATTATCAGGTAGCAGTTCAGATTATGCTATGGAGTTACATCACAAGGAACAACTTCACGAGAATGTACCTGTAATGCAAGCACAACAATATCCTGTGGGTTCATGTCTCTGAATTTTGAATCTTTGTTTCTCCGAGCATTTATTGACAAGTTATGAACCTTACACAGATGGCAAGGTCTGTTGGGTTTAATTTAGGAAGTAGCTACCAACCAAATCGTCAGCAACATCAGCAGGGTGCTAATTCAGTAAGTTATATCGGAAATCCATTGAAACAATCACGGGCATTTAACATCTGTTGCATTGTCACCGTTCTGATATGTTTCTGTTTTGCCACGTCATGTTCAGGTTTACTACTCATATTTACCCATTAATACATAGAATAATCTTCATTATGTTTTGTCAGATTCAGAGTGCCGGACCCCAAAATATTGGACTAAGACCACTAAACACTCCGAGTCAAACTTCTAGTTTGGGATCATATGAGCAACTGCTCCAGCAATACCAGCAGCCGCTGGCTCAGGGTCCTTTCGGGTTGCAGCAGATGTCTTCGGCCACACAGTCATATGGGGATCTTGGTCTAAAGCCCATTCTGGGAGGCCGAACACCACCTGATCCATACAGCTTGTTAGGATTGCTGGGAGTTATAAGGATGAATGATCCTGATTTGTCATCTCTTGCTTTGGGAATAGATTTGACAACTTTGGGTTTGGATTTGAACTCCCAAGACAATCTGTACAAGACATTTGGCTCTCCATTTTCAAATGAGCCAGCAAAAGGAGATCCTGAATATACTACTCCAGCTTGTTATGTGGCTGAGCAACCCCCGGCACTACAGGTAAGCTGCCAATCACTGTAGGCTATTTTTGTCTAATGAGATTTTTAAACCCATTTTCGAGAAAGGCCCAGAATCTTTCTTTGATGCAGCCAGCTCATTTTCTGATAAATATATGGTAACAAATTCTGTCTTGGTGCAGCCTATGCATTTTCAGAAATTTCAGACACTCATACTATTTTACATATTCTACAGGTATTTTCAGCACTTGAATGTATTAGATTCGGCCATTAGTTTTGGTAAAATTTTTAAGGTCGCGATCTTTTGTCTTTGATTTTCAGCATGCCTAAGGATGAAGCTCAAATATGTGCTGCCAATGAACTGTGAGTACATGGTTTCACTGGTTATCTCATTTAAATATCTTGTTGTTAGATGTAATAATTGGATCATCATGCATGCGCCTTGTTCATGTTCTGAATCTTATACCATGAAATGTGATCTTACCGCGGTAACATTTGATGAGGTAACATATTGCTATGTCCTGATCAAACGTGTAACACTAACAAATATTAACTCGGAACCTGTCAGATACTGGACCAGGCCCATTGACTGTCATGGATCTATCACAAAATTTAAGTAACCTTGTCGATTTTTATTCATCGCCCTGTAATTCAGTAACATTTGAATGCATTCACGATCCGCGTAGCTACCTGAATCTACATTTTCTTTGTTTTCTCTATCAATATCAATTTTTTCTGTTATTTATGTTTTAAGTTTTTGTGCTAAGTTGCACATTTTATGTTTAGCATTGCTGTGCATCCTTCAAACCTCCTTGTAAGCTATCCATTTTTAGCAATAATATATTGTCTTGACCCTTGCCCACGACCTAGGTGCAGCATATCACGGCTGAGCAGAGCTTCAGCCAGTTAATTTCTTGGTATATAATAATTCTTAGATATGTAATGCATGTGTATTGTTTTCATCAGATATAATCGTGGATGGTTTTACCATAAAGAAGCGCAGCAATGGTTCACCAGAATTCCTAACATGGAGCCTCTTCTCAAAACTCCTACATATGAACAGGGGTCTTATGCCTTCTTTCATCAAGGCAATTGGGAAACAGTCCGTAAGGTACTTACATTGGGTGAATATCCAGCATCTCTTGCACACTTATTGCATATTGATAGTTGAGCATGTGTGTTGCTGCAGGATAACTTTGTTCTCCATTATGAGCTAGTAGAGAAAAGGCCAAGTCTCCCTTCCGCGTCCCAAACTGTCAGGTGAAAAGTTTCTGGGTAAGGTCTTCCTGGCTACAAATACTCCCTCCGTTCCATAATACAAGAACGTTTTTGACACTATATTATTGTCAGAAATGCTCTTATATTATGGGACGGAGAGAGTATATTTTTGTTTTTGTTACAGTGTATCGAGCAATCATCTCACTATTGCATGCAATGCAATATAATTTTGTTTTTCAGGCACCTCCCGACTCTAGCTTTCTTGTACATGAATGGAGAACCTTCTTTATAAATACAGTAAAGCGACATTGCCCTAATTTGCCAAGGTAGGTACTGTCTTCTGCAGTGAAACACTTATATTGATGTTGGTTGTAGAATGCTTTGGTTGATTTATTTACTTTTTGGCAACTATTGGGCAGGAAGAAATGTTCCGTGTGGCCCATTTAGGGAAGAACGTGTTTTTCTTTAAAGTACGAAAAGAACGATGTAAACGAGCATGTGACACACACACAAGCTGCTAGCCAACCGAGCAACTCTTGTGCTCGGTTCTCATTAGGATTTTCTTTTGTTAACGCTGTAGTTTCTGTTAAACTTGCTACTGAAAAGTGAAAACCTAGAGGGTTCCCTGTTGGCATGTACTTAACAATCCCTGATACCCGTGGCTCATTAAATCAGTCGGATGCATCTTAAAAATTGATGTGCTAATTTGGCAGATCCAAATATTTCCGCTTTCTGCTGAGAAAAGCAGGTGCTGTCTTTTGCAACGAAATGTGTATATTAATGAAGGTTGATCATCAGTATGATTTATTTATTGACTGACTGGCAATTATTAGTTAGGAAGACATGTTCCATCTGCCCATTTAGGAAAGATTTATTTTTTCTCGAACACAAAAAACTTAATCCACAGACAGTAGCACCAGGGCCTTTATTTATTTATTTATTTTTAAAAGAAGTGAGCACCTGGAGGCAGGGCCTCGAACGCAGGTGGACGAGTGCTCGACTGGCGCTGCCAGCCAACCGAGCACTTCTGGTTCTTTGTTGGAATTAAAGTTGTAGTTTCTATTAAACTCATTGCTGAAAAGTGAGAAACCTCAGAGGGTCCCTGTTGCATTTATGTATACTTGACAATCCCTGATGATGGTTTCATCAGCATGCTGTTTCTTTCAAACATGCCATGTTAATTTTGCATGACCATTTATTTCTTCGCATGTTTTGAGTAATCTAATCACTGTTCTGCTAATAATATTTAAACGAGTTGACTTGTTGTATTGAGACAAAATTGTACTCCCTCCGATCCATATTAACTGCATTGGGACAACACTGGGTTGACAGGTTATATAGTGAATCGGAGAGTACTGCCATGCCATGTCGATATGCGGAGAGGAGGAGGCTGCAGGAGGAGAAAATGACTTTGTAATTATACATATAGTTAGCAAAAGGATGGTACCGTTGTTAAACTTTTTACCTAGCTGGGTCGTACTACCTCCATTTCAAAATGTGGCGTTTTCGTAGGCTAACGTCATAGATTTTGGAACGGAGGTTGTACATCATATGGGTAGTCTGTCTGTAATGCTCCTTGACAAACAGTTTAGGAGTAGCCACCCAGTCAGTCTGCAACTCTGCATGCATATTCTCTCTCTCTTGCCCTTGGATGGATGGACGGCTCCTTAAATTTAATCAACAGAACAAAACAAACTGGTTTATCCTGTCTTGACACTACAGTGGTAGAGTTTGTTACTCGTTGTCTGCTTACTTTTGACCGGCACTGCCATCTTGCTCAGTCGTAATTCTACTCATGGAAGTTTTCGACAAAGGTAGGCTCCAGCCTGCGGGTATATTATATTGTGAGCAGGATCTATGGTGATGCCAGTTGTGGGGCTGGGAAGAGTGGCAGTTGCCTGGAGGTTGAAGATAAACGGGAGCCGTGGGATTGAAACCCGACGGTGGCTGGAACTGGCATCAGGAACGCAATCCGCCCGGACCAAATAGGCGCGCCGCACGTGCGCCGAGCTCAAGGACCTGGCACTCGGAGCCTTCATGCACGCCGTCGCTCGGGCATCAAGGGCAGTGACGTCCTCTTGGTCGCCGACATGTACGCTAGGGCGGTGATATCTTCCTCCAGGAATGTGTTCTTCGACCTCACCGTGCGTAAGAACGCTGTGGCCTGTAACAGCATGTTCTCGGGGCTCGCACCGGAGCTGATGGCCTCAATCAACGGCGGAATGGGTGAGATGGCACTGGCGGTGCTGCAGCAGCTGTGCAAGCTCGAGGGCAGCCAGGCCATGTGGTGGTGGTGCAGGTCCGTCCATGCCGTGGCTCTCACTCTCATCTGCTTATCGTGCCTACCGCTGCTCAACTGAACGCGATATTGGACGCCTATGGTGCGATACTGGACCTTAGGTTCGCCAAAGGCTGATCACGGTCGGTCCATGTTCTCAACCTGTTGAAATGAACTATTATTTGCTACTCCCCCGTTCCTAAATATACACCCTTAATGAAATATCTAAAAAAGACTTGTATTTAGTAACGGAGGGAGTAGTATTATGGAGGAGGCAACTTCATTTGTGTTGATCGTCATACTAGCAGTCATTATGGCGGGCGATTGATCACATATATATGACGCATCTGCTAGAGTTGCTCTAACATGAGCCTGTCGGAAGGTAGATGTTTCCAGGACAATAGCGTGCTTTTTGTCGGTAATATTTACTCATATCAGGCTTTCCAGTGTCTATTGTGTATCATTTGCATCTTTGATTTTCGTCAGCTAACTGTGAAACAGTACCGTGCTCTTACTCAATAGAATACATGATCTGCTTTTGCTTGCTTATTGCTCAGTTATTTATTCCGATAAGTTGTGATTGCATTACTCCAGTGAGAGCTTGAGAGATGCAATTCTCCCCACAAGTTGTTTTCCCGGGGAAATAGGACTAATAACTTCGACCACCATTACATCAACATGCTGGTACTGAATTGCAAATCCCACAGAGCTTCAGAGTTTATACATTTTTAGCCAAACAGAAATCACCACCATACACGCTGCGATTTCTAGCTCTTGAAGAAACAAGGCAGATTTGAAGGTAATCATTCTGAAGCAAAAAGACGAAAACCAAGGCCACTTGCAATGTAAGTCTTTTAAGATATTTCACTAGGTGTCTACATACGAAGCAAAATGAGTGAATCTATATCCTAAAATATGTCTATATACATCCGTATGTAGTCCATTAGTGAAACTCTTAGAAAGACTTATATTTAGAAACGGAGGGAGTACAAGTCTACAAGTAGTGACCCGCAGCCAGAAAAAAAAAATCCATAGGCGGTCTTATTGTGCACCTGTTTACATAACAAGTCACCAGAAATTCATTGTGATAACTTGATTGGCGCGATACTCATAGTAAGCTTTATAGAGAAACGAACATGTGAAGATCCTGGTGTCGGTGTGTGGCGAATAGGTCTTGACATGTTCATTCCTTCCTGCTCGTCACATAGTCACCATCATGGCAGCCTCAGGGGTACTGGAGCATCTCCTGCCACAACATTTCCCGGATCATATCCACGCCGAGCTTCTCATCTATATCGAGATCGATGGGCGCCTGGGCAGGATGGTTTGCGCTGGGATCATACAGCGTAGACATATATGGGTGCTCCAGAGCCTCGGTGACACTGATCCTTTTGGAAGGATCGAAGACCAACATCTTCTCCAATAGATCAATGGCAAGAGGGTGTGCTTGTGGGTACATTCTGGTGAGGGGAACCCCGACGGTGTACGAAAGGGATTTGACGTACTTGCGAGCTTTCGTGTTGCCAATGAACTCAAGGTTCGCGTCGCTCATGGTGCCAAGCACATCGACTATAAGCTTAAGCTGATTTAGGCAATCGGTTCCAGGAAAGATGGACTTGCGGCCAAGTAGCTCAGCAAAGATGCAGCCAACAGACCAGACATCTACGGAGGTGCCGTATTTGTCGAAGCTGAGCAGCAGCTCAGGAGCTCTATACCAGCGGGTGACAACATATTCAGTCATAGACAGACCGTTGGTGTTATTTGTGCGAGCAAGACCAAAGTCACAGATCTTCAGGTCGCAGTTCCCGTTAACCAGAAGGCAATAATGCTAGACCTACAAAAACTTACAAAAGTTTACTTAACCTTCCAAACTAACTCTTCTCTCCCCCCTGATTTTCAATGGGGGTGGGGCCCCTCATCCCTTAATAACCAATCACAATCTTACACATCAGTTTGTACGTAAAATCTTTAAGTAAGCCTTTGTAGGTGTAGCATTACTCACCAGAAGGTTTCCTGGTTTCAGGTCTCTATGCAGTATCCCCGCTGAATGAAGATACTTGAGCCCTCGGAGCAGCTAAAGTCAATAAAAGGCGGCATCTTAGACCATTGATCGATTGAAAAATACTAGAGAAATCGTAAGATGGCCGGCGTAAAAAACTAAAGATATAGGCATTACATCCAAATAACTCATGGGATTGGCTGTGTCTAGCGAAGCAAGCCGAGAGGCATTACTTCCGGATGGAGCATGAGGTGCGTGTGAATGAACCAACTTATGACAGAACGGAGAAGAAATGAAATATCACTGGACAAGTGTCAAGCAAAAAGAAAGAAAGAATGAAAAACAGAGGTGACTGCCGCATACCTGAAAAAGGAAATACTGGCAGTGGTCATTGGAAAGGGCTTGAGGCGACTTGATGATCTGATGCAGATCCGTGTCCATGAGTTCCGACACCAAGTAGACATCCTTGTAGCTCCTCCTCTTCATCGGCATCATTATATATCCTTCAAAGCAATGACATTCTCATGACGCAAGTGGCGAAGGAGCTTCAGCTTGCGCAGCGTCCTCAACGCATCCTCGCGGTTGTCAAAGACGTTGTTTATCTTTTTTATCGCGACCTTCTCGTTCGTATATATCCGTGTTCATCGACGAGCAGACCACCCCGTAGGCTCCTCTTCCGATGGGCTCGATCGGCACGTACTTGGTGTCGATCTCAAACATCGTCTGGCACATGGTGTAGTAATGCTTCCCGTGGCTTCCCTTGCCCTTCGGGGGGTCTACCATCTTCGCCATTTTCTGTTTCTGTTTCTCCTGAGAAGGAAACATAGAGTTAACCTGAGGAAGCTATGCTACACGAAAGTAGAGTAGAAGAAGAAAAAAACGGCCGAGGTGAAGAGAAGCTCACCTGAGGAAGCAGCAGATATTTAGTAAGAATCGGGAGGAAGATGGCGATGGCTAGGCAAGGAACACGCGGCGGCCTGAGGAGGAGCACCCCGAGCCGCCGCCCGGCTACGCGTGGCTCCTCGCCGCTGCCGCTTCCGGGTAAGCCGCCCGCCGGCTTTCCGGCAACGCCTCGCGCGTGCGCAACCGTGGGTGTGTGAGTGGCCGGCGTTGAGCGGGGTCACGATCGAGGGCGCGCTGCTCCTGGCCGTGGATGAAAACGTGGGTCACTTGCCCGATCCGGACAGCGGTTGGCTTGCTTTCCCATCAATCATGCACAAGCGCGTACCGTACGGAGGGAGGAGTGAGGCAAGATGTAAGTGGACAGCTTGTTGGATATCTTGGGACTTGCCTGCATCAGCCCACAGTTCCTTATATGGGATTATCTCAAAGCCGGGATTATCTCAAAGCCCACTTATTGTTAGGAAAATCTAAGTTAAAGTGTGCGCAGCTTGTCCTTCCCGTGTGTGGCGGGGCGCTACGATTCGCGCGACCTGATCTTGCGGTTGAGACGCACGCATGCACTCCAGATGATACGAAATCGATAGAAAAGATATTTTCCTTCCTACACGCCTACCACAGTGCATTGCTGACACAAATGCTACAGTGCGTCAAATAGTCAATTGCACTGATAACAGTACTAAGTTGATTGGCAGGCCTGCATGCACTTCAAATAAAAAGGTATACCTGACGGTATGCATGCACTTTTGATTGTCAAAAAGATTTTTCTCCCAGAAAGATTTAAAAAAAAATTATCTTCCAAACCGTTATCTCAATTAATGATTCATTTTCATCACTGACTTTATCGCGACGAGATCTTCAAAACTAGATCCCATGTCGACATGTTTCGATAACTTTTGTTTTCATCGATACTTGCCAGATTATAATCACTTACTTGTCACATTAAATTAACTTGGTTACCAGATTTATGAATGTCGATATACCCCACTAAAAAACTTGATTCATTGTGCTTGTGCTGGTTCATGCATTTACTTGCCTATTGTTAGTGCTTTAATAACCATTTTTTAGCTTCACATAACACTGAAATACTTAAAAAGTATAAAATTATTGTCCAGTAAGTATGTATAATTTTTGTGACAACTGTACACCCGTAAGATGACATAAATGTGGCAACTAGGAACGACAAAAAAAATCAACAAAACATGTCAACATGGGATTTTATTTTGAAGGTCTCCTCGAGATGAATCTAACAACGAAGGCAAATCTTCAATCAAAGTATTAAGCTATGAGATAAATCATTTCTTCAACCCGCATGACGAATATGTCAACTAGAGCTGGTCCATATGATGAATAGTGTTATTTCTTTTTTGCTTTTTGCGTGCCTTGAATGCATGCACTCTACTGCGAGTCTGCCATCACTAGTATGTATGCATGCACTCTACAATTTTTCTTTTCTGCATGCATGCACGAGTACTACTTCCAGCCATCATAATTTACAACGAAAAGTCAGATATAGCAGTCACGAGTACTACTTTTATACTGTCGCTAGAGTATTTAGCGGGTCTCTTTTCTATTAATAAACGCGTGTAAGGGGTTAGTAGCAGCCGCCACACCGGAGCGCACGGATGCGGGGCCGCTACATAGTAAGGTCCCTTATTGTTTATCCGGCCAATGTGGCGTCCACATATTACCACTAATTTGATTCATCAGGAACAACAATTTCCTTTGTACATGATGCCAATTTGACTGTGCTTATGGCTTTTTTCGTTTGGCCAAGTGTACGTCTAGCTAGCTTAGCTAACAGATAATGGTGCCATGTCCTGAATCATCATGTGCTGTTGCTAGTGGAGGGTGACATTATTTGTCTTTCAAGTCCCACTCGCTGATGAAGATCTGATCCTGCTTGATGTGGCCATCTTCTTGACATCCCTGTTGCTTGAGCTCCAGCTTCACCTAGAATCGTCAGAATCATGGTTGGAGCGCTTCGTCTTGAGACAATTTGTTGACAGGGACATAGGGTGACAGGTCCTTCATCTGGTTGTGCGAGAAATCCAGCTCCATGCCATGCCTTCAGAACTTGTACACGTACACCTCATCCTTGATCTCCTATGTCGTCAGTTGCACGTCGAGCTGTGACCTTTGTTGTTGTTGTTATGGCAACAATGTCAGCTTGGACAAGCCCACAAAAAAGGAGGGTGCGTTGTAAATCATGATCATGGGAACGGCAACATCGTGTGTTCTCGGGAAGAAGGCACGCCGTTGGCGTCCGCGGGCATTGCTGGGTTGTCCACTTGTGCCACTTATTTTAACTGGATGTCCACAAATGCCGTTTAGACTGTTTTTTATGGATGGCGTTCGTGGGACTAGTGGGATCCATCGCCACTTACATCCTTAGGAGTGACGGCGAGGGTCATCGTTTCGCCGTTTCACGCGACGCGTCTCTCGACTTTCCGTTGTTTGCAGCACTCTCAACCGTCAGATCAGATAAGGCGCCGTCGAGCGGCCCATCATTTCCCTCGCATGCACGAAATCGCACCAATGTCCATGCTTGTAATATGTTTCCCCATCTCTTAGTATATGTAACGCCCTCTTGGAAAAAGGTAGCCATGATTTGAAAACATCAGGGACGCTTGAAAATGGAATCCGGTGTGCGTGTAACACCCTCCCGCGACACACCTGCTATGTTTCAGAAATGTTGACGATGTTGTAATCTGGCGAGCTCACGTCGCTGGCGCCTCCGCAACACCCGCAATTTGCAAGAATGACGATTTTGGAACCTCGGCCAAGCACATACCAATGGAGCTCCGACGAACTCCATGGCAACATCGCCGCACACCTTCCATTGCAATGTCGATGGTTTACCCTTGCATTGGCATCCATCACATGCAACATCGATGCTCGACGCATTTCAGCCCCTGCATCACCGGCATCGAGTGGCCGGCCTTCAACTTTGCAACATGGGGAGTGCTGGTAGTGGTAGTAGAACCCTTGCACTGCGATACGCATAGCAGAGACAGGTGAAGCATGATGTAGCAGTGATGGGCGCGACACCAAAATGTGCGGCTGCGTGCAATAGGTGAGAAACACAGGGAAACCATGGACGGGAGGATGCTTGAGAGGACACATTGTGAGGACAAGCTAATTCATTTGGAAGAGATAAGGCTCGATGGATAAGTGGTGGGTGGGCCCGCGTGGAATACACGTGACACAGAAGAGACAGATTGATGAAGATTCATGATCATTCGACTGTTGGCGGCTCATCTTGAGATTGCAACATGGACCATGTTGCAATCCCAAGCTGAGCTCCCACAAGGGCACACGCCACATGCACGCCGTGACGTTTGACTCAACAGAAATTAGTCGCCTCAGCGCTAGCGTTTTTCATTATTGAAAGATGTTTCACACTAACTCATTTTTTTCCTTTTTGCATGTGTTTTTACCAATACTGCGTCGCATAGTTGTTGCCCTACATTTGTCCTTTTGGAAAAAATAGCTTTGCTGCCTTAGGGCATTTCCAATGTCGACCCTCAAACCACCAGCAACCGTCAGACCGAACGTGTTTTGCCATCCAAGGTGGGCCTGCATCTGCCCCTTCATGGTCTGGATGCACTTATCCCACAAAATGGAAGACAAACTGGGGAGGGGGTGCGAGTGCCCGGACCGCTGCCACGCCCGTTTCCGATGATAGTAACCCAGCCAAAACCTCTTTCACGTGCCCGCATGTGTTCTCTCCAGAAGCCACCTATCTGCATTCTTGTCGGCCCAAAGCGGACGCAGCCACTCACTGGAGCGAGTATTGAAGCGGCTCGTCGGTCGAGAGCGCCACCCGCTGCACACGCCTTCTCTCTACGTTAAAACTTCATCTGTTTGTTCATGTATCTCCATTAAATTGGCGCATTAGCCAACAAACCTACTCCAACACCTCGACCGACACATGTCCGTTCATGTGTCAGCGAGCATTAGACACCTTCCAGTTGGCTCCTCGCATCCACCCGCTATATAAACGTGTTCAGGCATCGAGAAAGAACCACACCTCATCTCCACACTCCCACCTTATCCTTGTACAATATCTGACATGGCCTCTAGCGAAAAGAGGAAGTTCTCCAGCATTGCAGCTGCCTGAGTTTCCCAGCAAGCTAACTCGATACATTTTGGCTTGCGAGAAAACCCTCTGGATCCAGCGCCACCACCACCACCATCGCCATCGCCACCCCCACCTCGCTCATCTAGGCTGGAAAGCACTGTCTCCCAACAAATCCTCCTCGAGCAATGGCAGAAATGCGTCAGGTAGGTGGGAAAAGAAGTCACGCCAGTGGATGCCATGACGTTTGTTAGGGCATTTCCCGCCTTAATGTTTTGGTGATAATGACAATTCACCTTGTGGTCTAATCATGTGCCAAGTTCTTCAGGTACAATTTGTTTGGTACAAGACGATTAGACATTCCCTTCGGATGGAAAAGATCGAATACGGTGTTTTCTACGTGTTTATTTCTTTGGTCATAGGAAACCCGTACTATTAATACGGAATCCTCATCGCAAGGTATTGGGTGAATCAATGCACGTACACATTCCTTCTTCACCCGCCGCATATCCTTCCGTTCATTGAGAGAGAGGTCCTAAAACTCTTGCAAAAGCAATGTTTTTTCTCCCCAGCGGTTGTACCACTGGTCCGAGTGGTTGTATCGCTTGGCCAGTACGCCCGGTGCAACTACCGCCCAGGGGTGATACCCTGGGGTTACTGCTCTCACGTTGATGCCAGCAGTTTTACCGCTGCTTTCGGGCGGTTGTACCGCATAGGATCTGGCAACCCTGGAGAGTAGCTTCATGCGGTTGTACCAGCCCAGTATCGCCCTACCATCGGACTGGCTCCGTTGTGGGGCGGTGATGGCCCGATTGTTTTGATCAACTTGTTTTGAGCGGTACTACCAGTGTATGAAGCGGTTGTACCACTCGGAACTTAGCCACCACCCGTGCTCCATCCTGGCAGTTGCACCGGTGCAACCACCGTCTTAAATAATGCTCGTGGGTGACTCCTCTCTGTTGTAAAGCGCTCATTGAGCGGTGGTAGAGCGATTGTTCTGGTTCTTCATTGCAACCGGTACTACCGCCCACGCCACCGTTTGTATTGCTCGCTAGGGTTTCTACACGGTACCCATGTTTTCCGGTTGTATCGGTACACATAGCGGTTGTACCGCTTGAGTGTAAAAAATTGTTGTAACGGTTGGATTTGGGGGACACTGTACAAGGGGGTGGTTCTTCCACCTACCTCCTTACCTCTTACCCCTCTCCCTCCTCCATTAATGCCCTTCAAGATTTCTTTCCCAATCTCTCTCTCTAGCCATTCGAACTTGTTGATTTGCTAGGGATTGAAGGAGGAGATCTAGATCTATACTTCCACCAAAGGAAAATCGATCCCCCATACTTTCTTGTGTGGATTTTATTACTCTTGGGTATTTGAGCATCCTAGACGGTAGAGTTCACCTCAGAGACACAATCCATTATGGTGAAGCTTAATGGTAGTGTTGGTAGCCTCCGATTAAGTTGTGGAGATTGCCCCAACCATTTTTGTAAAGGTTGGGTCACCACCTTAAAGGGCACCACTAGTGGAATCACAATATCTTGGATTGTGTGAGATCATGAGGAGAATACGGTGTCCCTAGTGGTCCCTAGTGGCTTCTTGGGCAGCATTGTGCCTCCACATTTCTTCAACTGAGACGTACTTCCCCTCAAAGCTTTACTTGTGTTGTATCCTTTGCTTGCTTGTTTTGTTGTTGTTGCTTGCATCATATAGGTTGTTCACCTAATTGCATATCTAGACAACCTATTTGTTGCTAAACCTAATTTGATAAGAAAAGCTAAAAATTGGTAGTTACATATTTACACCCTCTAGTCAAGCATATCAATCCTTTTAATTGACATCAGAGCTACGTCTCTTTTAAAGGCTTAACCACCCAAAGAGTATGGTTGACAAAGAGAATGACGATGGGGAGAATTCCGCGGCCAGATCCGTGACCGTGGTCACCCGCGATAATTTGAATGAGGCCGTTGCCTCTTTCAAACCATCCATGGTGAATGAGGCCACGGACACGCTTAGTAAGTTCCTTGAGAATTTTAAACTCCCCACCAATCCGAAGGATTTGGTTAACGCATTCCATTCGGAAACGGATATCGACTCCAACAAGGAATCGGCTAGTACCAGACTTCCCAAAACCTCTCAAGGAATTAATGGATCGGGCACGAATTCCACGGTTGCCCCTCCCCTATCCTATGGTGGACCGGTTCCCTCAACTCATATTAATCCTAATGGGCCCCCACCCAAGCTTGATTTTGGATTTTTTGTATCAAGTCTCATTTGAATCACATCTCAACGCAATTATGGAGGGTGATCGAGCAAAGCTTTAACCCTCATGATCGCAACAACATGACTCCAAGAGAATAAGTGGACAACCAACTAAATGCTTCCGCTTTGTTCATTCTTCAATCCGTCATGCCTCCTGAAGATCTCTCCCACTTGCATCCTTTGACCATTTCCGAAGATGTCTGGACGCGCATCAACTCATTGTACAAAGGGAGCTCAAGCATTCAATGATGCAACTTTGAGATGGTTCTTGATGAAGCAGATGAGTATGTGATGAATGAAGACGAAGACCCAAGGGAGGTCTACTGGAGATTGACCACCCTTGTCGTCTGTCTCCGAGATCATGAGAGCAAGGTCATGGATGACACTTGGGTCAAGCGCATGTTCCTCAAGGCCACCATGCCATTCTACGAAGGCATGTCTTTCGTGATCCGTCAAAGACCACACTTTCACTCCTTCTCCTATTTATACCAGAAACCCCAGAAGTAAAGAGAGAACTTATGCTTCGCCGCTGCAACTCTCTGTATCGATGAAAAACCCATCTGGAGCCTTTCCAGTACCCCGTCGGAGAGGGAAAATAATCTTCGATGGCCATCGTCATCATCCCGACAGAGGCCATAACGAGGAGGGAGTAGTTCACCCTCGGGACTGAGGGTGTGTACCCGTATCTATGTGTTCAATCTCTCAATCTCTCCCTCTCTCTCTTGTGTTCTTGAGAAAGCACAATCTTGATGTATCACGGGCTTTGTTAATATAGTTGGATCATATGATGTTATTCCCTTGCTACCTTGTTGTGATGAATTGAATCTTTCCCTTTAAGATCTCGTTATGTTGGATTGAATATTTTGGTTTGAGAACACTTGATGTATGTCTTGCAACAAAGAACACTTGATCTCGTTAAGTCTTCAAACCACCAAAATCACTAAGGGGCACTAGATGCACTTACAGATACCCGTAGTGACATTGGGGTATTCAATTGATTCACTTGATATATGTCATGACATCGACTTGCAGATTCCAGTGACATTGGGGATCTATGCATAGGGGTTGATTGCACGTTTTCATACTATGTTCTCTGATAGAAATCTTGGGGTGCTCCTTGAAGTTCTTTGTGTTGGATTGAATATGATAGATCTGAAATTGTTTGATGCATGTCAAATAATTTACCTATGGATACTTGAGGTGACATTAGAGTATCTAGGTGACATTAGGGTTGATTGCTATGTATCATGGGTGTTATTCTAGTACAAACTCTAGGGTTATTTGTGACACTTATAGGAATAACTCAAAAGATTAATCAGAAAGAATAACTTTGAGGTGGTTCTACTACCTACACCAATTTCATCTTATTGTTTTCCGCTAGATAGGAACTTCGGAGTGATTCTTTGTTGCACACTGAGGGGTGATCATATGATTCTATTATGTTAGCATTGTGGAGAGAATGCAGTAGTGAAAGTATGAACCCTAGGCCTTATTACCAAGAATTTATACAATGTTTTGCTCATTGTTTTACACTTGCTTCCTTGCTGTTTTTATATTTTCATATTACAAAAACTATATCTATCATCCATATTGCACTTGTATCACCATCTCCGCCAAACTAGTGCACCTATGCAATTTGCCTTTGTATTGGGTGTGTTGGGGACACAAGAGAATTTTTGTATTTGATTGGAGGGTTGCTCGAGAGAGACTATCTTCATCCTACACCTTCCACGGATTGGTAAACCTTAGGCCATCCACTTGGGGGAAATTTTCTATTGTCCTACAAAACTCTGAGCATGGAGGCCCAACATAGTCTACAAGAGTAAAGTTGTGTAGTAGACATCATGTTTTTTCTGGAGCCATTGCCGGGGAGGTGAGTGCTTGAAGATAATCTTTAGAACCTGGAATTAAATCTTTTAGTTTCTTGTATTTCACTAGTTTGGTTTTATACAAGAAAACTAAAAAAAATGAAATTTAGGTTGCCTCATTTGCTTCGTCTTTACATAGTCTTTCGCGAAAATGATGGTTTGGGAAAGTGTGCTCATTTGTTAAAGGAAAATTTTTGTTGGGTGCATGAAGGGGTTGGCACTTGCACAACAATGGACTAGACTTACCAATTATTCTCGAGCGTGATAGCTTACAAGATGTGCAACTGATCAAGGCTTCGGGGCACGGTCGCTCCCAATATGCCATGGTGCTCAATGAGATGAAAAGGCTTTTGGGTGAGAGGGAGGATAGTATTAGTCATATTTCGAGAAAGCAGAATAAAATTAGTCATGTTTTAGTTAATTTTAGGAACACGGAGGACCATACTGTGGTTTAGCTCTGCTCCGGACCAGAAAACGTTCCTAGTTTATGTAGGGGTGAATTTCTTTGCTCTTGAATAATTCATTCCCTCTACCCCGCAAAAAAAGAGATGCTCATGCGACGGTACAGAGTCACAAAGGTCGGAGACGAGGTATAAAATATTGTTTATAGTGACGAGTCCGTTGCTACAAAACAATACAAAAATAGTATGAGACTTTTTTTTTGCTATATTGTTAATAGGTATACAACGAGCACAATCCAACATAATGTTTCCAAACGCTAAATATTTCCATCCAATCAACATTTTCTCCTCCATCTTCACCTGCAGAAGACTTGTTCTCCCAATGGGCTTTCAAACAAATAAGATGCAACTAATAGAAAATCCATCCACACACATGAAGCAATTGGGAATTTGGGACAACACTAACCAGTTTTATCTCCGAATCCAAAACAGTTTGTCCACAACTCCTCTTTGCTTAGTGGAATTACGAGTGACGAGGCGCGCAGGAGCGACGGGCGATGAGGGCGCACGCGGTGGCGAGGGGTGATACAATGCCGAGGGGCGCACGCGGCGGCGAGGAGCGACAACACCGAGGGGCGTGGCGGCGTCTCGGAAGAGATGTGAGGTGAGGAAAAGACGGCGTGGAGAGAACGGTTTTATGTGGTAATTGAACCGCCCGCGTATTGAAATTACGAGTGGTGGACGTGTATATGGCCCACCACATGAATGGTAATAAGTTGTGGCGGTCAGTAACATTGCCCACCACTGTTCAAATGGCCTTATGGGACACCCCTCCCAAAAGTTACGACCATTTAGCTATGACGGGTGCAAAGTCGTGTCCGCCACAACTAATAAAAGTAGCAATGGCGGTCGTGACATGCAACCCGTCGCTATTGTGTTTCATCATGGGATAGGATTTGGAATGGTTCATCTGTAACGAGCACATGTACGGGCTCGCCACTGCTATGTGTGCAGCTATGGCGGGAGCACCAAAGATAACGTTGGTGATGGTGGAAAGGAGGATAAGTGGCAACACATATGAGGTGTCATGTGTTGAAATAAACGACATGGACCTACTGTGGTCTTGAGTCATTGTTATTGGGTTAGGGAAGTATAGTATTTTTTTTCTTTCGTTACGACGCACGGACTCTTTTGCTAGTCAAAAAAATTGTCATGCATCTTTACTTTTTACTTCAGTTTTTCCAATTTTTATATCGGATCATACTTTTTCTACAAAGCATCCGTCTCCTGTAGAGGATCCCGCTACATCATCTAAACCTATTTCTCGTGGCATCCGACACTACATGACATACGGGGCATCATCCTGGGGCTATTCATTGGCCATGCCATCACTATCGTGCATGTGTCCATGCAGTCGTGCTGCTTGCTGCCTGCACCTTCACGACCATGATGACATGCTATAATGCTTATACAATGGTGAAAAGACCTCGATGACGCCTAGAGGGGGGGGGGCGAATAGGCTATTTAAAAACTTCTTCAGATTTGGCTTGAACCTGATGCGGAAATAAACTAAGAGGGTACTTGTCAAGCACAAATCCTAAATGCACTAGGCACTGCAACGTGTATCAACAACACAATCTACTAAGATGGACACAATGCAGTTACTAACAAGCACAAGTAAGTTACACAAACTTACTTGAGCTATATCACACGACAAGTAGGTGAACAACACAAGATACTAGATCACACTATATCACACGATATATCAAGGGCTGCAAGTATGTACGTGTGAATATAGAGGGTATGCTTGAATGATTAATCTTGTACAAGAAATGGCCAACACAATATAATGAGCACATGCAATATGCACTGTATGTATGCTCAAATAACACAAGTAAACCACAAGTAAGGAGTTAGGGTTAAGGATAACCAAGGTCACTGAGACGAAGATGTATCCCTATGTTCACTTCCTTGGAGGGAAGCTAGTCACCGTTAGAGAGGTGGATGTTACCACGAAGGCACACCAACGCCACGAAGGCTCACCCTATTCTCCCTTTGAGATAACACCACGAAGGCGTTTCTCAACCACTAGTGGTAAGCTTTGAGGTGGCTTCCAAACCCTCACAAACTTTTCCGGGAAAAATCACACGGATTGATTCTTCTCCGAAGAACTCCTACCGCCTAGGAGTCTCCAACCTCCAAGAGTAACAAGATCACGGGGAATGCTCAAAACTTGCTCAAATCACAAATAGCTTGGGTTGAGAGAAGGAGAGGGAGAAGATCTATCTTTTGATTGGAACAACTCTCAAAGGGGCTCACAAATGCTCTTGGGATCTAAGATTTGGAGTGAGCAAATGTGTGTGAGGTGGAAATGTGTTCTTATGAGGATAAGGTTGTGTTAGGCAACCCTCTCACGAAGTGGGAGGGGGGTATTTATAGTGTGGAGAGAAAAAGAGCCGTTGGGGACACTTTAAGTCACAAAGGGTCCGGACGTCCGACAATTGTCGGAAGTCCGGGCGTCCGTGAGGGGCCGGACGTTCGACCGGGGTCGGACGTCCGAGACTTTTAGGCATGACTGGAACTCTTCTAAATTCATCAGCGGCCGGACGTCCGACAGGGGTCGGTCGTCCGAGGCCTGTAGATGTGCCTGAACATATTTGAATTCATCAGCATACGGACGTCCGGAGTGGCCCGTAAGTCCGTGTTATACAGCTCAACTTCTACTGGTGGTAGGTTCTGAATTTTCGACGGGTGTCGGACGTCCGGCGCTCGGTCGTCCGGAGGGAGCCGGATTTCCGAGATGTAGAACTCAACTTCTACTGGTGCAGGCTTCCGGATTTCCGACGGGTGTCGGACGTCCGGCGCTCGGTCGTCCGGAGGGAGCCGGATTTCCGAGATATAGAACTCAACTTCTACTGGTGCAGGCTTCCGGATTTCCGACGGGTGTCGGACGTCTGGCGCTCGGTCGTCCGGAGGGAGCCGGATTTCCGAGGTATAGAACTCGACTTCTACTGGTGCAGGCTTCCGGATTTCCGGGACTTGGCCGGACATCCGGGCCTCGGACGTCCGGAGGTGGCCGGAAGTCCGAGTTATATGGCTCTGATTTCTCTGGTATAGGATTTCGGATTTCCGAACTAGTCAGTCGTCCGGTCCTCGGACGTCCGGAGAAAGCCGGATGTCCGAGGCACTGGTTCTGTTTTCAGATAACAACAAAACAGTGGAGATGTGGTCTGAGCAGAAAGTGATGATGTAGTTTGAGCAAGTTCATCGCAAAACCTGTGATCCCCTCTTAATAGTGCGGGATCCCTAAGGACTCAAGAATCATAAAAGAGTACTGATGATCCATACTTGAGTGTATACTTTTATTCACTGATCATCACTCCGCACAACTAACGTCAAAGGAACTGATACCTTTGAGTTAGCCCACAACTAACGTCAAAGGAACTGATACCTTTGAGTTAGCCCTTTCACCTGAGCTTGATGTTGTTGTTCCTTCTTGGCTCAAGTTGAAAGCAAGACATGATGAAGTCTTCAAGTAGCTTTCCCATACACAATGCGGAAAGCCTAGCTTATGTATTTATCTTCATTTGTCCACCATGTGTGAACATCCACAAGAATCAAGCATGTAGTGCTCAAGAATGCTTATCTTGATCTTGTCCTATCCACCATGTGAACATCCACAAGAATCAAGCATGTAGTGCTCAGGAATGCTTATCTTGATCTTGTCCTTGTTAGCACATGATCATTGACAATAGTTTCAATGATATATTCGTGCTGATCCACTTGAACTTGCACACCACAATCTTGATGACGATCACCACTTGACGTCATCCTTCATGGGTTGTATGAGATCTTCCTTTTAACGCAAGCCCAATGGAAACACACCTAACCCCCACATAGGAGTCTCACAAAGACCATGGGTTAGTACACAAACACGTAATGGACAATGCTTACCATATCATGGGATCACTTGATCCCTCTCGGTACATCTTATACGCTTTGTGTGTTGATCATCTTGATTTACTCTTTGTCTGAGATCTTGAACAACCTAGTGTTTCTATGACCATTCTTTGGATAATAACTTGAATAACATCTTGGTCAACATATAAATTCCTTGAACCCAACAGATGGACTTCAAGAAGTGCCTATGGACAAGTCCTATAAATATAACTTAAAACAACCATTAGTCCATAGGAGTTGTCATCAATTACCAAAACCACATATGGAGATATATGCTCTAACAAATGGTTGCTTTTTTTAACACAAAACAAACGCAAACGCTCATATATACGTGCATACACTTATTCCTATGAACGCACATACGCATACCCTACCCTTATGAGCACCTTTAAGAAACTAAGCCGACATATCATCTTGAGATTTATGAAGTCATCGTAGGCGCATCTCTAACTCTTTACGCTATATGTATCTATATACACGCGTGAAGTGTCTTTTTTCATGTTTTTGTCACGATTAAATAAATATATTTTTCATAGGAAAGTCGGACTTATGGGGGTCACATGGACGATTACATGGACAATTGGTGTTGTTGTGATTCATACGCGCGATGTTACAAGGCCAGTCAAAACCGAATGTGCAACGCTGCAAGGCCTATCGGTGTTTGTGCAAGTCAGGGCGCCTAGCATTCTAAGTTTGAACATCGCATTTTTGTTGTGTTGTTAAGTTGTGCCATCATGCTACAAAACATGGGTGACGTTGTAAAGCTGACCCATCGTCCCATCCTGTAGGACTTGTTCTTTTAGAAAATAAAAAAGTTGGATGGTGCTACAAAGTCGACCCGTGCAACTCCAGACTGGATGAGTCACGTTGCAAGTACGACAACCACAATTTTTTTTTTACCACAATGTCGTATTACAAAAATCTGGTGACATTACAAGGGTGGCCGATACTGCTACCAGCTGGATATACAATGATGAAGAGAATCCACAAACAAACGCTCCTGCTCCAACACGTGATAACTAGGCCCACGTCGACCGCCTCCACAACGACAATAAACACCCACCACGCATGCATGCTTTTGCAATGCACGCCATGTTGCAAAATGACCAGGGTGAAGGATGGCCAAGGAATGTTTGCAACACGAGCGCAATATGGATGATGCTACAAACCTCAAAGGCAACATGGGCATGTTGCAAACGGTGGGCCCCAGCAAAGGCACGTTGCAACGCGAGCGCAACATGAGTCATCTTGCAAACCCTGAGCGCAACAAATACAAAACGGCACCTCTTGGTGCTGTGGTGAGATGGCGTGGAGGCTTCATGACCGCGGTGGCGCAACATATATACGATACTCCCCACTATGAGTAGCCTTAGAGTATAGATTCACTTATTTTGCTCCGTGTGTAGTACATAGAGGAATCTCTAAAAAGACTTATATTTCGGAACGGAGGGAGTAGATGCCAACTAAGCAAAAATAATAGTATGAAAGGTAGTTAATGAGGAGAAAGACAAATAGAGTAGCATATTATGTTACCACCGCGTATCGGTACTCAATGCAAAATGACTCTACAAAGCAATAAATGAGCTCATATATGTTGCCACATCTATGACACTACTCACTATAAAGGTAGTAACATAGAATAGTAACATGCATATATTACTAGTCTAAGTTACTACATCCATAGTGGGTAGTAACATAGAGATAACAACATTGAATCTTTTATTTATTAGCTTATAGATTCATCTTGTCTTGATATGTGTTATATTACTCATAGTATGAGTAACTGACTATATTACTCAATTTTCTTTCTTTTTTTCTTATTACTTAGCTGCCACATCACATTTTTTGCTTAGGCGACATCTATGTTATTACCTATGTTAGAGCATCTACAGTTGGAACTTGCAAATCCGGCCCCTCAAACGTCCGGGGACGTTTTGAACACCTACTTTATCGTCCGTGTAGCCGCACCTCTCATATTTTCCTCATATATTCGATCACTTGCACGTGATTGGTGGACAAGAAGAGAGAGAGAGAAATAAAGAAAGAAAGAAAAAAGATGGTTTGGGGTGGGGTCGCGTCCTACGTGGCAGACTGATCGGGTGTGCCCAGACGCGTTCGCGAGTCCTCATATTTGAAATGGATATGAATGGTGTCGGTCAGTCCGGGCATTTAAGATAAGTGAGGGATCCGGCTGGATCGATTTTTTGTGACCGGTCAGCGACCAGATGGGTTATCTGGAATTTTGAGACGAATTTAAAAATTCCGGTTGTAGATGCTCTTAATCCCATTATGAATAGTGTAACATACAGTACTAGTAGTAAAATATGAATGTTACTAGTCTATATAAGTTGGAAAAATCTATCCCTCAACCGACAGATCGAGCAGAGGACATCCGTCACCTCCTTCGATCGACATGTGGGCATGTGTCACGCGTTCCTTGCAGCTCCGGAACCGCGGCATCCTCTACCACCTCCTCCACCTCGGCTTCCACCGGAGCTGGCGCCTCCTCGGCGGCGGCGAAGATGCGCCAGTTGCGGGGCGCGGGCGCGGTGAAGGAGAGGGAGGTGCTCGCAGGGAGGAAGACGGCGGCGTGAAGGAGTGGGGTTCTGGAGGGGAGGAGGCGGAGAGGGAGCGTGGCCGCTCGGCCGCGACGCCGGCCGGCCATCCGGCCGCCGCCAGCCGCCCATGAACGTTGCAAAAAAATTCCGCAACTTGACCTTTGTTGCAAAAATTCCTGAAACATGACCTTTGTTGCAAAAAATTCTCCCGTAAAAGTACCTATGTTGCAGAAAGACGAAGAAAAGAAATGTGCAACAAGCAAATTGTTTCCGAAACTCGACCGTTGTTTCAGGAATTAACGGGTCCAAAGTTTATTTTTTGCAACAAAGCGAAAGTTTCTGCAACTCAACCATCGTTTCAGAAATTATGCGTAGCAGCGTGCTTGTTTCCGCAACTGAAACGTTTCGGAATTTTGTGTGGTGGACGGGAGACGACCGAACTGATGATCGGACAGTGCACGCGTATGCATCGAACGGCTAAAAGAGTGATGAATGGTTACTACAAATCCATGGATGAATGCCCTAGCAGTCCCATATAAGTTACTCTCGAGTCTCGAGTTCTCGACTATGACTAGCCTCAGCCGGTTGGTTTAAATGGTTTTCCAACCGTAAAAGCGAGCCCGCAGGCAACGTTTCATCGCGCCGTTCATCTCCGAACGAACGGTCAGCGCGTACCTTCTCCGACGTGATGCCACCCAGCCAATGAGAGTGTTCCGAACACCGAACGAGGGGCTCCACGCAGCCGTGTTCATCCATATTCCCCCCTAAACAACTGCAGTTCTCACAAACCCGTCCCTCGACCCGCTGCGATCGGGGTCCAGCGCGAATACTGCGTTCCTCACGAACTCACGAGAAACTACGCAGTCACCGAACCATACAAAACGCAGAGAGCGCCTCGACATCTCGAAAATTCCAAACAGCAAAAAAATAAAAAATAAAAGAACCCTCTTCCCTCCCCACTTCTGCTGCTCCATGGCCATGGCGAAGGCGAGGCCGCGCTCGGCGCGATCCAGTCACCGCCGCTGCAACCTCCTCCTCTCTGTTGCCCTCCTGTCGGCGCTTCTCCTCCTTCCGGCGGCGACGGCCTCCGCGGCGGTGGCGGTGGCGGTGGCGGCGGAGGGGGACGAGGAGAACAGGTCGCGCGGGGCGGCGACGCAGTGGGCGACGGGGAAGGACGAGGGGGAGCTGGCCGCGGAGCGGGAGGCCGCTGGCGAGGGGTCTGTGGTGGAGGACGACTTTGCGGGCGGCTTCGGCTCCCTCGACAGCATGCTGCAGTGGGCCATCGGTACGGGAAGCCCCCAAACCCCCTCAGAATCTCAGATAGTCAGATTTTACGGTCAATTATTTCGATTCGCTTTGGAAAATGTTGGATTATGAGTAGCGGAACTTCTCAACTGCAGTGTTGCTTGCTGGTTGTCGCTTAGTAATTGGATTGCAACGAAATTTCCCTAAGTGTTACTGATTTTTAGTCAGGCTTCCGACCTTATAAATAAATACATAATACTGTAGCTAGTACCATGAAAATTGGTAATCTGTCCTTAACTTATTAGTGGATAAGCTGAAGTTGGTTTAAGATGTAGGAACTTGCAGCTTGAGGCTGCAGTTGCACTGTAAACTTGTAAGTCTGGTTGATTTTGGAGACACGGCTGCATTTTACTGAGTTTTATCTGGTATTGGTGGTTGGTTTTGGTGACACAGGGAATTCGGATCCAGGAAGGCTGAAAGAAGAAGCGGCGGATGTGCAGAAGTTATCTGAGGATGAGCTTCTCAAGCGGCGGCATGAGATTAAGGTGAGAATTTCTGCTTCAGGATTCATGCTTTGGGTTTTGTTGTGTCATACGTATAAAATTGCCATGCCTGCCTCTAATTCACATCACAACGTAGTAGTGCTTTTCTGGATTGGTCAGCTGCATTGTACGGTATACCTAGTTGTTAAAGTTGTTTGTTTATAGCTTCAGATGTGTGCTTGCTGTGATTTGGATTGTCATCACATTTGCTCTGATGTAAATTTATGAATTTAACAAACTTATTATTTATTATCATGTTGTGTATTTGCCTTAATATCTTTAACGACCACTCACCATTGACGTATTCATGTTTAAACTTTCCAAGGTTGCATTATGGCTTCCATTATAATTGTTATATGTCAAACAAAAGACAAAGCATTGTTATGTTATCCCTATGTTAATTTTCCAGAGAAACCTATGCTAACTATATAAGATAGGCATGCATTCTTTTGGGCATCAAGTTTTATGATTAGGCGGATAGCTGGTATGTGGTCACCTCTATATAGATGAAACGCAAAGCATAAGCATGATTGCACGCCATGCTGAATCTTATTGACTTTCTTACAGGACTTGATGGAGAAGTTAAAGATGCCATCAGACGCTGACTTAATGAAGATTGCAATTGCTGACTTAAACAATGCTTCCATTTCACTGGAGGATCGCCAGCGTGCATTGCAAGAGCTTTTAATTCTTGTTGAGCCCATTGATAATGCCAATGGTAACTTTATATTTTCTTTTAGTTGTACATCAATATGGGAGTATTTCACTGCTGTGCAAATCAACCAGAGTTATCTGCCTATAACAATGTAGTATAACTGAAACATCTAACTTTTAACATTTAGAGTTTATGCCAATGAAATAATCTAAAGTTTTGCCATTACCACCTGTTTTAGATTTTGTAGTGATTTACTAGGGTACTCCGTGTATCAAGTGTTTATGTAGTTTACCAGCTTTACGAAGGAAAAAAAGAGAGACGAGAGCCAAAATTGCATGCAACAATGGCTTAGATTTGTGTGTGTGTGACTTTTTGGAAGATTCTCTGAAATTGTTTCTTGCTCGTTCATTTGTGACCAGACCTTGACAAAATTGGGGGCCTTGTTCCTGTGATTCAAGATCTTAATAATGCAAATGAAGAAATACGGACCACCTCTGCATGGATCCTGGGTACAGCCAGTCAGAATAATGCCCTTGTCCAAAGCCAGGTAATGCCATTAATCGTGCACAAAGGAGCATTTTGATTTCAAAGATGTATCTTGTTTCTGCAGAGTATCCACTTCATTATTAATAGTATTATGCAGATTTGGGGAGTAAATTTTCTTTTTTTGTGAGCAATATGTGTAGTTTATGTGTTGTTCAGGTCAATCAATGAATGCTGCTGTAAATTTGTCTCTTTAACTTCACTAAATATGCTTGAAAATGATGTTTATATGTCTTTCATTTCACCATTGCAATACCATTGTAGTAGTTTCTTCTATTTTCTTTTCAAACTGATTGTCAACTGTGCATGTCATTTTATTAAGAGCCAGTTTCCTTCTGTGTTTCCCCATAGGGGTGTCTGTTGTTGAAGTATTTGTTATAATCATTTTTTGTTCTAGCCATGTAACATGTGCTGACTGTTTTTTTCTTGGTCAGATTCTTGGTTATGGGGCTTTGGCAAGATTAGTGAAGATGGGTTATTCCACTTCGACAAAAGAAGCTGCAAAGGCAATGTATGCTATATCGGCTTTAATCAGAAATAACGTAAATGGTCAGGAGGCATTCGCTTTGGAAAATGGGAACGCAATGCTGCAGGTAGTGAAAAATTCTATCTTGGGAATACAAGCACATAACTGGTTCAGCTGTGACGAAATTTCCCACTTTTGCAGCACATCTTGGGAAGCAACAGTGTTGATGTTGGGCTTCAGAAGAAGGCAGTGTTTTTATTAACAGATCTAGCGGACTTTCAGCTAAATTCTGGAAACTCAGGGCTCACTTTCTTAAGTGAACGCGTTTTGCTGAAGTCAGTCACTGATATGTTATCAGAGTTTGATCTTGACCTTCAAGAAAAGGTATGATCAGAGCCACCTCTGACTCTGTAGATCACTATGATTAGCACTGGTTACCAGCTCATAGTCTGCACTCTCAATGACAGTTGTTCCTTGTGTCATTTGGTGCATGAATTTGCATCTTTCTTTTAGCACCTGGCAGTATAATTACGCATGGATTTATTGTTCAATGTTATTTCTCTCAGCAAGGACTTTAGGAGAAAGTTGTAGAAATGCAATTACTTAACTCCTGTCAAGAAATGGAAGTAACGACTACTGTAGTTCATTTGACAAAAAATCGGCATGCCAGCAGTAAAACCTACAACACTACTCTGTCACGGGTTTTGGCTGACATTCCGTTTCATTCGCAGGTTTTGTTGGCCATTAGGAGCCTACTGAAGCTTCCCTCGACAGACGCCAGGGACTTCGAGTCATGCGGTCTAGACAGTGTTCTGTACAGACTGGGGGTGCAGCTGGAGGAGCTGCCTTCAGAGGACCAGAAGGAGTATGCCGGGGAGGTTGACGCCCTCCGGAGAGAAGTGTTGATGTTCTTCCAACAGAAGCTCAAGCCGGTAAACTAACATAACAAGGCATCCTTGCCAAAACATCATCAGTGACTTCCAACTGTCTGATCCTGAGCTAACTTCCCGCCTTTGTTCTGCAGGGTACCGCTGCCGCGGCGGCGTTATAGACAGCACACACGGATGAAGGGAAGGGAAGCAGCCTGCCGAGTTTTCGATCCAGTGACTCAGTGCTGGTTGCCAAGTTTTTGAAAGAGTAGATTATTTTCCGAAAGAGTCTGTCTGCCGAGTTGAGTCCCCTCTTACTCTTGCAGGAGGGTTAATGGGTTATAGTGCTGTGGGATTGGATGGATAGATAGGTTAGACACTTGATAAGATATGGTTAGTTTTCCCATTCGCAGGACTAGTTACGACATCTGCTGTGTTACTTGGAAGGTTTTCCTTTTACTGGAGGAAGAGACGATGATCTTCCCTGTTGTGTAGCTCCTACAATGAATCAATGACTTTGTTGGAACGCACCCTTGTCATGTGCTGTTTCCTGCATTTTGTGATCGTGATGTGGTTGCGACAGTAGACCTGACCGGCCCCTGGGGGCTGGGGCAAGCGCAAGAGCTGGTACGTTTTGCGGCTCCGGCGTGGCCTCGTCTGGGCCACCGTCTTCCTTGAACCCGGCTAGTCGCGCGATGCGGCCGCAACAGTCGTGTGTCCGGCATGACATCGGCGCCAAACTTGCGGCGATTCAACGGGCACACGGCGCGGGGTAAACGCATTCGCAGCGGCGGTCAGCGGAGCGCGTGCCGCGGACCCGTCCCGTCCCGTCCCTCGCAGCAGGCATATCGTGCCCGTACCGTACGCCTCGCCTGCGCGGCGTGGTCCCTGGACCACGCGCCTCCGCCGTGACCACGCTCACCAACCCGCGCCGCGCTCGGCCCGGCCTCGTCTTCTCATCACGGCACGGTTACCGGAAGCGGTAGTAGTAGTTGGCAGGCGCGGCGCACGGGGCATGCCCACTCGCCTTGGCCCTTGGCTGGCGCACGGGTAGGTAGCCAAGCCAAGCCGCCGAGACCGAGCTGCTCCTGCTCCTGCTCTCGCCGCAACCAACCAACCTTCCGCTTCCGCACTCGCACTCGCACGGCTGGAAGCGGAACGGAACCCCCGGTCCTTTTCTACTCCCCTCCCTCCTCCTCCTCCTCCTCCAGAACCCAGGCCTCTGACCTCTCCCCCCTCCCACCGCTCGCACGTACAGCGCGCATTCCTCCGCAGGGTCAACCCCGGCGGCCGGCCAACCATGGAGGCCGCGGCACTCCGCCCCTTCGCCGCGCCGCTCGGGCCCGCGAGGAGGGCGGGCGTAGGCTGGCGGTGCGCGCCGGGCCAGCGGCGGCTTGGGAGGGGCGCGCGCGTGGTGGCGAGGCTGGACGGGGGCGTGGGGAAGGGGGTGCCCACCACCAACTACGTCGTGCCGCTCGACAAGGCCACCGGGATGACCCGCCCGCTCGTCGAGATCCTCAGGGACCTCAACAAGCGCGTCCCCGACAAGATCATCGACCCCGACACCAACACCGTCCCATGGTACGCTCACCACACCCGCCCCAACCCATTAACTCCCCTCTCCGACGCCCACCGTCTCCTTTGTTTGCTCGATTCGATCTGTTCCGCCGCGTCCGAGCAGATAGTCCTGATTTTACCGGATGTTGGTTCAGTCCTAGAGAGAGACGAGCGCTGGATTAGTTTTGCTCGAGCTACTTGCATCTTCCTTCCCTGCTTGTTTATGTTTATTCTCTCAGATTGAAATGGTCCGGGCAAACGCATTTGGTGGTGCCACAGCTTTTCTACCGGAGGATTAATACCTTGGTAGCTCATCCAAGTCCCACGTCGGACAATACTTCACTTCACTCCTTGTCAAGTTGCTCTCTGTTGAAATGATACTACTACTATGTTCACTGTTGTCCTCGAAAAGAAATCCAAGTATCCAACTAGGAGCTGTTAGATTTGACAGAGGAGCAATGAAGATAGGATGGCTGTGAACAAGACCCGACCTGGTTTGCATAATTTCACCTGTCTGACTCCATAACTACCCGTTGGCCTACAATAAAATAAGTCTAGGTACTAGCTTATGCACTAGATTGACCAGACTTGTGATTAGATAGTTTACTAATGTTCTGCAACTTTAGGCTGTTGCTTGCTTTGTTGGTAGGTCCGAAACATCCGTTAGATTGGAAGGTTACTTGAGCCACTTTTCTTCTGTTCCACTTTCAGGGTTTGGTAGATAAGGTATTTAAAGTCAGTGGTCAATTATTTGGTGTTGTTGATCAAGTTATGGACAAGGACAGGTTGGACACTTCTGGTAACCTAAAAAGCCAAAGAGTTCTGCTACTTTGGACTTTGTAGAAGGATAACAGCTGCAGTTATGTGTTTCCTGTCATATCATCTTATTTTAACACCACTGTGCCTATGTTGCTTTTTAAAATGGATCGCGGGCCTCTGGTTTTAAATCTTCATAATATCATATATTTGTCGGATAAACAATGAAGTTTGCATATACAGTCTTTTTAGCTGGAACATTATACAGTTAGTAATCATTCCGTGGCTGTTAAATTGGAGCGTAGCTGTGAGCTGAATTACATCATTTCGGTCTCCTTTTTTTGTAACGAGAAATGATACAGTGGTGTCTGTATGTATGCTTTCAGTTATGCCAAATCAATTAAATCACCTTGATATCAGCTATCTTAGCCAATGGAGAAACTATTCTGAGGTTAACTAATAGGAGAGTAGAGTGCAACTCAAGTATGAGTTACTTTTGTCATCTATCTCTTGTCAGAAGAGTGACGTGTCTAGCCTATCTGAAGACCCCTTAAGCTAGACATTCCAACAAGCTACCTTTTCCATTTGATAAAAGATTGTTGCTATCTAGATCACCTAATCTTAAAGCTAGTTCTGGCTACTCATTAACATGATTGCTTCAGAGCATTTTCTTTTGCCACGGGTTGGATTTGTTGGATGAAAGGTGGAATAATTAACTTACTGCTCCCAGTCTGCTCCTAGTCTTTTGATAAGAAAGGCTGTAGTTGCATATCCCTTGTTAAGCTGGCGATGAATTACTTGGATTCAGTGAACCTTTATTTTAATGGATACAGTGGAAGTAAGCCTGACAAACATTGGCATACAGTATCAGTCATTGGCAATAATTTGTACTGACATAACTTGGATTTCTACTATGACTACTTCTTTTTACAAAGTTGGGTACCTTTCCCCTTACAGAATCTTTTTTTTTAATCTCTGATTGTGCAGGTACCATGCCAACAGAATGCTGAGCTTTTATGCACCAGGTGATTTCTCGTTAAAATTACAAACGTCCACTTGCGATTAAAATTTACTTTTCTTGTAGATTCCTCTCTATTTGTTTCAATTGAACTTTAGTTCCAAGTCTGTATTTAGGTGCATGTACTTGTGTCCTCACAAACTTCATATTGAGAGATACCATCTTATCAAGAACACATGACCAGCTTGTACCATGCCTTACCTATTACTCCCTTCGTCCCAAAATAAGTGGCTCAACTTTGCACTAACCTTGAACTAAGGTTAGTACAAAGTTGAGTCACTTATTTTGGTACGGAGGGAGTAGTTTGTTATAGAGAATCAGTATGATGCCTCGTTATACTCTTCTGACATTGTGTTTGGTGAAGGTGCCATGTTTCAGCTACTAAATTTTTTGAGTCATTAGATTGGATTGTTGAACTACAGTGATCATACATCAATTCTGGAAGATACCCACATAGAAAAATAGGAGGAAAAGAAATGTGAAACGCCGAATACAAAAAAGTACCAGGTTTAGTAAAGAAAAGTGATCGGTGATTCCTATATTTTCAGGTTGGTGTGGTGAAGTTCGTGATGTTATTTATTCCAACAGTGGAACTGTGACTGTGGTCTATCGAGTGATTCTGAAAGGAACGGATGGAGAGGTATACGTTCTCCTCTTTCTTTTTCGCAGAAGGAGCATATGTCTGTCCAATACATATTCTCCACTAAAAGTTTTCAAACGTCCACTTTTTGAGCTAACAAAAAGTGGGAATTGTTGAAGTACATGGGCGAATTTATTTAGCTGATAATTTTAACATACAACGACCTTTATTTTCTTCTTATGTTCGTGCAATTTAACTCACTCCTATGTGCATGGTATAGGCTTTCAGAGACGCGACGGGCACGGCAAAGGTGCACCAGGGACGCAACGATGACGCTGTTGCGGCTGCAGAGGAGGCAGCATTCAGCAAGGCCTGTGCGCGGTTTGGTTTCGGCCTGTACCTGTACCACCAGGATGAGATCCCATAGGGTGATAGGGGGGACGGCACACTTTGAGATTCATTCTGCAATGGAGCTGGTCAACGTGGGTAGGCACACCCTTGGAGAGTTGGAAATGCTGCGCTGGTGCTTAATGCTTGTGCAAGAAGCATGTAAATTGTTCCTTCTGTTACTTCTTTTTTGTTGTTGTTGTCGGTGTAGCCTTGCAAGATTCATCCAGCTAGAGAAAGTAAAAGAACATATGGAATAACGTGATGTTACTTCTGTGCTGTATTTTCTGCATCACGTAGTTTCTCAATTTTGTTTTGTTTTCTGTTGCAGCACTTATGATCAGTAGCACTGTAGTACTAAAGTACCACGTTGACAGAAATTGTGTACTATTTGTTGCTCAAACTTTTTTACATACATAAACAAAACTTTTTTACATACATAAACAATTTTTCTTTTTAGCAAATGATATGATTATACTCCCTCTGTTTCAAAATAAGTGTCTTGAGCTTAGTACAATTTTGTACTAGAGTTAGTACAAAGTTGAGACATTTATTTAGGGACGGAGGGAGTATTACACAACAAAGATATCTGATAAAACCAAAAGTTATATAAAGTTCATGTCCAAGGAGTTTTTCCCCTGAATACATGCATGGCTGTTGTTTTAGTTGCTCCACCAGACATTACCTGAGTGTTTTGTCTAGAATGGATGTTTTCTTTTAGTTGGTGGTAAATGTTGATCTTGTAGCTCAGTTTGCTTTGCTGCCTCGTTAATAAAATCGGACAGGGGGAAACCCCTTTCTTTTCAAAAAAAAATAATGCATGGCGAGTTCAAAACAGATCATTTCCATGTATACTTCTCTTCATCTGTGATGGTTGTTGTTTTGTCTCATTAGGCCTGAGCAGGATGACTTCCCCACTGTTTAGTACCACAAGGGGGTGTTGAAGTTATGCCTTTGACTTCGAATCACTGACTCAGGCCCATTGTCGAATCCTACTCAGCAATTGTCGAATCCTACTCAGCCGAAAAGGGGGCTCTGATGATTGTAGTCGTCACTAGGTGGTCTAGAAATCTGAATGTATTTTCTACTTCCCCCGTCCCAAAATTCTTGTCTTAGGTTTGTCTAAAAATGAATGTACCTAAATACCAGAACTGACTAGATATATTCATATCTAGACAAATCTAAGACAAAAAAAATTAAGACGGAGGAAGTATTACTTTGGTATTCTTTATATCGGCAAAAACAGATTGGAAGTTTTTCTAGGGGAAAAAAGTTTGGAACGGTGAGTATTGTGGAACAAATAAGGTGGTATGTTCAAGTGGTGGCGAAAACGCACCTTTCTTTTTGTTATCACCAACTGTTTGGGTATTTGTTTGAGTTCCTACACAAATTTTTATCGTGACGACTTCATTTTAGTAATTCCATTTTAGGTTAATTTTTTCAGGTGGCATTGGTCAACTCATAGACAATCAAAACCTACCTCATATTTGCTATCAATAAAAAAACATATCTCGTATTTGATTGTATAGTGGCCATGGCCGTATGGACCTTGTTAGGTTTTGGTGAAATAAATAGGAAATCTTGTCGTATGGACCGAGCTGGTGAAGCTATATTAAGATACTTGATGAGCATCCAAGATAAAGAGGTACGTATAATGGGACAGACAAGCTTTAAAGAAATTATAGCAACCACAACTTGGTCCTTACGGTGGGAACTCAGGAAATT
This sequence comes from Hordeum vulgare subsp. vulgare, assembly GCF_904849725.1. Lineage (NCBI taxonomy): Eukaryota > Viridiplantae > Streptophyta > Magnoliopsida > Poales > Poaceae > Hordeum > Hordeum vulgare. The sequence continues at coordinate 490,842,974 of NC_058522.1, forward strand.
CCTCCACGGTGAACAATGTCAATCTATTGCTCAGGTTTATTATTTTGTGAAAGCCCTTGCTGCAAATTCTCGTCTAGCTTGCTCACCAAGGAGTAAAGTTAGAACGGGGGTTTGGACAAAACTGATAAAAGTTTATGTAAAGCTCAATATGGATGTTGACTTATTACAAAGTAGGTATTCTCATGAAAAATGGAAAATTTATTGCATCAACTAAGGAGAAAACTAAGATTTTGCTCTGATACCTTCACAAGAGTGGCCCTAACAACAGGCTTGCCATGAATTTTGACGTGCATTGTTGGTAGTAACAAAATTGCTACCAATTATGATAATACATAATGATCATTTCAACGATGCATGATGGACACTCATCTTCACATGCTAGCGCTATTAACTTTGATAAAAATTGTGGTTTTTACTATTGAGGGAGATAATAACATTGATCAAATATATGCTGAGGTGTTTTGCTGTCAAGTTAGAAAACTCCCCATGAAATGCTTAGGAGTTCTTGTGACATTCACTATGCTTAAGACTTTTGATTGGGACTTCCTTGATGCTAAAATGATCAAGATACTAGCAGCTTGGATGAGTTATGCCGCTTCCTCAGGGGCTAGGGTTACTCTAATCAAATCTAGCCTTGATGAGATTCCATCATATTTTATGCCTATGTTTCTTCTTGAGAGGACTTCCATCGAGAAAATGAATGCTTATCGTAGAAGATTTTTCTAGAGAAAGGCTAGGGAAAAGTGGGCATATCATATGGTCAAGTGGACCAAAATTTGTCAGTCTAAGAAAATTGGTCGATTGGGTATTAAAGACCTCCACAAACAGAATGTGAGCTTCATAGTTAAGTGGTGGTGGAGGCTTGAGTCTTGTGATAGCCTATGGGAGTGTATCGCTCGCACCCGATACTTCAAACGTAAGACAATAGCTAATGTGCAGGCAAGATTTAATGATTCCCCTTGCTGAAAAGCAATTATGAAGGTGAAATAGGTATATATGAAGGGTAGGGTGATCGAAATCAATAATTGGGATTTAGCCAGGGTCTAGCATGATCCCTAGATGCTTGATGTCCCCTTGAAAATAGTATATCATATTCCGTTTGACATTTTTCATGACCATGAGTATACTTATGAGTTTGCTAAGAAATTTTTTGTGATGCCATTCATACGTAGTCTTTTTGCTGCTCTCGAAGATTAGTGGGGAGAAATTGTCAATATGGCTAAAGAGCCCCGTTAAATACTTCTCCTGATAGAGTAACTTGGATATTTGGAAAAAGGGCGAATTCACTACAAAGTTTGTGTATGAGTGGTTAGAGAAAGACTTGTCGTGGTGTGATTATAAATAGGTGTGAAAAGCCAAGATTCCTTTGAAAATTAAAAAAACTTCTTTGCCAACTGTTTCAAAATGTGATTCCTACCCGGGATAATATGCGTAAAAGAAATTGGCATGGGAACCCTGCTTGCTCCTTTTGCTACGATGTTGAATCGGCTGATCACTTGTTCTTTGGGCGTGCTTCTGCTTGGTCAGTTTGGGGGACCTTTGGTCTCGCTCTCAGGGGATGGTGCAGGTTGTGGCTTCGTTGGCAGATCGCTCGACTTCGCGGGGCAGGTTGGTGCTGGGAGGCAATGCTGGAGCTTGAGATGAATGAAGCCTTGTTGTCTTGTTGGTCTGTAATGGTCCTCACAGGGGTTTGATGCGTGCTGAGTTTCACGTGGTCTCATTTTGCTAGGTGGTTAGCAGTTCCCTGTTTGCTTTTGTTGTTGCTAAAACTTTGCTAAGGATGGGCGGTTAGTGTCAATAGGTTTTCGTACCGTGGTGGATGGTTCTTTTTAGAATCATCTAGATCGGGTTTTCTATTGATGCCCCAACTCACTCTCCCCTTTTCAATTTTTTTTTACTTTAGATTTCAGTTTTCTGTCCAAACATTCCGACTGATGTATTTCCGTTAAGCAATTAATATAAAGGGAGATGAGTCCGAGGTTGGAAAAAGGTGCTAGTGCTATTTTTAATGATTGTTACTTTGTGTTTCTTGAGTTTACTCGGGTGATCTAGCACATGAGCTAGCCACCTTGGCTAGGCTTTCTCCTCCTAATACTTGGTTAGATGCAGTGTCGTGGTTTTAACATGCTTGTAACGGTACAACCATTTTGATAAATGAATAAATGAGGTCTTGAAGTATAAAAAGAAACTTGACCAACACCATCTTAAAAAAACCTTAGGTCATATTTGATTTACGGTAATTGGGTAGGGGTTATACTCCCTCCGTTTCTAAATATATGTCTTTTAAAAGATTTCACTACGAACTGCATACGGATATATATAGACATATGTAAATTCATTCATTTTGCTTTGTATGTAGTTTATAATAAAAAAAATTAAGGACTTATCTTTAAGAATGAAGGGAATGGAAGATAAAAATTTCATAGGAAAAATAAATTCTTTGCGGCTCTTTGGTTTGTAGGAACGGAATCTTATTTCTATGTAGAACGTAGACCAATTCTTCATATTAAAAAACCATCAGTTTAAACATAGTGAAAATATATTTTATCTAAGCATCAAATGACATGCTTTTTTTATAAGAATTTAAGATGCATATCATCTTTTTTTCTGTCTTTTATTCATGTATACTCCCTCCGTCTCAAAATTCTTGTCTTAGCTTTTTCTTGAAATGGATGTATCTAAATATTAAAACTTGACTAGATACATTCATATCTAAACAAATTTAAGACAATAATTTTGGGACGGAGGGAGTATGTGATATCGTTATACTGAAGCAAAGGAGGCCTTAACTCACATTTTTCGGCTATAGTATAAAACACGGGTTTGCGGTGGGGCCACACGCTTCGACCGGCCTCTGGAACTCTCCGCGCCTCCCCCGAGAGATCGAGCAGTGCACGCGATCGATCCCCTCGCGCATAAACGCGTCCGACCCAACCACCCAGCCCCAGCCCAGCAAACCACCATACCATAGTCGACTCGCAATCGCAACGAAACCAAACAACCCGACCGCTTCGAGAAGCCAAGCCTCGCCTCGCTACCAAGGCACCCAGACCCAGGCCTCCTCCCGGGAATCGGAAACCGCGTCCCAGCCACGCCCGCCAGCCCAGCCCCAACCCATTCGTCGCTCCCCTGATCCATCCGGCGACGCGGCGCGGCGCGGCGGAGCAAGGAACGAAGGCTCGAGCAGCAGGCGGGCGGAGAGGATCCGGAGGCCGGAGAGATGGCGGAGAACCCGCAGCTGTTCGGGAACGGGATGCCCGTGCCCTTCCACGGCGAGATGTTCGTCCTCGCCCGCGACGGCGTCGAGTTCCACGTCGACAAGATCCCCTCGTGCGTAGCCCCTCCTCTCTTCTCGCCCGGCCCGGTTGCTTTCGCCTCGCCTGGGCAGATTAATCGCTTTTTCTTTTTTTCTCGATCTAGCATCGCAAGCGACCGCGCCATCCGGATGGATGGGGATTTTAATTGGGGATTAGGTTTTAGGGTTGGATGCGAAGAAACGGTGGGGGGATTGATTGGCTGGCTTCGGGGATGGCTTTAGCAGCTCTCAGGAATCGGCTCGTCTGAGGTTCCGGGTGGAGCGGGCGGCCCGAATCGAGTTGAGCCCTTGGTTTGCGAGGGGAATTTCTGCCCTTCAGTGGCTGACATGTCGCCTTGTGACGAATGTTAGCTGTGCTCGTGCTAATCCTTGTCTTCTTCAAGGGTTGCAAAACATTCAAGTTCGAAAGGTTTTATGTGCTTGTGATGCGTGGTGGTTTACCACCACTACATAATTTGGAACGCTTGGTTGGAACTGCTAGGTGACTAGAAGAAATATAATGCTGCATGTTGTAAGGTTTGGGATTTTGGAACGGAATACGGTGGAAACACCGTGGCGCAGTCCATAGGTCGTGAGCTACAAATGCGGCACCCATTTATCTCTCGTTGTGTAAGAATTAGATAAGGAATATGCTTTCATTTTGTGCTCATTTAGAAAGCTTTCTCATTATGTTCAGCTTGGGATTTTATCTCGTTAAATTACACACCACTTTGCACGAAAAATAACTAACTGGATGCTATCATCAGTCTCATATGGTTGCTTCGCCTGTTCTCAGGGCGCCCGGCGGTCACGCAAAAACAAAGGGCACCATATACCTTTCTAACATAAGGATGGTGTTTGTCGCCGCCAAGCCTATTGGGAATTTCTTTGCCTTCGATATGCCTCTGGTGAGTAAATGGGCCATGAAAGTTGTCTAATCCTGTCCCCTGTGAATCTGAAAGGAACAGTTGATGTTGCCTCCTTGATTATTTCATTACATCATGAGTTCATAGCAAAATGTGTAAATTCTCTGACATGGCAAACATGTTTGCAGTTGTACGTGCACGGTGAGAAGTTCAACCAGCCGATATTTCACTGCAACAATATCTCTGGATTTGTTGAGCCGGTGAGTTGTTTGTCACTGAACATTTCATGATCGAATCGGCGAATACTTGCACATCCTACATTCCTAAACAAACACCGAAGATATTAACCGTGTGGGTTTCAATCCAGGTTGTTCCAGAAAGCCAGAACAGGGCTTTGTACTCCACCCACACCTTCAAGATCTTGTTCAAGGAAGGTGGATGTGGCACCTTTGTGCCACTCTTCCTGAACCTGATCACGTCAGTGCGGCGCCACAATCAGTTTGAAGCCCAGCCTGCTACCGTGCCCCGTGTGGACCCCATGCAGGCAGCGCAAACTCCTGTTGACGACATGATGCGCCATGCGTGAGTGCAAGATCTGCCATTTCCCAGTCTTCTCCTCCCAGCTATTCCCCTGTTGTGCTGTGAACTCACAGGTTCTCTCATGTTTACAGGTATGTCGATCCACATGATCCTACCAAGATCTTCCTCCAGCAGCCTGCAGCAGAATCCCAGCTTAGGAGGAGAAACTACCACGGCCCCGCTGACAACACGTACTGATGCTTTGGCCTGATTGGGAAGTGCATGTGTTTTCAACGATCTATATGTGGTGCACACGAGCAATATATCTGTTTGGTGTCATTCTGGTGATTCTCAGTGAAGAACGTGGTGGAAGTATACTACTCGCATTATCTTGGACAATTGTGTGTCTCGCTGTTGGATTCAGCCCAGATCTTGGTAATAATGTACATACAAAGTGATCTGCTTGACTATATATATGTTGCTGATCTCGTCGTATAGTTGTTCCCTTTAGAGTTAAAACTGGTTTGGATGCAGAGTAAGTTTGTGTCGACGTCTTCCGATGGGTGTGTTCGTTTGGTCCATTCAGCCTCTTGAGCCTTGGCAGGGCAATCAGAATATACAAGCCTAGGATGGCAACCTCTCATCGTTTGGTCCATTCAGCCTCTTGATCCTTGGCAGGGCAATCAGAATATACAAGCCTAGGATGGCAACCTCTCATCTCAGTAGTAATGTACTCCTTTCGTCCCGTAATATAAGAGCGTTTTTGACACTATGGGATGGAGGGAGTACATATAAAGTGGTCTGCTAGGCTCTACGTTGCTGATCTGCTGCAGAACTAGTAATCAACACTTGGAATAAACACATCACAGAGACAGACAGAACAATGCCCTTGGGTTTGGGCCAAGGAAGAAAATATTACAAACAGTTTATTGCAAACCAATCGGAAACAATTATTGGATGTTCGTTCAGCATCTTCTGCAATATTTTACTCTCTCAAACTTAAAATAAATGTTTTAATCTTAGTATAATTTTAGACTAACATTTTGTAAAAAGTTAGACACTTATTTTCAAACGGAGGGAGTACAAACCAAATAAATGTTTCAATCTTAATACAATTTTATGCTAACGTTTAGTAAAAAGTTAAGGCATTTATTTTAGGACAAAGAGAGTACAAATCAAATGAGAGTTTTAATCTTAACATAACTTTATATTAACATTTAGTAGAAAATTAAGACGCTTATTTTGAAAGAAACCAAAGGAAACACGCAAGGGTTCAGTGTTCACAGCATTGTTACAGGGCATGGTCACGCGCAGGGATTCACAGCATTATGGGCAACGCTACCCGTTCACCGCTATATTATTTTTAATGATTCGTCATCTTCATAACCGTTTGATTATCTCCATCCAGCCGATCCGTACGCAGCGCTTCGGTCGGGCATCCTGTAATTCCTGAAACGATGTTCGAGTTTCTGAAATAATCGCTTTGTTGTAGTTTTTTTTCTTTGCGCGCGCTTTGGCTGGACACCCGATATTTCTGAGACAACGCTCGAGTTTCTGAAACAATCGCTTTGTTGTAAAAAAAAATCCTTTCTCTTTCTGCAACTATGGTCGTGTTGCAGAAACAAACTCTTTGTTGGAAAAAATAAATTTTCAATCCATTAATTCCTGAAACAAAGGTCGAGTTTCAGAAACAATCGCTCTATTACAGAATTTTTTTTCTTCCTCTTTCTGCAACAGTGGCCATGTTTGCAGAAACAAATTCCTGAAACAATGAACGGGTTGTAGAAACTGTTGGAAGAGATAAGATGGAGAGGGAGGAGGGATGGAGAAGCGGTGCATCGGTTCACAGAGCAACGTGGCGGAAGAGCAAGGGGGGTGACATTTCTTGTTTTCATCCGACCGACGGAAATCTTTTCCCTTATTACATGACATAGTTGGACGTTATCAAGGACCATATATGGCCCATAGGGAGGGAACAAATAAAACCAGTGCACAACATTTGCAAACATGATCAAATCCTGCGCCGTGTAGCTGATGACGCAGTGACTGCAGCAGCAGCACTTCACTCTCAAAATCAGTGACATACAATGGAATGGACCAAGTATATTGGCAGGCAGGTTTAAGGATCACACGACTTCCACGCCATAGGGCTGCGGAACAGGTTCTTGGGCGCTGATGATGAAGATCCGCCATCTACTTGGGCTCTCGTCTCCACCCTGTCGCCTGGTGTTTGACACTTTAGCAAACAGATTAGGAAACGATCACGAAAACTCTTGACAAGGAAGATATGGTGATATACCATCAATATATACATCAGGAACGTGCTGAAGCTTTTCCCAATCGGGATCTCCAACTGTTGTGCACGATCTCATCAACATCTCATTGCATCCATGCAGTCTCAAGTGCTCAAGAGACCGCGGAAGCGATCGAATATTCCGGCAGAAATCCACGGTCAGGTCCTTCAGTGATGTCAGGTGCTCCATGTTATCTGGCAAGGTGCCCCAGCTGCAATCGCTTATTTTGAGTTTACGGAGGTGAGAGAAAAACCCACAAAATTCAGGACCAAGTTTTGTGCTGCAAGACTCGAGGGTGAGTTCGTTCAGATACTTTGGGCCACCATTGTGCTTAGCACCCATCATCCAACTTGGGTATCTCAAACCATTGTAGCACTGTATAATCAATGGTTCGAGATACTTCGGTGGGCAGAGACCCTCTAGTACCTCTGTCTGAACCTCCTGTTCTTTTAAATCTCCTCTCTTATCATAACCCCACAGCAGTACCAATGTTCTGAGCCCTTCTTTATCGTACAGATTGGCTTCAAGAGATTCCTGGTTTAGGTCCCAGATAATCAGTCTGCCACGAAGTTGGTTTAGGTCGCTGAGTTGCTTTAACCCGTAGCCTTGTCGCTTTCTTACTTTCAAAGTTTCTATCCCGGAGTAATGTCATCCTGCCAATGCTTGGAATATTCTGACACGGCATTATGATTATACTCCCTTCATTTCCTTTTCCTTTTCCATAATAGACAGGTATGGTAAGCACCCCCAACTTCGTTAGCCTCTTGAACATACTCTCCAGGACTTTCTCCTCAACTGGTTGTGTCCATCATGCACTATCAATGATGAGTTCAGTGCTCAATGGTTTCACAGCATTTTTACAGGATACAGTTGCACGTCTCGCCATCAAGGACCAAATATAGCCCACTTGGAGGGAGGGAACCCAGTGTGAATCATTTGCATACATGATCAAATTCTGCATCGTGTAGCCAGCCGATGACGCGGTGACCGCGGCAGCACCACTTCACTCATAAAATCAGTGACATACAACGGACTAAGTATATTGGTAGGCAGGTTAAAGGATCAAACGGCTTCACGTTTTAGGGGTCTCAGGCTCTGGTGATGAAGTATATTGGGCTCTCGTTTCCAGCCGGTAGCCTGGTGTTTGACAGTTTAGCAAACAGATTAAGAAACGATCATAACAATTCTTGACATGGAAGATATACATGGTGATGCTATGCAACACACACAAAATGATACGTATTATTATGGGAGCGATTTTATTTACCATCAACATATGCTACAGGAACGTGCTGAAACTTTTCCCAATTGGGATCTCCAACTGTTCTGCACGAGCTCATCAACATCTCATTGGAGCGACTGAGTCTGAAGCGCTCAAGACACTGAGGCAGCGTTGGAAGCGACCGAATATTCTGGCAGCGATCAAGGCCCAGGTCCTTCAGTGACGTCAGGTACTCCATATGATCTGGCAAGGTGTCCCAGCTGCAACCGAAGATAAAGAGTGAACGGAGGTAAGGGCAAAACCCACCAAGTTCTGGGCCAAGTTCTGTGCTGCAACAGTACAGGCTGAGTGTGTTCAGATACTTTGGGCCACCATTGTGCTTACCCATCATCCAACTTGGGTATCTCAAACCCTGGTAATTGTACATACTCAGTGATTTGAGAAGCTTCTGTGGGCATAGACCTTCTAGTACCTCTGTCTGAACTTCCTTTTCTTTTAACTCTGCCCACTCATCATAATTCCACCACAGTTCCAATGTTCTGAGCCCTTTTTTATCGGCTAGCTTGGCTTCAAGAGCTTCCTGCTGGCTTTCAACGTTTTGGAGGCCCAGGATTGTCAGTTTGCCGCAAAGCTGGTTTAGGTCGCTGAGTTGCTTTAACTCGCACCCTTGTTCCTTTCTTACTTCAAATGTTTCCAGCGTTCGAAGTAATGTCAGCCTGCCAATGCTTTGAATTTCCCGAAACGGCATTCGGATTATATGTCGCAAGTTGATGAGGCTAAACATATCTTCACACGAGTCAAACACCAAATCACTAATATTACCAAAATCTAGAACCTGCATATGGTAAAGCTTGGTCAAAGTGCCTGGTAAAACCAGTCTGCTGTCTGAACCATGTCTAGCCATAAAAGCAAGATACCGTAGATGCCTTAGCTGGCCAATAGAATCTGGGACTGACAACATACCTTGATCACTAGGTATTATAAGCACCCGCAACTTCCTTAGCCTCACAAACAGACTCTTGAGGACTTTCTCCTCAACTGGCTTTCTCCATTGTACACTATCAATGATGAGAGTACGCAGGTTGTCCAGTTTACATATCTTCTCAATGATCAATTCTGAATCATAGGTCTGAGCAAAAACATGGCGGACGTCTGGGGGAACTTCTTTTTCACATCCTTCCATTATCCAGCTATCTCCTGACCATTTCCGTTGATTCTCGATTCTGAAACAATCACTTCCAGCAACCTTATCCGCTAAATCAAGCAACAGATCATGAACTTGATAAGTGTCCATTTCATCGGCGTCCATCTTTACTTCAGGTTGCAGAAATGAGGCTGACACTAGTTCATCAAAGTATCCCTGGCAAACATCTTCTGAATCCTTCCCTTCATCGCTACTTCTAGCAAACCCTTCTGCAGCCCAAAGCTTAACTAACTCATGTTGTTCCAACTGACGTCTCCGAGGAAAAATACTGCAGTAAGCAAAGCATCGTCTGACCTGTTCATCAAGATGTTGGTAGCTCCACCACAGACATCCCATGGTGTCATCCAAATGGTTCCCATCTTGGGAACTTCTCCAGTAATCAATGTTTGGCTTCATACGGAGCTGCCCTCCAACAATTTTGGCCGCTAGAGGTGATCCCTTCAACTTTTTTGCAATGTCGTTCCCAATTTCTTCAAGTATTCTTCGGACATGATCATCAACACTTACATTGTGAAATGCATAATGTTTGAATAAATTCAGGAAAACATCTTCATCTAGGACTGACATGGGAATACATCTCTGCTCTGCAGCGCCCAGAGCTAACAATGCATCTTTAGTTCGACTAGTCACCAGGATCTTGCTTCCTGCCTCTCCAGCGTTCATTGGTGAAAGTATCTGTTGCAGCTTCTCATACTGCCTCACATCTCTATTATTGTACCAAACATCATCTAGTACCAAGAGGAACCGTTTTCCAGGCAGTTCCTTCTCCAAATTAGTTTGTAAGGTGTCAAGATTACTGAACTGAGGGCACGGGATCCTGGTAGCGGCCTCAGACATCTGCCTGAAAATGGTATCCACACTAAAATCTTGAGAAACGTGAACCCACATAACAAGGTTGAAATGATCATCCTTTTCCTCACGAGCACAAACAAGTTGTGAAAGGGTTGATTTCCCAGAACCACCGATGCCATGAATGCCGATTATGGAATAACATTGAGCCCTATTGGTGTCTGGTTGAGCATATTCTTCCTTATCATGAAGCATTGCTACTATGTTATCACAATCTTTATCTCGTCCGAATACCACAGATGGAGGCCTCGCCGTAGTGACTGCACCTCGTGAGTTGCCAGGTTTGCTCAAATTAGCGTTACTTTTCTTTGGCAAGTTCATCTGTTCAAAAAATTCACATGCGTCATTTATGACCGTTTCTATTTTCTTTAGGCTCTGCTTCAACTCATTTTTTGACATGCCACAATCCTGCAAAACATAATAGCAAGCAAGGAGATCAAGGAATGAGGAAATATTTCTACGGATCCGAGAAACCTACGCTAAAAAATTGAAGGAAGTTTGAATTTTCAGTTTGATTTGCAAAACGAAAGGTAGTTGGATCAATTATACTAGTTCGTTGCATCCTCTATTTTGACTTTCCCCACCTCTCAGCGATGCTAATATAATTGCGTTCCAAATAGAGGAGACGGATTATCATTAGAAACTTCTAGCTGTGATTCAAATAGTTTAGAGAAGAACAAACTTTTAACTATTTTATCGGTGACATCAAGACAAGTGTGATCGATACGGTGTGTAGGAAGATTTAGTTGCTAAGTTGTCAATTCTAACATCTTCTCATGTACAATATTTTTGCAAAAAAATATATATATATGCCTGAGAGAAAATACAAACACATGGAACAGAAAAGCACCTCATTTTTCAGGGGGTTGCACTTTTTGATGGCAGACTTGAAGAGCTTCTTCATGCGATTCTTGTTGAGTTGAGGCGCGGCGACCTCTAACTTGAGATAGTCATCTTGTATCTGTTTCTCGAGACGGTAATACTCAACATCATCCAAGATGTCCTCTGCTTGGTAGAAAGCAGACTTAAGATCCGTGAACAGCTGCTCCAGACGAGGCCTGTCAGGGCTCTCCTCAACCATTTCCAGCACGCGCTGTAGCAGCAAAATCTTTGGCTCGAGTTCCTTGAGCTTCCGCGACGCATCAAAGTTGAGGAAGGAGGAGGCTTTCTTGTAAAGCTCAGAGATGATGGGCGAGGCGACCCACCCAGCGGCCTTCATGGCCCACCCTACAGCGACAGCAGCGGACACCGGATCCGCCATTAGAAGCCGCAAGTCGTCGGCCGATTTGCTGGAGATTATGCCGGCATGTGAGTAGATGCACATGGAACTCAACGAAGCAAGCGTAGATGGGGTTGATCTAGAGGCTGGGGGTGCAGGTACATTACCTAGGCCGCTGGCCAGAAGCGGTGAGGGTCACGTCAAATCCGGCGGCTGAAGGTCCGGAGACTGTGACGAGGAGGTCGGGGGCGTTCAGCGGCTGGAGGAGGTCGACGGCGTGTCTCACTTTCTGGCAGCGACCTAGCGCCGCCGCTGCACCGTATGCATGGGGTGGGTGGCGAGAGTGGAGTCTCAAGTCTCCCTTCCTCAATCATCTGGTGCAGTGCCCTCACAGACACAGTCACGGGCTCACAGCTGCTGTCCCCTAAAACGCGTGACGACCGTCAAAATCGGTTTCGACATCCTTAGACCCTTCTTCGGTTACAACGGATTTAAAGAAGATTGGAGCGGATTGAGTAGAATTAAATTCCTGTAAATTAAAATTCACCTTAATCTCCTTCAATCCTTTTCAATTCCCTTATGATGGGGATTAACCGAACAAGGCCTTAGGATTTCACCTCCTAAAATTTTGCATATATTTACGAAATTTCAGCAAGCCAAATTCCTAATAAAACAGTTGGTAGGTCGTCTCGTCGCTTCGTAACCCCCCCCCCCCCAAATCACCACTATTCATATCATGGCCACAATCAATTTATTTAATTAAAAATAATTACAACTTTATATGAATCATCAATCATCAATCATCTTTATTCCTAAAAGGAAAGTCTTGGTTCACACACAGCCATTTGTGTGAAAATAGTTTGGAAACCGAGTGTCGGGTCAATTTGTAAATCAAGACATTAGTTAAGTTTAGTTTTCATAATACCATGTCCTGTATTTGAAACGATGAACCCCTAATTGCTAAATTATATATCTTGCAGTCGATGTAACTATTGATTGGAAACAATGAAGTTAGCCATGATTGCCTTTTCAAAAACAAACAAACAAAATCAGGGTGGGAGTGCAAGCGCGAGGGCAGGGGTGGACCTACGTTATGGTGAGTGGGGGCCTAGGCCCCCACTCAAATTTTGAAACTGCAGCAATATTAGCTTGTGGTTTTTGAAAAATATGCTTAAATTCGTTGACTTTTTAAAGAACATGCCCCCACTTAAAATACTCTCTAGGTCCGCCATTGCACGAGGGTGCATTCAGGGAACACATGCGTAGCTGAGAGGCATGTTTTTTTCATGGGAAAATTTTGTTTTTGCAATTTAATTTTTACCCATTTTGCTTATGTCATTCTAGAATTTGACATCTCAATTGTGCCACTCTTAGCTATTAAAAATACATCACCAGTGCCATCCCATGGCAAAAGCAATACTTTTTTATTTTACTTTTGTCACTGTTAGCTTTTGACAATGCATAACAATTGCCATTCCAAAAATATTGCTTTTGCCATGAGATGGCATTTATGATGTATCATTCAAAGTTGTGAGTGACAAAGATGAAATGTTAAATTCTAGAGTGACATAAACAGAATAACAAAAGCTAGAGTGGTAAAAATAAAGTTTTCCTTTACATCGGCTGGGCCAGGCCGAGGAGGCCAGGCCACACAGGACAACAAACGGGCTGGTTTTTGCACACCCGATGCGAGCCAGGGAAACAAAACACGCCCCTAGGGTTTTTTCGTGTGCACAACCAAACCCGGCGGCGCCCTCCTCCGGCCGTCCCCACTCCCCCCTGCCATCCGGAGCCCTCCTCCGCAGCGCCACCGCCCCGGCGCCCGGCGGCTCGTGTGCTCGCGCGGCCGCCCCTTACCGGCGACCCCCTGGACTTTCCCCGTCTCGGGCAGGCAGAGAAACGGCGATGACGGCCACCGTCGCCGGAGCGGACGACGACAGGAAAGCGCAGGCCCTCGTGCGGTAATCCCCCCTCGCTTCCCGCGCTTCCAGTCGTCGTCCCGCAGAGTCGCTTGCCCGGAAAATACCAAGGAGGGTTCACACGGGTTTGGTTTTGTTCATTGACAGGGATGACGCGCCCAAGCTGCTCGCCGCTCTCAAGGAAATGAAGGACGGGCTCGACCTCGTCAGGTCCAAGGTCGAGTCGCTCACCCGCAAGGTACCCCCGATTCCCCCCCTCGCGGGCTCCCCGTCTCACGCTATGATTGTGATGATTACGCCCGGGCCATGGCGAAAACGAAGAAAACTCTGTTGAATTTTGTGTGGTCTTGTTTTAGGAAGAACCTAAACGTGGGCATTTAGTTAATCTCGCTTCCAAACATGAGCCTGCAAACATTGAAGCCTATTAGTAGGCAGGAAAAAGGAGCAATAGGGCAGAAAAGAAAACTATTCTCTCTGATCCATAATACCTTAGTTCAGAACTGCGACGCTTATTTTGGATCGGAGGGAGTACTGATTAGATAACACCTGTAGTTGGTCTCTAGCTTGCCTTAGTTCCCATCATCTCCAAGCCGAACCACAATCTCAATCCAATGAAGCCTAAAAAACACCTCAATCAACACCTCCAATCAATCAAGCCCTGTTGATTGAGAAAACTGGAGAATAGAAGGGAGCAACAGAAATACAGAACAGAGGGCATGGTGGCCATCACCAGTTAATGCGAGACCATTTTTAGCCTATTTGTCAATTGACTCACGACCAAACATTCTTTCTGCGACCAAGCGGCTCCCTAAGATCTTTCAGCTAGGCACCAGGACAAATATAAAGGATAGGGAACAATACATGCACTGGTCAGCAGCAATATGCTTGCACTGATCTCTTATCCTAAATATTGCATGGATGTCACGTTTAGTCAAACAGATAGCCACTCTTATCACATTTTGAATTCTTGAGGATCTATAGGAAGTGCCGGCGCACAAGGTATGGCAAGTGCCGGCAAAAGAAGCACAGAAACATGTCCCCCAAGTGCACACTTTCAATCTCTGTTGTTGGCCTTTGGCCGATTCTGCTGCTTCCGGTCTGAAAATTAGTAACATTTTCAGGTCAGATGAGATCAAAATCTTGCTGTAAACAATCTTTAGTTTAGAAAACCGAGAAAAGGATAAGTCTGGAGAGGTGTATGCACAAACAGAGGTGCAAGGAAGCTACCATCTCATCACTGTTTAGGACTGCATCTCTTGGAGCCCTTAGAGCCACATAATCATTGATCTGTTCTCTGTTACTATTTATCTGACAAGCAAATCAATTAAGTCAATTTTGACATGTCTTCCATCCATTCCTAATGTTAGCTTTTGGGTGGGTGGCAAAAACTGACAATTCTGTTCAATTTTCTGTGTGGTGTAGGTTAGGAAAAACCAGCTGCCGACAGGCGATGGCATTGGGTACCTGGAGGCCAAGCACCACCTGCTGCTGAGCTACTGCCAGGACCTCGTCTACTACCTGCTACGCAAGGCCAACGGACTGTCCGTCGATGGCCACCCCGTCGTGCGCAGCCTTGTCGAGATCAGGCTATTTCTTGAGAAGGTGTGTGTGCCCTTAAGTGTTGATTGTTAAGCTGCCAGTCTCCATTTATGCATCTGTCTAATAGTAGATGGTGTTATGTTTTCTGTGTGCTAGATTCGCCCAATAGACAAGAAGATGGAGTACCAGATCCAGAAGCTCACAAATGCTGCAGATGGTGCGGCTGCCCAGGATAAGGTGCCAGACGCTGAGGTCAATGTCAAGGGCAGGCAACAAGGCGAGGACGACCTGTTGGGGTACCGGCCAAACCCGGATATGATGGATCCCAAAATTGTTCCTGAAGGACAGGTGAAATTCTCACTAACTGTTGTTTTCTCTTATACTCAAATTTTGTGCATTGAATTTGGCAGCTTCTTTAGCCCAAACATCAATCAGTAAATCTTATATATATTTTTATGGCATCAAATCTGTCCATCCTTACCAAGCTGTTTTCTGTACATAATATAGTTGACAGTTGGATGAGAAATCGATATTTCCAGGGCAGTGTCTTGCAGAATCAAATTAAGTTGCTACTTAACAGCTTCTGATGAATTCGAGATTACACTGTAACTTGGTTTATGTGCCTGGTTTTAAGGAACTGTATCAGTAGCTTGTATTGTTGCTTTTATGGATACTGCTAGCCATTGCTTAAATGCTGCCTTATTCTAACTGCACTATTCCTGTTGATGATGTGAATATAGGTCACTCTGTTTTATATCAATAATGATGATTTCATGACTAGAGTTCAGTTTACACATATTTGTTGTGTCTGATGTGTGTAGCTGTTTGACTTCAGGGCAAAGATGGTATCTATGTTCCTCCGAGAATTGGGCCAGCTGCCATGGATGATAGTCATAGTAAAGACGCTGTAAGGAAAGAGAAAAGATTATTGCGTATGGCAACAGAGAATCCTTACTTCAAGGAGATGATTGATGATGCTGCTGATAGACCTGAAGAGGTTTGTATACTGTGTCTTTTTGTATAGTTGGCTACACTAAGCTACATCGAGGTTACTAAGTTTTCTGCGCAATCTTGCAGTGGAAGGAAACAGCGGGTGACGAAAGCAAAGAATTTATGGCCTACATGCGGCAGAGAGAGAAGCAAGAGAAGGCGGAAGAGGAGCTGTTCACCCGAGCTCCCGTAACCAAACGTGAAAAGTACATGGAGAAGCAGATGAAAAAGCAGCTTCATGGGTATGTGTTCCATCGTTCTACAGAGTTTATGGATTTTCTCTTGTGGTACAGGCTTCCCCCCCTATAAAGTGAACCCACCAGCCACACTAGTACATGAAGATAGCTTCGGACACATTTATCTTTGCTTGCCCTTTTAAGGTCTTTTGACTTTCCTAACCAACTTATGAACTGGCATGTCTTTGTGTATAGGTTACAAGGCCTGACCGACGGATTCGACCTCGGGATGAACACGCTGCTCGATGGCGAGAAGGAAGAAGACGGTGATTCCATTGAGCCACGTAGACAGAGCGCGGGGCATAGAAAGCATCAGAAAGGCGGCAAGAGGAAGCGGCATTAATTCAGACCTGACAATGACAGTCCTCTGAAATTTTGCCGTGTTCTCAATCCAAACAAGAGATTTTGATACCACTAGAAACTGAACCAATTGCACACCATAGGAACAGAGATGAAATTTGCCTAGAAGCAGCAGATGTCCTCGAGACGATTGCCACCTGTTTATCCTCAGCTGTCTGGGTGTGTTTTCCGGTTCCGACTCCTTTGAATCTGTTATGTGTATGAAAAGATATTCTGTTGAGTATGTATGATCAGAGAACTGCGAAAGTGCATGGTGGTTGCTGATTCCAACATCGATCTCGTAAAATTAATCTGACCTTAATCCTGATCATTATTGCCAAAATCCACCATATGTTGGTTGTTCCATTTTTTATATTACTCCCTTGGTGATGATTTAGACATTTAAGACAACTTCCAAAACAGTTTAATTTCAGCTGTCTAAAACGTCTAACAAAAATGAACAGAGGGAGTATTATTGGTTTACAATGGTGATGATTTGATGGTTTGTTATATGTACGAGTGTGGCTCATGGGGATTGTGTGAATATTTGTTAAACCGCAATATATGGTGGTGTTTCATAAAAATAGTTGGTCCATCATGAGTGGCCTCGGTCCTTAGATGTGCACATACTATTTTGTCTCAAAAGTTTGTTATTGTGATACATCCATATCTAGAAAAAAAGTTGGTGTGAGACCAACCATATCTATCTAAGAAGTCTAAGACAAATAATACGAATCGGAGGGAGTATTAATTATGTCTATACGAGATTGAGACTTATGGCCAAGAAGATTTTGAACAGGTCAAAAGATTTAAGAGGTGTTTGTTTCCAGGGACTTTCTGGTGTAGAGACTAAAAAAAATCTCTTTTAGTCCCATGTGAAACAAACATGAAGGACTTTTACTAAATGAAGTATTTGGGACTAAATGAAGTTCCTGTGAAAGGGTCTTTTGGAGACTTTTTTGACACTTTTTCCAACAGCGCCCTTACTTTTAGCATGTCATTTAATAACTTCTAGCACATTACTAGGGGTAACATGGTCCTTTTCCATGTCATTTAATGACCTCTAGTCCCTCTTTAGTCCATGAAAACAAACGGATAGGGACTAGGGACTTTTCAGTTGGGAGTAAAAAAAATCCTGGGACTTATAAAACAAATAGGGCCTTACATCTAAAGATCGTATATACCTTATTTATAGAGAGAGTACTTCCCTGGTTGGATAAAGACCGCCTGGATTGGTTGTAGAGTGGCTTCGCTTTACTTTCATGAAAACGACGAGGAATGAGTTTATGATCAACCTGCAAGTGGAACGACCTACAGGCGTTCCACATCCCGTCGCATGTATTCACATAATTAAGTGGGTTGTCCACGTAATTTACGTGGTATTATATGGGCTGCTACAGGAGATATATGATGTATCGGGGCAACTTGTTTTACATCAATGTACGTTAGTTTTTTTGTTTTTTTAGAAAAAATAATGCATTGACGTAACATCAATGTACGTTTAAAAAAAATCAAATCAAAATTCAAATATTGCTCGAGACACAAAAGTGACAAATTTAATGTTGAATAGTATACAAGTTGGACAGGTTTTGATTCATTAGCACATTGATGTAAAATCTTTCATTTTTTGTATCTCAAAAAATGTTTCAGAATTTAACTTGAATTCTTATGACAACATACATTAATGTTGTGTCAATGCATTAAATTTTGTCCAGAATTTTCCATACATTTTTTAACGTGTAACAAAATCTGATGCATCGGTAGCATCAATTACCCCAGTGATACATTCCCACACATACCCACAAAAATCTATAGGCCACATGAAAGTAATATCTCAAGTTGTAGTACGACATGTCGACATCCTATAGCAGTAAAAAAAACAAATGCCCACAGTCCTATATACTCCATTATAGGCAACATAATTCATGCTCCATTATAGGCAACACGGGCAATTTAGGAACCTCATAGAAAATTTACGGTCCGGATGATTTTTTTCACACATCATGTACATCCATCTGGATTTAACGGGCGGCGAGTTTTTAAGAACATCTATAACCGGACCCCTCAAATAACCCCTCATACGCTCGCAGACGTGTCCGGAGAGTGATTGAACAGGAAAGAGAAGGAAAAAGTGACCCAACCGGACCCCTCATAACATTTCTATATATCTGGACTGTCCGCAAACCCTTATATCCATTTAAAATATGGAGAGAATATGTGGGTTCACAAACGCGTCTGGGCGCGTCCGGTCAGTCCGTCACATAAGACGCGACCCTATCTTAGACCATATTTTTCTTTTCTTTATTCATTCCTTTCTTTCCCTCTCTACCTATTCATCAATCATGTGCAAGTGACCGGACATATAAGAAAAAAAAGTATAAATGACGGACGGACAAATAGAAAACACGTTTGATCGCGTTTGATGTTCGAATTTGCAAGTCATGAAGATGCTCCTAGAGAGTGGAAGAAATGCTTTTACCTCAAATAATTTCTTGTCAGAGGGGGAAAGCATAAAAATACGTCTACTTGCTCTCCACCTTTTCCCGATCAGCAACCTCCCCTCTTTCTCTTTGTCAGCCCCTCCCCTCACCATCAAGGGTTTTCCTCCTCTCATAGCCTTCGCCGCTTCACCGCTTCACCACTGCTGCCTTCCCTTCCTCGCAAGCCTCTCCCCGTCCGCCTCGCCGCCGCCGCCGCCGCCCGTCCGATCCGCCATGGCGTCCGGTAACTACCTCCCAACGCCCCTCCCCTCCGGTCCTCCCCGCCGTTCACGCTGTCTTCGCTCGATTTTCCCGCGCTGTCCCTCCCCACGCCGCTCCATGGCCCCCTCTTCGCCGGCCAGCGGCCAGCCGCTAGATCCGCGGCAGGGGCCGTGGTTCTCGGGGTTCTGGTTGCCGCGCGGCGTGGGAACCGGAGCGTTCCGTGCGCCCGGCTTAGATCGGTTTCGGGGGATGCGGCATGTGTGGCCGAGGGGAACTGCCGACTACTAGTACCTAGTGTGGTCCGTGGAGTGGCGGGTGGTTCGGAGTTCATCGTGTCGCGAGGCAGGGGGCGGTTATGGTTTTGTAGGTTTTGGGCCGATTCTGTGAGAACATGGCATCGAGGGCCGTTGTTCTGATGACATCAGGACTCTTCGTTCGTCGATTGTGAATGTGAAGCAGAGGCAGGGTGCTTGTAATGCCTAGCTAGATGTGCGCTTCTGCTTCACTGCTGTTGCTGTTGCTGTTGCTGTGCCATGATGAACTGATGATGAACATGACGTGTCTAGGTGCAAACTATGAAACCGTTTGCTGCTGGTATATGATGTAGCTTGGCTGCCTAGGAGTTTTCTGTCTTAAGAGAGTTGCTATGATTGTGTCGTAGTTTTGTTGAGCATGAAATTGGCGTTCGGTACGGGTTTTGACACTTAAATAGCGCTTTTAACCTGATTTGTGTCATTATTAAGACAGAAAGACGAGCAATGGTAGTTTGGCTTTTATGTTTATTTCTTATGCATAATTTGATAGTCTCTGATGTGCTCCCCTTTCTGCCTGCCAATTGCATTTCAGACCAGAACGAAGGTTCAAAATCGGAGGGGTTGGCAGCTGGTGCAGGCCTTCCCAGTCCTTTTGATTTCTCCAACATGAGCAGCTTGCTCAATGTATGTTTTCTTCTTGTGCTCTTAATATGTTTTTCAAGTATGGATTTGAAATGCCTTTTGCCTTTAATATGTTTTTTAAGTATGGAGTTGAAATGCCTTTTGCCCTGCTGTGCTGGATTCATGAAACTTATCCTCTTTTTTGCATTACAGCAGCTCTACTTTGTTTCTCTTGTATATATCTAACTTTCTTATTGTCACCTGAAGGATCCATCTATAAGGGAGATGGCTGAGCAAATTGCCAGCGACCCTGTATTCAACCAGATGGCTGAGCAGCTTCAGAAAAGTGCGCAGGGTACAGGGGAACAGGGTGTTCCAAGTTCGGATCCTCAAGCATACCTGGAAACCATGACAAAAGTTATGCAGAATCCGCAGTTCATGTCAATGGCGGAGCGTCTTGGGAATAGTCTTATGCAGGTATCACATTTTATTTCCTCACTTGTCACCCAAATTTTATGCTGAGTGCAATTTTTCTTCTCAAGTGTTCTCCTATGTATGACAGGATCCTGCAATGTCCAGTATGCTTGAGAACTTGACTAGTCCAGCTCACAAAGAGCAACTTGAAGAGCGAATGACCCGTATCAAGGATGACCCGTCTTTGAAGCCAATTCTTGATGAGATAGAGCGTGGTGGTCCATCTGCAATGGTCAAGTAGGTATTGCATGCGAGTATGGATACCTGATTACAGCTTAAAGTTGCTGAGATATTCTTCTTTACTTCATCTAGGTACTGGAATGACCCTGAGATTCTTCAAAAGATTGGCGAGGCTATGTCATTGAACTTCCCAGTAGATGCTGCTACTTCCACTGTACTATCTGGACCTCAAGAAACTGATGAAGAAGGCGAGGATGATGATGAGTCCATTGTCCATAACACCGCCAGTGTTGGTGATGCAGAGGTAATTGCAAAGAATATCGATAGGCCTTGCCTTCTAATTCTTTTCCGCTGCTAGTTGATTTACCAATTTTGTTGGTATTTATCCATGTATCCTCATAAGGATGCTCTGTGCTACTTAGTGGTTAACATTTAGTGTTTACCATATTTGTCACCATGCAACCAGTTTTTGGTTAAGGCAAGGCATGTATCTCCAACTTGGCTCACAAACTTCTATTTGTGTGACCGAGGAATGCTCCCCCTCCCTTGATGGTTTTACATCATGATCAGGCTTCTCTGGTTTATAGCCTACATGCACCATGCTTATAAAATGAGTCATCTAATCTGTTTATTTGAAGGCAACTCACAAATTATCATGTAATATTTGTGGATCCTGAAAATGGGTCCACTCTCAGATGATTGCTGTTCTTTGTGGTAGAACTATCTGAGCTTTAATAGGGCCATTTCTCAGTGGATACCATAGCTTTGCTTTCTTTCTAAATGGGAATTCCATTGAACTTTGCACTAGTGTGGTTTGACTTCTACCATCGATCTTTTATTTGCGCTTGAGGAAATCTCTATGAAATTGTTATACCTATTTACTATTATTATCAGTGCTGCATTGACAAGTTGAATACGACAACAGGGACTGAAGAAAGCATTAGATGGTGGAGCAAACAAGGATGAAGAAGATGTGGAGGGCAGAAGGGCCTTACATTTTGCATGTGGATACGGCGAGGTGCGTAATATGCTGAACTTTTGTCAACTTAAATAAATGATCCAACATTCAGACCAATTTGAATATCCCCTTATACTGTAGCAGATTTCCACATTTGGCTTTTCCTGTTATGTCACTTGTAAGTTTCAAATTCCATGATTGATAGAGAGACCTGGTTCAGTTGACTTGTTTCGAGTCATGGTATATCTCATTGCAACCAATTTGAGCAATATACTTTTTGATTTGGTAAATTGTTAATATTTTGCAGATATTTTGTTTACAAAGTCTTTTAACATTTCCTAGTCTTTAGTGTTGAATTGTAACTGGGAATTACAGAACTTATGTACTATTGCGAGTTCTGACTTAAGGCTACCTGTATTGTATGATTATTTGTAGTATAGGAGTATGTTAGATATCTTGTTTAGCGTGTCCCGCATATACCCCCTCCATTTCGAAATATAAGACCTTGTAGAGATTTTACTATGGACTACATATGAATGTATATAGACATATTTTAGAATGTAGATTCATTCATTTTGTTCCGTATGTAGTCCATAGTGAAATTTCTAAAAGGTCTTATATTTAGGAACGGAGGGAGTACAGTATAAAAAAAGGTGTTCAGTATCAGCAGTTGATTGGATCAACTTGTGTATTTTTTTTTCAGTTGAAGTGTGCAGAAATCCTTCTGGAGGCAGGCGCTGCAGTTGACGCACTGGATAAGAACAAGAACACCCCGCTGCACTATGCCGCTGGATACGGTAGGAAGGAATGTGTGGATCTTCTTTTGAAGCACGGCGCTGCTGTGTAAGTGAAACCATCTCTTCTCTGTCTAATTAATAACCAACATAAACAGCCTACCCCCTTTTCACATTCAACTGTTTGTAAACGATCGCAGCACGCTCCAAAATCTGGACGGGAAGACCCCCATCGAGGTGGCCAAGCTCAACAGCCAGGACGAGGTGGTCAAGCTGCTGGAGCAGGACGTGTTCCTATGAAGCAAACCCTCAGACCCGGTGCTCATCGATCCTAAAACTCTTCCTTGTTTCTGGTCTCTCAGCGGTGTCATGTCGTGGCATGGTGTTGGTCGCTTTCCCTCGGTTTACTTAGTTTGGTAGCTCTCGCCTGTTACCTGTGTGGCCTTGCGGTGCTACTTAACAAGAGTCCATCTTCTCCGTTGGTTTGATCCTGCTGTGCAACCCTGTTCTTTGTCCATCTCCATGCACGGGGGAGCTATTCGCTGTGGGAGCTGTCAGGGGTGATGATTGCATCTATACACCTGTCGTGAATATTTCTTGGTGTTGAAAATGATATGGAAGGTGCAAATTTTCTTTAGTCTTGTGTAGGCTTGCTGCTTCCGTTGTCTTGATCTTTAGAAAGTCTTTGTGAGTCCTTAAGCGCGAACTCGGTTTCAAACTGATTTTAGAAGGCGATTAGAAAGAAAAAGCACTGAGGGTGAAACCAGCCCACAAGTTTGTTTGGCCAAAATCGGGATGGAATCATATATAGTAGAGGGTTGGCCTTTGAAGTAGTCGATGTCATGCTGCTGAGCTGGTCTCAAGCCGCCAAAGCCTGTGTCTCTGGTGGAGAAGAATCACATTGCAATTGATATTTTGTCGTTGGGGTCTATTGTCAATTAATTTTGGCTATGACCAAAGAGCCGTGTGCAACAACTGTGGGTTGATACATCTTCCTATTGATACTAGATGATACCCCGTGCGTTGCTGTGGGAACTTAAAGCAACAAACTTGCAAGATAAACATATGGACTATATTATATATATGTGATAGCAAACAATGTATTAAAGCAGTAGCGTCATGTATAAACGATCAGTGTATCAAGTGGTGTTTCAAACACCACATGTCAAATGTGGTAAACTATCTAAAGCACCAATATATCTCAGGAAGTGTTGTTTCAAACATTGAGAATAATGTTTCAAAACATCTAAAAACAGCGAGTTATAAAAATTCATCTTTCATGCTCATACTTTAGGTTAGGCTAAAGGTTTCATTTCATAATGTCTCACATTTTCACATTTGCATTTAGAATGAGATAGATGGAATTAACTTGATTAGTTATTGCAAAAAAAAAATTGGATAGAGCAAGTAAAGATAGTGACACCTAGTCGACAAAATATTCTAAATACTACTCTCTCCGTTCCTAAATATAAGACTTTTTTAGAGATTACACTATATACTACATACGGATGTATGTAGTCATATTTTAGAGTGTAGATTCACTCATTTTACTCCGTATGTAGTCTATAGTCAAAACTCTAAAAGGTCTTATATTTCGGAACGGAGGGAGTACAAAACAGAGAAAAGTCCTTACCTCCTTTAGGATTACAAATTCTGTAGGTAGAAGAACCTTTTGTCATGCATCATCAGAGAAATCTAGCAACCTTTAATCAACATTTGTTTTCAAATAAAATGGAGATCACATTACATAAATTAGTAAATGCATCCACATAAAAGGGTAGTGCATTCATGTGTAGCATGAGTAGCCATCAAAAATGAATTTGTAGAACAATAAGTCACAGAGAGCAAACAACTGTTTTGTGATCAGGCATGCAAACCATTGATGTAATGCTTGAGGGTGAAAACACAACAGCCATAAGTGGTGCGTGGTGTCACAAACAGATGAATGTTGTTAGCTCTCACACAAAGATCAACGAAAGAAATCAAATAATTAGAAGGGATGACAAAACACACAAATGATTATGCAATGTAGATTAGAAGGGACTACATATGATTAAACCCCGTCGCTTTATCCTTAGTAGCAACAATACAAATATGTGCTTCGTTACCCCTTGTGTCACTGGGTGAGGACACCGTAATATTGAACCTACTACTATGCATCACTCCCTCTATCACTCCCTCTGATGATCTACTCATCTACTTGGCCAAATCAAACTCATAGATCGAAAAGCATACATAGCTATAACAATCATACACAATAAAGTTCAGAAAAGACTCAGTTACTTTCAGTGAATAATCTGATCAAAAACCCATAATTCATCGAATCCCAACAAACACACCGCAAACGAGGATTACATCATACTGATATCCGAAGAGATCATTGTATTGCAGATAAGAGATCTAACTAATCCCGATGGATCCTTAGGTATGTATGGAACTACTCACACATCATCATGGAGGCAGCAAGGTCGAGGAAGATGGCATGCGTGATCGATTCCCCTTCCGAGAGAGTACCGGTGGAGGACTCCAGATGGGATCGTGGAGGAACAGAGGCTTGCAGCGGCGGAAAAAATGTTTGTGTCTCACTCTCGTGTTTTGGAGATTTATGCCCAGATGGGATCCTGAAAGAACAAAGTCTCTACCAACTCCGTTCCTGGAATCGGTATTAGACGGCTTTGAGATATGCAAGAATGAGGGGGAGTATCTTCATGAATTGTTCATGTTTAATGCATCATATTATATATTTTTTCTTCATGAGTTTACTATACATGTTCTCATAAAGGTTTTTAACGAGGTTGTAAGTGCATCTAGTGCCCCTTAGTGATTTGGTGTATTGAAGACTTATAGGTTAAGAGACTGATATGTTTGTGAGTACGCTCTATAAGTCACTGAGGAGTTTGAGTTATTCGAAGAATATCGACCCCTAAAAATGTATGTCTTTGGCTGAACTTTGGTATTTCCTTGAAGACTTTGAAAGTGAGGAAATTGGGTGAAGACTCTGAAGTGTGAAGACATTCATTTCCATAGTTTCATTTTCTCTATTCTGTGTCATAGGACCACCGTACTATTAGAAGGGATCGAGGTAAAACTAAGGAAAAGTTTCCAAGTGATGCTCATCTCAAAGCCTACACATTCATACCCTTCGCATGAAGCCTTTGGAAATCTTCAACAACTTGCTCAAAAATTCTTGAGTGACAGAGACTAAGATCTTTTGGTCTTTGAAGAATTTTCTCTAACTAAGGAGTTAGGTCTTCGCCAGTGCGAATCACCTACCTGTGAGTAACATGAGTGACATGAGGACTTTCATAGCCGAAACGTTCCGACCGAGGTTGTGCTGTGCGCGAGTTGTCCCAAACCTTATCCACCTAACGGTCATATCATTGGGGCATTTATCTCAATTCATGTCGGGATTGCTTCCCGACTATAAATAGCCGCCCCCATTACCACTAGTTGGTTGGTTGCTCCGAGAGAGAAACCAACACTTGTCATTTGAGAGCAACCCAATCCTCAAAGACTTTGAGAGAAAATCATCGGTGAGGAAAAACCCCAAACACCCAAACCGAAACCCGAAAGTACCAAAGTGATTGAGCATCACTGAAGAGATTGTTCTTATGTGGAACCGATACTTGTTACCTTTGAGGATTGTGCATCCTCCAGACGGTTAGTGATGACGAGATGATGTATATACTTCTCGCTCCTTGTTGGTTACCCCAAGTGGAAGGTTGAGATATAGTCAACAACAAGTTTTCCCTTACACGGAGACTGTAAGGTTTACCGAACCAGCAGGACTCCTAGGATCAACAAGCAGGTGTCTCCCACCCTGGCGCTAGCAGAAGACGTGGACCTGCACACACAACAAATAACTTTGCTCCCAACGAGTACAGAGAGGTTGTCAATCTCTCCGGCCTTGTAGTTTGCAAAGGATCAAAACACAAGCGGGGATAGTAATAGTGATTGCAACGAAAAAGTAAATAAAAACGGTAAATGATGGAGGTGTAAGCAATGATGGTGATATGGACCGGGGTCACATGATGTTCACTAGTGATGTCTCTCTCCCAAAAGACGATAGACAACTATGCTTGGGTAAACAAATCACAGTTGGGCAATTGACAGAATTATGAACGCGCCGCAATGCTAATTATGCTACTTGATAGTTAGAGGTTCAATAGTAATGGGCAATACGCCAAGACAAGTAGACCGTTTATTCATCAACGTCTACTTACTAATCATCCACCTTGAGGTATCTATCCAGAACATCTCGTTGGTATTAAGTTGCGAGCCCCACCCAAAGTGTAAACTCAAAGCAACGGAAAACTGCATTATCAAACTATGCGTAAGGTAAACAATCCTTGCAACCGTGGTCACAAGCACCGTTGTTTTCTCCCAGGTGGCAACAAGCACACCCCCTAGTCTCATGTTTCTGTCACTCAAGCTAGAGATCGAGGGGCATGAACCCACAATCATGCAACACGCTCCCTCTTGGAGTTACAATCTACTACTTGGCCAAAGCAATAAATAGCAACGGAGAACATGCATGAATCACTAAGGAAAATAATATAAAAGGATAATCAAATATATAACTCATAACAATCTGAACATAATCTCATAATTCATCGGATCCCAACAAACCGAGCATAGCAATAACAAGAGAATTACATAGATTCCTTGATCATGTAGGGCAGCTCACAAGGACTAACCATTGAAGCACAAGATTGGAGAGAATACATCACATAGCTACTGGTCATGGACATATGGTACAAGGAGGACTACTCACGACACGTCCGGGAAGCGTCCATGGCGGTGGAGAAGCTCCCGGAGGTCAATCCTACCTCTGGCAGGGTGCCGGAAAGAGGTCTCGTGACGCTCTCGATCTCGGAAGCGCTGCGGCGGTGAAACGATGGAGAAATTCGCGATTATGGAAGTTGTGCAAGGGGTTTCTCTCGGAGGACTAAATATAGGCCGAAGGAGGGCACCAGAGGAGGTGGGGCCCACCCAGGCGGTCTCCTGGCGCGGCCAGGGGGTAGGCCGCGCCAGCAGGTTGCCTGGACGGCCCCTGGCCCCCCCGTGGCCCATCTTCAGTGATCTGGAAGCTTCAGTTACGCTGATTTTTTATATATTTTTCCTGCATTTTTTCGGGCTTCGAAAAATTGGGTAAAAGCCCCTGCAAAATAGACACCAGCAGACAGAAACTGGCACTGGGTGCACTGAGTTAGTAGGTTAGTCCAAATATGTGTAAAATGGTATAAAAGTGTAGCAAAACATATAACATTGTCACCCAAAAGATCATGGAAGAATCAGAAATTATAGATACGTTTGGGACGTATCAAAATGATCCTCTCCCTTTCGACTTTAAACACTCATGCAATGGATGAGCGTAAGCAAGATATGTTGGCACTTAGGATGGCAAATAGAATAATGATGGGGAAGGAAGATAAAAAGGTGTGAAAGGCTCACATCAATGAGGACAACCATAGGCGAGAGAAAGCCAAATGATAGATATGATGTGAGGAGTAGGGATTGCCATGTAACAAATGCACATATTAGCTAAGGTAAGCTCTCCAATGGAACTAGCGGGGGGTGCATCCAACTTGTTTTCTCATGAAGACCTAGAGCTCATTTGAGGAGGCTCATCATTGGAATAAGCAAACCAAGTTCTATAGTGTAAGGGTCCCCACATAGTTATGCATGAATGATAATCTCTATGTAGTAAAAATATAGCAATGGAGTATGAGTGTGGATCTTTCAAAAGGAATAGTAGTGTTGCCCCCTTCTTTTTTTTTCTTTTTTCTTCTTTTTCTCTTTTTTGGTCTCTTTGGCTCTTTCTTTTTATCTCTCATTTGTCCTTTTTGGGATCTTTTGTTTTGTCCTCTTTGGGATCTTTTCCTCTCTTAAGGGCAACACTCTATGTTTTACAAGAATAAAAAGAAAAATCATCACACTTTTGTTGGAAATATGCCCTAGAGGCAATAATAAATTAGTTATTATTATATTTCTTTGTTCATGATAATCGTTTATTATCCATGCTATAATTGTATTGATTGGAAACACAATACTTGTGTGGATACATAGACAAAACACTGTCCCTAGTAAGCCTCTAGTTGACTAGCTCGTTGATCAAAGATGGTCAAGGTTTCCTGGCCATAGGCAAGTGTTGTTACTTGATAACGGGATCACATCATTAGGAGAATCATGTGATGGGCAAGACCCAAACTATGAACGTAGCATATTGACCGTGTCGTTTTATTGCTATAGTTTTCTGCGTGTCAAGTATTTGTTCCTATGACCATGAGATCATATAACTCACTGGCACCGGAGGAATACCTTGTGTGTATCAAACGTCACAACGTAACTGGGTGACTATAAAGATGCTCTACAGGTATCTCCGAAGGTGTCCGTTGAGTTAGTATGGATCAAGACTGGGATTTGTCACTCCGTGTAACGGAGAGGTATCTCGGGGCCCATTCGGTAATACAACATCACACACAAGCCTTGCAAGCAATGTGACTTAGTGTATGTCACGGGATCTTGTATTACAGAACGAGTAAAGAGACTTGCCGGTAAACGAGATTGAAATAGGTATGCGGATACCGACGATCGAATCTCGGGCAAGTAACATACCGAAGGACAAAGGGAATGAAATACGGGATCATATGAATCCTTGACACTGAGGTTCAACAGATAAGATCTTCAAAGAATATGTATGATCCAATATGGGCATCCAGGTCCCGCTATTGGATATTGACTGCGGAGTCTCTCGGGTCATGTCTACATAGTTCTCGAACCCGCAGGGTCTGCACACTTAAGGTTCGACAATGTTTTATGCGTATTTGAGTTATATGGTTGGTTACTGAATGTTGTTCGGAGTCCCGGATGGGATCACGGATGTCACGAGGGTTTCCGGAATGGTCCGGAGACGAAGATTGATATATAGGTTTGTCTCATTTGGTTACCGGAAGGTTTTCGGGCATTACCGGGAATGTACCGGGAATGGCGAATGGGTTGCGGAGTTCTACCGGGAGGGGCCAGCCCACCTAGGAAGAAGCCCAAAGGTTTTGTGGGGGCACACCAGCCCTTAGTGGGCTGGTGGGCAAGCCCAAGAGGGCCCTTGCGCATGAGATAAAGAAATCAAAGAGAAAAAGGAAAAAAAGGGGAAGTAGGAAAGTGGAGAAGGACTCCACCTTCCAATCCTAGTTGGACTAGGATTGGAAGGGGAGGACTTCCCTCCTTGGTTCGACCGACTCCTTGGGGCTCCCTGGAGCCTCAACGCAAGGCCCTCCCCCTCCCTCCTATATATACTGAGGTATTAGGGCTGATTTGAGACAACTTTGCCACGGCAG
Organism: Hordeum vulgare subsp. vulgare; assembly: GCF_904849725.1. NCBI lineage: Eukaryota > Viridiplantae > Streptophyta > Magnoliopsida > Poales > Poaceae > Hordeum > Hordeum vulgare. Next base: position 490,872,725 of record NC_058522.1, read on the forward strand.
TCTGACAACATACCTCCACGATTTTTCCTCTAGATCGTATTTCTGCGGAGCTCGGGCGGAGCCCCGCTGAGATAGATCACCACCAACCTCCGGAGCATCGTCACGCTGCCGGAGAACTCATGTACCTCTCCGTCTCTCTTGTTGGATCAAGAAGGCTGAGATCATCGTCGAGCTATACGTGTGCTGAACGCGGAGGTGCCGTCTGTTCGACACTAGATTGGAACGGATCGTGAGATGGATAGCAAGACGGTTCGTGCAACGGATTGCGAGACGGTTCATGGGACGGATCGCGGGATGGATCGCGGGACGGTTCGTGGGACGGTTCGCGGGGCGGATCGAGGGATGTGAGGACGTTCCACTACATCAACCGCGTTTCTTAACGCTTCTGCTGTGCGATCTACAAGGGTACGTAGATCGGAAATCTCCTCTCGTAGATGAACATCTCCATGATAGGTATTGCGTGTGAGTAGGAAATTTTTTGTTTCCCATGCGACGTTCCCCAACAGTGGCATCATGAGCTAGGTTCATGCGTAGATGTTATCTAGAGTAGAACACAAACATTTTTGTGGGCGGTGATGTGCGATTTGCTGCCCTCCTTAGTCTTTTCTTGATTCCGCGGTATTGTTGGATCAAAGCGGCTCGGACCGACATTAGTCGTATGCTTACGGGAGATTGGTTTCATCGCTACGAGCAACCCCGTTGCTCAAAGATGACTGGCGAGTGTCGGTTTCTCCAACTTTAGTTGAATCGGATTTGACCGAGGAGGTCCTTGGAGAGAGGTTAAATAGCAATTCATATATCTCCGTTGTGGTTTTTGCGTAAGTAAGATGCGATCCTACTAGATACCCTTGGTCACCACGTAAAACATGCAACAACAATTAGAGGACGTCTAACTTGTTTTTGCAGGGTATGCTTGTGATGTGATATGGCCAACGACGTGATGTGATATATTGGATGTATGAGATGATCATGTTGTAATAGTTAATATCGACTTGCACGTCGATGGTACGGCAACCGACAGGAGCCATAGGGTTGTCTTTAAACTAACGTTTGTGCTTGCAGATGCGTTTACTATATTGCTAGGACGTAGCTTTAGTACTAATAGCATGAGTAGCACGACAACCCCGATGGCGACACGTTGATGGAGATCATGGTGTGGCGCCGGTTACAAGAAGATCGTGCCGGTGCTTTGGTGATGGAGATCAAGAAGCACATGATGATGGCCATATCATGTCACTTATGAATTGCATGTGATGTTAATCCTTTTATGCACCTTATTTTGCTTAGAACGACGGTAGCATTATGAGGTGATCTCTCACTAAAATTTCAAGACGAAATTGTGTTCTCCCCGACTGTGCACCGTTGCTACAGTTCATCGTTTCGAGACACCACATGATGATCAGGTGTGATAGACTCAACGTTCACATACAACGGGTGCAAAACAGTTGCACACGCGGAACACTCGGGTTAAACTTGTCGAGCCTAGCATTTGCAGACATGGCCTCGGAACACAAGAGACCGAAAGGTCGAGCATGAATCATATCGTTGATATGATTAGCATAGAGATGCTTACCACTGAAACTATGCTCGACTCACGTGATGATCGGACTTGAGATAGTGGATTTGGATCATGTACCACTCAAATGACTAGAGAGATGTACTTTTTGAGTGGGAGTTCTTAAGTAATATGATTAATTGAACTAATTATCATGAACATAGTCTAATGGTCTTTGCGAATTAATATGTAGCTTGCGCTATAGCTCTACTGTTTTTATATGTTCCTAGAGAAAATTTAGTTGAAAGTTCATGGTAGCAACTTTGCGGACTTAGTCCGTAAAACTGAGGATTGTCCTCATTGCTGCGCAGAAGGCTTATGTCCTTAATGCACCACTCGGTGTGGTGCACCTCGAGCGTCATCTGTGGATGTTGCGAACATCTGACATACACGTTTTTTATGACTACATGATAGTTCAGTGCGCAATACTTAATGGCTTAGAAGCAAGGCGCCGAAGACGTTTTGAAAACGTCACAGAACATAAGAGATGTTCAAGGAAGATGAAATTGAGATTTCATGCTCGTGCCCTTGTTGAGAGATATAAGACCTCCAACAAGATTCTTTGCCTACAAAGTAAAGGAGAAAAGCTCAAAATCGTTGAGCATGTTCTCAGATTGTCTGAGTACAACAATCGCTTGAATCAAGTGGGAGTTAATCTTCCAGATGAGATAGTGATGGTTCTCCAAAGTCATTGCCACTAAGCTGCTAGAGCTTCGTGATGAACTATAACATATCAAGGATAGATACAATGATCCTTGAGCGATTCGCGATGTTTGACACTGCGAAAGTAGAAATCAAGAAGGATCATCAATAGTTGATGGTTAGTAAAACCACTAAGTTTCAAGAAAGGCAAGGGCTAGAAGGGATACTTCGTGAAACGGCAAAACAGTTGTTGCACTAATGAAGAGACCCAAGATTAAACCCAAACCCGAGACTAAGTGCTTCTGTTATGAGGGGAACGGTCACTGAGGCGGAGCTACCCTAGATGCTTGGTAGATAAGAAGGCTGGCAAAGTCGACAGAAGTATATTTGATATACATGATGTTGATGTGTACTTTACTAGTACTCCTAGTAGTGCGAGGGTATTGGATACCGGTTCGGTTACTAAGTGATTAGTAACACGAAATGAAAGCTACGAAATAAACGGAGACTAGCTAAAGGCGAGGTGATGATACGTGTTGGAAGTGTTTCCAAGGTTGATATGATCAAACGTCGCACACTCCCTCTACCATCGGGATTGGTGTTAAACCTAAATAATTGTTATTTGGTGTTTGCGTTAAGCATGAACATGATTGGATCGTGTTTATTGCAATACGATTATTCATTTAAAAAGAATAATGGTTACTCTATTTGCTTGAATAATCACCTTCAATGGTTTATTGAATCTCGATCGTAGTGTTACACATGTTCATGATATTGGTGCCAAAAGATACAAGGTAATGATGATAGTACCACTTACTTGTGGCAGTGCCGCTTGACTCGTGTTGGTATAAATTGCATGAAGAGGCACTATATTGATGGATCTTTATACTCACTTGATTTTGAATCACTTGTGACATGCAAATCATACCACATGAGCAAGGCCTTGTTTTCATTGAGATGAGACAAGATAGTAACTTGTTGGAAGTAATGCATTTTGATGTATGTAGTCCAATGGGTGCTGAGGCACGCAGTGGATGTCATTATGTTCTTACTTCAATGATGATTTGAGTAGATACATGAGTATTTACTTAATGAATCACAAGTCTGAAATATTGAAAAAGTTCAATTCTGTTTCAAAGTGAAGTTGGTCATAACAAGAGGATAAACTGTCTACGATATGATCATAGAGATGAATATCTGAGTTGCGAGTTTTGGTACACAGTTAAGACAATTTGGAAGTTGTTTCGCAATTCATGCCACCAAAAACACCATGGTGTGATGGTGTCATAGCCGCGACCTATTTGATAAGGTGCATACTATGATGTTTCTTATCAAATTACCACTATCGTTTATGGGTTATACATTATAGACAACCGCATTCACTTTAAATAGGGCACCGCGTATTTCCGTTGAGATGACACAGTATAGACTATGGTTTGGAGAAGCCTAAGTTGTCGTTTCTTGAAAGTTTGGGGCTGCGACACTTATGTGAAAAAGTTTCAGTCTGATAAGCTCGAACCCAAAGCGGATAAATGCATCTTCATAGGATATCCAAAATAGTTGGATACATCTCCTATATCAGATCCGGAAGCAAAGTGTTTGTTTTTAGAAACGGGTCCTTTCTCGAGGAAAGGTTTCTCTCGAAGGAATTGAGTGGGAGGGTTGTAGAACTTGATGAGGTTATTGAACCATCACTTCAACTAGTGTGTAGCAGGGCGCAGGAAGTTGTTCCTGTGGCGCCTACACCAATTGAAGTGGAAGCTGATGATAGTGATCATTGAGCATCAGATCAAGTTACTGCAGACCTCGTAGGTCGACAAGGTCGCGTACTACTACAGAGTGGTACGGTAACCCTGTCTTGGAGGTCATGTTGTTGAACAACAATGAACCTACGAGTTATGGAAAAGCAATGGTGGGCCCGGATTCCAACAAATGGCTCGAGGCCATGAAATCCGAGAGAGAATCCATGTATAAAACAAAGTGTAGACTTTGGAAGAACTGCTTGATGGTAGTAAGACTATTAAGTAAAGATGGATCTTTAAAAGGAAGACAGACGATGATGGTGATAAGTCACTATTAAGAAAAGCTCAACTTGTCGCAAAGATGTTTTCGACAAGATCAAAGAGTTGACTATGATGTGACTTTCTCACTCGTAGCGATGCTAAAAGTCTGTTGCAATTATGTTAGTAGTTGCTGCATTATTTGTGAAATATTGCACATAGGAAGTCAAAACATTGTTTCCTCGACGGTTTCCTTGAGGAAAGATTGTATGTGATACAATCAGAATTTTTGTCGATCCTAAGGATACTAACAAGTATGCAAGCTCCAGCGATCCTTCAATGGACTAGTGCAAGCATCTCGGAGTTGGAATATACACTTTGATGAGATGATTAAAGATTTTGGGTTTGTACAAGGTTTATGAGAAACTTGTATTTCCAAAGAAGTGAGTGGGAGCACTATAGAATTTCTGATAAGTATATGTGGTTGACATATTGTTGATCAGAAGTAATGTAGAATTTCTGTGAAGAATAAAAGGTTGTTTGAAAGGAGTTTTTCAAAGGAATACCTGGATTGAGCTACTTGAACATTGAGCATCAACTTCTATGGAGATAGATCGAAACACTTAATAGAAGTTTCAACAAAATGCATGCCTTGAGAAGTTTTTGAAGGAGTTCAAAATAGATCAGCAAAGAAGGAGTTCTTGACTATGTTGTAAGGTGTGAATTTGAGTAAGACTCAAAACCCGACCACAACAGAATAAAGAGAATAGACGAAGGTCGTCTTCTATGCCTTGGCAGTAGACTCTAAAGTATGCCATGCTGAGTACCGCACCTGATGTGTGCCTTGTAGCAAGTCTGTTAAGAGGTACAGAGAGTGATCCAGGATTGAATCACTGATCATCGGTCAAAGTTATCCTTAGTAACTAAATAGACTAAGGAATTTTTCTTGATTATGGAGGTGGTTAAAGAGTTCGTCGTAAAGGGTTACTTCGATGCAAGCTTTGACACTAATCTGAATAACTATGAGTAGTGAAACATATTCGTATAGTAGAGTAGATATTTGGAGTATTTCTGAATAGCACGTAGTAGCAGCATCTATAAGATGACATAAAGATTTTGAAAGCTCACTCGGATCTGAAAGGGTTCAGAATCGTCGACTAAAACCTCTCTCACAAGCAAGACATGATCAAATCCCAGAACTGTAAGGGTGTTGGATTCGCTATAATCACATAGTGATGTGGACTAGATTATTGATTCTAGTGCAAGTGGGAGACTGTTGGAAATATGCCCTAGAGGCAATAATAAATTAGTTATTATTATATTTATTTGTTCATGATAATCGTTTATTATCCATGTTATAATTGTATTGATTGGAAACACAATACTTGTGTGGATACATAGACAAAACACTGTCCCTAGTAAGCCTCTAGTTGACTAGCTCGTTGATCAAAGATGGTCAAGGTTTCCTGGCCATAGGCAAGTGTTGTTACTTGATAACGGGATCACATTATTAGGAGAATCATGTGATGGACAAGACCCAAACTATGAACATAGCATATTGATCGTGTCGTTTTATTGCTATAGTTTTCTGCGTGTCAAGTATTTGTTCCTATGACCATGAGATCATATAACTCACTGGCACCGGAGGAATACCTTGTGTGTATCAAACGTCACAACGTAACTGGGTGACTATAAAGATGCTCTATAGGTATCTCCGAAGGTGTCCGTTGAGTTAGTATGGATCAAGACTGGGATTTGTCACTCCATGTGACGGAGAGGTATCTTGGGGCCCACTCGGTAATACAACAGCGCACACTAGCCTTGCAAGAAATGTGACTTAGTGTATGTCACGGGATCTTTTATTACGGAACGAGTAAAGAGACTTGCCGGTAAACGAGATTGAAATAGGTATGCGGATACCGACGATCGAATCTCGGGCAAGTAACATACCGAAGGACAAAGGGAATGACATACGGGATTATATGAATCCTTGACACTGAGGTTCAACCGATAAGATCTTCAGAGAATATGTAGGATCCAATATGGGCATCCAGGTCCCGCTATTGGATATTGACTGAGGAGTCTCTCACGTCATGTCTACATAGTTCTCGAACCCGCAGGGTCTGCACACTTAAGGTTCGACGACGTTTTATGCGTATTTGAGTTATATTGTTGGTTACCGAATGTTGTTCAGAGTCCTGGATGGGATCACGGATGTCATGAGGGTTTCCGGAATGGTCCGGAGACGAAGATTGATATATAGGTTTGTCTCATTTGGTTACCGGAAGGTTTTCGGGCATTACCGGGAATGTACCGGGAATGACGAATGGGTTCCGGAGTTCTACTGGGAGGGGCCAGCCCACCCGGGAAGAAGCCCAAAGGTTTTGTGGGGGCACACCAGCCCTTAGTGGGCTGGTGGGCAAGCCCAAGAGGTCCCTTGCGCAGGAGATAAAGAAATCAAAGAGAAAAAGGAAAAAAAGGGGAAGTGGGAAAGTGGAGAAGGACTCCACCTTCCGATCCTAGTTGGACTAGGATTGGAAGGGGAGGACTTCCCCCTTGGTTCGGCCGACCCCTTGGGGCTCCCTTGAGCCTCAAGGCAAGGCCCTCCCCCTCCCTCCTATATATACTGAGGTATTAGGGCTGATTTGAGACAACTTTGCCATGGCAGCCCAACCACATACCTCCACGGTTTTTCCTCTAGATCGTATTTCTGCGTAGCTCGGGTGAAGCCCCGCTGAGATAGATCACCACCAACCTCCGGAGCACCGTCACGCTGCCGGAGAACTCATCTACCTCTCCGTCTCTCTTGCTGGATCAAGAAGGCCGAGATCATTGTCGAGCTGTACGTGTGCTGAACGTGGAGGTGCCGTCCATTCGGCACTAGATCGGAACGGATCGTGAGATGGATCGCAAGACGGTCCGTGCAACGGATCGCGAGACGGTTCGTGGGACGGATCGCGGGACGGATCGTGGGACGGATCGTGGGACGGTTCGTGGGACGGTTCGCGGGGCGGATCGAGGGACGTGAGGACGTTCCACTACATCAACCGTGTTTCTTAACGCTTCTGCTGTGCGATCTACAAGGGTATGTAGATCGGAAATCTCCTCTCGTAGATGAACATCACCATGATAGGTATTGCGTGTGCGTAGGAAAATTTTCGTTTCCCATGCGACGTTCCCCAACAACTTTATAAGAAGTACTCAACATAAATACAAGTGAAAACTATCATGATGTATGCAAATGTATGCCTCTGCCAATGTAGCAGTAATAAGGGCAAGGCCCAACTAGCATGCGGCTCCTCGATCAAGCAAAAGCATGTATGACATGAATATCAAGTCATGATATGGTGGATGTTGCATGGCAATGTATCTCAGAAAGGCTATGGAAATGCCTTAATAGGTAAGAATGTTGGCTGTTTTGAGGAAAGATATAATGAGGCTTATGATGATAGAGCGTATCATGCCAATGGTTTGGATGCACCGGCGAAGTTTGTACCAACTCTCAAGATGAGAAAGGGTAATGCAAGGTACCAAAGAGGCTAGCAAAATATGGATGGTGGAAGTGCCAACAACCGAATACTCGCATTAGTCCGAAGAACTCATACACTTATTATCGGTAACTCTCTATCTAGTTAGGATATTCACAAAAGACAAGTACCCCGAGGAGGAGTGTTTGGGGGTTTGGTTATCCTTGCGCATCCTCGACCCATGGTAACGTGAGGGTACTCTATATATTCCAACCCCTCCATAGGTTAGTGATCAATCTAGTAGCTAGAGTTCTCAACTAATTTTTAGTTTTTGAAAAACACACGGATTTCCCAAAATACGACACCTATCACTAATAGGATCAAGCTCTTGGCACCAATAGTCCAAACATTGCTCAAATCAATACCTCAAAACTATTGCAAGATATTACTATACTTAATTAGCAACCTCAGTTACCTACTCATGCAAGAAATACAACTCAGTGCAACGAGCCAACTCTCTAAACATGACAAGCATGATAACTCAAGAGAGTTCCAAAAGCAACCTAAATAAAAGCTCTTAAAAAGATAAGCATGAAAACTAAGAGCTAAGCATGAGAGTAGCTATAGAAAGATGAAGAACACACAAAAAAGATAAGCATGAAAACCTATGTTGTGTTCTAGAGTGGAATGGAGCGTATCTCTCTCCCAAACAAGGTAGGCTAGGTTCCGACTTGTTATGACCAGCAAGAAAAACTAAAACAAACTAAAAAGTAAAGAGCGTGACGCTCCAAGCATAGCACATAACACATGAAGTGATAAAAATATAGCATGGAGCTGGACGAACTGATGATTGTTGATAGAGAAGGGGATGCACGGGGGCATCCCCAAGCTTAGACGCTTGAGTCTCCTTGAATATTTCTTGGGGTGTGCTACTGCGACAACAGACCTTCCCTGGTACGGCGCCAGGAATCCTGCTGCTGCGACTACGCCTTTAGGGACTTCCTAGGCAAATATGCAAAGGATTTCTCCGTGGCCTTGGAGCCTTGCGTTGGTGTTCCCTCGAAGCGGAAAGGGTGATGTAGCACAGCGGCGGTAAGTATTTCCCTCAGTTTTGAGAACCAAGGTATCGATCCAGTGAAGGAGTATCACAAGTGCCTGCACAAACACAAAGAGCTTGCTCCCAACGCTATCAAGGGGTTGTCAATCCCTTATAGATTGTTTTCCAAGTGAGAACTGAAAGCAACAAAGTAACAAAGCAAAGTAAAAGTGGAGGTGTAAACGATAGGTGTGAATAGACCCGGGGGCCGTAGTATTCACTAGCGGCTTCTCTCATGAAAGCAAGTAGACGGTGGGTGAACAAATTACTGTCGAGCAATTGATAGAACCGCGCAAAGTCATGACGATATCTATGGCAATGATTATATCTATAGGCATCACGTCCAAAACAAGTAGACCGATACTTTCTGCATCTACTACTATTACTCCACACGTCGACCACTATCCAGCATGCATCTAGTGTATTAAGTCCAAAAGAACAGAGTAACGCCTTAAGCACGATGACATGATGTAGATGGACAATCTCATATCTACGACAGAGCCCATCTTGTTACCCTTGACGGCAACTACACGACGTGTGCCTTGCTGCCCCTACTGTCACTGGGAAAGGTCACCACACGGTAAGAACCCAAAACCAAGCACTTCTCCCATTGCAAGAATCATAGATCTAGTTGGCCAAACAAAACCCAAGACTCGGAGAGACTTACAAGGATATCAAATCATGCATATAAGAAATCAGCAAAGACTCAAATTTATATCATAGATAATCTGTTCACAAATCCACAATTCATCGGATCTCGACAAACACACCGCCAAAGAAGATTACATCGAATAGATCTCCATGAAGATCATGGAGAACTTTGTATTGAAGATCCAAGAGAGAGAAGAAGCCATCTAGCTACTAACTATGGACCCGTAGGTCTGAAGTGAACTACTCACGAGTCATTGGAGGGGCGATGATGATGATGAAGAAGCCCTCCAACTCCAAAGTCCCCTCCGGCAGGGCACCGGGAAGGGTCTCCAGATGAGATCTCGCTGAAACGGAAGCTTGCGGCGGCGGAAAAGTGTTTTCATGGACGCCCTGATTTTTTCTGGATTTTTAGGGAATATATAGGCCAAAGACCTAGGGCAGGGGGGCGCCAGGGAGGCCACAATCTTGGTTGCCGCGGCCTCCCCCTGGCCGCGACAACATGGCTTGTGGGCTCCTTGTGGGCCCACTTGCTTGGCCCTCAAGTCTCCTGATCTTCTTCCGTTCTGGAAAAAATCATTTTGGGGATTTTATTCCGTTTGGACTCCGTTCCAAAATCAGATCTGGAAAGAGTCAAAAACATAGAAAAAACAGGAACTGACGCTTGGCACTCAGTTAATAAGTTAGTCCCAAAAAAGATATAAATGGTAAACAAAACATCCAAAGTTGACAAGATAACAACGTGAAACCATCAAAAATTATAGATACGTTTGAGACGTATCAGGGTGCATCTGGGCATTCCCAAGCTTGAGCGCTTGACACTCTTGTATCTTCTTTCATCATCTCCCATCGCATACTTGAAAACTCCCTTCATACAAAACTCATCATAAATTGATTAGAGCGGTTAGCACCCTTAATAAAATAATTCATTAACAAGCATCAAGACCACTAAAACTGAAAGTCAAAAAAATTGGGTTGCCTCCCAAAAAGCGCTTTCTTTTATGCCTTTGAGCTAGGCAAGATGCAAGAAGATCAATTATTATCAACTCCAAAAGAATAACTTGCCCGAGTAACAGACTCATAAGGTAACTAAATCTTCTATCTTGGGAAGTGTTCCATTCCCTTTTTAAGGGGGAATTTGAATTTAATGATTCCCTCTTTCATGTCAATGATAGCACCAACGGTGCAGAGAAAAGGACGTCCCAAAATAATTGGACATGAAGGATCAATGTCCATAATAAGAAAATCAACGGGCACATAATTATCATTGACAATAATAAGCACATCATTAATTCTCCCTAAAGGTTTCTTTATGGAAGAATCAACAAGACGAACACCAAAGGAACATGGATCATAAGGTTTCCAATCAAGCATATCATACATTATTTTGGGCATAACGGAAGCACTAGCTCCAAAATCACACAATGCAAAGCAAGAGATATTATTCAATTTAATTTTGACCATAGGATCCCAACCATCTTCTAGTTTTCTAGGAATAAAGTCTCTAGCTTGAGCTTCTCCTCCCTAGCTTTGATAAGAGCATTGGTAATATGCTCGGTGAAGGCAATATTGAGTGTACTAGTGTGGGGGTCTTTAGCCATTCTTTGCAAAAAGGTGATGACATCGAAAAGACTAAAATTGTCAAAATCAAGATTACTTCCATTAATTAAAGTGGTAGTAATGTCATTTAAGCTCATTCTTTTAGTAGTCTCTAAATTCAAAGGACCTTCTTGTCCTATAGTTGAGGTATTAGCATCACCATTAATAGGTCCTTTGAGACTAGGAGTGCGATGGGTGCTAAAAGTTTTGAGATCTTCAACAACTTGTATAGTAGCAATGGTAGTGTGTGTAGGAAGGCTCTTAATTATCTCTTACTCTTCCTTTTCTCTAGCCCATCTCTATTTAAGTTTGGCTAGCATTCTTATGTTCTCATTAATTTGGACTTGGATAGCATTCATGGGTGTGGTTTTTCTTTCCTCTAGGGGGGAAGTTCTAATTCTATGCTCGCAACTTAATACCAACGAGATGTTCTGGATAGATATCTCAAGGTGGATGATTAGTAAGTAGATGTTGATGAATAAATGGTCTACTTGTCTTGGTGTACTACCCATTACTATTGAACCTCTAACTATCAAGTAGCATAATTAGCATTGCGGTGCGTTCATAATTCTGTCAATTGCCCAACTATGATTTGTTTACCCAAGCATAGTTGTTTATCGTCTTTTGGGAGAGATACATCACTAGTGAACATCATGTGACTCCGGTCCATATCACCATCATTGTTTACACCTCCATCATTTACCGTTTTTATTTGCTTTTCCGTTGCTATCACCATTACTTTTCTCGCTTGTGTTTTGATCCTTTGCAAACTACAAGGCCTGAGAGATTGACAACCTCTCTATACTCGTTGGGAGCAAAGTTATTTTGTGTGTGTGTAGGTCCACGTATTCTGCTAGCGCCAGGGTGGAAGATGCTACTTCTCAAACAACAGCGCCAGAAATTGGCACGTTGACGGAGACTTGGCTTGCGTTGGTTTTCCCTTGAAGAGGAAAGGGTGATGCAGCACAGGAGCAGTAAGTATTTCCCTCAGTTTGAGAACCAAGGTATCAATCCAGTAGGAGAATCTCGTCAAGTCCAGAGTACCTGCACAAACACAAAAGAGCTTGCAGCCAACGCTATAAAGGGGTTGTCAATCCCTTCAAGATTGATTGCAAAGTGAGATCTGAAGGTGGAAAGTGCAACGAAGTAAAAGAGTAAGGCTGAAAATATGGTGTGAAGTAGACCCGGGGGCCATAGTGTTCACTAGAGGCTTCTCTCAAAATAGCAAATATTACAGTGGGTGCACAAATTACTGTCGAGCAATTGATAGAACCGCGCAAAGTCATGACGATATCTAAGGCAATGATCATACATATAGGCATCACGTCCGAGACAAGTAGACCGATACTTTGTGCATCTACTACTATTACTCCACACATCGACCGCTATCCAGCATGCATCTAGTGTATTGAGTTCATGACGAACATAGTAATGCCTTAAGCAAGATAACATGATGTAGAGGGATAAACTCAAACCAATGATGAAAATCCCATCTTTTTACCCTTGATGGCAACAACACGATACGTTCCTCGCTACCCCTTCTGTCACTGGGTGAGGTTACCGCACGGTATGAACCCAAAACTAAGCACTTCTCCCATTGCAACAATCATAGATCAAGTTGGCCAAACAAAACCCACAACTCGAAGAGAATTACAAGGATATGAAATCATGCATAAGAGAGATGAGAAGAAACTCAAATAAGATTCATAGATAATCTGATCATAAATCCACAATTCATCAGATATCGACAAACACACCGCAAAGAACATTACATCTGATAGATGTCCATGAAGATCATGGAGAACTTTGTATTGAAGATCCAAGAGAGAGAAGAAGCCACCTAGCATCATCAGAGAGGTCATGGTGTTGATGAAGAAGCCCTCCGTGTCCGAATCTCCCCTCCGACAGAGCACCTGAACGTGCCCCAGATGGGATCTTGTGGAGACAGAAGCTTGCGGCGGCGGAAAAGTGTTTTCGTTGATCTCTTGATTTTTTCTGGGATTTTAGGGAATATATAGGCGAAAGACCTAGGGCAGAGGAGGCCCAGGGAGCCCACAAGCCTGGGAGGCGCGGGCCCCCTGGCCGCGGCTAGGGGGCTTGTGGGGTCCCTGGTGACCCTCTGCCTTGGTTCTCAAGTCTCCCGATCGTCTTCTGTTTCGGAAAAAAAATCTTTTCGGAAGTTTTATTCCGTTTGGACTCCGTTTAAAATCCTCCTCTGAAAAGGGTCAAAAACACGGAAAAACAGGAACTGGCACTTGGCACTGAGTTAATAAGTTAGTCCCAAAAAAGATATAAAAGGCATGCAAAACATCCAAAGTTTGACAAGATAATAGCATGGAACTATCAAAAATTATAGATACGTTGGAGACGTATTGATAACCCACAAGTATAGGGGATCGCAACAGTTTTCGAGGGTAGAGTATTCAACCCAAATTTATTGATTCGCTTCAAGGGGAAGCGAAAGAATATTCTCAAGTATTAGCAGTTGAGTTGGCAATTCAACCACACCTGAAAGATTTAGTATCTGCAGCAAAGTATCAGTAGCAAAGTACGGTGATAGCAGCAGTAAAAACAGTAACCAGTAACAGCAAAGTAACAGTAGTAGCAACAGAGTAACAGTAGCAGCAGTGATAGTAGTAGCGACAAAGTAACGTAGCAAGGACCAGTAGTCAAAGACTCGTAGGCATTGGATCGGTGATGGATGATTATGCCGGATGTGATTCATCATGCAACAGTTATAACACAGAGAGATATGTAACTAGCTCCAGTTCGTCAATCTAATGTAGGCATGTATTCCGTACGTAGTCATACGTGCTTAGGGAAAAGAACTTGCATGACATCTATTGTCCATCCCTCCCGTGGCAGCGGGGCCCTAATGGAAACTACGGGATATTAAGGTTCTCCTTTTAATAAAGAATCGGACCAACGCATTAACACTTGGTGAATACATGAACTCCTCATACTATGGTCATCTCCGGGAGTGGTTCCGGCTATTGTGACTCCGGGGTTGCCGGGTCATAACACATAGTAGGTGACTACAACTTGCAAGATAGGATCTAAAACCCACATATATTGGCGACAACATAATAGGTTCAAATCTGAAATCATGGCACTCGGGCCCTAGTGACAAGCATTAAGCATGGCAAAGTAGTAGCAACATCAATCTTAGAACATAGTGGATACTAGGGATCAATCCCCGTCAAAACTAACTCGATTACATGATAGATCTGACCCAACCCATCACCGTCCAGCAAGCCTATGATGAGATTACTCACGAACGGTGAAGAGCATCATGGAATTGGTGATGAAGGAAGGTTGATGATGACGATGGCGACGATCTCCCCTCTCCGGAGCCCAGAACGGACTCCATATCCGCCCTCCAGATGAAGAACAGGAGGTGGCGGCGCCTCAGTATCGTAAAACGCGATGAACTCTTCTCCTTGATTTTTTTCCGGGCGAGACAAACTAAATAGAGCTGAGGTTGGAGGCGGTGGAGCATCGTGGGCTCCACAAGCCTGCCAGGCGCGGCCAGGGGGGCGCCTGGTGGGCTTGTGGGCTCCACGCTCCACATCCTCCGCTGATTCTTGCGCCAGTATTTTTCATAAATCCCAGAAAAATTCTCCTTAAATTTTCAAATCATTCAGAGAACTTTTATTTCTGTGCAAAAACAACACCATGGCAATTGTGCTGAAAACAGCTAATATGTCTCCAACGTATCTATAATTTTTGATGGTTTCATGCTATTATCTTGTCAAACTTTGGATGTTTTGCATGCTTTTTATTTATTTTTTGGGATCAACTTATTAACTCAGTGCCAAGTGTCAGTTCCTGTTTTTTCCATGTTTTTGACCCCTTCCACAGGAGATTTTGAAACGGAGTCCAAACGGAAGAAAATCCCCGAATGATTTTTTCTGGAACGGAAGAAGATCGAGGAGCTTGGGAGCCAAGGGAAGGGAGCCCCAGGGGCCCTACAAGCCCCCACCCCGCGACCAGGGGGGAGGCCGTGCCATCTAGGCTTGTGGGCCCCCTGAGCGTCCCGTGACCTAGGGGTTGCGCCTATATATTCCCTAAAAATCCCAAAAAAAATCAAGAGATCATCGAAAGTACTTTTCCGCCGCCGCAAGCTTCTGTCTCCGCAAGATCCCATCTGGGGCACGTTCTGGTGCCCTGCCGGAGGGGGGATTCAGACACGGAGGGCTTCTTCATCAACACCATGACCTCTCCCATGATGCGTGAGTAGTTCACCATAGACCTACGGGTCCATAGCTAGTAACTAGATGGCTTCTTCTCTCTCTTGGATCTTCAATACAAAGTTCTCCATGATCTTCATGGAGATCTATCCGATGTAATCTTCTTTTGCGGTGTGTTTGTCGAGATCCGATCAATTGTGGATTTATGGTCACATTATCTATGAATCTTATTTGAGTTTCTTCTGATCTCTCTTATGCATGATTTCATATCCTTGTAATTCTCTTCGAGTTGTGGGTTTTGTATGGCCAACTAGATCTATGATTCTTGCTATGAGTGAAGTGCTTGGTTTTGGGTTCATACCATGCGGTGACCTCACCCAGTGACAGAAGGGGTAGCGAGGCATGCATCGTGTTGTTGTCATCAAGGTTAAAAAGATGGGGTTTTCATCATTGGTTTGAGATTATCCATCTACATCATGTCATCTTGCTTAAAGCGTTACTCTGTTCGTCATGAACTCAATACACTAGATGCATGCTGGATAGCGGTCGATGTGTGGAGTAATAGTAGTAGATGCAGAAAGTATCGGTCTACTTGTCTCGGACGTGATGCCTATATGTATGATCATTGCCTTAGATATCGTCATAACTTTGCGCGGTTCTATCAATTGCTCGAGAGTAATTTGTTCACCCACCGTAATACTTGCTATTTTGAGAGAAGCCTCTAGGGAACACTATGGCCCCCAGGGTCTACTCCACACCATATTTTCAGCCTTACACTTTTTGACTTCGTTGCCCTTTCCGCCTTCACATCTCACTTTGCAAACAATCTTGAAGGGATTGACAACCCCTTTGAAGCGTTGGGTGCAAGCTTGTTTGTGTTTGCGCAGATACTTTGGACTGGACGAGACCCTCCTTCTGGATCGATACCTTGGTTCTCAAACTGAGGGAAATACTTACTGCTCATGTGCTGCATCACCCTTTCCTCTTCAAGGGAAAAACCGACGCAAACCAGAGAAGTAACAAGAAGAATTCCTAGTGCCAAGGAAGGACTTTTGTTGCCGTAGCAACAGCGTTAGTCCGGGTTAGTTCCATTCAAATCATGCAAATTAGAGTCCAAAACAAGGGCAAAAGAGTTCGGAAAAGTAGATACGACGGAGACGTATCACGTATCAAGCATCCCCAAGCTTAACTCCTGCTCGTCCTC
Organism: Hordeum vulgare subsp. vulgare; assembly: GCF_904849725.1. Classification (NCBI taxonomy): domain Eukaryota; kingdom Viridiplantae; phylum Streptophyta; class Magnoliopsida; order Poales; family Poaceae; genus Hordeum; species Hordeum vulgare. Next base: position 490,889,126 of record NC_058522.1, read on the forward strand.
GAGTAGGGAAGTGATAAAGACTGAATTTTTGATGTGGAATGCTACCTAGCATGGTTGTCCTTTGTAACTTATTTCATGTGACATGAATGTTGAGATCCGTAAGATTCAAAACAATAGTTTTCTATTGACATGAAAACAATAATACTTCAAGCAAACTAGCAAGATAATCATGAACTTTTCGAAATAACAAGGCCAAAGAAAGTTATCCCTACAAAATCATATAGTCTGGCAATGCTCCATCATCCCCACACAACTAATTTAAATCATGCACAACCCCGGTATTGGCCAAGTAATTGTTTTCGCACTCTTACTTTCTCAAACCTTTTTCAACTATCACGCAATACATGAGCGTGAGCCATGGATATAGCACTATAGGTGGAAAAGAGTGTGGTGGTGGTTGTGAGACAAAAAAGGAGGAGATGGTCGCATTGACTCGGCGTATCAAAGGGTTATGGAGATGCCCATTAATAGATATCAATGTGAATGAGTAGGGATTGCCATACAAAGGATGCACGAGAGCTATAAGCATGTGAAAGCTCAAAAGGAGAACTAGTGGGTGTGCATCCAACTTGCTTGCTCATGAAGACCTAGGGCAATTTTGAGGAAGCCCATCATTGGAATATACAAGCCAAGTTATATAATGAAGATTCCCACTACCATATGGTGGTGACAAAGCAAGAAGCTCTCAATCATGAAGAATATGGTGCTATTATGAAGCACAAGTGTGGAAGAATATAGTAGCATTGTCCCTTCTCTCTTTTTCTCTCCTTTTTTTATTAGGGATCTTTGGCCTCTTTTTTTATTTGGGCTCTTTGGCCTCTTTTTTTTATTTCCTCACATGGGACAATGCTCTAATAATGATGATCATCACACTTTAATTTACTCACAGCTCAAAGCTTAGAACGATGATGACTCCATAGGAAATGCCTTCGGTAGTGTACCGGGATATGATCATGCAAAGGCAATATGAGAGTGACGGCACAAGTCATGAGACGGAACGGTGCGAGTTGCATGGCAATATATCTCGGAATAGCTATGAAAATGCCATAGTAGGTAGGTATGGTGGCTGTTTTGAGGAAAGCATATGGTGGGTTTGTGAACCGGCGAAAATTGTGTGGCACTAGAGAGGCTAGCAATGGTGGAAGGTGAAAGTGCATCTATACCATGGACTCACATTAGTCATGAAGAACTCACATACTTGTTGCGAAGGTTTTTATTAGTAATCGAAACAAAGTGCTAAACGCATACTCCTAGGGGAAGGGTTGGTAGGTGTTAACCATCGCACGATCCCGACCTCAACACAAAGGATGAAAATCAATAGATAAATTATGCTCCGACTTCCTAATATAGAGATTCACCATACGTGCATGTTATGGGAATCACTAAATTCAACACAAGTATTTCTAGATTCACAACACCCTACAAACATAACTCTTAATATTACCAAATCCACGTCTCAAAACTAATTGAGAGGAATCAAACTTCTCTTTCTACTCAATGCACATGAAGATGGAAGTTTTTGTATCCTCTTTGGGTACCTATCACCTTTGGGACTACTTTCATAGCACAAGCCAACTACCAAGTCACACACCGCCGTGATCTAAAAGATCTAAGTGAAGCACATAGAGCAAAATTATCTAGCTCAAAAGATATAAGTGAAGCACAATGAGCATTCTAGCAAATTCACGACGAGTGCATGTCTCTCTCAAAAGGTGTGCATCAAGGATGATTGTGACACAACAAAAAGAAAAGACTGCTACGATACAAGACGCTCCAAGCAAAACACATATCATGTGGTGAATAAAAATATAGCTCCAAGTAATGTTACCGATGGATTGAAGACGAAAGAGGGGATGCCTTCCCGGGGCATCCCCAAGCTTAGGCTTTTTGGTGTCCTTGAATTTGGCTTGGGGTGCCTTCGGCATCCCTAGGCTTGAGCTCTTTCCACTCTTTATCCCTTTTTCCATGAGAACATCACCCAAAACTTGAAAACTTCACAACAAAAAACTTAAACATAAACTCGTGATATCATTAGCACAAGAAAACAAATTACCACCTCTTTAGGTACTGTAGCAATATTTATTTCCATCTATATTGGTGTTAGATTACTGTATTCTCACTTTTCCATGGCTAGTACCCCCCGATACTGTCCATAGTTTCATCAAAGCAAGCAACCAACTCAACAGAAACAGAATCTGTCAAAAATAGACCAGTCTGTACCAATCTGTATACTTCATATACTTCTGGTACCTCAAAAATTCTGAAAAATTACGACTGCCTGGGCAAAAGGCATATCAACCAGCATCAACAACTCAAAAGCTCTTTCTGAATAAAAATGAAAAATAATCTCGTGAGCGAAAAGTTTCTGTCTTTTTCCAGCTGGATCAAACAACCATCACCAAGACTTGTCATAAAGGTTTTGCTTGGCTCAAACACAAAAAGAAACACAAAAGACACAATTATAATAGAATTATGATAGTGTGGACGCAACAAAACAGAAAGAAAAAGATAAATTCATTGGGTTGCCTCCCAACAAGCGCTATTGTTTAACACCCTTAGCTAGGCATAAGGCGATATAATCATGTATCGTCGTCTTTGGTGCTCAAACCATAAGTAGCGTGATCACTCATCATCTTAATGTCTTCATCTTTATTAGATGATTCACCACTATTTTTAGGAACAAAAATAGACTTGGTGACCTTATTGTGGGCAAAGTTTGGAGTATTCTGCACAACGACAAAAGCGGAACCCAAGTTGGTTATAACATCCTCTAGTTTGCCAATCCTAGCGGAATCATGACCTAGTTTTTCGTTAACTGTGGGTTCCTTCTCCTTTAAATTTTTCAAAACCATTCCCACATTGGATCTGTACTGAGTGATTTGATTGTGGATCTTTTTATCCAAATTCTCGATGAGTTCGATCGTAGCAACTTTATTTTCAATGACGTCCATCCTACGCATCACATGTTCCAAAGTTAAGGTAGTTCCATTAACCATGAGTGGGGGTGAGCCTACCAAATTTATTATAGATCCGTAAGAATCAACGGTATGGCTACCCAAGAAATTTCCGCCTACGATGGTGTCAAGAATATACCTATTCCAAGGAGAAATACCCACATAAAAACTGCGAAGGAGGACTGTAGTAGATTGCTTACGAGTAGATCTACCGTGGGCATTGCAAATCCTATACCAAGCGTCCTTTAAGTTTTCTTCCTCATTTTGCTTAAAATTGAGAACTTCATTCTCAGGAGTATCGTTCAGAGCGGTGGGTCTATCCATGAGGATAGGTAGACTACCCCACACAAGCGAACATGAAGCAATCGAGAGAAAAGGGCGAACGAAAAAGGCAAAGGAAAAAAGGCAAATATTTTTGTAAATTTTTGTTTTTCAGAAGTGGGGGAGAGAAAAACGAGAAGAAAAAAAGTAAATGCAAGAGATGAGTTTGTGACACTTACTTGGATGAGTTCTTGACTTGATCCTCCCCGGCAACGGCGCCAGAAATCCTTCTGCTACTTCTCAAACAACAGCGCCAGAAATTGGCACGTTGTCGGAGACTTGGCTTGCGTTGGTTTTTCCCTTGAAGAGGAAAGGGTGATGCAACACAGGAGCAGTAAGTATTTCCCCCAGTTTGAGAACCAAGGTATCAATCCCGTAGGAGAATCTCGTCAAGTCCAGAGTACCTGCGCAAACACAAAAGAGCTTGCACCCAACGCTATAAAGGGGTTGTCAATCCCTTAAAGATTGATTGCAAAGTGAGATCTGAAGGCGGAAAGTGCAACGAAGTAAAAGAGTAAGGCTCAAAATATGTGTGAAGTAGACCCGGGGGCCATAGTGTTCACTAGAGGCTTCTCTCAAAATAGAAAATATTACGGTGGGTGAACAAATTACTGTCGAGCAATTGATAGAACCGCGCAAAGTCATGACGATATCTAAGGCAATGATCATACATATAGGCATCACGTCCGAGACAAGTAGACCGATACTTTCTGCATCTACTACTATTACTGCACACATCGACCGCTATCCAGCATGCATCTAGTGTATTGAGTTCATGACGAACAGAGTAACGCCTTAAGCAAGATGACATGATGTAGAGGGATAATCTCAAACCAATGATGAAACCCCCCCCCCTCTTTTTACCCTTGATGGCAACAACACGATGCGTGCCTCGCTACCCCTTCTATCACTGGGTGAGGTCACCGTACAGTATGAACCAAAAACCAAGAACTTCTCCCATTGCAAGAATCATAGATCAAGTTGGCCAGACAAAACCCACAACTCGAAGAGAATTACAAGGATATGAAATCAAGTATAAGAGAGACCAGAAGAAACTCAAATAAGATTCATAGATAATCTGATTATAAATCCACAATTCATCGGATCTCGACAAACACACCGCAAAAGAAGATTACATCGGATAGATCTCCATGAAAATCATGGAGAACTTTGTATTGAAGATCCAAGAGAGAGAAGAAGCCATCTAGTTACTAGCTATGGACCCATAGGTCTATGGTGAACTACTCACGCATCATCCGAGAGGTCATGGTGTTGATGAAGAAGCCCTCCGTGTCCGAATCCCCCCTTCGGCAGGGCACCAGAACGTTCCCCAGATGGGATCTTGCGGAGACAGAAGCTTGCGGCGGCGGAAAAGTACTTTCGATGATCTCCTGGTTTTTTTTGGGATTTTTAGGGAATATATAGGCGCAACCCCTAGGGCAGAGGGCGCCCAACGGGGGCAAAAGCCTGTGGGCCGCGGCCTCCCCCCTGGCCGCGGGGTGGGGGATTGTGGGGCCCCTGAGCCCCCTGCCTTGGATCTCAAGCTTCCCGATCTTCTTCCGTTACGGAAAAAATCTTTTCGGGGATTTTCTTCCGTTTGGACTCGGTTTCAAAATCTCCTCTGAAAGGGGTCAAAAACATGGAAAAAACAGGAACTCGCACTTGGCACTGAGTTAATAAGTTAGTCCCAAAAAATATATTAAAGGCATGCAAAACATCCAAAGTTTGACAAGATAATAGCATGAAACTGATACGTCCATTTTGCATCATGCTTTCATGTTGATATTTATCGCTTTATGGGCTGATATATTACCTTGTGGTACCATACTTATGCCTTTTCTCTCTTATTTTGCAAGGTTCATTTGAAGAGGGAGAATACCGGCAGCTGGAATTCTGGACTGGAAAAGGAGCAATTCTGAGTCCTCTATTCTGCACAACTCCAAATGCCCTGAAAATCAACGTGGAATTTTTTGGGATTATATAAAAAAATACTGGGCAAAAGAAGTACCAGAGGGGAGCTACCAGGGCCCCACAAGCCTGGTAGCCGCCACCCCGTGGTGGCGGCTACAGGGCTTGTGGGCTCCCTGACGGCCCACTGGCCCCCTCTTTTGCTATATGAAGGGTTTCGTTCGAGAAAAAAATCAAGGAGGAGCTTTTTCGTGGTTTCGCTGCCGCCACGAGGCAGAACTAGAGCAGATCCAATCTAGAGCTCCGGCATGACGATCCTGTCGGGGAAATTTCCCTCCCGGAGGGAATCGTCGCCATCGTCATCACCAACACTCCTCTCGTCGGAGGGGAGTCATCTTCATCAACATCTTCATCAGCACCATCTCCTCTCCAATCCCTAGTTCATCTCTTGTAGCCAATCTCCGTCTCGCGACTCCGATTGGTACTTGTAAGGTTGCTAGTAGTGTTGATTACTCTTTGTAGTTGATGCTAGTTGGATTACTTGGTGGAAGAGTTTATGTTCAGATCCTTGATGCTATTCATTACACCTCTGATCATGATTATGATTATGCTTTGTGAGTAGTTACTTTTGTTCTTGAGGACATGGGATAAGTCATGCTAATAATAGTCATGTGAATTTGGTATTCGTTCGGTATTTTGATATGATGTATGTTGTCTTTTCCTCTGGTGGTGTTATGTGAACGTCGACTACATAACACTTCACCATATTTGGGCCTAGAGGAAGGCATTGGGAGTAGTAAGGTTGCTAGAGTGACATAAGCTTAAACCCCAGTCTATGCGTTGCTTCGTAAGGGGCTGATTTGGATCCACTAGTTTAATGCTATGGTTAGACGTTGTCTTAATTCTTCTTTCGTAGTTGCGGATGCTTGCGAGAGGGGTTAATCATAAGTGGGATGCTTGTCCAAGTAAGGGCAATACCCAAGTGCCGATCCACCCACATATCAAACTATCAAAGTAACGAACGCGAATCACATGAACATGATGAAACTAGCATGACAGAAATTCCCGTGTGTCCTCGGGAGCGTTTTTTCTCCTATAATACTTTGTTCAGGCTTGTCCCTTGCTACAAAAGGGATTGGGCCACTTGCTGCACCGTTGCTACTACTTGTTACTTGTTACTTTTCGCTTGCTACGTTTCACCTCACTACACCATCACTTGTTACCGCTACTTTGAGTGCTTGCAATTATTACCTTGCTGAAAACCGTTTATTAGAGCCTTCTGCTCCTCGTTGGGTTCGACACTCTTACTTATCGAAAGGACTACGATTGATCCCCTATACTTGTGGGTCATCAAGTCTCTTTTCTGGCGCCGTTGCCGGGGAGTGAAGCGCCTTTGGTAAGCGGAATTTGGAAAGGAAACATTTATATACTGTGCTGAAATTTATTGTCACTTGTCACTATGGAAACTGTTCCTTTGAGGAGTTTGTTCGGGGTATCTTCACCACGAACGGAAGCACGAGGAGTTTTTCCTCAACCTGAGGTACCTACTGATAATATCTTTTATGAAATTCCTTCGGGTATGCTTGAGAAACTGCTGGCTAATCCTTTTACAGGAGATGGATCTTCACATCCAGACTTGCATCTGATCTATGTAGATGAAGTTTGTGGTTTATTTAAGCTTACAGGTTTGCCCGAGGATGAGGTAAAGAAGAAAGTCTTTCCTTTATCTTTGAAGGATAAGGCGTTGACATGGTATAGGATATGTGATGATACTGGATCATGGGACTACAATCGGTTGAAATTGGAATTTCATCAAAAGTTCTATCCTATGCATTTATTACATCGTGATCGGAATTATATTTATAACTTTTGGCCTCGTGACAGGGAAAGCATAGCTCATTCTTGGGGGAGGCTTAAATCAATGCTATATTCATGGCCCAATCATGAGCTCTCGAGAGAAATTATCACTCAAAACTTTTATGCTCGGCTTTCTCATGAAGATCGTACCATGCTTGACACTTCTTGTACCGGTTCTTTTATGAAGAAGGATATTGACCACAAGTGGAATTTATTGGAAAGAATCAAACGTAACTCTGAAGATTGGGAGCTGGAAGAAGGTAAGGAGTCAGGTATGAATTTCCAGTTTGATTGCGTTAAATCTTTTGTTGAAACAAACACTTCTAGAAATTTTAGCGCTAAGTATGGACTTGATTCTGAGATAGTAGCTTCTCTATGTGAATCTTTTGCTGCTCATGTTGATCTTCCCAAAGAGAAGTGGTTTAAATATCATCCGCCTGTAGAAGTCAACATAGCCAAACCCAATCTAGTTGAAGAGAAAGTCATTGCCTTTAGTGCTCCTATTGTTCCTTGTGCCTACGTTGAGAAACCACCTTACCCTGCTAGGAAAAAGGATTATTCTAAAGCTCCAACTATGATATGTAGGGGTTACATTAGACCACTTGCACCCCCCTGAGGAGATTAGAGTTGAACCTAGTGTTGCTATTATCAAAGATCTCTTAGCCGAAGACATAGACGGGCATGTTATCAAATTCTGTGAGGACTCTGCTAGGATTGCTAAACCTCACGCGGAAGACAAATACGGACCTGTAGTTGGCCTGCCCGTTGTTTCTGTCAAGATAGGAGATCATTGTTACCATGGTTTATGTGATATGGGTGCTAGTGTTAGTGCAATACCCCGTTCCCTATATGATGAAATGAAAGATGAGATTGCACCTGCTGAGTTAGAACCCATTGATGTCACTATTACGCTAGCTAATAGAGACACTATCTGCCCTCTCGGAATTGTGAGAGACGTAGAAGTCCTGTGTGGTAAGACAAAGTATCCTACTGATTTCCTCATCCTTGCTACTGCACAAGATAGCGTTTGTCCCATCATATTTGGTAGACCCTTTCTCAACACTGTCAATGCTCATATTGATTGCATTAAGCAGCCCGTCACTGTTAGTTTCGAGGGTGTGTCTCATGAATTTAACTTCTCCCAGTTTGGAAGACAACCCCATGAGAAAGAGTCGTCTGGTAGGGATGAAATCATTGCTCTTGCCTCTATTGTCGTACCTCCTACGGATCCTTTAGAGCAATATCTGCTTGAGCATGAAAATGATATGCATATGGATGAAAGAGATGAGATAGATAAAATTATCTTAGAGAAATATCCTATTCTCAAGAATAATCTGCATGTTGAACTACTTGGGGATCCTCCCCCACCGAAGGGTGATCCTGTGTTCGAGCTTAAACAATTGCCTGATACTCTTAAGTATGCCTATCTTGATGAGAAGGAGATATATCCTGCTATTATTAGTGCTCTCCTCTCGAATCACGAAGAGAAGAAGTTACTAAAAACTCTGAGGAAGCACCGTGCTGCTATTGGATATACTCTTGATGATCTTAAGGGTATTAGTCCCACTCTATGTCAGCACAAGATTAAAACTGATCCTGACTTCAAACGAGTTGCTGATCATCAAAGGAGATTAAATCCTAAGATGAAAGAGGTTGTGAGAAAAGAAATATTAAAGCTTCTGGAAGCAGGAATCATTTATCCTGTTGCTCATAGTGATTGGGTAAGTCTAGTACATTGCGTACCTAAGAAGGGAGGTATCACCGTCGTTCCTAATGATAAGAATGAATTAATCCCACAAAGGATTATTACTGGCTATAGGATGGTGATAGACTTCCGGAAACTGAACAAGGCAACCAGGAAAGACCATTATCCTTTGCCGTTTATCGACCAAATGCTAGAAAGGCTATCCAAACACACACACTTCTGCTTTCTAGACGATTATTCAGGTTTCTCGCAAATACCTGTTGCACAATCTGATCAGGAGAAAACCACTTTCACCTGCCCCTTCGGTACCTTTGCTTATAGACGTATGCCCTTTGGCTTATGCAATGCACCTGTCACCTTTCAAAGATGTATGATGGCCACATTCTCTGACTTTTGTGAAAAGATTGTCGAGGTTTTCATGGATTACTTCTCCATTTACGGGTCTTCCTTTGATGATTGCCTCAGCAACCTTGATCGAGTCTTATAGAGATGTAAAGACACCAATCTTTTCTTGAATTGGGAGAAGTGCCACTTTATGGTTAATGAAGGCATCGTCTTAGGACATAAAATTTCTGAAAGAGGCATTGAAGTTGATAAGTCTAAGGTTGATGCAATTGAGAAAATGCCTTTCCCCACAGATATCAGAGGTATACGAAGTTTCCTAGGTCATGCTGGTTTCTATAGAAGGTTCATTAAAGACTTCTCTAAGATTTCTAGGCCTCTTACCAACCTCTTGCAGAAGGATGTTCCTTTTGTTTTTGATGAGGATTGTGAGGAAGCTTTCGAAATACTTAAGAAGGCCTTGATAACCGCACCTATTGTTCAACCACCTGATTGGAACTTGCCTTTTGAGATTATGTGTGACGCTAGTGATTATGCTGTTGGTGCTGTTCTAGGACAAAGAGTTGACAAGAAGTTGAATGTTATTCACTACGCTAGTAAAACTCTAGACAGTGCCCAGAGAAACTATGCCACTACGGAAAAGGAGTTTTTAGCAGTCGTGTTTGCAAGTGAAAAGTTCAGATCTTATATAGTTGACTCCAAAGTCACTATTCACTCTGATCATGCTGCTATTAAGTACCTTATGGATAAGAAGGACGCTAAGCCTAGGCTAATCAGATGGGTTCTCCTGCTACAGGAATTTGATTTGCACGTTGTTGACCGAAAGGGTGCTGATAACCCTGTAGCAGATAACTTGTCTAGACTAGAGAATGTCCTTGATGACCCACGACCTATTGATGACAGCTTTCCTGAAGAGCAACTAAGTCTCATCCGCACTTCACATAGTGCACCGTGGTATGCTGATTATGCAAATTATATCGTAGCCAAATACATACCACCCAGTTTCACCTATTAGCAAAAGAAGAAATTCTTCTTTGATTTGAGACACTACGTTTGGGATGATCCTCACCTTTATAAGGAAGGAGTAGATGGTGTTATTAGACGTTGTGTGCCTGAACATGAACAGGGACAAATCCTGCAGAAGTGTCATTCCGAAGCCTACGGAGGACACCATGCTGGAGATAGAACTGCTCATAAGGTATTGCAATCAGGTTTCTATTGGCCCACTCTCTTCAAGGATGCCCGTAAGTTTGTCTTGTCTTGTGATGAATGTCAAAGAATAGGGAACATCAGTAAACGTCAGGAAATGCCTATGAACTATTCACTTGTCATTGAACCGTTTGATGTCTGGGGCTTTGATTATATGGGACCCTTTCCGAGTTCCAATGGGTACACTCACATCTTAGTTGCTGTGGATTACGTCACTAAGTGGGTAGAAGTTATCCCAACTAGAAATGCTGATCACCACACCTCTATCAAGATGCTTAAAGAAGTCATTTTCCCAAGATTTGGAGTCCCTAGATATCTGATGACTGATGGCGGTTCACACTTCATTCATGGTGTTTTCCACAAGATGCTTGTTAAGTATGATGTCAACCATAGACTTGCATCTCCTTATCATCCTCAGTCTAGTGGTCAAGTGGAGTTGAGTAATAGGGAGATCAAATTGATCTTACAAAAGACTGTCAATAGATCTCGAAAGAATTGGTCTAGCAAACTTGACGATGCACTATGGGCTTATAGGACTGCTTATAAGAATCCCATGGGCATGTCGCCGTATAAAATGGTTTACGGTAAGGCCTGTCATTTACCTCTTGAGCTAGAACACAAAGCTTATTGGGCAATCAAAGAGCTCAACTTTGATTTCAAACTTGCCGGTGAGAAGCGGTTGTTTGATATCAGCTCATTAGATGAATGGAGGGCCCAGGCATATGAGAATGCCAAGTTGTTCAAGGAAAAGGTTAAGAGATGGCACGATAAAAGAATACAGAAACGAGAGTTCAATGTAGGTGATTATGTCCTGCTATACAATTCTCGCTTAAGATTCTTCGCAGGCAAGCTTCTCTCTAAATGGGAAGGTCCTTATATTGTCGAGGAAGTATATCGTTCCGGTGCCATCAAAATTAATAACACGGAAGGTAATTTTCCTAGAGTGGTAAATGGGCAAAGAATCAAGCATTATATCTCTGGTACTCCCATAAATGTTGAGACCAATATCATCAATATCATAACTTCAGAGGAGTACATAAGGGATGTTTATCAGCCTATTTCAGACCGTGAAAACGAAGAGGTATCTGTTTCGGTAAGTAATTGGACTCCAAAACTTTTCCAATAGGAAATTTCCTCCGTTTTGGAATTTTTGGAAAATTAGAAAAATAAAAAGCAGTCTCGAGAGCGCACGAGGCGGCCACAAGCTTGGTAGCCGCCACCCCCCTAGCGGCGGCTATAGGGCTTGTGGGCACCTCGTGTGCCTCCCGGACTCCGTTTTCTTGCGGAGCACTCCTTCTGGTCCAGAAAAAATCATTATATATACGCCCGAAGGTTTTGATCTCCGTATCGCGCAGTTTTCCTCTGTTTTCGTTTTGAGCCTGTTGTCTGCTGCAGATTTAGGTCAAGATGTCTTCTCAAGATTCAGAAGAAGAGATCTATGTGGCCGATGATCATGCTAACTCCAGGATTAATGGGGACTTAAGAACCTTATGGCTGGACCACTGACGAGGAAGAGGACTATGAGCCCAAGGGGAAGGAACAAACGAGTTCCGATGAAGACGGAGGATCAGACTACTCCAACAACACCACCACCATCACCACCAAAGGAAGACAACTAAGCATTGGTATGGGAAATCCCCTTGGCTTTTGCCAAGCTTGGGGGAGTTGCCCTGGTATCGTATCACCTTTATATCTTTTTCTTTTACCTTTGTTTTAGTTCTTTCCTTTTCAGTTTTTATTTCTTCTTTTAGTGGAATAAGTCTTTAGTGTTTAGTTTGAGTCTTTTTCCTTGTATCTCCCCCGATGTATTCGAGTTTGCGAGCTATATAATAAAGAGTATCTTAGTCAAGGGCTTTGTTTTGTGCCGTGATCAAAAGTATGAAAAGAAAGATAGCATGAAAGATCATGAGATGATCTTATGGAAAGTGATAGCTTCACATATAACAAGTATGATGATTGAAACTTGTTGAGAATAAACCAACATAGACCTCAGTCATTGTTGCAATTAATAAGAAGTAATAAGGAAAGAGAGGTTCACATATAAATATATCATCTTAGACATTTTCTATAATTGTGAGCACTCACCAAACTATTACATGCTTAGAAGTAGATGTTGGACAAGGAAGACAACATAATGAATTGTGTTTGCTTGGTTCCAAACAATGTTATATGATTAGAGATCCCTTAGCATGTGACGATTGCTTCCACCTCATATTAGCCAAAACTCCCGCACCAAGTAGAGATACTACTTGTGCATCCATAAACCTCCAACCCAGTTTTGCCATGAGAGTCCACCATACCTGCCTATGGATTGAACAAGATCCCTCAAGTAAGTTGTCATCGGTGCAAGCAATAAAAATTTCTCTCTAATATGTATGATCTATTAGTGTGTGGAAAATAAGCTTTATATGAACCTGTGATGAGGAAGACATAAAAGCGACATACTGCATAATAAAGTTCTTTATCACAGGAGGCAATATAAAGTGATGTTCCTCCTCACTAAGAGGACACGCATCCAAACCTCAAAAGCACATGACAACCTCTGCTTCCCTCTGCGAAGGGCCTATCTTGTACCTTTACTTTTTGCCCTTGTAAGAGTCATGGTGATCTTCACCAATTCCCTATTTTGCCTTTGTCTTGGCTACCGTCACATGCTTGGGAAAGATCTATATTCATATATCAACTTGGAGATGAGTACTTATGCTTTATTATTGTTGACTTTACCCTTGAGGTAAATGGTTGGGAGGCAAAACTATAAGCCCCTATCTTCCTCTGTGTCCAGCTGAAACTTTGATACCATGAGTACCACGTGAGTTGTAACAATTGTGGAAAACAAAAGAGATGATTGAGTATGTGGGTTTTCTTTACAAGCTCTTATTTGACTCTTTCTGATGTCATGATAAATTGCAATTGCTTCAATGACTATGGACTGCTGTTGGCTACTTCTCGGTAAGGTTTTTGCTTCATACTTTGCTCTGTGAAGGAATTGTTAGTTTCCCATAAGAATCTTTATGATGTATTGCTGTTCTATGTGTGATCATGATGCCCTCATGTCCGTATTATGTTTTATCGACACCTTCATCCCTAAACATGTGGACATGTTTATGCAACTTGGTTTGAGCTCGAGGACAAGCGAGGTCTAAGCTTGGGGGAGTTGATACATCCATTTTGCATCATGCTTTCATGTTGATATTTATCGCTTTATGGGCTGATATATTACCTTGTGGTACCATACTTATGCATTTTCTCTCTTATTTTGCAAGGTTCATTTGAAGAGGGAGAATACCGGCAGCTGGAATTTTGGACTGGAAAAGGAGCAAGTCCGAGTCCTCTATTCTGCACAACTCCAAATGCCCTGAAAATCAACGTGGAATTTTTTGGGATTATATAAAAAATACTGGGCGAAAGAAGTACGAGAGGGGAACTACCAGGGCCCCACAAGCCTGGTAGCCGCCACCCCCTGGTGGCGGCTACAGGGCTTGTGGGCTCCCTGACGGCCCACTGGCCCCCCTCTTTTGCTATATGAAGGGTTTCGTTTCAGAAAAAAAATCAAGGAGGAGCTTTTTCGTGGTTTCTCCGCCCCCACGAGGCGGAACTTGAGCAGATCCAATCTAGAGCTCCGGTAGGACGATCCTACCGGGGAAATTTCCCTCCCGGAGGGGGAAATCGTCGCCATCGTCATCACCAACACTCCTCTCGTCGGAGGGGAGTCATCTTCATCAACATCTTCATCAGCACCATCTCCTCTCCAATCCCTAGTTCATCTCTTGTAACCAATCTCCGTCTCGCGACTCCATTGGTACTTGTAAGGTTGTTAGTAGTGTTGATTACTCTTTGTAGTTGATGCTAGTTGGATTACTTGGTGGAAGAGTTTATGTTCAGATCCTTGATGCTATTCATTACACCTCTGATCATGATTATGATTATGCTTTGTGAGTAGTTACTTTTGTTCTTGAGGACATGGGATAAGTCATGCTAATAATAGTCATGTGAATTTGGTATTCGTTCGGTATTTTGATATGTTGTATGTTGTATTTTTCTCTAGTGGTGTTATGTGAACGTCAACTACATAACACTTCACCATATTTGGGCCTAGAGGAAGGCATTGGGGAGTAGTAAGTAGATGATGGGTTGCTAGAGTGACAGAAGCTTAAACCCGAGTCTATGCGTTGCTTCGTAAGGGGCTGATTTGGATCCACTAGTTTAATGCTATGGTTAGACGTTGTCTTAATTCTTCTTTCGTAGTTGTGGATGCTTGCGAGAGGGGTTAATCATAAGTGGGATGCTTGTCCAAGTAAGGGCAGTACCCAAGCGCCGGTCCACCCACATATCAAACTATCAAAGTAACGAACGCGAATCACATGAACATGATGAAACTAGCATGATAGAAATTCCCGTGTGTCCTCGGGAGCGTTTTTCCTCCTATAAGACTTTGTTCAGGCTTGTCCCTTGCTACAAAAGGGACTGGGCCACTTGCTGCACCGTTTCTACTACTTGTTACTTTTCGCTTGCTACGTTTCACCTCACTACACCATCACTTGTTACCGCTACTTTCAGTGCTTGCAGTTATTACCTTGCTGAAAACCGTTTATCAGAGCCTTCTGATCCTCGTTGGTTCGACACTCTTACTTATCGAAAGGACTACGATTGATCCCCTATACTTGTGGGTCATCAGAAACCATAAAAAATTATAGATACGTTGGAGACGTATCAGCCACTCGCACGCTCGAACTTCTGCGACTCGAGGGACCGGATACTTGGGCTTCTTCTCACTCCCATCATCCTTGGGGTCACGGCTTGACGAGCCTCTTAAGAACCTCCTCGTCTTTTCCCTTTTCCTATCTCAGAAAATTTCTGAAATTTTTAGTGATTCTAAGGAAAAGTGAATAAGGCTCAACCAAACTCGTAGAAATACTCCCACAAGTGCCTAGAGGCCATATTACGCATCAAAACTACTTGGGACCAGCTAAAATTAGCATGCAAAGCTCAAGAACAGGGTCACCAAGGCAGCAAAAATACGCGAAGTATAAGGCACTAGAGCAAAAACTAATTGGACCAATGGAGGAGTCACTTACCAAGGAGTAATTTCCCCAAAACAGTTCGAAGAATGGTGCTTTGAGCAAGGAGATCGAAAATCCCAGCAAGAAGAGCAAGAACACGGGTTTGAGCTACGAAATGATTTTTTCTGGAGGAAGGAGAAGCAGATGGGAACTAGAATAAGTGGAGGGGGTACACGTGGGCCCCACAAGCCAGGTCGGCGCGGCCAGGGGGTGCCCGCACCTCCAGGGCTTGTTGCCCACTGGTGCAGCCCCCAGACTAGCTCTTCGTCTCAGTATTTTTCAAAAATTCCAAAAAAATCATACTTGATTTTCAGGACGTTCGGAGAACTTTTATTTCCGGGGTACTTTTCCACGGGACGCTAAAACAGAAAATAGGGAAAACTAAACTAAATCTTATCATTTTTCTTCTAAGCAACCAAAGGTGAAAGCTTGGAACACAGGTTTGTGACTCCTCGATTCATCCATCTCATGGTCATCGAAAGAAATCCGTCAATGAGGTTGATCAAGTCTCCTTGAGAAACTTTCTCGAATCGCAAAAGAGAACGGAGAATTTTCGAATAGTCACTAGGTCACCTCAATGGGGATGTGAATCTCCCCAACAAGCAAATACTACTTCATCTTAACAGGAGGTATAGGGCATTAAAAGCTCCCAATAAGAATCGATGAAGTCTTTTCGATAGCATTGATGCAATGTACTCGATATTGTTTCTTTGGAAAGTGCACCGTATGCTCATTACCGTTGACATGGAAAGTGACATTGCCTTTGTTGCAATCTATAACAGCCCCTGCGGTGTTTAGAAAGGGTCTTCTGAGGATGACCGCCATGGCATCATCCTCAGGAATATCCAGAATAACAAAGTCTGTTAAGATAGTGACGTTGGCATCCTCAACAGGTACATCCTCGCAAATGCCAATAGGGAAAGCAGTTGATTTGTCGGCCATTTGCAAAGAGATTTCAGTGGGTGTCAACTTATCCAGTTCAAGTCTACGATAAAGAGAGAGAGTCATAACACTAACACCAGCTCCAAGGTCGCATAAAGCAGTTCTAACGTAGTTGCCTTTAATGGAGCAAGGTATAGTGGGCACACTGGGATCACCTAGTTTCTTAGGAGTTCCACCCTTGAAGGTGTAATTAGCAAGCATGGTGGAAATCTCAACCTCAGGTATCCTCCTCTTATTAGTCAAAATATCCTTCATGTACTTAGCATACGGAGACATTTTGAGCATATCTGTCAAACGCATTTGCAGAAAGACAAGTCTGATCATTTCAACAAATCACTCAAAATCCTCATCATCCTTTTTCTTGGATGGTTTGGGAGGAAAGGGCATGGGTTTCTGAACCCATGGTTCCCTTTCTTTATCATGCTTCCTAGCAGTGAAGTCGTTCTTATGGTGTCTCTTATTCTTAGGTTGTGGGTTATTAAGAATCTCCACATCCTTATCATTGCTAGGTTGAGCATCATCGTGAACATCACTATTGATATTATCATTAGGCTCATGTTCATCACCAGATTGTGTTTCAGCATCAGAGACAGAGACATCGTTTGGACTCTCAGGTGTAGCAGCAACAGGGTTGCTAGCGTGCAGGTTCCTATCATCTTTCTTCTTCTTCCTAGTATAACTAGGTGCATCAGTGCTAACTCCTTGAGAATCTTGTTCAATTCTCTTAGGATGACCCTCAGGATACAAAGGTTCCTGAGTCATTCTACCGCCTCTAGTGACGACTCTGATAGAATTGTCATTCAACTCATTGAGCAAGTCATTTTGAGCTTTAAGTACTTGTTCTACCTGAGTAGTAACCATAGAGGCATGTTTACTCATGAGCTTAAGATCATTGACGTTTCTGTCCACACAAGCACTTAAATGACTAAGCATACGACATTCTTTTCCAATTGTCTACTAACATAATCATTGAAACTCTGTTGTTTGACAACAAAGTTATCAAATTCATCCATGCATAAGCTAGCAGGTTTATCAAAAGGAATATCACTCTCATCAAACCTACACAGAGAATTTACTTCTACTACCTGTATCGGGTTATCAAGACCATGGATCTCTTCGATAGGTGGTAGATTTTTGACATCTTCAGATTTAATGCCTTTCTCTCGCATAGATTTCTTAGCTTCTTGCATATCTTCGGGACTGAGGAATAGAATACCTCTTTTCTTCGGAGTTGGCTTAGGAGGTGGTTCGGGAATAGTCCAAGCATTCTCATTGCACAAGATGTTATTCAATAGAATCTCAGCTTGTTCTATGGTTCGTTCCCTAAAACACAACCAGCACAACTATCTAGGTGGTCTTTGGAAGCATCGGTAAGTCCATTATAGATGATATCAAGTATTTCATTCTTCTCAAGAGGGTGATCAGGCAAAGCATTCAGTAGCTGGACGAGCCTCCCCCAAGCTTGTGGGAGACTCTCTTCTTCAACTTGTGCAAAGTTGTATATTTCCTGCAAGGCAGCTTGCTTCTTATGGGCAGGGAAATATTTTTCAGAGAAGTAGTAGACCATATCCTGGGACTACGCACACAACCAGGAGCAAGAGAAGTGAACCAGGTCTTAGCATCATCCTTTAGCGAGAAAGGAAACAACTTGAGGATATAGTAGTGGCGAATCTTTTCCTCGCTAGTGAATAGGGTGGCTATATCGTGCAATTTGGTAAGATGGGCTACAACCGTTTCAGACTCATAACCGTGAAAAGGATCAGATTCAACCAGAGTGATTAACTCAGGGTCGACAGAGAATTCATAATCCTTATCGGTCACAAAGATAGGCGAAGTGGCAAACTTCGAGTCGTATTTCATCCTAGCGTTCAGAGATTTTTCTTTCCACTTGCGCAGTAATTTCTCAACATCATAGCTATCCTTACACGCAAAAAAATCCTCAGCTATCTCTCCCTCCATAACATAACGCTCAGGCATATCAGGCAATTCAGGCATAATAGCAGGTTCTACTTCAATAGTATCAACAGTTTCACAAGTATCATCACATCTAGCAGCAACTCTAGCAATTTGTGCATCAAGGAATGCACCTAGTGGCAAAGCAGTATCAAGCATAACATCATCAGGCAAAGCAGTATCAAGCATAGCATCATCAGGCAAAGCAGTATCAAACATAGCATCATCATAAGCATCATGGGCAGCGGAAGTAGCATCATCAAGCACAAGCGACATATCAAGATTTGTAGCAGGAGGTGGTGTCGCAAACTTTCTCATAACTGAAGGTGAATCAAGTGCAGAGCTAGATGGCAGTTCCTTACCCGTCCTCGTAGTTGAGGGCAAGACTTTAGTTCTTGGATCTATCGGATTCCTCATAGTGACCAGCAGACGTAAATCCCAAGTGACTCAGAGAATATAGTTGTGCTTCCCCGGCAACGGCGCCAGAAAATGGTCTTGATAACCCACAAGTATAGGGGATCGCAACAGTTTTTGAGGGTAGAGTATTCAACCCAAATTTATTGATTCGACTCAAGGGGAAGCGAAAGAATATTCTCAAGTATTAGCAGTTGAGTTGTCAATTCAACCACACCTGAAAGATTTAATATCTGCAGCAAAGTATCAGTAGCAAAGCAGGGTGATAGCAACAGTAGCAACAGTAACCAGTAAGAGCAAAGTAACCGAAGTAGCAATAGAGTAACAGTAGCAACAGTGACAACAGTAGCGGCAAAGTAACGTAACAAGGACCAATAGTAAAAGACTCGTAGGCATTGGATCGGTGATGGACGATTATGCCGGATGTGTTTCATCATGCAATAGTTATAACACGGAGAGATATGTAACTAGCTCCAGTTCGTCAATCTAATGTAGGCATGTATTCCGTATGTAGTCATACGTGCTTAGGCAAAAGAACTTGCATGACATCTATTGCCCATCCCTCCCGTGGCAGCGGGGTCCTAATGGAAACTACGGGATATTAAGGTTCTCCTTTTAATAAAGAACCAGACCAACGCATTAACACTCGGTGAATACATAAACTCCTCATACTATGGTCATCTCCGGGAGTGGTTCCGGCTATTGTCACTCCGGGGTTGTCGGGTCATAACACATAGTAGGTGACTACAACTTGCAAGATAGGATCTAAAACACACATATATTGGCGACAACATAATAGGTTCAAATCTGAAATCATGGCACTCGGGCCCTAGTGACAAGCATTAAGCATGGCAAAGTAGTAGCAACATCAATCTTAGAACATAGTGGATACTAGGGATCAATCCCCGTCAAAACTAACTCGATTACATGATAGATCTCATCCAACCCATCACCGTCCAGCAAGCCTACAATGAGATTACTCACGAACGATGAAGAGCATCATGGAATTGGCGATGAAGGAAGGTTGATGATGACGATGGCGACGATCTCCCCTCTCCGGATCCCAGAACTGACTCCAGATCTGCCCTACAGATGAAGAATAGGAGGTGGCGGTGCCTCCGTATCGTAAAACGTGATGAACTCTTCTCCTTGATTTTTTCTGGGCGAAACGGACTAAATAAAGCTGAGGTTGGAGGTGGTGGAGCGTCGTGGGCTCCACAAGCTTGCCATGCGCGACCAGGGGGGCCCGCGCCTGGTGGGCTTGTGGGCTCCACGCTACACATCCTCCACTGATTCTTGCGCCAGTATTTTTCATAAATCCCAGAAAAATTCTCCGTAAATTTTCAGGTCATTCCAAGAACTTTTAATTCTGCGCAAAAACAACACCATGGCAATTCTGCTGAAAACAGCGTTAGTCCGGGTTAGTTCGATTCAAATCAT
This sequence comes from Hordeum vulgare subsp. vulgare, assembly GCF_904849725.1. Classification (NCBI taxonomy): domain Eukaryota; kingdom Viridiplantae; phylum Streptophyta; class Magnoliopsida; order Poales; family Poaceae; genus Hordeum; species Hordeum vulgare. Next base: position 490,909,231 of record NC_058522.1, read on the forward strand.
GCAAATTAGAGTCCAAAACAAGGGCAAAAGAGTTCGGAAAAGTAGATATGACGGAGACGTATCACGTATCAAGCATCCCCAAGCTTAACTCCTGCTCGTCCTCGAGTAGGGAAGTGATGAAGACTGAACTTTTGATGTGGAATGCTACCTAGCATGGTTGTCCTTTGTAACTTCTTTCATGTGACATGAATGTTCAGATCCGTAAGATTCAAAACAATAGTTTGCTATTGACATGAAAACAATAATACTTCAAGCAAACTAGCAAGGTAATCATGAACTTTTCGAAATAACAAGGCCAAAGAAAGTTATACCTACAAAATCATATAGTCTGGCTATGCTCCATCATCCCCACACAACTAATTTAAATCATGCACAACCCCGGTATTGGCCAAGTAATTGTTTCCGCACTCTTACTTTCTCAAACCTTTTTCAACTATCACGCAATACATGAGCGTGAGCCATGGATATAGCAGTATAGGTGGAATAGAGTGTGGCGGTGGTTGTGAGACAAAAAAGGAGGAGATGGTCACATTGACTCAGTGTATCAAAGGGTTATGGAGATGCCCATTAATAGATATCAATGTGAATGAGTAGGGATTGCCATACAAAGGATGCATGAGAGCTATAAGCATGTGAAAGCTCAAAAGGAGAACTAGTGGGTGTGCATCCAACTTGCTTGATCACGAAGACCTAGGGCAATTTTTAGGAAGCCCATCACTGGAATATACAAGCCAAGTTATATAATAAAGATTCCGACTAGCATATGGTGGTGACAAAGCAAGAAGCTCTCAATCATGAAGAACATGGTGCTATTATGAAGCACAAGTGTGGAAGAAGATAGTAGCATTGTCCCTTCTCTCTTTTTCTCTCCTTTTTTTTATTTGGGCTCTTTGGCCTCTCTTTTTTTATTTCGTCTCGTTGGCCTCTTTTTTATTTATTTCCTCACATGGGACAATGCTCTAATAACGATGATCATCACACTTTTATTTACTCATAGCTCAAAGCTTAGAACGATGATGACTCTATAGGAAATGCCTTCGGCAGTGTACCGGGATATGATCATGCAAAGGCAATATGAGAGTGACAACACAAGTCATGAGACGGAACGGTGGGAGTTGCATGGCAAATATCTCGGAACGGCTATGAAAATGCCATAGTAGGTAGGTATGGTGGCTGTTTTGAGGAAAGCATATGGTGGGTTTGTGCACCGGCAAAAATTGCGCGGCACTAGAGAGGCTACCAATGGTGGAAGGTGAAAGTGCATATATACCATGGACTCACATTAGTCACTAAGAACTCACATACTTGTTGCGAATGTTTTTATTAGTAATCGAAACAAAGTGCTAAACGTATACTCCTAGGGGAAGGGTTGGTAGGTGTTAACCATCGCGCGATCCCGACCTCAACACAAAGGATGACAATCAATAGATCAATTATGCTCCGACTTCCTAACATAGCGGTTCACCATATGTGCATGTTACGGTAATCACTAACTTCAGCACAAGTATTTCTAGATTCACAACACCCTACTAACATAACTCTTAATATTACCAAATCCACGTCTCAAAACTAATTGAGAGGAATCAAACTTCTCTTTCTACTCAATGCACATGAAGATGGAATTTTTGTATCCTCTTTTGGTACCTATCACCTTTGGGACTACTTTAATAGCACAAGCCAACTACCAAGTCACGCACCGCCGTGCTCTAAAAGATCTAAGTGAAGCACATAGAGCAAAATTATCTAGCTCAAAAGATATAAGTGAAGCACAATGAGCATTCTAGCAAATTCACGACGAGTGCATGTCTCTCTCAAAAGGTGTGCCTAAAGGATGACTGTGACACAACAAAAAGAAAAGACTCCTACGATACAAGACGCTGCAAGCAAAACACATATCATGTGGTGAATAAAAATATAGCTCCAAGTAATGTTACCGATGGATTGAAGACGAAAGAGGGGATGCCTTCCCGGGGCATCCCCAAGCTTAGGCTTTTTGGTGTCCTTGAATTTGGCTTGGGGTGCCTTGGGCATCCCCAAGCTTGAGCTCTTTCCACTCTTTATCCCTTTGTCCATGAGAACATCACCCAAAACTTGAAAACTTCACAACACAAAACTTAAACAGAAATCGTGATATCATTAGCACAAGAAAACAAACTACCCCCTCTTTAGGTACTGTAGCAATCTTGATTTCTATTTATATTGGTGTTAGATTACTGTATTCTCACTTTTCCATGGGTAGTACCCCCCGATACTATCCATAGTTTCATCAAAACAAGCAACCAACTCAACAAAAACAGAATCTGTCAAAAACAGACCACTCTGTAGCAATCTGTATACTTCGTATACTTCTGGTGCCTCAAAAATTCTGAAAAATTACGACTGCCTAGGCAAAAGGCATATCAACCAGCATCAACAACTCAAAAGCTCTTTATGAATAAAAATGAAAAATAATCTCGTGAGCGAAAAGTTTCTGTCTTTTTCCAGCAGGATCAAACAACCATCACCAAGACTAGTCATAAAGGTTTTGCTTGGCTCAAACACAAAAGACACAATCATAACAGAATTAAGATAGTGTGGATGCAACAAAACAGAAAGAAAAAGATAAATTCATTGGGTTGCCTCCCAACAAGCGCTATTGTTTAACGCCCTTAGCTAGGCATAAGGCGATAGAATCACGTATCATCGTCTTTGGTGCTCAAACCATAAGTAGCGTGATCACTCATCATCTTAAGGTCTTCATCTTCTTAGATGATTCACCACTATTTTTAGGAACAAAAATAGATTTGGTGACCTTATTGTGGGCAAAGTTTGGAGTATTCTTCACAGCGGCAAAAGCGGAACCCAAGTTGGTTATAACATCCTCTAGTTTGCCAATCTTAGCGGAATCATGACCTAGTTTTTCGTTAACTGTGGGTTCCTTCTCCTTTAAATTTTTCAAAACCATTCCCACCTTGGATCCGTACTGAGTGATTTTATTGTGGATATTTTTATCCAAATTCTCGATGAGTTCGATCGTAGCAACTTTATTTTCAATGACGTCCAGCCTACGCATCACATGTTCCAGAGTTAAGGTAGTTCCATTAACCATGAGTGGGGGTGAGCCTACCGAATTTATTACAACTCCGTAAGAATCAACGGTATGGCTACCCAAGAAATTTCCGCCTATGATGGTGTCAAGAATATACCTATTCCAAGGAGAAATACCCAAATAAAAACTGCGAAGCAGGACTGTAGTAGATTGCTTATGAATAGATCTACTCTAGGCATTGCAAATCCTATACCAAGCGTCCTTTAAGTTTTCTTCCTCATTTTTCTTGAAATTGAGAACTTCGTTCTCGGGATATCGTTCGGAGCAGTGGGTCTAGCCATGAGGATAGGTAGACTATCCCACACAAGCGAACAGGAAGCAAGCGAGAGAAAAGGGCGAACGAAAAAGGCAAAGGAAAAAGGCAAAAAATTTTGTAAATTTTTTTTTCAGAAGTGGGGGAGAGGCAAACGAGAGGCAAAAAAAAGTAAATGCTAGTTTGCGACATTTACTTGGATGAGTTCTTGACTTGATCCTCCCCGACAACGGCGCCAGAAATCCTTCTGCTACTTCTCAAACAACAGCGCCAGAAATTGGCACGTTGACGGAGACTTGGCTTGCGTTGGTTTTTTCCTTTGAAGAGGAAAGGGTGATGCAGCATAGGAGCAGTAAGTATTTCCCTCAGTTTGAGAACCAAGGTATCAATCCAGTAGGAGAATCTCGTCAAGTCCAGAGTACCTGTGCAAACACAAAAGAGCTTGCACCCAACGCTATAAAGGGGTTGTCAATCCCTTCAAGATTGATTGCAAAGTGAGATTTGAAGGCGGAAAGTGCAACGAAGTAAAAGAGTAAGGCTGAAAATATGGTGTGAAGTAGACCCCGGGGCCATAGTGTTCACTAGAGGCTTCTCTACACACGCGTGATGTGGTCTCTCTGGACGCCTCCTTCGAGTAAACCTCCCGTGCATTGCACGGGCGGATGCTCGGTTGGCTTGACCGATGTAGGCTACTAAACGCATGAGCAGCTTTGGACCCGTGCGTGCTGGTACGTTGCCTTCGGAATATAGTTGCCCCCAAAACTTTATGATTGCGGGGGTGACACACGCGTGATGTGGTCTCTCTGGACGCCTCCTTCGAGTAAACCTCCCGTGCATTGCACGGGCGGATGATCGGTTGGCTTGACCGATGTAGGCTACTAAACGCATGAGCAGCTTTGGACCCGTGTGTGCTGGTACGTTGCCTTTCGGAATATAGTTGCCCCCAAAACTTTATCGTTGCGGGGGTGACACATGCGTGATGTGGTCTCTCTGACAAAATAGCAAATATTACGGTCGGTTAACAAATTACTGTCGAGCAATTGATAGAACCGCGCAAAGTCATGACGATATCTAAGGCAATGATCATACATATAGGCATCACGTCCGAGACAAGTAAACCGATACTTTCTGTATCTACTACTATTACTCCACACATCGACCGCTATCCAGCATGCATCTAGTGTATTGAGTTCATGACGAACAGAGTAACGCCTTAAGCAAGATGACATGATGTAGAGGGATAAACTCAAACCAGTGATGAAAACCCCATCTTTTTACCCTTGATGGCAACAACACGATACGTGCCTCGCTACCCCTTCTGTCACTGGGTGAGGTCACCGCACGGTATGAACCCAAAACAAAGTACTTCTCCCATTGCAAGAGTCATAGATCAAGTTGGCCAAACAAAACCCACAACTCGAAGAGAATTACAAGGATTTGAAATTATGCATAAGAGAGATCAGAAAAAACTCAAATAAGATTCATAGATAATCAGATCAGAAATCCACAATTCATCGGATCTCGACAAACACACCGCAAAGAAGATTACATCTGATAGATCTCCATGAAGATCATGGAGAACTTTGTATTGAAGATCCAAGAGAGAGAAGAAACCATCTAGCTACTAGCTATGGACCCGTAGGTCTATGGTGAACTACTCACGCATCATCGGAGAGGTCATGGTGTTGATGAAGAAGCCCTCCATGTCCGAATCTCCCCTCCGGCAGGGCAGCAGAACGTGCCCCAGATGGGATCTTGCGGAGACAGAAGCTTGCAGCGGTGGAAAAGTGTTTTCGTTGATCTCTTGATTTTTTCTGGGATTTTAGGGAATATATAGGCGAAAGACCTAGGGCAGAGGAGGCCCAGGGAGCCCACAAGACTGGGAGGCACGGGCCCCTCCCCTGTCCGCGGCTAGGGGGCTTGTGGGGTCCCTGGTGACCCTCTGCCTTGGTTCTCAAGTCTCCTGATCGTCTTCTGTTTCAGAAAAAATCTTTTCGGAAGTTTTATTCCATTTGGACCCCGTTTAAAATCGTCCTTTGAAAAGGGTCAAAAACACGAAAAAAACAAGAACTGGCACTTGGCACTGAGTTAATAAGTTAGTCCCAAAAAAGATATAAAAGGCATGCAAAACATCCAAAGTTTGACAAGATAATAGCATGGAACTATCAAAAATTATAGATACGTTGGAGATGTATGAGAAGACACCTACTTGTTGATCCTAGGAGTCCTCCTGGTTCGATAAACCTTACAGTTCCTGTGTGAGGGAAGGCATGCTGGTGACTACATCTCAACCTTCCACTTGGGGTAAACAACGGGGTGCGAGAAGTATATACATCATCTCGTCATCACCACCCAAAGTGTAAACTCAAAGCAACATACAACTGCATTAACGAACTATGCGTAAGGTAAATAATCCTTGCAACTGTGGTCACAAGCACCGTTGTTTTCTCCCTCGTGGCAACAACACATGCCCTAGTCTCATGTTTCTGTCATTCAAGCTAGACATCGAGGGGCATGAACCCACAATTATGCATAACGCTCCCTCTTGGAGTTACAATCTACTACTTGACCAAAGCAATAAATAGCAACGGAGAACATGCATGAGTCACTAAGGAACATAATATAAAAGGATATTCAAATATATAACTCATAACAATCCGAACAAAATCTCATAATCTATCGGATCCCAACAAACCGAGCATAGCAATAGCAAGAGAATTACATAGATGCCTTGATCATGTAGGGCAGCTCACAAGGACTAACCATTGAAGCACAAGATTGGAGAGAAGACATCGCATAGCTACTGGTCATGGACTCATGGTCCAAGAAGGACTACTAACGGCATGTCTGGGAAGCGTCCATGGCGGTGGAGAAGCTCCCGGAGGTCAATCCTCCCTCCGGCAGGGTGCCGGGAAGAGGTCTCGTGACGCTCCCGATCTCGGAAGCGCTGCAACGACGGAACGATGGAGAAATTCGCGATTTTGGAAGTTGTGCAAGGGTTTTCTCTCGGAGGACTAAATATAGGCCGAAGGAGGGCAACGGAGGAGGTGGGGCCCACCCAGGCGGCCTCCTGGTGTGGCCAGGGGGTAGGCCGCGCCAGCAGGTCGCCTGGACGGCCCGTAGCCCCCCTCTGGCCCATCTTTGGTGATCTGGAAGCTTCCGTTATGCTGAATTTTTATGTATTTTTCCTCGAATTTTTCGGGCTTCGGAAAATCGGGTAAAAGCCCGTGCAAAATAGACATCAGCAGACTGAAACTGGCACTGGGTGCAATGAGTTAGTAGGTTAGTCCAAGTATGTGTAAAATGATATAAAAGTGTAGCAAAACATAAACATTGTCACCCAAAAGATCATGGAACAAGCAGAAATTATAGATATGTTTGGGACGTATCAGTTAGGCATCATGGTCTAGAGCATCCAAGAGAGAACTATGGATCGCCAGGTGACCAAGTTTGTGCGGGTTTGGAAGTCTGCTCTGAAGATTTGCCACTAGTGTTGTGTGAGGACTGTGTGTTCTCAGCTCAAGGAGAATACGGTAAGGACTTAGTGTCCTAGGACTGTGTGTCCTTTGGTTTAAATACCAAGTCGCTCCAAACCAGACGTACGACTGTCACAACAGTTGTAACTGGGTCATCAAATCATTGTCTTCATCGAGCAACGGGTTTTAATTCCTCAACCCTTTCATTTCCTCAATTGTATGTCGATGACTTTGATCTTTATTGATTGAATAATTTGACCAAAGACTTTCTCAAATTCCTCACCTCAAATTCTTCACTTAAGTTATTCCTCACTTGCTTATCCTGATCACGCTACATGTGCAACCTAAATGTTTCATTTTACTCTGACGACTAAGCTATCGTTGTTTTCGCACATCTATTTGAGTACTCATTCCGCTGCACTCAGTTCGTGATTGAGGGCTTTCCTCACTAGGAATTTCCTCAGTAACGAATTTGTAAAAATCGCCTATTCACCCCCTCTAGTCGATATAATGCACTTTCAATTGGTATCAGAGCAAGGTACTCCCTTGTTCTATGTGATTTTGGTTTATCCACGTGGAGTTTTAGTTATGTCGACCACAAGTATGTGTAGGATCGATAGAAGATGTGTCTAGAGGGGGGTGAATAGACTACTTGTCAAGATAAAAATCCTAGCCTGACCCAATTTCAAGGAAGGCAGAAATTTACCAGTTCTAACAAGTCTAGTACACCCTGCACATGCTAGTCAACATGTATGGCAGCGGAAAAGTAAAGACTTTGCACATGTAAAGGAGTAGAGTTTAGGAGATCAAACGCAAAGAGGTTGACACAATGATTTTTGGCAAGGTTCCGATAGGTGGCGCTATCGTACATTCATGTTAGTGGAGACTTCAACCCATGGAGGGTAGCGACTGTGAGCGTCCACGTGGGTCTCCACCCACAAGGGGTCCGCAAAGAAGCTGCCTTGTCTATTCCACCACGGCTTCCACCCATGAAGGACTAGCCTTACTCACGGTAGATCTTCACGAAGTAGGCGATCTCCTTGCCCTTACAAACATCTTGGTTCAACTCCACAACACGAAGTAGGAGGCTCCCAAGCGACACCTAACCAATCTAGGAGGCACCACCCTCCAAAAGGTAATAGATGTGGTAGAACGATGAACTCCTTGCTCTTGTGCTTCTAAAGATATTCTCCTCAACAGAAAATCACTCTCTCACAGAATAGGCATGGGTAGGAGAGATTGATTTGGTGGAAAGCAGTTTGGGGAGGCTAGAGATCAAGTTTCAAATGATTGGATTGGAATATCTTGGTCTCAGCACATGAGTAGGTGGCTCTCTCTCAGAAAAATGGATCTAGAAATGAAGTGTGTATTTTGAGTGCTTCCCCCATGAATGAGAGGTGGGTGAGGCGGTATATATAGGCAGCACACAAAATCCATTACACCTAAAGTGGCAAACTCGATGACACCAAAGTCATAAACTCAGTGGTACCGACTCGCACAAAAGGTAGTAACTTTTGAATCTCGGTGGGACCGATATACACAACTCAGTGGCACCGAAAAGGTGGCTAACGGTCACATGACACAACTTGGTGACACCGATACTCAAACTCGGAAATTCCGATTTTGTGTACCTAGGCAACAGAAAGTTAGTCACCCTCAACTCGGTAGCACCGATATGGTTTAGGTTGCACCAATTTGGTGGAAATGGCTAGGGTTCTGTCTGAGGTCAAACTCAGTGGGGCCGAAATAGGAAAGTTGGTGGCACCAAATTTGAGTATGTGGAATTGGAGAGAATGGTTATGTGGGAAAAATGTCTGAGTATTTTGGTGGCTAACTTTGAGCATTTGAGCAACCAGTTCATTTTAATGCCTCACCCTCTTTTAATAGTATTGGCTTTCCTATGGACTCAAAAGTGATTTCTCACAAATATAAAATGAAGAGTCTTCTAGCTTGAAGCTTGAGCCAATCCTATTCATTTCTTGCATCAAGGGGCATCTCCACATAAGCCTTTAGCCAAAGCTCTCCATGGACTATTTTTTAAATATCTAGGCAAAAGTGTTAGTCCAAGAGACAATGTATGTTGTCATGAATTATCAAAACCACCAAGGGAGCATGTTGTGCTTTCAGTATGATCAAAGCCACTCCGGGTTGTCCTACCTTTGAGGGAAAGGACTTCCCCTACTGGAAGAACAAGATGTGCATGCACCTTGAAGCAATTGACAATGATATCTAGTATGTTGTGGAAAATGGTGTTCCCTCTATCACTTCAACTATCACTCCCGCTGATATGAAGAGATTTAAGCAACTCGACTCTCAAGCGAAGAATATCATTTGTGGCCATCTGAGCAAAGGTCAGTATGGCAGAGTGAGTGCTTTGGGCTCTGCAAATCTTATCTGGGAAAGGCTGTCCAAAGTCAATGAAGCAGTATCTACGCAACGTGACTCTCGTGTTGATGTTCTTCGCAATCTCTTCAACTGTTTCAAGAGATATGATAATGAAAGCTGCCAAGAAACCTTCGATCGCCTCACTAACATATCCAATAAGCTTCAGGACCTTGGAGCCAGAGACATCACTGACCATGAAGTGGTGAAGAAACTGCTACGATCTCTTGATTCTTCATTCGATACACTGGTACTGATGATTCAAGAACGAAGAGACTACAAGCTACTCGATCCTGCTGATATACTTGAGAGACTCAATACTCATGAATTCCAACAAGATGAGAAGAGAGACCTTTATGGACCAAACTATACAAGACCTCATGCGCTGACGGCAAAAGTTGTTTCCTCATCTAAAGAAGAAGACTTTGATTGCAGTCTTGGTGATCCTGAAGAACTTGGTCAGTAACTTGTTGTGCTCATGAGGAAATTTCAGAAGTTCTCAAGACGATGCCAGTTCGAAAAAGTCTTCAAGGAGAGATATGAGGAAATCATAATCTTCATTTGAGGGCTACAAGGAAAGGACCTGCCATAAATGCAAGAAATATGGTCATTATATTTCTGTCTGTCCTCGCTGGGTGAAGGAATCAAAGAAGAAGAAGTATAAGGTTTACAGTTCTGATGACTCGAAGAAAAAGAAGAAATCTTCAAAGTCCTCACCACACAAGAAGACCAGCTTTAGAAAGGCTCGAACACTTATTGGCAAAGAAATGAATTCTAAGGAAGAATGTGAAGAATGTGATGAAGAGGAAGGTTCAGAACTGGAGTTAGAGTCTGGTGTGGCAAGCCTAGCCCTTGCTACCAGATTCGTGAGCAAGTCCATCTTCGATCTCGAAGAAAATGACAATGTCAACAACACTGATGACTGTGACAACGACTTTGCTCCCACCTATTGCTTCATGGCAAAAGGTTCAAAGGTACCAAGCCACACTTCCTTTTCTAACTCTAGTGACCGTGAACCTGATGACTATCAAAAACCCAGTTACTATAAACTTGCTAATATTGCCACTATGCAACAAACCGCTATTGAAAAGCTTCAGAAACTGCTAGACAAAAGCGATGACCTATTGAGTGAGGAAATGAATTGGACTCAAACCCTCACTTATGATGTTCAAAGTCTTCAGTCTAGGTTTTATAGTCTTCAAGAACGTCATGGCACACTCTTGGCTGATCTTGAGAAGCTTTCTTATGAATTTCTTCAAAGAAAGCAATATCTTGAGAAACTAAGAATGTCTCATGATGATCTTCAAATTAAAAATGATTATTTGCTTGCTCAAAAGATTAGTACCGCTGAGGAAGAATTCATTCCACCATGCTTGAAATGGATCGAACGCGAATCTGCTAATTCTTCACCTAAAATTTCAAATGCTTATATTGCTACAAATTCTTCAACTGTATCTATGACAACAAATTCCTCACTTGAGGAAACCACAAATGTCACTGACAAAAATGCAGGGTTGAAGGAATTATATGTGACAGGCATATACAAAAGTCCCAAAGGGCATCAAACCCATTGTGATGTGCTCAAAAAGCAGATCCCGAACAAAAACCCTAGAAAAGAGGGTATTGCCTTTGAGAGGAAATTGAATGTTGATGGGTCACAAAGGAAACCTGAGCAATAGCCCAAAACCTCATGGATTGCTACAAAAGGACTTCCTATTGATCCATCTACTCTAATAGGCTTTGCATGTGAAACTACATATTCCTCTAATGAGTCATTTGACTCAAACTACAAAGTGTTCAAAAAATCAGGCTGGTGAAGTATTTGCCAAATATGTTGGAACTAACTGCAGAAATGGACCACCCTTGAGGAAAATTTGGGTTCCCAAAAGCAGCTTGGAAAGGCTTCAGGTGAATGTCCTCACGACACCACCAGTGAAGAACATGAACCCCAGATTAAATTCCTCAAGTGAACCAAAGTCTTCACAAGGAACAAATACCTCATATGGTCAAAACTATGCTCGTACTCGCACTAATGCTTGTGATATGCAGGAAACGTGCAAGGGACATGAATATGTGCATTATTCCTGAAATCACTATGTTCATAAGTCCTCAAAGAATTTCTTTGCCTATTCATTTGAGTACTCTAACCCCTCTCCTATGAAACGAAGTGGATTAGCCTCAATGCCTCAATTCTCATATGGTGCAAGCAGGATGATAAACTCTTTGCCACCCCTTCAGATATAGGTGGTGAAGAAATCGAACTAATCACTTCTGCAGGTTAGGTCTCCAGATGAAAGTCATCATGTGAAGAATTTTCTCGAGACCTAAGGAAATTGCTTGATAGGACGCAGGCTAATCCCGATGAAATGACTTATCATTTCACTCGTCCTTATTATGTCTAAAGTATACTTTATGTGATGAAATTCAAGTCTGATGAATTTGATATCATATTCTTCACTCTGAAGCATGTGAGATGGTAAGTAGCACTAATTCATCCGTAGGATGACAAACCCAAAACCACAGAGTGGGCTCTTGACAGTGGGTGTACAAATCACATGAATGGTGACAAAAGCATATTGGTGAATATCCCACTGACTCCATCACCACTCAAGCATATCACCTAAGCAGACAAAGGTAAAAGCAAGGTATTGAGACTTGGTAAGGTGACTATTTCTAAGGACCCACACATGGACAAGGTCATGCTTGTCGAATCCCTTGGGTTTAACGTCATGTCAGTCTCAATGCTTTTGTGATCTTGATATGATTGTCATTTTTGGCAAATATCGATGCGTAGTCATCATGGAATCTCACAAATCCAAAGTCTTCAAATGCTTTAGCAGAGGAGACTTATACATTGTTGATTTCTCTACAAGTCCTCAACCAGCCACGTGTCTTCTTGCAAAAGCCTCAGAGGGCTGGTTATGGCATCGACGACTTGATCATGCGGGCATGAGGAATTTTCACATGCTCGCAAGAAGAAGCATGTCATTAGCATCGAAAGCGTCAAATTTCTCAAGGATCGTATCTACGAGGTTTGTGAGTCTGGAAAGATGAACATATCCAAGCACCCCTCAAAGACTATCATGACTACTGCTCGTCCTTTTGAATTGCTTCACATGGATATCTTTGGAACTAGTCATTATGCTACTCTAACCAATGCAACATCTCTACATGGCTTTGTCAACGTTGACGACTATTCTCATTATACTTGGGTGCATATCATTCTTTACAAAACTGAAGTGCAGGGAGTCTTCAAATGATTTTCCTCAAGGGCCTTGATGAACTTCGACGTCAAGATCAAACACATCAGGTGTGACAATGGGACATAATTCAAGAATACCGGCCTTGATGACTATCTTGATGAACTTGGTATTACTCACGAATTGTGTGCTCCTTACACTCCTCAACAGAATAGCGTCATTGAGTGCAAGAAGAGAACTCTGGTTGAGATGGCATGGATTATGCTTGAAGAATGACCCCAACGCTCCTCCTCCACCAACAAAGTGATATTCTTCAAGGAGATTAGTCCTCAGTTTCGTCCCTTTTCATCACTTGATGACAAAAGGGGAGAAATCTGAGTTAGTCTTCAAGCGGATCTACCTTATTATTTTATGGGCTTTTTGGACTATATCTTCTTTAAGTTACAACTCTCGTTCTTCTGAAGTGTTTGGTTGTATGAGTTGTAAACTTCTGCCCGGTGGTGGTGTGACACTTTTGAACCGTTTGTTTTCATGATTATTCCTCATGTTGATTAATGCATGAATTCTGAAATTTGTCAGACACTGCTTTCCATCATGCATTTCAATTTCATCAAGTCATATGTCAGACCCACATGTGAGTAACATGAGTGACATGAGGACTTTCATAGCCGAAACATTCCGACCGAGGCTATGCTACGCGCTAGTTGTCCCCAACCTTATCCACCCAACGGTCATATCATTGGGGCATTTATCTCAATTCATGTCGGGATTGCTTCCCGACTATAAATAGCCGCCCCCATAACTGCTAGTTGGTTGGCTGCTTCGCAAGAGAAACCAACACTTGTCATTTGAGAGCAACCCAGTCCTCGAAGACTTTCAGAGAAAATCATCAGTGAGGAAAAACCCCAAACACCCAAACCGAAACCCAAAAATCCCAAAGTGATTGAGCATCACTGAAGAGATAATTTCTGTGTGGTACCGACGCTTGTTACCTTTGAGGACTGTGCATCCTCCAAACGGTTAGGCGTCATGGTCTAGAGCATCCAGCAGTGAACTATGGATCGCCGGGTGATACGTCGCAAACGTATCTATATTTTCTGCTTGTTCCATAATCTTTTGGGTGACATTGTTATATGTTTTGCTACACTTTCATATCATTTTACATATATTTGGACTAACCTACTAACTCAATGCACACAGTGCCAGTTTCTGTCTGTTGATGTCTATTTTGCAGGGGCTGTTACAAAATTTTCCGAAGCCCGAAAAATTCCAGAAAAGAATATATAAAAAATCAGCAAAACAGAAGCTTTCGGATCACCGAAGATGGGCTAGAGGGGGGCCAGGGGCCTCCCAGGCGACCTTCCGGCGCGGCCAGGCCCTAGCCGCGCCAGGAGGCCGTCTGGGTGGGTCCCACCTCCTCCGGTGCCTTCCTTTGGCCTATATTTAGGGTCCCGAGAGGAAACCCTTCGACAACTTCCAGAATCGCGAATTTCTCCATGGTTCCGGTGCCGCAGCGCTTACGATATCGGGAGCATGAGGAGACCTCTTCCCGGCACTCTATCGGAGGGAGGATTGACCTCCGGGAGCTTTTCCACCGCCATGGACGCCTCCCGGACGTGCCGTGAGAAGTCCTCCTTGGACCATGAGTCATGACCAGTAGCTATGTGATGTCTTCTCTCCAATCTTGTGCTCCAATGGTTAGTCCTTGTGAGATGCCCTACATGATCAAGGCATCTATGAAATTCTCTTTCTATTGCTATGCTCGGTTTGTTGGGATCCGATGGATTATGAGATTATGTTCAGATTCTTATGAGTTATATATTTGATTATCCTTTTATATTATGTTCCTTAGTGATTCATGCATGTTCTTTGTTGCTATTTATTGCTTTGGCTGAGTAGTAGATTGTAACTCCAAGAGGGAGCGTTATGCATGATTGTGGGTTCATGCCCCTCGATGTCTAGCTTGAGTGACAGAAACATGAGACTAGGGGGTGTGCTTGTTTCCACCAAGGAGAAAACAACGGTGCTTGTCACCACGGTTGCAAGGATTGTTTACCTTACGCATAGTTCGTAAATGCAGTTGTCCGTTGCTTTGAGTTTACACTTTGGGTGGGGCTCGCAACTTAATACCGACAAGATGTTCTAGATAGATATCTCAAGGTGGATGATTAGTAAGTAGATGCTGAGGAATAAATGGCCTACTTGTCTTGGCGTACAGCCCATTACTATTGAACCTCTAACTATCAAGTAGCATAATTAGCATTGCGGTGCGTTCATAATTCTGTCAGTTGCCCAACTGCGATTTGTTTACCCAAGCATAGTTGTTTATCGTCTTTTGAGAGAGAAACATCACTAGTGAACATCATGTGAGCCCGGTCCATATCACCATCATTGCTTACACCTCCATCATTTACCGTTTTCATTTAATTTTCCGTTGCAATCACTATTACTATCCTCGCTTGTGTTTTGATCTTTTGCAAACTACAAGGCCGGAGAGATTGACAACCTCTGTGTACTCGTTGGGAGCAAAGTTATTTGTTGTGTGTGCATGTCCACGTCTTCTGCTAGCGCCAGGGTGGGAGACACCTACTTGTTGATCCTAGGAGTCCTGCTGGTTTGGTAAACCTTACGGTCCCCGTGTAAGGGAAAACTTGCTGTTGACTACATCTCAACCTTCCACTTGGGCAACCAACTAGGAGCGAGAAGTATATACATCATCTCGTCATCACTAACCGTCTGGAGGATGCACAGTATTTTGGGAGAGAGACATCACTAGTGAACATTGATACGTCTCAAACGTATCTATAATTTTTGATGGTTTCACGCTGTTATCTTGTCAACTTTGGATGTTTTGTTTACCCTTTATATCTTTTTTGGGACTAACTTATTAACTCAGTGCCAAGTGTCAGTTCCTGTTTTTTCTGTGTTTTTGACTCTTTTCAGATCGAATTTTGCAACGGAGTCCAAACGGAATAAAATCCCCAAAATGATATTTTCCAGAACGGAAGAAGATCATGAGGCTTGAAGGCCAAGCAAGTGGGCCCACAGGGAGCCCACAAGCCCTGTTACCGCGGCGAGGGGGGAGGCTGCGGCAACCAAGCTTGTGGAATCCCTGGCGCCCCCTGCCCTAGGTCTTTGGCCTATATATTCCCTAAAAATCCAGAAAAAAATCAAGGCATGCACGAAAACACTTTTCCGCCGCCGCAAGCTTCCGTTTCCGCGAGATCTTATCTGGAGACCCTTCCCGGTGCCCTGCCGGAGGGGACTTTGGAGTTGGGGGGCTTCTTCATCATCATCATCACCCCTCCAATGACTCGTGAGTAGTTCACTTCAGACCTACGGGTCCGTAGTTAGTAGCTAGATTGCTTCTTCTCTCTCTTGGATCTTCAATACAAAGTTCTCCATGATCTTCATGGATATCTATCCGATGTAATCTTCTTTGGCGGTGTGTTTGTCGAGATCTGATGAATTGTGGATTTGTGATCAGATTATCTATGATATATATTTGAGTCTTTGCTGATTTCTTATATGCATGATTTGATATCCTTGTAAGTCTCTCTGAGTCTTGGGTTTTGTTTGGCCAACTAGATCTATGATTCTTGCAATGGGAGAAGTGCTTGGTTTTGGGTTCTTACCGTGTGGTGACCTTTCCCAGTGACAGTAGGGGCAGCAAGGCACACATCATGTAGTTGCCATCAAGGGTAACAAGGTGGGCTCTGTCGTAGATATGAGATTGTCCATCTACATCATGTCATCTTGCTTAAGGCGTTACTCTGTTCTTTTGGACTTAATACACTAGATGCATGTTGGATAGCGGTCGACGTGTGGAGTAATAGTAGTAGATGCAGAAAGTATCGGTCTACTTGTTTTGGACGTGATGCCTATAGATATAATCATTGCCATAGATATCGTCACGACTTTGGGCGGTTCTATCAATTGCTCGATAGTAATTCGTTCACCCACCGTCTACTTGCTTTCATGAGAGAAGCCAATAGTGAATACTACGGCCCCCGGGTCTATTCACACCTATCGTTTACACCTCCGCTTTTACTTTGCTTTGTTACTTTGTTGCTTTCAGTTCTCACTTGGCAAACAATCTATAAGGGATTGACAACCCCTTCATAGTGTTGGGAGCAAGCTCTTTGTGTTTGTGCAGGCACTTGTGATACTCCTTCACTCGATCGATACCTTGGTTCTCAAAACTGAGGGAAATACTTACCGCCGATGTGCTACATCACCCTTTCTGCTTCGAGGGAACACCAACGCAAGGCTCCAAGGCCACGGGGAAATCTTTTGCATATTTGCCTAGGAAGTCCCTAAAGGCGTAGCCGCAACAGCAGGATTCCTGGCGCCGTACCAGGGAAGGTCTGTTGTCGCAGTAGCAAGAAGAATTTCTGGCGCCGCTGCTGGGGAAGGAGAGATCTATTGAAGTAGGTCTCACAAACTCATCTCTTGCATTTACTTTTTTGCCAGTTGCCTCTCATTTTCCTCTCCCCCACTTCACATTTGCCGTTTTCATTTGCCTTTCTCCTTTGCCGTTTTCTTTTGCCTTTGCCGTTTTCCTTTGTCGTTTTTCTTGCTTGCTTGTGTGCTTGTTTGTTTGTTGAAGTCATCATGGCTGAAAACACCAAACTTTGCGACTTCTCGAGCACTAATAATAATGATTTTATTAGTACCCCGATTGCTCCCGCCACTAGTGCGGAATCGTATGAAATCAACGCAGCTTTGCTGAATCTTGTTATGAAAGAGCAATTCTCTGGCCTTCCTAGCGAATATGCCGCATCCCATCTCAATACCTTCATTGAGCTTTGCGATATGCAAAAGAAAAGAGATGTGGATAATGACGTGATTCAGTTGAAGCTTTTTCCTTTCTCGTTGCGAGATCGCGCAAAAACTTGGTTTTCTTCTTTGCCCAAAAATAGTATCGATTCTTGGGATAAGTGCAAAGATGCTTACATATCCAAGTATTTTCCGCCGGCTAAAATCATCTCCTTACGTAACGATATGATGAATTTCAAGCAACTTGATCATGAACACGTTGCACAATCTTGGGAGAGGATGAAGCTTATAATTAGAAATTGTCCCGCTCATGGCTTGAGTTTGTGGATGATTATACAAATCTTTTATGCTGGCTTGAATTTCGCTTCTCGCAATATCTTGGACTCCGCCTCAGGTAG
The DNA here is from genome assembly GCF_904849725.1 of Hordeum vulgare subsp. vulgare. Lineage (NCBI taxonomy): Eukaryota > Viridiplantae > Streptophyta > Magnoliopsida > Poales > Poaceae > Hordeum > Hordeum vulgare. Next base: position 490,926,807 of record NC_058522.1, read on the forward strand.
AACGTTCATGGAAATCACGTTAGGAGACGCTACAAAACTCCTAGACAATATCATGACCAACTACTCTCAGTGGCACACTGAAAGGTCACCTGCTAGCAAAAAGGTACACGCTATAGAAGAAATTAACTCGCTTAGTGCTAAGATGGACGAGTTGATGAATTTGGTTGCTAGTAGAAACGCTCCTTTAGATCCTAATGACATGCCACTATCTTCCTTGATTGAGAGTAGCAACGCTAGTTTGGACGTTAATTTTGTTGGTAGGAACAATTTTGGTAACAGCAATGCTTTTAGAGGAAACTATGTTCCTAGGCCTTTCCCTAGTAACTCCTCTAATAATTATGGCAATTCCTATAACAACACTTATGGAAATCACAACAAATTACCCTCTGATTTAGAGAGTAATATCAAAGAGTTCATCAAATCTCAAAAGATTTTCAATGCGTCCATAGAGGAAAAACTACTCAAAATTGACGATTTGGCTAAGAGCGTTGATAGGATGTCTTGTGATATTGATGCTTTGAAAGTTAGATGTGCTCCTCCCAAGGTCAACTTGGATGAAACTTTGAAAGCTATGCGTGTCTCCATGAATGAGAGCAAATAAAGAACCGCCCAAATTCGCGCTAGGCATGAATGGTTTAAAAGGGTGTGTTCTAGTGATGCAAATCACGAAGATCTTAAAGTGCTTGGTGTGTCTCCTCTTGAATCTTTGTTTTCGCGTGTCAAACCTATTGATGAAGGGGCTGGATATGAATCCACTTTGGTTGAAAAATGCCCCAATGATTCGGAGTCCACCTATCTTGATGATAAAAGTGTGGAGAGTGGAGTAGAAGAAATCAAAATTTTGGATAGTAATGAAACTCCCAGTTTGGATTTCAAGGAATTCAATTATGATAATTGCTCCTTGTTTGAATGCATCTCTTTGATGCAATCCATTGCAAACTCTCCACATGCTTATAGCCAAAGCAAAGCCTTTACCGCGCATATCGTAGATGCTATGATGAAATCTCTTCAAGAGAAGCTCGAACTAGAAGTCTCTATACCTAGAAAACTTCATGATGAGTGGGAACCTACTATCAAAATCAAGATCAAAAACTATGAGTGCAATGCTTTATGTGATTTGGGTGCTAGTGTTTCCGCGATTCTAAAATCTTTATGTGATATTCTTGGTTTTCATGAGATTGAAGAGTGTTCTCTTAATTTGCATCTTGCGTATTCTACTGTCAAGAAACCCATGGGAAGGATCGATGATGTTCTTATTGTTGCAAATAAGAACTATGTACCTGTGGATTTCATTGTACTTGACATAGAGTGCAATCCTTCATGTCCTATTATTCTTGGTAGACCTTTCCTAAGGACTATTGGTGCTATCATCGATATGAAGGAAGGGAATATTAGATTTCAGTTTCCCTTAAAGAAGGGCATGGAGCACTTTCCAAGAAAGAAAATAAGATTGCCTTATGAATCTATGATGAGGGCTACTTATGGTTTGAGCACCAAAGATGACTATACGTGATTCCATCACCTTTTGCCTAGCTAAGGGCGTTAAACAATAGCGCTTGTTGGGAGGCAACCCAACGAATCTATCATTTTTCTTTCTGTTTTGTTTTTTTCACACTTTCATAATTCTGTTATGATTGTGTTTTTTGTGTTTCTTTTTGCGTTTGTGCCAATCAAAACCGTTATGATTAGTCTTGGGGATGATCGTTTGGTCATGCTAGAAAAGACAGAAACTTTCTGCTCACGAAAAGAATTTTAATTTTTTTTCTGTAAGAGCTTTTGAGTTGATTCTTCTTGCTGCTGATTGCTATGCAAATTCTTCAGACCTTCGTAATGTTTCAGAATTTTGGAAGTACCAGAAGTATACGAAGTATACAGATTGCTACAAACTGGTCTGCTGTTAACATATTCTGTTTTTATTGTGTTGGTTGCTTATTTTCATGAAACTATGGATAGTATCGGGGGGTATTAGCCATGGTAGATTGAAAATACAGAACCCAACCTCAGCATAAGTAGAATTCAAGTTTGCTACAGTACCTAAGGAAGTGGTGGTTTGATTTCTTATACTAATGTTATCACGAGTTCCTGTTTAAGTTTCGTGTTGTGAAGTTTTCAAGTTTTGGGTGAAGTTCTTATGTACAAAAAGATAAAGAGTGGCCAGAGCTCAAGCTTGGGGATGCCCAAGGCACCCCAAGAGATTCAAGGATGCCTTAAAAGCCTAAGCTTGGTGATTCCCCGGGAAGGCATCCCCTCTCTCGTCTTCAATCCATCGGTAACATTACTTGGGGCTATATTTTTATTCACCACATGTTATGTGTTTTGCTTGGAGCGTCTTGTATCGTAGGAGTCTTTTATTTTTGTTCTGTCACAATCATCCTTGCTGCACACCTAGAGAGATAGACATGCACTCACCGTGATTTTGTCGAGCTTCACTTATATCCTTTGGTAGACAATTCAGCTCACATGTGCTTCACTTATATCTTTTGAGCTAGTTGATTTTGCTCTGTGTGCTTCACTTATATCTTTTAGAGCACGGCGGTGCGTGGCTTGGTAGTTGATCTATGCTTTGAAAGTAGTCTCAAAAGGGGTAGTTATCCAAAGGGATACGAAAACTTCCACCTTCATGTGCATTGAATAGTAGGAGAAGTTTGATTCATCTCAACTAGTTTTGAGTTGTGGTTATGGTAATATTGAAGTTATGCTAGTAAGGTGTTGTGGATCTAGAAATACTTGTGTTGAAGTTAGTGATTCCCGTAGCATGCACGTATGGTGAACCGCTATGTGATGAAGTCTGAGCATGATTAGTCTATTGATTGTCATCCTTTGTGTGGCGGTCGGGATCGCGCGATGGTTTATACCTACCAACCCTTCCCCTAGGAGTATGCGTTGAATGCTTTGTTTCGATTACTAATAAAACTTTTGCAACAAGTATATGAGTTCTTCATGAATAATGTTGAGTCCATGGTTTAGATGCACTTTCACCCTCCACCATCACTATCTTCTTTAGTGTCGTGCAACTTTCGCCGGTGCACAAAACCCACCATTAGCCTCCCTCAAAACAGCCACCATACCTACCTACTATGGCTTTTTCAAAGTCATTCCGAGATATATTGCCATGCAACTACCACCATGACATGTGCCACCACGTCTACATTGTCATTGCATGATCATAAGATAGCTAGCATGATGTTTCCATTTATGTCTATGCCATGCTAGATCATTGTCACGGTACACTACTAAAGGCATTCCATATAGAGTCATCGTTGCTCTAAATTTTGAGTTGTAAGTGTGATGATCATCATTGATGGAGCATTGTCCCATGTGAGGAAATAAAATAGGCCAAAGAAGCCCACCCAAAAAAAAGAGGCCAAAGAGCCCATCCAAAAAAATGAGAGAAAAAGATAGAAGGGACAATGCTACCACCTTTCCACACTTGTGCATATTAAGCACCATGATCTTCATGATTGAGAGTCTCTCATTTTGTCACCACCATATATCTGGTGGGAAATTTTCATTATATAACTTGGCTTGTATATTCCAATGATAGGCTTCCAGTGCACCCAGTGCCAGTTTCTGTATGTTGATGTCTATTTTGCACGGGCTTTTACCCAATTTTTCGAAGCCTGAAAAATTCCATAAAAAATATTAAAAAAATCAGCAAAACAGAAGCTTCCGGATCACCGAAGATGGGCCAGAGGGGGGCCACGGGCCTCCTAGGCGACCTGCTGGCGCAGCCAGGCGCTAGGCCGCGCCAGGAGGCCGCCTGGGTGGGTCCCACCTCCTCCGGTGCCCTCCTTTGGCCTATATTTAGGGTCCCGAGAGGAAACCCTTTGACAACTTCCAGAATCGCGAATTTCTCCATCGTTCCACCGCCGCAGCGCTTCCGAGATCTAGAGCGTCAGGAGACCTCTTCCCGGCACCCTGCCGGAGGGAGGATTGACCTCCGGGAGCTTCTCCACCGCCATGGACGCCTCCCAGACATGTCGTGAGTAGTCCTCGTTGGACCATGAGTCCATGACCATTAGGTATGTGATGTCTTCTCTCCAATCTTGTGCTTCAATGGTTAGTCCTTGTGAGCTGCCCTACATAATCTAGGCATCTATGTAATTCTATTGCTATTGCTATGCTAGGTTTGTTGGGATCCAATGTATTATGAGATTATGTTCAGATTGTTATGAGTTATATATTTGGTTATCCTTTTATATTATGTTCTTTAGTGATTCATGCATGTTCTCCGTTGTTATTTATTGCTTTGGCCGAGTAGTAGATTGTAACTCCAAGAGGGAGCGTTATGCATTATTGTGGGTTCATGCCCCTCGATGTCTAGCTTGAGTGACAGAAACATGAGACTAGGGGATGTGCTTGTTGCCACCAGGGAGAAAACAACGGTGCTTGTGACCACGGTTGCAAGGATTGTTTACCTTACGCATAGTTCGTTAATGCAGTTGTCTGTTGCTTTGAGTTTACACTTTGGGTGGGGCTCGCAACTTAATACCGGCGAAATGTTCTGGATAGATATCTCAAGGTGGATGATTAGTAAGTAGATGTTGATGAATAAACGGTCTACTTGTCTTCGCGTACTACTCATTACTATTGAACCTCTAACTATCAAGTAGCATAATTAGCATTGCGGTGCGCTCATAATTCTGTCAATTGCCCAACTGTGATTTGTTTACCCAAGCATAGTTGTTTACTGTCTTTTGGGAGAAAGACATCACTAGTGAACATCACGTGACTCCGGTCCATATCACCATCATTGTTTACACCTCCATCCTTTACCGTTCTCATTTACTTTTCTGTTGCAATTACTATTACTTTCCCGCTTGTGCTTTGATCTTTTGCAAATTACAAGGCCGAAGAGATTGACAACCTCTCTGTACTCGTTGGGAGCAAAGTTATTTGTTGTGTGTGCAGGTCCATGTCTTCTGCTAGCGCCAGGGTGGAAGACACCTACTTGTTGAGCCTAGGAGTCATCTTGGTTCGATAAACCTTATAGTTCAGTGTGAGGGAAAACTTGCTGCTGACTACATCTCAACCTTTCACTTGGGGTAACCAACGGGATGCAAGAAGTATATACATCATCTCATCATCATCGGGTGACCAAGTTTGTGTGGGTTTGGAAGTCTGCCCTGAAGACTTACGAAGGGTGTTGGGCAAGGACTGTGTGTCCTTAGCTTAAGGATAATACGGTAAGGACTTAGTGCCCTGGGACTGTGTGTCCTTTGTTTTAAATACGCCACTCCAAACGACACGTACATTATCACAACAGTTGGAATTGGGTCATCAAATCATTGTCTTTATCGAGCAACTGGGTGCTTAGCTCAAATTCGACTGAAGACTTTCTCAAATTCCTCACCTCAAAGTCTTCACTTTAGTTACTTGTCACGTGCTTATCCTGATCACACTACCTGTGCAACCTGAACGTTTCATTTTACTCTCACTACTAAGCTATCGCTGTTTTTGCACATCTATTTGAGTACTCATTCCGATGCACTCAGTTCGTGATTGAGGACTTTCCGCATTAGATATTTCCTCAGTGACAAATCTTTAAAAATCGTCTGTTCACCCCCCTCTAGTCGATATAACGCACTTTCAAAGGTAATATCAACACAACACAATATGTCATACTTTATGTTTTCCCCACTAGTTTGTTTAGAAAGTATATACAACATATTTATTGTCCTCTTAATTCTATGGGTTTTTCCATATTGACTTGGAAGAGACAATAATCATTATATGTTGCTCCATTTTCTCCTTATTTTTTCCACTGGTTTGAAAGAGTTTTGGCAACATATCAAACACTATACTCCTCATATTTATCCCACGGGATTTTTGGAGGATCCTCTAATCAAGAGATGATTCTGGATGGACAAGTGTAGATTAGGGGGAGTGTTTTAGTTTAATTAACATGTGTTAATTATGGGGTATTCTCTTCTTGTAACTGCCATCTTTCGCGAACAGATGCCTCTTTGTTGCATCTCTTCTCCTTGTGTATATATATATATATATATATATATATATATATATATATATATATATATATATCCACAATCATCTAATGAAAGAGGACGACTATTCATTTTGTTGTCTCTCGACTATCTCTCGATCTTTACTTTAACAATAATACGCGAGCACAATGTGTAACTCACTACAGGAATCAGCTTCTTTGCCGTCTGCCATCACAGACGGCAAAGAGTAAATCCCGGACGGCAAAGAGAATATCACAGACGGCAAAGAATCTCACGGCCGGCAAAATTTCTGCGTCAGCCTATGACAGCATTGTAGCTTCTTTGCCGTCTGTCTCCCCAAAGCGGACGGCAAAGAGCTTTGCCGCCAGCTTTTCATAGGAGCAGTCGGCAAAGTGGTTGAGACGGCAACCGACACGCGTTGCCTCCGTTAGGGGCTAACGGAGGCTTTGTCGTCTGCCTCCCCCTCTTCTTTGACGTCTGCCTCCCCCCTCCTCCCCCTCCTCTGTGTCGTCTGCCTCCCCCCCCCCCCCACTTCTTTGTCGTCTGTCTCCCCCCCTCTTCTGTGTCGTCTGCCTCCCCCTCTTCTTTGCCGTCAACCTCCACCTCCTCCCCCCTCCTTTGTGCCCTCTTCTTTGTCTGCTGCCCCCCTGGAAGCAGACGGCAAAGATACTATATGGCCAGCTGCTACTGCCCAGGTTGCACAGCTGGGCGCCACGTGGCACCTTTGCCATCGGTCAGCTCATGGCAAAGGCCTTTGCCATCAGCTGGCAAACGGCAAAGAGCCTATATTGTCACTTTTTTTTTATTTTTCTATTTCACAACACATATACATATAATTCATAGCACATATATGATAAATAGGTCACAACACATATATGATATACATATAAAGCTCATCAATGCCATTTGTTCATCAACGTACATCCCATATATCAAAATAACCAACACATACAAAGTTTCATCCATATATACATACATATAGTTGCACATATATTGTTCATCCATATATACATATACATATAGTTCCACATTGTTCATCAACTCAAATAAAAACAGAGACTAAAGCACTCCAATGCCAGCTTCCATGCATGTAGTACATCCAATCTACAAAATGGGAATAAGAAAGTAAGAATAAGAAGAACAACAACATATATATGACAAATAAGCTAAATTGAATAAGAAAGAGAAGAAGCAAGAAGAGAACAAGGATAATAAAAACAAGAAGGAGGAGGAGGAGGAGGGGAAGGGGAAGGAGAAGTAGAAGGAGGAGGAGAAGAAGAAAAAAGAAGAAGAGAATAAGAAGGAGAAGAAGGAGGAGAAGAAGGAGGGCTCCTTCTCCTTCTTCTCCTCCTTCTCCTTCTCCTTCTCTTCTTCTTCTTCTTCTTCCTTCTTTTCATTTCTCCTCTTCTCCTCTTCTTGGAGCTAAATTAGCTAACTATGTCTTTTTGGAGCTAAATGGGCTAATTATGTCATTATAGAGGAAAACAAGCTAAGTATATAATATTAATGAGCTAACCAAGGTTCTTATGCCATTTTGAGCTTATAATGTCTTTTAGGAGCTAAATTGGCTAATTATGTCATTGTTGGGGAAATTAAGACAAGGAGAATATGAAAGAGGAGAAGAAAGAGGAGGAGGAGGAGAAGAAGAAGAAATAAAGAAGAAGGAGGAGAAGGACTAGAAGGTCCTTGGCCTTCTCCTCCTTCGCCTCCTCCTCCTCCTCCTCCTCATCCTCCTCCTTCTTCTCTTCTTCTTCTTCTTCTCTCTTTTCATTTTTCCTATTTCTTCTACTCTTCTCCTCTTCTTGGAGCTAAATTAGCTAACTATGTCTTTTTGGAGCTAAATAGGCTAATTATACCATTTTAGAGGAAAACAAGGTAAGTATATAATATTAATGAGCTAACCAAGGTTCTTATGCCATTTTGAGCTTATTATGGCATTTTGGAGCTAAAGGGGCTAATTATGTCATTTTTGGGGAAATTAAGGCAAGGAAAATATGAAAGAGGAGAAGAAACAGGAGGAGGAGGAGAAGAAGAAGAAATAAAGAAGAAGGAGGAGAAGGAGGAGGAGGAGGAGAAGGACTAGAAGGTCCTTGGCCTCCTCCCCCTCATCTCTGTCGTCTGCCTCCCCCCCCCCACACTTCTTTGTCGTCTGTCTCCCCCCCCCCTCTTCTATGCCGTCTGCCACCCCCTCTTCTTTGCCGTCAGCCTCCACCTCCTCCCCCTCCTCTGTGCCCTCTTCTTTGCCGTCTACCCCCCTCGAAGCAGACGGCAAAGATACTATATCGGCAGGTGCTACTGCCCAGGTTGCACAGCTGGGCGCCACGTGGCACCTTTGCCGTCGGACAGCTGATGGCAAAGGCCTTTGCCATCAGCTGGCACACGGCAAAGAGCTTATATTGTCACATTTTTGTTTATTTTTTCTATTTCACAGCACATATACATATAATTCATAGCACATATATGATAAATAGGTCACAACACATATATGATATACATATAAAGCTCATCAATGTCATTTGTTCATCAACGTACATCCCATATATCAAAAGAACCAACACATACAAAGTTTCATCCATATATACATACATATAGTTGCACATATATTGTTCATCCATATATACATATACATATAGTTCCACATTGTTCATCAACTCAAATAAAAACGGAAACTAAAGCACTCCAATGCCAGCTTCCATGCATGTAGTACATCCAATCTCCAAAATGGGATTAAGAAAGTCACAAGAAGAAGAACAACAACATATATATGACAGATAAGCTAAATTTAAGAAGAAAGAGAAGAAGCAAGAAGAGAACAAGGAGAAGAAAAATAAGAAGGAGGAGGAGGAGGGGAAAGGGAAGGAGAATGAGAAGGAGGAGGAGAAGAAGAAAGAAGAAGAAGAGAAGAAGAAGGAGAAGAAGGAGGAGAAGAAGGAGGAGAGAATAAGAAGGAGAAGAAGGAGGGCTCCTTCTCCTTCTTCTCCTCCTTCTCCTTCTTCTTCCCTTCTTCTCCTCCTCCTCCTTCTTCTTCTCCTTCTTCTTCTCCTTCTCTTCTTCTCTTCTTCTTCTTCTTCCTCTTCTTCTTCCTTCTTTTCATTTCTCCTCTTCTCCTCTTCTTGGAGCTAAATTAGCTAACTATGTCTTTTTGGAGCTAAATGGGCTAATTATGTCATTATAGAGGAAAACAAGCTAAGTATATAATATTAATGAGCTAATCAAGGTTCTTATGCCATTTTGAGCTTATAATGTCTTTTAGGAGCTAAATTGGCTAATTATGTCATTGTTGGGGAAATTAAGGCAAGGAGAATATGAAAGAGGATAAGAAAGAGGAGGAGGAGGAGAAGAAGAAGAAATAAAGAAGAAGGGGGAGAAGGAGGAGGAGGAGGAGAAGGACTAGAAGGTCCCTGGCCTTCTCCTCCTTCTCCTCCTCCTCCTCCTCCTCCTCCTCTTCTTCTTCTTCTTCTTCATTCTTTTCATTTTCCTATTCCTTCTCCTCTTCTCCTCTTCTTGGAGCTAAATTAGCTAACTATGTATTTTTGGAGCTAAAAGGGCTAATTATCCCATTTTAGAGGAAAACAAGCTAAGTATATAATATTAATGAGCTAACCAAGGTTCTTATGCCATTTTGAGGTTATTCTCGCATTTTGGTGTTGGGGAACGTCGCATGGGAAACAAAAAATTTCCTACGCGCACGAAGACCTATCATGGTGATGTCCATCTACGAGAGGGGATTTCCGATCTACGTACCCTTGTAGATCGCACAGCAGAAGCGTTAGTGAACGCGGTTGATGTAGTGGAACGTCCCCACGTCCCTCGATCCACCCCGCGAACCGTCCCACGAACCGTCCCGCGATCCGTCCCATGATCTAGTGCCGAACGGACAGCACCTCCGCGTTCAGCACACGTACAGCTCGACGCTGATCTCGGCCGTCTTGATCCAGCAAGAGACACAGAGAGGTAGATGAGTTCTCCGGCAGCGTGACGGTGCTCCGGAGGTTGGTGATGATCTAATCTCGGCAGGGCTCCGCCCGAGCTCCGCAGAGACGCGATCTAGAGGTAAAACCGTGGAGTTATGTGGTCGGGCTGCCTTGGAAAAGTTGTCTCAAATCAGCCCTAATTGCTCCATATATATAGGAGGAGGGAGGGGAGGCTTGCCTTGAGGCTCAAGGATCCCCAAGGGCTGCGCCACCTGTTGGAAATATGCCCTAGAGGCAATAATAAATTAGTTATTATTATATTTCTTAGTTCATGATAATCGTTTATTATCCATGCTATAATTGTATTGATTGGAAACACAATACTTGTGTGGATACATAGACAAAACACTGTCCCTAGTAAGCCTCTAGTTGACTAGCTCGTTGATCAAAGATGGTCAAGGTTTCCTGGCCATAGGCAAGTGTTGTCACTTGATAACGGGATCACATCATTAGGAGAATCATGTGATGGACTAGACCCAAACTAATAGACGTAGCATGTTGATCGTGTCATTTTGTTGCTACTGTTTTCTGCGTGTCAAGTATTTGTTCCTATGACCATGAGATCATATAACTCACGGACACCGGAGGAATGCTTTGTGTGTATCAAACGTCGCAACGTAACTGGGTGACTATAAAGATGCTCTACAGGTATCTCCGAAGGTGTTCGTTGAGTTAGTATAGATCGAGACTGGGATTTGTCACTCCGTGTGACGGAGAGGTATCTCGGGGCCCACTCAGTAATACAACATCACACACAAGCCTTGCAAGCAATGTAACTTAATGTAAGTTGCGGGATCTTGTATTACGGAACGAGTAAAGAGACTTGCCGGTAAACGAGATTGAAATAGGTATGCGGATACTAACGATCGAATCTCGGGCAAGTAACATACCGAAGGACAAAGGGAATGACATACGGGATTATATGAATCCTTGGCACTGAGGTTCAAACGATAAGATCTTCGTAGAATATGTAGGATCCAATATGGGCATCCAGGTCCCGCTATTGGATATTGACCGAGGAGTCTCTCGGGTCATGTCTACATAGTTCTCGAACCCGCAGGGTCTGCACACTTAAGGTTCGACGTTGTTTTATGCGTATTTGAGTTATATGGTTGGTTACCGAATGTTGTTCGGAGTCCCGGATGAGATCACGGACGTCACGAGGGTTTCCGGAATGGTCCGGAAACGAAGATTGATATATAGGATGACCTCATTTGGTTACCGGAAGGTTTTCGTGCATTACCAGAAAAGTTTCGGGCTCATCGGTAGTGTACCGGGAGTGCCGGGAGGGGTGCCGGGGACCATCGGGAGGGGTGTCACGCCCCAAGGGGTCTCATGGGCTATGGGAATAGATAAACCATCCCCTAGTGGGCTGGAATAAGTTCCCACTAAGGCCCATAAGGTTTGAGAAGGAAAAAACACAAGGTGGAAAGAGTTTCCAAGTGGGAAGGTGGAATCCTACTCCAAGTAGGATTGGAGTAGGACTCCTCCACCTCCAATTTCGGCCAAACCTTTAGGTTTTGAGGCTGCCTCCTCCCCTCCCTCCCACCTATATATACGGAGGTTTTAGGGCTGATTTGAGACGACTTTTCCACGGCAGCCCGACCACATACCTCCACGGTCTTTCCTCTAGATCGCGTTTCTGCAGAGCTCGGGCGGAGCCCTGCTGAGACAAGGTCATCACCAACCTCCGGAGCGCCGTCACGCTGCCGGAGAACTCTTCTACCTCTCCGTCTCTCTTGCTGGATCAAGAAGGCCGAGATCATCATCGAGCTGTACGTGTGCTGAACGCGGAGGTGCCGTCCGTTCGGTACTAGATCGTGGGACTGATCGCGGGATTGTTCGCGGGGCGGATCGAGGGACGTGAGGACGTTCCACTACATCAACCGCGTTCACTAACGCTTCTGCTGTACGATCTACAGGGGTACGTAGATCACTCATCCCCTCTCGTAGATGGACATCACCATGATAGGTCTTCGTGCGCGTAGGAAAATTTTTGTTTCCCATGCGACGTTCCCCAACAGTGGCATCATGAGCTAGGTTCATGCGTAGATGTCTTCTCGAGTAGAACACAAAAGTTTTTGTGGGCGGTAATGTGCATTTTGCTGCCCTCCTTAGTATTTTCTTGATTCCGCAGTATTGTTGGATTGAAGCGGCTTGGACCGACATTACTCGTACGCTTACGAGAGACTGGTTTCATCGCTACGAGTAACCCCGTTGCTCAAAGATGACTGGCAAGTGTCGGTTTCTCCAACTTTAGCTGAATCGGATTTGACCGAGGAGGTCCTTGGATGAGGTTAAATAGCAACTCATATATCTCCGTTGTGGTGTTTGCGTAAGTAAGATGCGTTCCTACTAGATACCCATGGTCACCACGTAAAACATGCAACAACAAAATTAGAGGACGTCTAACTTGTTTTTGCAGGGTATGCTTGTGATGTGATATGGCCAACGATGTGATGTGATATATTGGATGTATGAGATGATCATGTTGTAATAGATAATATCGACTTGCACGTCGATGGTACGGCAACCGGCAGGAGCCATAGGGTTGTCTTTATAACTAACGTTTGTGCTTGCAGATGCGTTTATATTTTGCTAGAACGTAGCTTTAGTAGTAATAGCATGAGTAGCACGACAACCCCGATGGCGACACATTGATGGAGATCATGATGATGGAGATCATGGTGTGACGCCGGTGACAAGAAGATCGTGCCGGTGCTTTGGTGATGGAGATCAAGAAGCACGTGATGATGGCCATATCATGTCACTTATAAATTGCATGTGATGTTAATCCTTTTATGCACCTTATTTTGCTTAGAACGACGGTAGCATTATGAGGTGATCTCTCACTAAAATTTCAAGACGAAATTGTGTTCTCCCCGACTGTGCACCATTGCTCAGGTTCGTCGTTTCGAGACACCACGTGATGATCGGGTGTGATAGACTCAACGTTCACATACAACGGGTGCAAAACAGTTGCGCACGCGGAACACTCGGGTTAAGCTTGACGAGCCTAGCATGTGCAGACATGGCCTCGGGACACATGAGACCGAAAGGTCGAGCATGAATCGTATAGTTGATATGATTAGTATAGAGATGCTTACCACTGAAACTATTCTCGACTCACGTGATGATCGGACTTGAGATAGTGGATTTGGATCGTGTACCACTCAAATGACTAGAGAGATGTACTTTTTGAGTGGGAGTTCTTAAGTAATATGATTAACTGAACTAATTGTCATGAACATAGTCTAATGGTCTTTGCGAATTACGATGTAGCTTGCGCTATAGCTCTACTGTTTTATATGTTCCTAGAGAAAATTTAGTTGAAAGTTGATAGTAGCAAACTTTGCAGACTGAGTCTGTAAAACCGAGGATTGTCCTCATTGCTGCACAGAAGGCTTATGTCCTTAATGCACCACTCGGTGTGCTGCACCTCGAGCGTCATCTGTGGATGCTGTGAACATCCGACATACATGTTTCTGATGACTACACGATAGTTCAGTACAAAAATACTTAATGGCTTAGAAGCAAGGCGCCGAAAACGTTGTAAAACGTCACGGAACATAAGTGATGTTCTAAAGAGATGAAATTGTGATTTCATGCTTGTGCCCTTGTTAAGAGGTACGAGACCTCCGACAAGATTCTTTGTCCACAAAGCACAGGAGAAAAGGCTCAATCGTTGAGCATGTGCTCAGATTGTCTGAGTACGACAATCGCTTGAATCAAGTGGGAGTTAATCTTCCAGATGAGATAGTGATAGTTCTCCAAAGTCACTGCCACCAAGCTGTGAGAGCTTCGTGATGAACTATAACATATCAAGGATACATACAATGATCCTCGAGCGATTCGCGATGTTTGACACTGCGAAAGTAGAAATCAAGAAGGAGCATCAATAGTTGATGGTTTGTAAAACCACTAAGTTTCAAGAAAGGCAAGGGCTAGAAGGGATACTTCGTGAAACGGCAAAACAGTTGCTGCACTAATGAAGAGACCCAAGATTAAACCCAAACCCGAGACTAAGTGCTTCTGTAACGAGGGGAACAATCACTGAGGCGGAGCAACTCAAGATACTTGTTAGATAAGAAGGCTGGCAAAAGTCGAAAGAAGTGTATTTGATATACATGATGTTGATGTGTAATTTACTAGTACTCCTAGTAGCATGAGGGTATTGGATACCGGTTCGGTTGCTAAGTGATTAGTGACGCGAAATGAAAGCTACGGCATAAACGAAGACTAGCTAAAGGCGAGGTGACGATACGTGTTGGAAGTGTTTCCAAGATTGATATGATCAAACGTCGCACGCTCCCTCTACCATCGGGATTGGTGTTAAACCTAAATAATTGTTATTTGGTGCTTGCGTTAAGCATGAACATGATTGGATCGTGTTTATTGCAATACGATTATTCATTTAAAGAGAAAAATGGTTACTCTATTTTCTTGAATAATCACCTTCAATGGTTTATTGAATCTCGATCGTAGTGTTACACATGTTCATGATATTGGTGCCAAAAGATACGAGTTGATGATGATAGTACCACTTACTTGTGGCACTGCCGCTTGAGTCATGTTAGTATAAATTGCATGAAGAGGCTCCATGCTGATGGATCTTTGTACTCACCTGATTTCGAATCACTAGTGACATGCGTATCATACCACATGAGCAAGGCCTTGTTTTCATTGAGATGAAATAAGATAGTAACTTGTTGGAAGTGATACATTTTGATGTATGCAGTCCAATGGGTGATGAGGCACGCAGTGGATATCATTATGTTCTTACTTCACTGACGATTTGAGTAGATACAGGAGTATTTACTTAATGAATCACAAGTCTAAAATGTTGAAAAGTTCAATTCCGTTTCAGAGTGAAGTTCGTCGTAACAAGAGGATAAACTGTCTACGATATGATCATGGAAATGAATATCTGAGTTCCGAGTTTTGGTACACAGTTAAGACAATGTGGAAATTGTTTCGCAGTTCATGCCACCTGGAACATCATAGTGTGATGATGTGTCTGAACGTCATAGCCACGCACTATTTTGTATGGTGCATACTATGATGTCTCTTATCGAATTACCACTATCGTTTATGGGTTATGCATTAGAGACAACCGCACTCACTTTAAATAGGGCACCGCGTATTTCCGTTGAGATGACACAGTATAGACTGAGGTTTAGAGAAATCTAAACTGTCGTTTCTTGAAAGTTTGGGGTTTCGACACTTATGTGAAAAAGTTTCAGCCTGATAAGCTCGAACCCAAAGCGGATAAATGCATCTTCATAGGATATCCAAAACAGTTGGGTACATCTCCTATCTCAGATCCGAAAGCAAAGTGTTTGTTTCTAGAAACGGATCCTTTCTCGAGGAAAGGTTTCTCTCGAAAGAATTGAGTGGGAGGGTAGTAGAACTTGATGAGGTTATTGAACCATCACTTCAACCAGTGTGTAGCAGGGCGCAGGAAGTTGTTATGTGGCGCCTACACCAATTGAAGTGGAAGCTGATGATGATGATCATTGAGCTTCGAATCAAGTTACTACAAACCTCGTAGGTCGACAAGGTCGCGTACTGCTGCAGAGTAGTACGATAACCCTGTCTTGGAGGTCATGTTGTTGAGCAACAGTGAACCTACGAGTTATGGAGAAAGCGATGGTGGGCCCAGATTCCGACAAATGGCTGGAAGCCATGAAATCCGAGAGAGGATCCATGTGTGAAAACAAAGTGTAGACTTTGGTAGAACTACTTGATGGTCATAGGACTATTGAGTAAAAATGGATCTTTAAAAGAAGACAAACGATGATGGTGATAAGTCACTATTAAGAAAAGCTCGACTTGTCGCAAAGATGTTTTCGATAAGATCAAACAGTTGACTATGATGAGACTTTCTCACTCGTAGCGATGCTAAAAGTATGTTAGAATTATGTTAGTTGTTGATGCATTATTTATGAAATATTGCACGTAGGATGTCAAAACATTGTTTTCTCGACGGTTTCCTTGAGCAAACATTGTACGTGATACAAACAGAAGGTTTTATCGATCCTAAAGATACTAGCAAGTATGCAAGCTCCAGTGATCCTTCAATGGACTGGTGCAAGCATCTCGGAGTTGGAATATACACTTTGATGAGATGATCAAAGATTTTGGGTTTGTACAAGGTTTATGAGAAACTTGTATTTCCAAAGAAGTGAGTGGGAGCACTATAGAATTTCTGATAGGTATATGTGGTTGACATATTGTGGATCAGAAGTAATGTAGAATTTCTGTAAAGCATACAAGGTTGTTTGAAAGAAGTTTTCAAAGGAGTACCTGGATTACGCTACTTGAACGTTGAGCATCAAAGATGTATGGACATAGATCGAAAGCGCTTAATAGAAGTTTCAACAAGATGCATGCCTTGACAAGTTTTTGAAAGAGTTCAAAATAGACCAGCAAAGAAGGAGTTCTTGGTTGCGTTGTGAGGTGTGAATTTGAGTAAGACTCAAAACCCGACCACGACAGAATAAAGAGAATAGACGAAGGTCGTCTTCTATGCCTTAGCCATAGAATCTAAAGTATGCCATGCTGTGTACCGCACCTGAAGTGTGCCTTGACTCAAAGTATGTTGAGAGGTACACAGAGTGATCCATGATTGAATCACTAGCAGCGGTCGAAATTTATCCTTAGTAACTAATGGACTAAGGAATTTTTCTCGATTATGGAGGTGGTTAAGGAGTTTGTCGTAAAGGGTTACGTCAATGCAAGCTTTGACACTAATCCGGATAACTATGAGTAGTGAAACGGATTCGTATAGTAGAGTAGATATTTGGAGCATTTCCGAATAGCACGTAGTAGCAGCATCTATAAGATGACATAAAAATTTGTAAAGAATGCACGAATCTGAAAGTTTCAGAACCGTTGACTAAAACCTCTCTCACGAGCAAGACGTGATCAGACCCCATAACTATATGGGTGTTGGATTCGTTGGAATCACATGGTGATGTGAACTAGATTATTGACTCTAGTGCAAGTGGGAGACTGTTGGAAATATGCCCTAGAGGCAATAATAAATTAGTTATTATTATATTTCTTAGTTCATGATAATCGTTTATTATCCATGCTATAATTGTATTGATTGGAAACACAATACTTGTGTGGATACATAGACAAAACACTGTCCCTAGTAAGCCTCTAGTTGACTAGCTCGTTGATCAAAGATGGTCAAGGTTTCCTGGCCATAGGCAAGTGTTGTCACTTGATAACGGGATCACATCATTAGGAGACTCATGTGATGGACTAGACCCAAACTAATAGACGTAGCATGTTGATCGTGTCATTTTGTTGCTACTGTTTTCTGCGTGTCAAGTATTTGTTCCTATGACCATGAGATCATATAACTCACGGACACCGGAGGAATGCTTTGTGTGTATCAAACGTCGCAACGTAACTGGGTGACTATAAAGATGCTCTACAGGTATCTCCGAAGGTGTTCGTTGAGTTAGTATAGATCGAGACTGGGATTTGTCACTCCGTGTGACGGAGAGGTATCTCGGGGCCCACTCAGTAATACAACATCACACACAAGCCTTGCAAGCAATGTAACTTAATGTAAGTTGCGGGATCTTGTATTACGGAACGAGTAAAGAGACTTGCCGGTAAACGAGATTGAAATAGGTATGCGGATACTAACGATCGAATCTCGGGCAAGTAACATACCGAAGGACAAAGGGAATGACATACGGGATTATATGAATCCTTGGCACTGAGGTTCAAACGATAAGATCTTCGTAGAATATGTAGGATCCAATATGGGCATCCAGGTCCTGCTATTGGATATTGACCGAGGAGTCTCTCGGGTCATGTCTACATAGTTCTCGAACCCGCAGGGTCTGCACACTTAAGGTTCGACGTTGTTTTATGCGTATTTGAGTTATATGGTTGGTTACCGAATGTTGTTCGGAGTCCCGGATGAGATCACGGACGTCACAAGGGTTTCCGGAATGGTCCGGAAACGAAGATTGATATATAGGATGACCTCATTTGGTTACCGGAAGGTTTTCGTGCATTACCGGAAAAGTTTCGGGCTCATCGGTAGTGTACCGGGAGTGCCGGGAGGGGTGCCGGGGACCATCGGGAGGGGTGTCACGCCCCAAGGGGTCTCATGGGCTATGGGAATAGATAAACCAGCCCCTAGTGGGCTGGAATAAGTTCCCACTAAGGCCCATAAGGTTTGAGAAGGAAAAAACACAAGGTGGAAAGAGTTTCCAAGTGGGAAGGTGGAATCCTACTCCAAGTAGGATTGGAGTAGGACTCCTCCACCTCCAATTTCGGCCAAACCTTTAGGTTTTGAGGCTGCCTCCTCCCCTCCCTCCCACCTATATATACGGTAGTTTTAGGGCTGATTTGAGACGACTTTTCCACGGCAGCCCGACCACATACCTCCACGGTTTTTCCTCTAGATCGCGTTTCTGCAGAGCTCGGGCGGAGCCCTGCTGAGACAAGGTCATCACCAACCTCCGGAGCGCCGTCACGCTGCCGGAGAACTCTTCTACCTCTCCGTCTCTCTTGCTGGATCAAGAAGGCCGAGATCATCATCGAGCTGTACGTGTGCTGAACGCGGAGGTGCCGTCCGTTCGGTACTAGATCGTGGGACTGATCGCGGGATTGTTCGCGGGGCGGATCGAGGGACGTGAGGACGTTCCACTACATCAACCGCGTTCACTAACGCTTCTGCTGTACGATCTACAGGGGTACGTAGATCACTCATCCCCTCTCGTAGATGGACATCACCATGATAGGTCTTCGTGCGCGTAGGAAAATTTTTGTTTCCCATGCCACGTTCCCCAACACCACCAAGGGTGGAGGAGTCCTGAAAGTGGAGTCCTTCTCTCCTTTCCCACCTCCTTTTTTTCTTTCTCTTTGATTTTCTATCCTTGGCGCATAGGACCTTCTTGGGCTGTCCCACCAGCCCACCAAGGGCTGGTGCCCCACCCCCAAGGCCTATGGGCTTCCCCGGGGTGGGTTGCCCCCCCCCCCCCGGTGAACACCCGGAACCCATTCGTCATTCCCGGTACATTCCCGGTAACTCCGAAAACCTTCCAGTAATCAAATGAGGTCATCCTATATATCAATCTTCGTTTCCGGACCATTCCGGAAACCCTCGTGACGTTCGTGATCTCATCCGGGACACCGAACAACATTCGGTAACCAACCATATAACTCAAATACGCATAAAACAACGTCGAACCTTAAGTGTGCAGACCCTGCGGGTTCGACAACTATGTAGACATGACCCGAGTGACTCCTCGGTCAATATCCAATAGCGGGACCTGGATGCCCATATTGGATCCCACATATTGTACGAAGATCTTATCGTTTGAACCTCAGTGCCAAGGATTCATATAATCCCGTATGTCATTCCCTTTGTCCTTCGGTATGTTACTTGCCCGAGATTCGATCGTTAGTATCCACATACCTATTTCAATCTCGTTTACCGGCAAGTCTCTTTACTCGTACCGTAATACAAGATCCCGCAACTTACATTAAGTCACATTGCTTGCAAGGCTTGTGTGTGATGTTGTATTACTGAGTGGGCCCCGAGATACCTCTCCGTCACACGGAGTGACAAATCCCAGTCTCGATCCATACTAACTCAACGAACACCTTCGGAGATACCTATAGAGCATCTTTATAGTCACCCAGTTACGTTGCGACGTTTGATACACACAAAGCATTCCTCCGGTGTCAGTGAGTTATATGATCTCATGGTCATAGGAACAAATACTTGACACGCAGAAAACAGTAGCAACAAAATGACACGATCAACATGCTACGTCTATTAGTTCGGAGTTACCGGGAATGTACCGGGAATGACGAATGGGTTCCGGGTGTTCACCGGGGGGGGCAACCCACCCCGGGGAAGCCCATAGGCCTTGGGGGTGGGGCACCAGCCCTTGGTGGGCTGGTGGGACAGCCCAAGAAGGTCCTATGCTCCAAGGATAGAAAATCAAAGAGAAAGAAAAAAAGGAGGTGGGAAAGGAGAGAAGGACTCCACTTTCAGGACTCCTCCACCCTTGGTGGTGTTGGGGAACGTCGCATGGGAAACAAAAATTTTCCTACGCGCACGAAGACCTATCATGGTGATGTCCATCTACGAGAGGGGATGAGTGATCTACGTACCCCTGTAGATCGTACAGCAGAAGCGTTAGTGAACGCGGTTGATGTAGTGGAACGTCCTCACGTCCCTCGATCCGCCCCGCGAACAATCCCGCGATCAGTCCCACGATCTAGTACCGAACGGACGGCACCTCCGCGTTCAGCACACGTACAGCTCGATGATGATCTCGGCCTTCTTGATCCAGCAAGAGAGACGGAGAGGTAGAAGAGTTCTCTGGCAGCGTGACGGCGCTCCGGAGGTTGGTGATGACCTTGTCTCAGCAGGGCTCCGCCCGAGCTCTGCAGAAACGCGATCTAGAGGAAAAACCGTGGAGGTATGTGGTCGGGCTGCCGTGGAAAAGTCGTCTCAAATCAGCCCTAAAACCTCCGTATATATAGGTGGGAGGGAGGGGAGGAGGCAGCCTCAAAACCTAAAGGTTTGGCCGAAATTGGAGGTGGAGGAGTCCTACTCCAATCCTACTTGGAGTAGGATTCCACCTTCCCACTTGGAAACTCTTTCCACCTTGTGTTTTTTCCTTCTCAAACCTTATGGGCCTTAGTGGGAACTTATTCCAGCCCACTAGGGGCTGGTTTATCTATTCCCATAGCCCATGAGACCCCTTGGGGCGTGACACCCCTCCCGATGGTCCCCGGCACCCCTCCCGGCACTCCCGGTACACTACCGATGAGCCCGAAACTTTTCCGGTAATGCACGAAAACCTTGCGGTAACCAAATGAGGTCATCCTATATATCAATCTTCGTTTCCGGACCATTCCGGAAACCCTCGTGACGTCCGTGATCTCATCCGGGACTCCGAACAACATTCGGTAACCAACCATATAACTCAAATACGCATAAAACAACGTCGAACCTTAAGTGTGCAGACCCTGCGGGTTCGAGAACTATGTAGACATGACCCGAGAGACTCCTCGGTCAATATCCAATAGCGGGACCTGGATGCCCATATTGGATCCTACATATTCTACGAAGATCTTATCGTTTGAACCTTAGTGCCAAGGATTCATATAATCCCGTATGTCATTCCCTTTGTCCTTCGGTATGTTACTTGCCCGAGATTCGATCGTTAGTATCCGCATACCTATTTCAATCTCGTTTACCGGCAAGTCTCTTTACTCGTTCCGTAATACAAGATCCCGCAACTTACATTAAGTCACATTGCTTGCAAGGCTTGTGTGTGATGTTGTATTACTGAGTGGGCCCCGAGATACCTCTCCGTCACACGGAGTGAAAAATCCCAGTCTCGATCCATACTAACTCAACGAACACCTTCGGAGATACCTGTAGAGCATCTTTATAGTCACCCAGTTACGTTGCGACGTTTGATACACACAAAGCATTCCTCCGGTGTCCGTGAGTTATATGATCTCATGGTCATAGGAACAAATACTTGACACGCAGAAAACAGTAGCAACAAAATGACACGATCAACTTGCCGCTCTTCTTTGAATTACCCTTCTTGCCTTTGCCGTTTCTCTTGAAACTAGTGGTCTTATTCACCATCAACGCTTGATGCTCTTTACGGAGTTCAGACTCTGCGACTTTCAGCATCGCAAACAACTCGCCAGGTGACTTGTTCATCCCTTGCATGTTGTAGTTCAACACAAAGCCCTTATAGCTTGGCGGTAGTGATTGAAGAATTCTGTCAGTGATAGCCTCTTGCGGGGGTTCAATCCCCAACTCAGCTAGACGGTTTGAGTACCCAGACATTTTGAGCGCATGTTCAGTGACAGACAAATTCTCCTCCATCTTGCAAGCATAGAATTTATTGGAGGTCTCATACCTCTCGATCCGGGCGTTCTTCTGAAAGATAAACTTCAACTCCTGGAACATCTCATATGCTCCATGACGCTCAAAGCAACGTTGAAGTCCCGGTTCTAAGCCATACAAGACTGCACATTGAACTACTGAGTAGTCTTCCTTACGTGTTAACCAAGCGTTCTTAACATCCTGGTCAGCCGTAGCGGGTGGTTCATCTCCTAGCGCAGCATTAAGGACATAATCCTTCTTCCCAGCTTGTAGGATCAACTTAAGATTACGAGCCCAGTCTACAAAGTTGCTTCCATCATCTTTCAACTTAGCTTTCTCTAGGAACGTATTAAAATTCAGGATGACTGTCGCGTGAGCCATGATCTACAACCCAAATATATTCAAAGTGGACTTAGACTATGTTCAAGATAATTAGAGTTTAACTTAATCAAATTACTTGCTAAACTCCCACTCAAAAAGTACATCTCTCTAGTCATTTGAGTGGTTCATGACCCACTTACACTAGCTCAAGTCCGATCATCACGTGAGTTGAGTATAGTTTCAGTGTTAAGCATCCCTATGCTAATCATATCAACTATATGATTCATGATCGACCTTTCGGTCTCATGTGTTCTGAGGCCATGTCTGCACATGCTAGGCTCGTCAAGCTTAACCCGAGTGTTCCGCGTGTGCAACTGTTTTGCACCCGTTGTATGTGAACGTTGAGTCTATCACACCCGATCATCACGTGGTGTCTCGAAACGACGAACTGTAGCAACGGTGCACAGTCGGGGAGAACACAATTTCGTCTTGAAATTTTAGTGAGATATCACCTCATAATGCTACCGTCGTTCTAAGCAAAACAAGGTGCATAAAAGGATTAACATCACATGCAATTCATAAGTGACATGATATGGCCATCATTACGTGCTCCTTGATCTCCATCACCAAAGCACCGGCACGATCTTCTTGTCACCGGCGCCACACCATGATCTCCATCAACGTGTCGCCATCGCGGTTGTCGTTCTACTCATGCTATTACTACTAAAGCTACATCCTAGCAAAATAGTAAACGCATCTGCAAGCACAAACGTTAGTTTAAAGACAACCCTATGGCTCCTGCCGGTTGCCGTACCATCGACGTGCAAGTCGATATTATCTATTACAACATGATCATCTCGTACATCCAATATATCACATCACATCGTTGGCCATATCACATCACAAGCATACCCTGCAAAAACAATTTAGACGTCCTCTAATTTTGTTGTTGCATGTTTTACGTGGTGACCATGGGTATCTAGTAGGATCGCATCTTACTTACGCAAACACCACAACGGAGATATATGAATTGCTATTTAACCTTATCCAAGGACCTCCTCGGTCAAATCTGATTCAACTAAAGTTGGAGAAACCGACACTTGCCAGTCATCTTTGAGCAACGGGGTTACTCGTGGCGATGAAACCAGTCTCTCGTAAGCGTACGAGTAATGTCGGTCCAAGCCGCTTCAATCCAACAATACCGCGGAATCAAGAAAAGACTAAGGAGGGCAGCAAAACGCACATCACCGCCCACAAAAACTTTTGTGTTCTACTCGAGAAGACATCTACGCATGAACCTAGCTCATGATGCCACTGTTGGGGAACGTCGCATGGGAAACAAAAAATTTCCTACGCGCACGAAGACCTATCATGGTGATGTCCATCTACGAGAGGGGATTTACGATCTACGTACCCTTGTAGATCGCACAGCAGAAGCGTTAGTGAACGCGGTAGATGTAGTGGAACGTCCTCACGTCCCTCAATCCACCCCGCGAACCGTCCCGCAATCCGTCCCACGAGCTAGTGCCGAACGGACAGCACCTCCGCGTTCAGCACACATACAGCTCGACGATGATCTCGGCCTTCTTGATCCATCAAGAGAGACAGAGAGGTAGATGAGTTCTCCGGCAGCATGACGGCGCTCCGGAGGTTGGTGATAATCTAATCTCGGCAGGGCTCCGCCCGAGCTCCGCAGAGACGCGATCTAGAGGTAAAACCGTGGAGTTATGTGGTCGGGCTGCCTTAGAAAAGTTGTCTCAAATCACCCCTAATTGCTCCATATATATAGGAGGAGGGAGGGGAGGCTTGCCTTGAGGCTCAAGGAGCCCCAAGGGCTGCGCCACCAAGGGAGGAGGAGTCCTCCTCCAATCCTAGTCCAACTAGGATTGGAAAGTGGAGTCCTTCTCTCCTTTCCCACCTCCTTTTTTTCTTTCTCTTTGATTTTCTATCCTTGGCGCATAGGACCTTCTTGGGCTGTCCCACCAGCCCACCAAGGGCTGGTGCGCCACCCCCAAGGCATATCGGCTTCCCCGGGGTGGGTTCCCCCCCCCCGGTGAACATCGGGAACCCATTCGTCATTCCCGGTACATTCCCGGTAACTCCGAAAACCTTCCGGTAATCAAATGAGGTCATCCTATATATCAATCTTCGTTTCCGGACCATTCCGGAAACCCTCGTGACGTCTGTGATCTCATCCGGGACTCCGAACAACATTCGATAACCAACCATATAACTCAAATACGCATAAAACAACGTCGAACCTTAAGTGTGCAGACCCTGCGGGTTCGAGAACTATGTAGACATGACCGAGTGACTCCTCGGTCAATATCCAATAGCGGGACCTGGATGCCCATATTGGATCCCACATATTCTACGAAGATCTTATCGTTTGAACCTGAGTGCCAAGGATTCATATAATCCCGTATGTCATTCCCTTTGTCCTTCGGTATGTTACTTGCCCGAGATTCGATCGTTAGTATCCACATACCTATTTCAATCTCGTTTACCGGCAAGTCTCTTTACTCGTACCATAATACAAGATCCCGCAACTTACATTAAGTCACATTGCTTGCAAGGCTTGTGAGTGATGTTGTATTACCGAGTGGGCCCCGAGATACCTCTCTGTCACACGGAGTGACAAATCCCAGTCTCGATCCATACTAACTCAACGAACACCTTCGGAGATACCTGTAGAGCATCTTTATAGTCACCCAGTTACGTTGCGACGTTTGATACACACAAAGCATTCCTCCGGTGTCAGTGAGTTATATGATCTCATGGTCATAGGAACAAATACTTGACACGCAGAAAACAGCAGCAACAAAATGACACGATCAACATGCTACGTCTATTAGTTCAGGTCCAGTCCATCACGTGATTCTCCTAATGACATGATCCAGTTATCAAGCAACAACACCTTGTATATAATCAGAAGACCCTGACTATCTTTGCTCAACTGGCTAGCCAACTAGAGGCTTGCTAGTGACAGTGTTTTGTATATGTATCCACACATGTATATAAGTCTTCATTCAGTACAATTATAGCATGGATAATAAACGATTATCTTGATACAGGAATTATAATAACAACTATATTTATTATTGCCTCTAGGGAATAATTCCAACACATAGCACCAACGATCTTGCACGGGCCCATCCAATCTTGCCTCGGTCGGTAGATGTAAAATCAAATGATGCATTGGATTAAATAAGCCCGGTGGAAAGATCTTCTCTAACTTGCACAACAACTCCGGTGCAAACTCATCCATGTCTGCTAACATGCCAGGAGACAATTCTTTCGCACAAAGAACACAGAATAAATAGCTCAGCTCCGCAAGTACTAGCCATTCATCCTCAGGAATAAAGCCACGTAACATCACCGGCATTACCCGCTTGTGCCAATCATGACTCTTGAGACCAAAGATTTTTAATTTTTCAAGACTCGCTCCCCTCTTTAGATTCGCTGCATACCCATCGGGGAACATCAAGTGCATTTTGACCCACAAGATAGTTTCCCTCATAGCTGGACTTCCAAGATTGAACCAGGCCTTTGGCTTCGACCACTTATGCTTTCCTTTGCCTTCTCGCATGTTTTGTAACGGTCTATGACATAGTGTCTCTTGATCGACTCTAGCCTTAGTATTATCCTTTGTCTTCCCATCTATGTCGAACAATGTACCAAAAATAGCCTCTCCGATATTCTTTTCAGTGTGCATCGTGTCGATATTGTGTGGAAGAAGGAGGTCTTTGAAGTAAGGCAGATCCCAGAAGCAGGGCTTGTGAGTCCAGGCGTGTTTTGAATTATACCCCTTGAAATACCCTGGACGCTCTGGATCAGGCTCGAGGGCGTTTAACTGATCCAGGATCTGTTTGCCTGTGAACGCAGGTGGTGCCAAGTTTTTGACAACTTTACCTTTGGTAAAGTTCTTCTTGGCTTTTCGGAACTGATGGTCAGGATCCAAGAACTGTCTATGCAAGTCAAAGCAAGAATACTTCCGACCCTCCTGCAACCAATGAAATTGAAGAGCTGTCTTGCATTGGGGGCACGGGAACCTTCCATGCACACACCATCCAGAGAATAGCGCATACGCTGGCAAGTCATGCATAGAGTACATGTACCACACATGCATTTTGAAGTTTTATTTTCTAGCGGCATCTTATGTCTTGACCCCATTATCCCAAGCTTCTTCCGATTCATCCTTAAGCGGTTGCAGGCACACATTCATATTCTTCCCCGGATAATTGGGCCCTGGAATTATCAACGTCAGAAATATGTTCTTTCTTTGCATAATCTGCCCGGGGGGGGGGAGATTGAGTGGAATGACAAATACAGGACAACAACTGTATTGGGTTGCTGTCATGCCGAAGGGATTAAAACCATCTGTGGCGGCACAGACTCGAGGATCCCTTGGATCTGCCACTTTATCCTGATGCAATCCGTCGAAATGTTTCCACGCTTCCCCATCCGATGTGTGTACCACCATCTTATTCCCATCCGCATCTAGTTCGGTTCTTTTGCCCAATTTGTGCCATGTCATCTGTCTTGTTGTCTCTTTGACCATGAAAAGGCGTTGAAGTCTTGGTACGATTGGCATATACCGAAGAACACTAACTGCAATTTTGGTCTGCCTCTTCTCACCCATACCGTTGTCTACCACAAGATACCTGCAAGACGCGCAATTGGGACAATAGTCCAAGTGTGCGTACTCCTTCCTAAATAAGACACATCCTTTCTCACATGCATCTATCTTCTCATAGGGCATCTTAAGTAAACGAAGTATTTTGTCCGACTGGTACAGGTTTGCAGGCATGACATGGCCTTTGGGTAGGAAGCGTCCAAATAGTGTCATCATCGCGTTGTAACATTCTCTTCCCAAGTTGAACTGAGCCTTCAGAGCCATTACTTGTGCAATTGCATCCAGCTGACAGAGCTCAGTGTGCTCATGGAGAGGACGTTTTGAAGACTCCAACATTTCATAAAAGGCCTTTGCAGATTCCTCCATCTCATCTTCCGAATCCCGAGCATCATCAAAGTCTTGCACCATGTCTTCGATCCCGGTACCATGCTCGTCCGTGCGACGACGGACCACCTCAGCTCTTGTGCGTTGTATAGACTCACCATGAAATGTCCACACCGTATAATTAGGCTTAAAACCCCTCCTCTGCAGGTGTTTAATCATTACAGCCTCTGTCGTCTTTTTATAGTTGTCGCATCCAGGACAGGGGCAATAGTTTCTTTCCTGGCCATTTGCCAATGCGGCTTTCACAAATTCCTTTGTTTTTACAAACCATTCTTTCGTCATCTCTTTCTGACTAGGGTGACCGGTATACATCCACGCACGATCACTCATCTTGCCTAGCTACTAAAGACAAAAGAAATATATTTATATATAATTTAGCATTTATATTCATAGGTTAATCAGGTTCGCCATTTTTATTACGTCCAGGCAACCTACACGCTAATAGGTAAAGATAGGTCCTAATCCCACCCGAGTATGTGTAGATTGGGTTCGTTTTCCCATGCTCTACTCCGGATCCAATGCAAAATTTCGGCAGCACCTCCCCGCTGTTCTCCTGATACACGTCTCCGCAATAAACAAAGAGGATGTGCATCCGGAGAACAACAGGGAGGCACTGACGAAATTCCGCATCGGATCGAGAGCACAGCATACGGGAAAACGAACCCAATCTACACATACTCGGGTTGTCCATGGATAATGTTGGACAATTCGAAAGGATGGCGGTTATAAATATGCAAAGACATGCATATTTATAGATGTCGCCCTTTTGAACGGGAGACGCATACTGGTCACGCATACTGATAAATTAATTTAATTACCTAAATCTAGAAATTTTCATCCGGAAACCGAGCCACAGTAAATGAAGGGGCGGGGAGGAGATGAAATTTGTACTGACCCATGAATGCAGGGGCGGAGCTCGTACAACGCACGGACAGGTCTTCGCACAACAGACCTCACAGCGACGAGACAACTATCACATGTAAATCCACCCGATCAACACAAATATTCTAATTATGTCATTTTAGAGGAAAACAAGTTAAGAATATAATATTCATGAGCTAACCAAGGTTTTTATGCCATTTTGTAGCTAAATTGGCTAATTATCTCATTGTTGGGGAAAATAAGGTCAGGAGAATAAGATAGAGGAGAAGAAAGAGGAGGAGGAGGAGGAGAAGAAGAAATCAAGAAGAAGGAGAAGGAGGAGGAGGAGAAGAAGGAGGAGGAGAAGGTATTCTTCTTCTCTTCTTCTCTTCTTCTTCTCTTCTTCTTTTCTTCTTCTCCTTCTTATTTTTGTCTTCTCATCCTCCTCCTCTTCTTCTTCTTCTTCTTCTTCTCCTCCTCCTCCTCCTCCTCTTCTCCTCTTCCTCTTCTTCTTCATATTCTTTCTATTAATCTAACTAACTAACCTAACCTAACTAACCAAGCTAACTAAACCTATCGCTAAACCTAGATAGCACTAAACAGCAAAAAAATAACAAAAACGGAATCTACCACTAAGTAAGTAAAAAAGAATCTAGCTACCACTAATTAACAAAACAAAATCTACCACTAAACTACCTACTAAATCTACTAATTAACTAACTAAATCTACCAACTAACTAAACTACCACTAAAACTACTAATTAACTAACCTACCAACTAAACTATATATGCCACTAAATCTGTTAATTAGCAAAAAAAGAAAAAAAAGGACTCACCGGAGGGGGCGGCCGGGGAGGAGGAGGGTGCGGCGGTGGTGGAGGAGGAGGTCATGGCGGAGGGGGTGGTGGTGGAGAAGTGGCGAGCTCCAACGGCGGTGGTGGAGGAGGAGGTCCCGGGGAGGAGGAGGGGGCATGGTGGAGGAGGGGCGCAGGGAGGAGGGGGCAAGGGAGGCCGGAGGAGGGCGCAGGGAGGCCGGAGGAGGAGAGGGCGGCGGTGCAGGGAGGCCGGAGGCTGGAGGAGGGAGGAGGAGGTGGCACAGGGAGGCCGGAGGAGGAGGGGGCGGCGGCGCACGGAGGCCGAAGGCCGGAGGAGGAGGGGGCGCAGGGAGGCCGGAGGAGGAGGGGTGCAGGGAGGCCGGAGGAGGCGCGGCGGTGGTGGTGGTGTCGGGGTGAGAGAGAGGGGTGTGGGGTGGCCGTTAGGGGTGAGAGAGAGGCACGTGGGGGTGGGGCTAACGGCCGTTAGGGCGCACCCTCTTTGTCGTCCGCCTCCCGACGACACAGAGGAGAAAAGCGGACGACAAAGAGAGAGGTCGTTAGGGGGGAGAGAGGGGGTGCGGGGTGGGCCAGCCGAGCGCTTTGCCGTCTGCCTAAGTGATGTTTGCCGTGAGCCCAGCTCTTTGCCGTCAGCCTGAGTGGTGCTTGCCGTGAGCCAGCAGACGACAAAGAAGGAGCAGATGGCAAAGACCCTCTTTGCCATCAGCCTCCTCTTTGCCTTCTTCTTTCTGGTAGTTGGTGGCAAAGATGGTCTTTGCCATCAGCCAACAGACGGCAAAGAAGCAGCAGATGGCAAAAAATTGTTTTCCAGCAGTGACTCACAAAAGAGATATTTGACGTAACATACATAGCTAGAAGATGACCACCACATCATACAAAATTGTTACTACGAAAAAGGTCAACACTAGCAAACTCAACATAGCCTATAGTTGGTTAAGTTCCTTGCTCATCAGGTTCGAGTCCTCAACTCAACTTTAATGTTCATATTTTTCTGGATCTATTGTCAATCTGAATATCGGACAACTCAGTTTCTCGGAGGCACTAAAAGTAAAGTGTTGGTTGTTTCAAAAAAGATAACAAATTTAATAGCATATCCCTGTCCAATTAATTTATATAACATTTTTTTATAAGGGGGGGTTATAAATAGAGGCGTGTTGCGCGTCCGCCGACTGATCTTTTAAAAAAAATCAACCGAGTCGCGAGCCGTTAGATTTATCCATAAAACGAGTCAAACATGTCTTCAACATTGTAACATAGGGTCTCGTTGCAGAATTCATTTCTGCAACATAGGTTTTGTTACATATTGGTTTAACAACTATTTTCTTGCAAAAAAATTGCAACTGAGATTTCATTATAATTTTTTTTACAACTGAGGTCTTGTTGCAGAAATTTTTCGTAACAGAGGTTTCCTTGTAAAACATAAACCCGTCGGAGACCATTGCAACACCGTTTATGTTTTAGAAACATACTCTATGTTGCAGAAGTGCGTTCAATGAAGAACAACATATGGACGCGTGTCATGCATGCGTGGCGGACGCTGTCAGTGCGATTCGCCGGTTGATGGTAAACTTTTCCCTTATAAACATTGTATATTTTTTCTCGATGTTTTTTGCGTATATGCTGATACGTCCTAAACGTATCTATAATTTCTGTTTGTTCCATGCTTTTCTAGGTGACATTGTTATATATTTTGCTACACTGTCATATCTTTTTACACATATTTGGACTAACCTACTAACTTAGTGCACCAAGTGCTAGTTTCTGTCTCGTGATGTCTTTTTTGCAGGGACTTTTATCCCCAATTTACAGAGCCCAAAAAATCCCGACAAAAATATACAAAAATCAGCGTGACGGAAGATTCACGAGCACCAAAGGTGGGCCAGAGGGGGCCAGGCCCTGCCCAGGCGGCCACCCTGCACGATCTCCCTCCTGGCCGCGCCACCAGGCCACCTGGGTGGGTCCCACGCCCTCTGGTGCCCTCCTTCGGCCTATATTTACCTCTCCGATAGGAAACCCTTCCAACAGATCCAGAATCGCGAATTTCTCTATCGTTCCGCCGCCGCAGCGCTTTCGAGATCGGGAGCGTCACAAGACCTCTTCTCGGCACCCTGTCGGAGGGAGGATTGACCTCCGTGAGCTTCTCCACCACCATGGACGCTTCCCGGACGTGCTGTGAGTAGTCCTCCTTGGACCATGAGTCCATGACCAGTAGCTATGTGATGTCTTCTCTCCAATCTTGTGTTTCAATGATTAGACCTTGTGAGCTGTCCTACATGATCAAGGCATCTATGTAATTTTCCTGCTATTGCTATGCTTGGTTTGCTGGGATCCGATGTATTATGAAATTATGTTCAGATTGTGATGAGTTATATATTTGGTTCTCCTTTTATATTATGTTCTTGAGTAATTAATGCATGTTCTCCGTTGCTTTTTATTGCTTTGGCCGACTAGTAGATTTTAATTCCAAGATGGAGCATTATGCATGATTGTGGGTTCATGCCCCCTGATATTTAGCTTGAGTGACAAAAACATGAGACTAGGGGATGTGTTGTTGCCACTAGGGAGAAAACAACGGTGCTTATGAGGATTGTTTACCTTACGCAAAGTTCGTTAATGCAGTTGTCCGTTGCTTTGCGTTTACATTTTGGGTGGGGCTCGCAACTTAATACCAGCGAGATGTTGGTTAGTATTGCGGTGCATTTATAATTCTATCAATTGCCCACGTGTAATTTCTTTACCGACCCAAAAGCACGACGGTCCAACACGCTTTAATCGGACCAATGGTAGACATCCAACCCGCATCGGGTCATGCCTGAACGAACCGACACAATCAGCTTACCTCAGGGTAGCTTGAAGGCTGTACACGTTTTCTAGCACGGCACAGCACGGCCTGGCTATATTCATGCCTGGCGGGCCGTGTCGTGCCAGCCCGTTTGGGCAGGTATGTGCTGGATGGCCGTTGTGTTAAACCATATCCATCTTTATCTCCTCCGACCGTATGGTATTATTTTTTCTAGGGAAATTCTAATCAGCAGTGTGTGCACGTCTGCGTTGGTGTGCGACGGGATAGAAAGACAACCTCTATGCATGCAAACTAGTACACCAGCATGACATCAGCAAAGATTCCTTTAATGTTGAATTTTCAAAAAGTTTTATCTCTTAAACTATCTATACCTAATAATAAAGAGGCTATTGCTTCCGTCGGAAAACCCACCACGACATTTTCATAAAAAAGCCCCTGTAATTTTTGTTATTCAACCCGCGCTCCATCATTTATCTGCAACGCAAAAGGAAAAACCGATTCGCTGCAAAAATTATACCAGTACGCATCGCCTCCTCCCGTCGATCCTGGGCCACCCTGGCCTGTGCCCAGGCCGCCGCCACACCACTCGCCGCTGCGGCCGACCTCAACCGCCACCGTTGTCGATGCGTCTGCTCGATGCAGAACGGCGGCGGCGCGCGGATAAGGCGCGGCGGAGCGCAGTACTTGCAGGTGGAGGCGGGCCTTCATGGCTCACACGGGGAACTCCAAGGTTATGGCGCGGCAACGACGACTCCTTATGGCCAGATAGAGGCGCCTAACCCTTGCTCCCCTCATTGTATCCCCTCCTCCGGCAGGAACTCATCATCTGATGAGATCCCCTCTCCATGCCTCCAACCGTGTGCCAAGCACCGGCAAGAACTTTTGTTTTGTGGGAATTTGTTTGCTGATGAATGAATGTATTGAATGTAAGATTTCATTGTTGTAGAGAGAGAGAATGGAACACCACCTTCAGTTTGTCATCTGATCCCACATTCTCTACCCCATGAGTGAAATAAGATAAGAGTCTATTGATCAATTCACGTAGCCTCTTTGTTTTGCTTTGCTTGTCCCGCTCAATTTCTCATCATGGTGGAATTAACAATGGACGAGTTGATGTCTCAATAAAATAGGATAGGATTGATTACATTAGTAGTTAGCTTATTATTTTAATAAATCAAAATGATTATAAAAAGATTAAAAGCGTGTGATATTTTTTTCTTCCGTTGCAACGCACGGGCCCTTTTGCTAGTAAATCCAATTGATGATCCGATTTCGATGTTAGCTTTCTCGCAACGAGATCTTCAAAACTAGATCCCATGTCGACATCTTTCGACAACTATTTTTTTCATCAATAGTTGCCAGATTACTACTCCCTCTGTCCCGAAATTATTGTCGTACCGACATTTTTGCAATTTAGTCCTTAGTGTTTTCCCGACCGAACCCGCGGTCCTCTCTTCTTCCTCATTCGGCGACGGGCTCCCTCCTCCCTTCACTCGCCCCCCGTCCCATGGCGCCTCGCTCCCTCCTCCCTCCCCCTGTCCCGTGGCGCCTCGCTCCCTCCCCGCTCCCCCATCCCATGGCGCCTCGCTCCCTCCTTCTTCCCCCGCCCCCGCCATCCCACGGGACCGCCTCCTTGCTTCCGCGGCGCCGCGCCGCCGTCACCTCGTTCCCTTTCGCGCAGAGGAATTTGAAGGTTCGATTTTTGGAGACCACCGTCTGCAGTCCTTGATCCCCGTCCACCTCTGTCCGTCGTAGACCACATTCGTCGACCACGAAGCTGGAGAACGCGGGGGACAGTGCCGGCCGAGAACAGGGAAGCACGGGTGACCCTTTTCCACTCCACTGATGGCTACGCGCTCAAGGTGGAGGAGCTCGCCGCCGAGCTCGCCGGAGTAAAAAAAGGTACACCTTTCCACTTCTCCTGCCATCTTGCATTTCTTCTTAATTTCTGAACTTCAATTTTACTGAATGTTAAATGTTACTAAATGTGTCGTTCCTGCGCTCGCTAGCAGGTTTGGAGATGCTGCTGTTGCGCCAACTAGAGATGATAGGGGAGCCGATGAGCCAAACGGCACAAGCAAGCTAAAGGCTCCCCCTTGTGAGCTCGACGGCGACGGCGGCGTCTTGTTTGCAGTTGTCCTGGATACTGTCCCCGCCCCCAACAGGACCGTTGCTAAACACGGCCTGCACTATTGGGCATCGGATGGAACGTCCAAAAACGAGCCCCGTCTGCTGAACCTAACTGATGCAGAGAACATGACCGCGAGCAGTGCAGTCTTCGGGACTAGATTCGCCAAGGATGACCCTGTGCTCAACCACATCGACGAGGAGATTCTACAACGTACTCCAGGAGTATGACTGGAGAGCCGGCTCCAGGAGGATGGTGCATAGGTGCTGGGGACGACGGCCCCTGTTCTGTTTCGGGCAGCTCGAGGAGGACGTTCCGGGAGGTTCCGTCGACGCCCGTAAGTAACCGCGGCGGGAGGGGATCTTAGTGACGCAGCTGTAAGATGCAGCGGCGGAGGAGGTAATCCGTGACGGCGGCTACAGATCCGGTACTTGGGGACGGCGGCGGAGCGCTTCCTGGCGGGCTCAGTTGGGCGGCACCGGCCCTTGGCTACGCGCAGGCGACGACGGAGCAAGAAGACAGGGTGGAGGGACTTATTTGCGATAATTTTGTGAATACGCGGTTCTATTTGCAAATTTACCAATACAATGCACTTTCGACATTAATTTTGGGACGGAGGGAGTATTATTTAGTTGTTAGATTATGAGTCACTTAATAGCCACATTTAATTAACTTAGTTGTCAACTTGGCAACCGTGTGTACAGATTTTTTACAACTACACTTGCTTAAACTTGACGACCATGCTTGATAAATGGTTGTTGCCTTGTAGCAATTTTTATTATACATGATATAAACGTATGTCATAGGTTTGGTTTGCCATTTTTAATATGTCAACTTGTCATATTTACATACAATTTTGCCAGAAAAATGTTTTGCGTGCTTGCTAGTTTAACTACGCCGACTTGTCATATTTACTAACAATTACCAAAAACAAAAAAGATTTTTTGTGGTCGTCGGTTTTAAATATGTTGAGTTGTCATATTTTTTGTACGTTATGGTTTCGAAAAAGTTGTTTGTGCTTGCCCGTTCGATTATGTAGAGATGTCATATTTATACGTAATTTCTAAAAAATATGATGATTAAGTTATTTTTTATCGGACATGTTAGTACTCCCTCCGTCCCAAAATAAGTGACTCAAAAATGACTCAATTTTACACTACTTTAGTGCAAAATTGAGTCATTTTTGAGTCACTTATTTTTGACAATTTTTATTGGACAATTTGTGCACGAAACGACGTCAAAAAATATGGCAATTAAGTTATTTTTATTAGACAAGTGATTAATAATATAGCAAATGAGTGAAATAATGTGGCAATTACGGAAGAAAAAAATTATCGAAACATGTCGACATGGAATCTAGTTTCGAAGATCTTGTCGTGACAAAGCCAATGATGAAAGCAAATCATCGATTGAATTAACGGTTTTAAAGATAAAACTTTTTGAATTTCAAGCATTGCTACATACTCCCTCCGTACCTAAATATAAGTCTTTTAAGACATTTCATTATGTGTCTACATACGAAGCAAAATGAATGAATCTATACTTTAAAATATATCTATATACATCCGTATGTAGTTTATTAGTGAAACCTCTAAAAAGACTTATATTTAAGAACTTTGAATCCTTCTTTCTATTGTATACCGTCATACACCCTCGCTTGGCAGACGCAGACCATCGGATCTGGCCCGTTGCTGATCCCACCCACCACTCGCCTTCCAGTCCACCCGGATTGACCGAGCGTTGCAGCGAAACAACGGCACCGTTACCATTATTATATTAAACTGTTTATTATTAGTGCCCCATGGCCCATGGCCGGTGCACCGGGAGCGCGAGCACTGGCAGGCCAGGCACCATGCTCGGCGCCGTCCTCCGGATGCGTCTCCGCGTGCTCCGCCGTCACCTCCGCCTCCGAGGCCGCAGGCGCCCTCGGCCCCGGAGAGGGGGCGGCGGCGCGGCGGGGAGCGGGGAGGAGCGCGCGCGCGAGCCGGTGCTGCTCGTGTCCGGGATGGGCGGGTCGGTGCTGCACGCGCGGCGGCGGTCCGACCCCAAGTTCGACCTCCGGGTCTGGGTGCGCATCCTCCTCGCCGACCTCGAGTTCAAGAAGTACCTCTGGTCGCTCTACAACGCCCAGACCGGTGGGTTGTGGCTTGGCCTTGGCTTCTCCGTGCTCCCCAGCTGTTCGATGAAACCTTTCGGGGCACTGCTGGAGTGCTGGTGGTTGATTGATTGAGGTGGCTTCTCTCTTCTGGTGCTTTCTCGCGCAGGGTATGTGGAGTCGTTGGACGACGATGTGGAGATTGCGGTGCCCGACGACGACCATGGCCTCTTCGCCATCGACGTTCTCGATCCTTCCTGGGTGAGTGAGCTTATGGGTGCTAGTTCAGTGAATGGAGTTGAACGGTACTAGATCTTTTCTTAAGTTCGTTCAGTGAACTGTACACTGGCAATAGGGTTAAGTTTTTTTTCCCCCTTTTCTGTGAGCATGGCTGGTGGGACTTTTTTGGGGGTGATTCTTGTGACATTTGGTGTCTGTTAATTGGGGCAAATGGGAAGGGAAAAGAGGAATTGGACATATGGAGATAGAGGGATCAGTGATGGATATTCGTTTCGTACTGTCGTATGGAGAACTTTCTTGTCCTTTTTAACTTACTAGTGCTCTTGGAGAATGGGATAAAAGGATAGGGACAGGCATTTTGTATATATGGACTGTAAATTGCATTTAAGTTGTGGACCGACTAGGATGAAAAAAAATGGATTTATGTGGACCATGATTGCTTACCACTAACAGGACAAAAATACTGAGCCAGAGCTAATATAGTCCATCAAAACTGTATTTATATTTCCTAACTTCAAGGAATCAAGCATGCTTTGGCTCGTGAAATGTTCAATCAAATGATCTATGCAGTATATGAGGAATCACGGGGCTAGAACTGGTAGCTGAAAAGGGAGCATTGAGACAGTGATAATACATGCTAAGTTGCGCTAACATGCTTGCATCTCATATCACCAAGATTTGTGTTTGAACAATTAAGCCATCGGTCTGCTTGATTGCTCTTGGTACTAAAACATTTTGACGTCCATTTCAGGTGGAATTAATTCCCTAACTGTTGAGTTCAAAATGAAAATAAGCATTTTTTTGTGTTGTAAAAATATTGAAAAGAAAATTTTACTTCAAAATGGTATCTTAGCTGTTGATACCGAATGAGTTCACTTCCAGAATAAGTGTGATGGCTAATCCCTCATGGAGGGTATTTAATCATGTAATTCAAATCATTATTCAAGAAGCGAATTCCCTTTCTGATTTAACCAGTTGTTGCGAAGGGCATAATTTTTGTGATCTGATTTGTGCCCCATCTCTCTTAACTTCAGTTTGTAGAGCTACTGCATCTGACTATGGTGTACCATTTCCATGATATGATTGATATGCTCCTTGACTGTGGATACGTGAAAGGAACAACACTATTTGGATATGGTTACGATTTTCGTCAAAGCAACAGGTACAATCCTCTAAATCAACACTTAAGTGGGTTCATCCAGATGCTATAATCAGTAGTATAAAAAATGGCTTAGCCTACAACATTTTTCTGTTGCACAAGCACAAGGTGCTGTAACAATGGTTTTATCTGGCAGGATAGACAAAGCAATGGCTGGTTTGAGAGCAAAACTTGAGACGGCTTACAAGGCTTCTGGTGGGAAAAAAGTAAACATAATCTCACATTCTATGGGA
Organism: Hordeum vulgare subsp. vulgare; assembly: GCF_904849725.1. NCBI lineage: Eukaryota > Viridiplantae > Streptophyta > Magnoliopsida > Poales > Poaceae > Hordeum > Hordeum vulgare. Next base: position 490,964,339 of record NC_058522.1, read on the forward strand.
GGATTGCTAGTACGCTGTTTCATGTCTATGAATCATGACGTGAGTTTTCTTGTTTGGTATGCCACTTTGCCTATGCAGCCAAAATTCTTTTCTCAAGTATTTCCTTTTCATTTTCTAGATATTTTCAAAGTATGTCAATAAATGGATTTGCATTGCTTGTCCATTTCAAGGTAATGCACTTTCAGTCACTTGATATATTCTGTCACTTCTCACCTTTGATAGGATACACTTATTTATATTAGTTCTCATATCTTGTCAGGTGCCCCAGGATGCATCAATGATTCTCTTCTAACTGGACTGCAGTTTGTTTATGGTTTTGAAAGTTTCTTTTTCGTTTCTCGATGGGCGATGCACCAACTGGTAATTTCTTGACCATGTTGTATCTAAGCTTCGTGAACTCATCAATGTTTGCTACTGTACACCTGCTATTCCATGCCATCTAAAAATGATCTCTGCCTCTTTACTCTATGTAGCTTGTCGAGTGCCCATCAATCTACGAAATGCTGCCAAATCCAAACTTTGAGTGGAAGGAAAAACCAATCGTTCAGGTTTGGCGAAAGAATCCTGAAAAGGATGGAATAGCAGAGCTAGTTTTGTATGAAGCAACTGATTGTGTTTCTCTGTTTGAAGAAGCTTTACAAAATAATGAGGTATTCATACTCAACTTCTACATGTCTTTGATATAATAATGCCGGTTTTTATACTGGTCACGCAAGCTCATTTACTAGAGACAAGAAACATCCAGATACAGACTTACTGTAATACGCATGAAAATCACATGTTTTCGTAGTATATACATTATTTCTAGATTCCAGATATTTTTTTACTTTCGGCAGTCAGGGTCTTAGGGACAATATGCACTACAAATGAAATTATTCTTTGCGGTAGTGGCAGTGCACTATGCATGTTTCCTTTGATTTTATGCCATGTTTACCCTAAAAATGTAATGAACGACATTCCCACTTTATCTTGTTTTATTCTCGAAATAACTTTTCCTTCCATTAATTTTTGTGAACAAGTGGAAGTTGATGTAACTCTTGCATGAAGCTATATATAATGTATTTTTTGACTATTAGTCAGCTACTTGTTTGATACTCCCTCCGTTTTTATGTACTCCGCATATTAGGTTTATATAAAGTCAAACCTTAAATACTTTCAATAAGTATGTAGAAAAATATATTAACATATACACCACCAAATCAATACCATTGTATTCATCATTGCATATATTTTCCCATCATATAAATTTGTTACTGTACATGTTCATGTTGTTTTGTACAAACTGGGCCAAACTTTATAAAGTTTGAGATCAGTCAAAGCTAATATGTGGAGTAAATAAAAACGGAGGGAGTACTTCATTCTTTTTTTCCCCTATCTGTAGCTCAATTATAATGGGAAGACAATTGCACTACCATTCAATATGTCCATCTACAAATGGGCTACCGAGACTCGCCGTATTCTTGAGAATGCTGAACTACCAGATACTGTGAGTTTTTATAGCATACATGGGACATCTTATGAAACACCATATGATGTTTGGTAAGTATTGTGATGTCAAATAATAGTAACATCGTTAGTTTTTATACTGTTCTAGGAATGAAAGTGTGAGATTCATCATTATTGTTGGTTAGGTACTATAACTCTAGCAATACTCATCAGTTGGGATCTTCTCATACAGTGGCTGATATGATTGAATAAAAATGAAGCAATTTCCTGTTTATGTTCCCTTCACAGTAGTCGACTTAGAGCAACTCTAGCAGACCCCGCATCCGCCCCCGACCCACAAAATAACCGCCAAAATGCGGGTACAGACAGGAAAGCCTGCCCGACCAGACCCCGCATCCCGCCCCGGCCCGCAAAAAATTTTGGGGGGCGAGGCAAATTCCCGACCCCAACCTGGGAAAACGCGGGTTTCCCCCTCGCGGCTGCGGTGCCCTGCATCACAGAGAAGCAGTTGGCGGAAGGGACATTTTAGCCCGCGCTATTTTCCCCCTCCTTCCGCCGCCACCCCGCCCTTGCTTCCGCCCGCCCGCCGCCGGCGATTCCGGCCATATCTGCAGGCGAGCCGCTGCACCGCCCCTCCGGATCCGGCGAGAAGAGCCGCCCCCCGCCGCCGCCGCCGCCGTCGGGGATCGACCACCGTCGAGCGCACCCCCTCGTCGCCGCCCGGGATCACCCGCCACCGGTTAGTCCCTTTTTTGTGATTTTTGCGAGCTGTGCGAGAAGATGGAGTTGACCCCGTGCGAGAAGTTCTTACTATCCGATTCGTCCGATTCGGACGGCTCGGATGTTGAGACCATGCTTGCGAACTTTCGGCAGCAAACATTAGTCATGGCGCTTGCCGTGAAGGAGCATGAAGACGAGAACCGGAAGAGGAGGCGAGGATCGACTGTTGGGCGTTTGTGCATTCCTCGGAATAGCCATCTTGGGAACGAGATGTTGATCCAAGACTATTTCGCGGAGAATCCTACATATCCTCCGCACCTCTTCCGGAGAAGGTACCGAATGCGTCGATCCCTTTTTGTGAAACTTGTTCAAACTTGCGAGGCAAATTACCGGTATTTTACTCAAAGAAGGAATGTCGTGGCCTTAAAGGGATTTAGTGCATATCAAAAAATCTCTGCAGCTATGCGGTGATTGCATATGGCGTTCCGGCTGACTATGCCGATGAGTATCTTCGCATTGGTGAAGATACCACAATTGAGTCTGTGCGTAGATTTGCGAAAGTGATCATCCGTGTCTTCAGTCCTGAGTATCTTCGGGCACCCAATGAAGATGACACAAAGAAATTGATGGCATCTAATGAGAGGAGAGGTTGGCCTGGCATGCTAGGTAGCATTGATTGTATGCATTGGAATTGGAAAAATTGCCCCAAGGCTTGGCAAGGAATGTATTGTGGCAAGTCTCGTGATGCAACAATTGTGCTAGAGGCCGTAGCATCCGAGGATTTATGGATTTGGCATTGCTTTTTTGGTATGCCGGGCACTCTCAATGATATCAATGTGTTGCAACGGTCTCATTTGTTTGCTAGGCTTGCTAGTGGTGATGCTCCTGCTTGCAACTACACTATCAATGGGCATGAATACACAAAGGGGTACTATCTTGCAGATGGTATATACCCTCCTTGGTGCACATTTGTCAAGAGCATCAAAGAACCCAAAACAAAAAAAACAATGTGAATTTGCAAAGGTGCAAGAGGCAGGCCGCAAAGACATTGAAAGAGCATTCGGTGTTTTGCAATCTAGGTTTGCCATTGCCTATGGTCTTGCTCGTTTTTGGGATAAGAAAACCTTGAAGAACATCATGACATGTTGTGTTATCCTGCACAATGTGATTCTTAAAGATGAGAGAGGATTGAACTTAGAATTCTTTTACGACAATGTGGGTAGCCGTGTCAAACCAGCTAGAGACCCGAACCGCATTAGAGATTTTCTTCAGACATACAAGGAGATTGAAAATGTAGACACCCACTTTCAACTTCAGAAAGATCTCATTGAACACCATTGGCAAAGGGCTGGACACTGACTTATTTTTGTATTCGTTTGTATTTGTATTCATGACAAGTTTTGTATTGCACTATTTAAGTTTGCTACGGTCATTTAAATAATTATTTGTAATGCGGATGATTATTGTATTATGTTTGATTCAAATAATTCAGTTTGTTTTCAATTGTTGAATTATGTTGTATTTGATATTTGCGGGCTGATGATATGCGGGATGCAGCGGCGCAAAGAGCAGACCCCGCAAAGCCGACACGTAAAAAGTATATTCCGCGAATATACTTTTTTACGGATCTGTTTGGGGGGTCTGCATCTGTGCCAGCCCGGGCCAGCCCGCAAAAGCTGTTTTGCGCGAACTGCAAACGCGTTTTGCGGGCTGGCGGGATGCGGGGTCTGCTAGAGTTTCTCTTAATCTTCAAAACAGGAGCTATCAGCTTATATTTCAGTATTTCTTTTCCTCCTGCAACGACAACCTGGAGTTGTTTTGTTGTAGATAAATTCAGAGGCTGATCAATCTGATAGCAAATGTACTGTGTTTCATTCCTCCTGGCTTTCCTCTTTTTTTGCACAGCTATGGCTCTGAAAGCTCCCCAATTGGAGATCTCTCAGAAGTGTGCCGCACAGTGGTACTGTATTCTGCTACTTGAAAGTCTGACATGTTCTTGTTGGAATCTTGCAACATCTGTTTATGGTAATGACGCGTGGTTATCCCATTTTCAGCCTACATACACATACGTGGATGGAGATTGCACTGTTCCTGTCGAATCAGCCACGGTAACCATTCTTTCTGTCATAGTGAAGTATGCCAACTATCTAGTATCTGATTTAAAAGCAGAAGCTTTGAGTGCACTAAGCTGTACTTTAGCTGATTATACTCCTCTAACATTGTCCCTGCAATGTTGGTTACACCAGTGTTGCACGTATGCTTATCATCTTACATTTTGCAATATGTTTCCGTTCCTTGTCGGAGGACAGCATATCTTATTACAACCAACTTCATCAGACAGTGTGTCTTATTATGCCTAACTTTCCCATTCGTGTTATCGGATTAACAGCTTCTCCTACACTTATGCATCTACATTTGTTGACAGGCTGATGGGTTCCCAGCGAAAGAAAGAGTAGGCGTCAGGGCCGACCACCGAGGGCTGCTGTGTGATGAGAATGTGTTCAAGCTTCTGAAGAAATGGCTCGGCGTAAGCGAGAACGCACGGACTAGGGTGATGAAATCGCAAATTGCGGACATGCTCCCAGAGAGGATCCCGGACCAGGTCAGTCTCTGATAGATATGGCATCGATTTCTTCGAGGGAACGGTTATTTTGGTCCTTTCCCTTGAAGAGACGGGCACGCAGATGTACTGGTAACTGTGTACAAAGTTTATCTAGCGTGTGGAACAGGGGCAATTCAAAATCGCACCTACGAGGTCCGAAAACATTGTGAAACACTTCATGGGCATATATTACGCTGTAGTATATCAATATATCATATGCGACTGGAAACTTCTGCAAAATATTAGAACTGTTAGTATCAGACTTAACGACCGGTTTTGGCGGTCGACCACCGGCCATTACCTGCCGTCCCCCTGCCTCCTATCGCCGGTAAAGTTGAGAATGGTTTTATATTAACCATATCCATACATTTATCTCTTAAAACCATACACATTTGATGTCATTTTCAACCCAACCAAAACTAAACCTATTATTTTTTCCACCCAAACCAACTTAAACCCAATACATAACCGTGGGTTTAAAATCAATACATAACTATGGGTTTGCTTTAATGTACATATAATTGTACAAATTGACAAGTTAAGAAGCAAATGAGATAGAAAAGGCATAAATGTATCTACAATAGTTTGAGAACAAAGTTATCCTTGAGATAAAGTCAACACACAGCAAAAAGGAAAAAATGCCCACGTTTGAATATAGCTCACTACCAAGTGTAACAAAGTTATCCTTGAGATAAAGTCAACACACAACAAAAGGAAAAAAATGCCCACGTTTGAATATAGCTCATTACCAAGTGTATTAAAACAAAATGGCTTAACCAAAGCACAAGCGAATACTTCCGATTTTCATGTGGTACTTCCCCATAATACATAATTATATAGTTCATTACAACATGCACGCGGATCAAAGATATTCATTTTCAGTCATCATTGGTTATTGCACATAACCAATGCTTAGAAACGGGTTTGGACCCATAGTTTATAACCAAACTGTTTAAACCCATAACCAACTATACCCAAACTGGTTTCTCCACATACCCAAACCAAAACCAAATTAAAAAAAGCTCAGTCCAATAAAATCTAAACCAATCAAACCCAAAGTAATAATCAAACCGTTAGACCCGGTTTTCTAATAACCATTCCCAGGTTTAATCGCCGGCTCCTGCATCTACCCGGTTTCCTCTCGTTGTGTGCTCTTTGTGCTTTGTGTTTTTATTTTTATTTGTGTCCATGGAAGTGGAGAAGCCGCCATTTGAAAATAAGCTTCGCTGGCTTCTTCCCCGTCCTGGCAGCATCTTTTCCGACAGCCAGGCTGATATGTGAACAGGAAAGCCTATGGCCCAGGCAAGTTTCTAAGGGTGCGTTTGGTTGCAAGGATATCCCTTCTATGCGAGGGATGCCACCTGTTTGGATCCGAGGCGAGGGAGGACAGGGGCAGTCAGATGTCAAGATGTCAAGAATATTCCCTCAAAACGGGGATGGGTCAACGGTCCAAAACGGGGGGTCGCGACATCCACCCCGCGCGTTGTGTTCACTGGACGGCCGCTCCTCTCCTTCCTCCGCGTCGCCGGCCGCTCCTTTCCTTCCTCTTCGCCGCCGACCGCTCCTCTCCTTCCTTCGCGCCGTCGGCTGCTCCTCTTCGTCCTCCGCGTCGCCGGCCGCTCCTCTCCTTCCTTTGCGTCATCAGCCGCTCCTCTCCTACCTCCGCATCGTCGGTCGCTCCTCTCCTACCTCCGCGTTGCCGGTCGCTCATCTCCTACCTCCGCGTCGCTGGCCGCTCCTCTCCTTCCTCCGCACTACCGGTCGCTCCTCTCCTTCCTTCATGCCGTCGTCGGCTCCTCTCCTTCCTCCGCGCCGCCGCTCCTCCCCTTCCTCTGTCACCAGCCGGTCGTCTCCTTCCTCCGCGCTGCCGAGGTCGCACCCTTATCCTTCATTTATATCCCTCAAACCAAACAAAACATGGGATAACACCACCCTTTCAACCAAACAAAAAATGGCTATCCCTAATCAGGTGGTTGGGGATGCCCTCAACCACTCTAGCATGTTCCTGCACCAAAGGCACCTGTTATGACTAGTCTTACAACAACTCCAACATATGCGCGCTAAAAAATATGCATCACCGAAATAGCTTTTTTTAGCGCTCGGGGGACGCTTGCTTTAGCAGGCGCTGCAAAATACGGCACAACGTTATAGCTCCAGCAGACGCGTTATTTTTTTAGGTAAATGACCCTGAAATTACGATAAAAACTGAATGCACTTCGTGTACAAACTTGGTCATTTACTTCAGAGCATGAGGGTTTCAAACGAAACTCATATGTTACACGTGCATTTCGTTTTTGTTAACTTGTTTCAACTCCAGACTTTTTGTGCATTCAATATGCACAATTTCAAGCCACATCCTCAAATTTCAACAGTTTCTAACTTCATTTGCTACTTTCATGCATTTAATGATTTTTTAGGTAAATGATCCTGAAATTAAAAAGCACTCTAAATGAACTCTAAAAAGGTCGAAACTTGGCATGATATCATACATCACAATGCTTCAAAAATCTTGCTCACATCATATTTAAACAGGGACATAAATAAAAATACTCGTCCAAGCTTGTGATCCCCAAGCAGTACATAATATATAATATCTAGAAATAGAAGTGTTCGCCGTTGCGGACACTACTCGTCTGAACCAGAATATTCCCAAATTGGTGGTGGTGGTGCTTGATGTACGAGGTGACGCTGGCCATAGTTCATGATTTGAATCCTGCGGTACAACTCGTATGCAATGTACACATTTGTTGCTGCATACTCAATGTTTATACCGTCAAGTGGGGTCGTTTCCCACTCTTTGTGCTGATCCGAGGGGAATTTGGTCTTCATATCAGCGTATTCCTCGTCGATCATGACGACTGCCATATGAGCCATCGAAGTCCTCATATGTTCAAGCCTGAATATGTCTTGGATATCAATGTGGCAGTCAGGTGGTATCTCAATACCGAAGCTGTGCCTCATCTTGAGCTTGTCATTCCTTATATCAACACTAGCAAAACGTATGCCGCTACGAAGGAATTCCATGAATACTGGACAATGCTTGTCACTACTATAACAGCAACACATTAAAATGGAACAAATGTTAAATACTGCTCCAAAACAAGTATATTTGGCAGAAGTATAATAATTAAGAATCATAACAAGTATATTTTTGGCACAAGTATAATATGCAACTATAAAGGGAAAAAAATCGTTCACTTCAACAAAAGAGGAATCAAAAGAAGCCCTAGATGTTGCTATCCTATGCAATTTTCATATATGAATTAAAAGAATAAATATAGGCAACAAGGAAAATTCTTTCACTACAACTAAACAAGAATAGATATTTCCCATATGATTCAAATGGAACATATTGCTATTCTACGCAATTTTCATATACTATGAATTGATCAAGAAACCTTAAATTAACTATGACATATATGTTCTCCCACGGTTTTGCCAATATGCAACAAGTAAAATTGTTTCACTACAACTAAAGAGAAATTGATTTTTAGGATTCAAATGAAACATATTGCTATCCTATGCAATTTTCATAACCTTTGATCAAAGCAAAGCCTCAAAACTTACCTCGCCCATTGAAAAACCATGACATTTCTGTTGAAACAAAGTTGGATGACGACAAAACCTTCTTGATTGGCCGTGTACTCGAGATCAATCCCCATGGACTTGTCTTTCTCCTCCGCCACTTCAAGTCATTCCTCGAAATAGGAAAGAAAACGTGGCACCAGGGCGCTGTCGTTCGTGTAGATGACATTGAGTTTGGTCGTGCCATGTGCGAGCACCTCCCCGTAGCGTGTGATTGGATCATCCATGGTGGAAGATATGGGGAAGAAGAGAGGAGAGAGCAGAGAAGAAGAGAATGGCCGCAGTTACTATAGCCCTTGTGGTTTATACCACTTATCCTGTTTTTCATCGCGCGAAACGACGCGGGATGCGAACGGTTTGGACCTTAAGTCCCGGTTTGAGACACCAACCGGGACTAAAGGGGCTCGCACCAGGCGAACGGTTGCCACCACCCCTTTAGTCCCGGTTCTGATAGAGGCGAAGTTGTCCCTGTCTTTCAATGAGATCGTGGGTATCGTTTTGGTGGAGTAGACTTTGATGATCCGACTACGAACATGTGAGGACATCGCGCCTTGCAATCGCTAAACCAACTCCGAGAGGTTATTGATCACACCGGAGCACGATCAACCTGGCCACGAAGGTCAGTTTCCTGCACGCAAACGAAGAACAAGCAAGAAACCAAGATTGCAATCAAGATATTGCGAATATAAGAGAAAATCTTTATTAATGAAGGTGGGGGTTCTGTGATGCATTTGTCTGGCCGTAGAACACAAACGAAGAATGCGAAGTTGCAACTATGGCGAACTTGTAATCTAAAGAAAACAAGTCTAAACGGTGCCCTAAGGGCTGTATATATGAGGGAATAGAGAGGCAATTTCGTGACCCTTGGAGGAGGGGTCCGAAAACAGCCCTAAACTCGATTTCCCCCACACATACGGACTCTAAAAATAGCCTATTTCGAAATTACATGGGCCTGGCCCAAAAATAAGGTGGTGCAACACCTATAATAGCCTATGGACGAAATTTAAAGTGGCGTCTTGAATATTTCGTCCAAAGCCTTCATGCTCTCCTTATGGTGGCTTTAGAGTGCGAAAATCAGCAGTGGAAGCTCCATTGTTCTCTCCCGCGCGTACACCTTCTTCTCCATGATTGATCCCGCTCCAACAAATGTCCTTCTTGTCCATGCTAGGTCCTTCATTCATGAGCACAACAAAAGTATCTAACTTAGGCAGCATCATATGTTCATGAACATTAGAAGTATTCCCAAAAAACAAAAGTACCTGGTAATTCAATTGGCGTGCACGAGCTCTAGTAACTGGTCCAATATGTATAGCAGTTGGGGCTGTGGGTGTAACAATGGTGTTGATGTCCTCATCATCCTCCCCTTCTTGAAGTGAAGTCGTCCTCGACGGAAGCTCATCTTCCTCATCCAAATATGGCTTCAAATCTACAATGTTAAAGTGAGACTAACCCCAAAATCTAGAGGCAGCTCAAGTCTATATGCATTATCATTTATTTTCTCTAACACTTTGAAAGGACCATCAGCACGCGGCATTAGTTTTGACTTGCGCAATCAGGAAACCTATCATTACGCAAATGCAACCAAACAAGATCTCCAGGTGCAAAGACAACATGTTTTCTACCCTTATCTCCAGCAAGTTTATATTTAGCATTCATGCGTTCAATGTTTTCCTTAGTTAATTCATGCATCTTTAATATCAAATCAACACGTTCTTTAGCATCAAAATTAACCTTTTCCGAAGATGGAAGAGGTAACAAATCAATAGGTGCACGAGGTAGGAAACCATACACAACTTCAAAAGGACACATCTTTGTAGTAGAATGCAGTGAACGATTATAAACAAATTCAATATGAGGCAAGCATTCTTCCCACAGTTTTAGATTGTTCATCAAAACAACCCTAAGCATAGTAGACAAAGATCTATTGACTACTTCAGTTTGTCCATCAGTTTGGGGGTGATATGTAGTACTAAAAAGAAATTTTGTCCCCAACTTAGCCCATAAACATCGGCAAAAGTGGCTAAGAAATTTAGTATCACGATCTGAAACAATCTTATTTAGCACACCATGCAAGCGAATAATTTCACGAAAGAACAAATCAGCCACATTAGCGGCATCATCACTTTTATGACATGGTATAAAGTGTGTCATTTTAGAAAATCTGTCCACGACAACAAATATGCTATCCCTCCCCTTCTTTGTTCTAGGTAAACCTAAAACAAAGTCCATAGATATATCCTCCCAAGGAACAATAGGTACAGGCAAAGGCATATATAAACCATGAGGATTGAGTCGTGACTTAGCTTTTTGACATGTCGTGCAACGAGCAACAAAACGCTCAACATCCCGTCGCATCCTTGGCCAAAAGAAATGTGTAGCAAGTACGTCCTCCGTCTTATTGACGCCAAAGTGTCCCATCAATCCTCCTTCATGCGCCTCCTGTAACAACAAAAGACGAACGGAGCTAGCTGGAATGCATAGCTTGTTAGCACGAAACACAAATCCATTATTAATGATGAACTCATTCCATGTTCTCACTTCTTTACAATTTTCCAACACATCTTTGAAATCAGCATCATGCACATATTGATCTTTGATGGTCTTCAAACCAAATATTTTAAAGCCAAGTTGTGAAAGCATAGTATAATGACGAGACAAAGCATGAACAATAACATTTTCTTTACCCTTCTTGTTTTTAATGACGTACGGGAAAGTCTCAATGAATTCTACCCATTTAGCATGTCTACGTTCAGTTTTGCTTGACTTTTAATACGTTTCAAAGATTCATGATCAGAATGTATGACAAATTCTTTGGGCCATAAATAATGTTGCCATGTTTCCAAAGTCCGAAGACGAGCATATAATTCCTTATCATAAGTAGAATAATTCAGACTAGGCCCACTTAATTTTTCAGAAAAGTATACAACAGGTTTTCCATCTTGTAATAACACACCTCCTAATCCAATTCCACTAGCATCACACTCAAGCTCGTAAGTCTTATTAAAATCAGGAAGTTGGAGTAAAGGAGCATGTGTTAACTTATCTTTCAAAACCATGAAGGCTTCTTCCTATGCGGTACCCCAAGAATAAGGCACATCCTTCTTTGTAAGCTCATTAAGAGGTGCAGCAATGGTAAATCTCTCACAAAACGCCTATAAAACCCGGCGAGTCCAAGGAAACTCCTCACTTGTGTGACCGTTTTGGGCTGCGGCCAACTCTCAATAGCTTCAATCTTGGCTTTATCAACTTCAATTCCATGTGGAGTCACAATATAGCCAAGAAAAGATACTCGGTATGTGCAAAAGGTGCACTTTCCAAGGTTACCAAACAAACGTGCATCACGTAGAGTAGTAAAAACAGCACGCAAATGATCTAAGTGTTCCTCCAAAGATCTACTATAAATCAGTATATCATCAAAATAGACTACCACAAATCGTCCAATGAAAGCACGTAAAACCTCATTTATTAATCTCATGAAAGTGCTAGGTGCATTAGTCAATCCAAAAGGCATAACTAACCACTCATATAAGCCAAACTTAGTTTTAAACGTCGTTTTCCATTCATCTCCCAATTTCATGCGAATTTGATGGTATCCACTACGCAAATCAACTTTGGAGAAAATTATAGAGCCACTTAATTCATCAAGCATATCATCTAGCCTAGGAATAGGATGGCGATAACGAATAGTAATATTATTAATGCCTCTACAATCAACACACATACGCGATGTAACATCCTTTTTCGGCACTAGAATAATAGGAACAACAGAAGGACTAAGAGATTCACGTATATAACCTTTGTCGAGCAGCTCTTGTACTTGACGCATAATCTTCTTCGTCTCCTCTGGATTGGACGGTATGGTGCACGGTTGGGTAGCGATGCACCGGAATTAAGTCAATCTGATGCTCAATCCCTCTAATAGGTGGTAATCCCGGTGGCACGTCTTGTGGAAAGACGTCAGTGAACTCCTGCAAAATGTTAATGACAGCAGGAGGCAAAGAGGGTGGCATGTCCTCAAATGAAAATAATGCCTCTTTGCATGAAAGCATAGCAAACAGATGTAGTAATATCCAAATCAGTAATATCAGATTTAGTGGCAAGTAAACAACCACTCTTCAGTTTGATTTCAGATGCAACCCTAGATGATGATTTAGTAGGCTTATTGTGTTGCTCAAATTCCTTTGCTACAATCTGATTTTCACTCTTATGTAGGTCCTGTTTTGCTTTACTAGCTCTAGCAATGTCATCTTTCATAATATGTTCAGGAGACATAGGAAGAAAAATTATATTTTGATCCTTATGAATAAGAAGTATACTGATTTGTTCTATCATGGTGTACATAATTTTTATCAAATTGTCATGGTCTACCAAGTAAAATGGAGCATGCTTGCATGGGTACCACATCATAATCAACAAAAACAGAATATGTAGCAATGCTAAAATGCACACGAACAGTACGTGTTACCTTAACCTTGCCACTATTGTTGAACCACTGGATATAATAAGGATGAGGATGTGGTCTGATGGTGAGAGACAACTTCTCCACCATCTCCATGCTAGCTAAGTTGTTGCAACACCCTCCATCGATGATGACACGAACAGAACGTTCCTTTACAACGCCCTTTGTATGGAACAAGTCGTGCCTCTGATTTTGCTCAGCCTGTGTTACCTGCACACTTAAAACACGTTGAGAAACTAAGCTTTCATACCTGTCAGCGTAGTCAGCAGCCATGTAGTGTGTCTCTTGTTCAGTATCATCGTCACCTCGTTCTTCACTTGCAATAAGAGCCAGAGTCTCCTCACCATAATCACTAGCAGATTCATATCCACCATCCTCAGTAATAATCATCACGCGCTTGGATGGGCACTCTCTCGCATAATGACCTCCACCCTTGCAACGACGACAAATAACCTCATGTGTTTGCCCTATGGATGCCATGGATGAAGAAGAGCTCTGTGCGGGCCCGGAAGGTGTGCTATTGGCAAAGGGTGGGGCAGGGTCATGTTTCCCGGTATCTCTGGTTGAATTGGCGGCTGAAGCAGGTGGTGCTGATGTAGAAGGGCGTGTGGAAGTAGATGTGGTTCGTGGCGTCCATGAAGAAGTGCGACCTGCAGAAAAATTAGTTCTCGTCAATGCATGTCGATCCTGCACTTCACGTTCAGCTTTGCAAAGCAAGATGGAATAAACGAGTGATATTGTTATAATCCTTATATTCTAGAATAGTGTGAATATCTCTATTTAATCCACCCATAAAACGTGCAAGCATAGCTTCATTGTCCTCAACAATACCACATTTAATCATGCCAGTTTGTAATTCCTGATAATATTCTTCTACAGACTTTTTTCCTTGTCTTAAACGCTGCAAGTTTTGAAGAATTCACGTTGATAATATGGTGGAACCCAACGAGTACACATAGCAGTTTTCAAAGCAGGCCAAGTAGTTGGAATATTAGCATGATGTATTCTACAATATTTAAACCACCAAACACAAGCAAAACTAGTGAAAGAACAAACAGCGGCATCAACACGTCTATCTTCAGGAAATTGCAAGCATGTAAAACGTTGCTCTGTTTCTAACTCCCAAGTAAGATATATATCAGGAACATATCGACCATCAAAAGTAGGAATATTCAATTTAAGTTTAGGGAGATGGTCATGATCCCGTACCCGAGGGTGTGATGCATCCCTACCGTTGCGATTGTATCCATGTGGACGTTCGACGGCTTGTCGTGGTGGTTGTTGTTCCTGGTGCTGAACTGGAGCAACCTCTCCCTCATCATCGTAATCACCATCATAATCATCATCATACTCCTCATTTTGCTGAGCCGCAGAAACCTCGGTGGTAGCAGCAGGACCAGCCGCAGCAGTAGGAGCAACAACACCAAAATTCTGCACTTGGCCGATAGGCACGCGTCGCCCTCGTAGCCGTTGTTGTGGTTGAAGAGAGACAACAGCTGCAACTGATGGTGGTAATCGGGCCAACACCTCATTGAACTTGGCGTTCATCTTGGTGTCGAATTTCTTCTTCATACCTTCAAGCTTGTCCATGGCCTCTCAAAAGGTGGTCACGAAATCCTGTACCTGGTCAGACATCATTTTCAGAAATTTATCATGGAGCTCCCGGTTGGTCAGGTTCTCCCAGTCGATCTCCTCGTCGTGTGATCCTGGCATGGTTAGCAACAATAGGAACACAGAAGAATATGAACCTACAGACTACTAGGAAGTGGTGGTGGTGGTGGTGTCACAAATCCGTCAAGCAAATCTCAATTTCTTACCAGCAAAAGCGCAGCTGTAGCCCCCTAGAATCTTCGGCTCCTCGTTTTTATTCAATTATGAAATGACTCATTATTCTTACCCAGCAGCAGGTGGCGATCGGTAACCGGTGTAGTCAAACTCTCAAAGCTTGGATAGAGCGATTGCCAGGTGGTGTCAAACACACGATGTAGATGTATGTGGAGCTGGGAAGGCTTATAATATGGTAGCAAGAAGGGTCAACAATAATCAGTTCAGAGATGCAAAATTGAAAAGACGCTCAACGACGGTACCGTGCTCGTCCTAGGCTAGACCGTACTAGAGACGCGAGGCTAGAACACCAACGAAGTCACAACGACACGTACTAATCACGGGAAGTGCCACTTTGATTTTCTCTTTTTTGCGCTCTTTTTTTGTGCATTTTTTTAGAAAATCACTATAATGGCGAGTGTCTCAAAACTCTTCCCAGGCACAAAAAACAGGATAGGCAAAAAAAATTGACATTTTTTTAAAATTTCTGGAGCAATTGGGGGCTGCGACGACCAAAGACTGCGACAAAAATCACTATGATGACGAGTGTCTAAAAACTCTTTAAAAAGCCTAACAGAACAATAGGGAAAAAATTCACCCCTCAAAATTTTGGCCTAAAAAGTGCTCTGGAAAGCGTGCCACTCTTTTTTCCGAAACCTACTGAGGTAAGGAAACGCGAAACTGAAATCAAACGGATCTTGAAATTGTCCTAAGACGAAAAGGATGCAGACTAGGATTATGGTGGGTATATGGTGGTGGTATATGGCAGCAAGGATAATGGTGGCGTGGTGGTGGTATATGGCAGCAGCGACGATGGTAGCGTGGAGGTGGTATATGGCAGCAGCGATGATGGCAGCGTGGAGGTGATATATGGCGGCGATGAAAGACGGTGCGGCGGCGTCGTGACAACCTGTGAATAGAACTCGAAACTTTAAAGGACTAGACACTAAGACCAGCAACTCGACACGACGATGTAATCGCAAATTCAACTAAGCAAACTACTGAAAAGACTATGCAAAGGCTCAGATTGGTTTGGATATGATGATCTAACCCTAATCTTTTAATGGCTTTTTCGTGGACGATAGGTATGAAAAACAGATGCGATCTAACTACGAAAAACTGGTAAAATCTCACCGAGCAACCTGAAAATCTGATACCACTTGATAGAGGCGAAATTGTCCCTGTCTTTCGATGAGATCGTGGGTATCGTTTTGGTGGAGTAGACTTTGACGATCCGACTAAGAACGTGTGAGGACATCGCGCCTTAGCAATCGCTAAACCAACTCCGAGAGGTTATTGATCACACCGGAGCACGATCAACCTGACCACGAAGGTCTGTTTCCTGCACGCAAACGAAGAACAAGCAATAAAACAAATTGCAATCAAGATATTGCGAATATAAGAGGAAAGCTTTATTAATGAAGGTGGGGTTCTGTGACGCCTTTGTGTGGCCGTAGAACATAAACGAAGAACGCGAAGTTGCAGCTATGGCGAACTTGTAATCTAAACAAAACCCAAGTCTAAACGGTGCCCTAAGGGCTGTATATATATGAGGGAATAGAGAGGCAATTTCGTGACCCTTGGAGGAGGGATCTGAAAACAGCCCTAAACTCGGTTTCCCCACACATACGGACTCTAAAAATAGCCTATATTATGGTATTTTGAAATTACATGGGCCTGGCCCAAAAATAAGGTGGTGCAACACCTATAATAGCCTATGGACGAAATTTATAAAGTGGCATCTTGAATATTTCGTCCAAAGCCTTCATGCTCTCCTTATGGTGGCTTTAGAATGCGAAAATCACCAGTGGAAGCTCCATTGTTCTCTCCCGCGCGTACACCTTCTTCTCCATGCTTGATCCCGCTCCAACGAATATCCTTCTTGTCCATGCTAGGTCCTTCATGTAGGGGAACGTCGCATGGGAAACAAAAATTTTCCTACGCGCACGAAGACCTATCATGGTGATGTCCATCTACGAGAGGGGATGAGTGATCTACGTACCCTCGTAGACCGTACAGCAGAAGCGTTAGAGAACGCGGTTGATGTAGTGGAACATCCTCACGTCCCTCGATCCGCCCCGCGAACAATCCCGCGATCAGTCCCACGATCTAGTACCGAACGGACGGCACCTCCGCGTTCAGCACACGTACAACTCGACGATGATCTCGGCCTTCTTGATCCAGCAAGAGAGACGGAGAGGTAGAAGAGTTCTCCGGCAGCGTGACGGCGCTCCGGAGGTTGGTGATGACCTTGTCTCAGCAGGGCTCCGCCCGAGCTCCGCAGAAACGCGATCTAGAGGAAAAACCGTGGAGGTATGTGGTCGGGCAGCCGTGGAAAAGTCGTCTCAAATCAGCCCTAAAACCTCCGTATATATAGGTGGGAGGGAGGGGACCTTGCCTTGGGGCTCAAGGAGCCCCAAGGGGGTCGGCCGAGTCCAAGGGGGAGGACTCTCCCCCCCCCCCAAACCGAGTTGGACTTGGTTTGGTGGGAGGGAGTCCCCCTTCCTTCCCACCTCCTCCCTTTTTTTTTCCTTTCTCTCTTGATTTTCTTCTCCTTGGCGCATAGACCCTCTTGGGCTGCCCCACCAGCCCACTAAGGGCTGGTGTGCCACCCTCAAGGCCTATGGGCTTCCCCGGGGTGGGTTGCCCCCCCCGGTGAACTCCCGGAACCCATTCGTCATTCCCGGTACATTCCCGGTAACTCCGAAAACCTTCCGGTAATCATGGTCATCCTATATATCAATCTTCGTTTCCGGACCATTCCGGAAACCCTCGCGACGTCCGTGATCTCATCCGGGACTCCGAACAACATTCGGTAACCAACCATATAACTCAAATACGCATAAAACAACGTCGAACCTTAAGTGTGCAGACCCTGCGGGTTCGAGAACTATGTAGACATGACCCGAGAGACTCCTCGGTCAATATCCAATAGCGGGACCTGGATGCCCATATTGGATCCTACATATTCTACGAAGATCTTATCGTTTGAACCTCAGTGCCAAGGATTCATATAATCCCGTATGTCATTCCCTTTGTCCTTCGGTATGTTACTTGCCCAAGATTCGATCGTCAGTATCCACATACCTATTTCAATCTCGTTTACCGGCAAGTCTCTTTACTCGTTCCGTAATACAAGATCCCGCAACTTACACTAAGTTACATTGCTTGCAAGGCTTGTGTGTGATGTTGTATTACCGAGTGGGCCCCGAGATACCTCTCCTTCACACGGAGTGACAAATCCCAGTCTTGATCCATACTAACTCAACTAACACCTTCGGAGATACCTGTAGAGCATCTTTATAGTCACCCAGTTACGTTGCGACGTTTGATACACACAAAGCATTCCTCCGGTATCAGTGAGTTATATGATCTCATGGTCACAGGAATAAATACTTGACACGCAGAAAACAGTAGCAATAAAATGACACGATCAACATGCTACGTCTATTAGTTTGGGTCTAGTCCATCACATGATTCTCCTAATGACGTGATCCAGTTATCGAGCAACAACACCTTGTTCATAATCAGAAGACACTGACTATCTTTGATCAACTGGCTAGCCAACTAGAGGCTTGCTAGGGACGGTGTTTTGTCTATGTATCCACACATGTAAATGAGTCTTCATTCAATACAATTATAGCATGGATAATAAACGATTATCTTGATACAGGAATTATAATAATAATTACATTTATTATTGCCTCTAGGGCATAATTCCAACAGTCTCCCACTTGCACTAGAGTCAATAATCTAGTCCTCACATCACCATGTGAATTACATTGTAATAAATCTAACACCCATACAGTTCTGGTGTTGATCATGTTTTGGCCGTGGAAGAGGTTTAGTCAGCGGGTCTGCTACATTCAGATCCGTGTGCACTTTGCATATATTTACGTCCTCTTGTAAATACAGGATTCTCCAACCACTTGTATAAACCCAAATGCTTTGATCACCTCATCAAAGTGTTTGTTCCAACTCCGAGATGCTTGCACCAGTCCATAAATGGATCGCTGGAGTTTGCACACCTTGTTAGCATTCTTAGGATCGACAAAACCTTCGGGTTGCATCATATACAATTCTTCCTTAAGGAAACCGTTAAGGAACGCCGTTTTGACATCCATCTGCCAGATTTCATAATCGAAAAATGCAGCTATTGCTAACATGATTCTGACGGACTTAAGCATCGCTACGGGTGAGAAAGTCTCATCGTAGTCAACTCCTGGAACTTGTGAAAAACCCTTTGCCACAAGTCGAGCTTTATAAACGGTCACATTACCGTCAGCGTCCGTCTTCTTCTTAAAGATCCATTTGTTCTGAATAGCCTTGCGGCCCTCAGGTAGTATCTCCAAAGTCCACACTTTGTTCTCATACATGGATCCTATCTCGGATTTCATGGCTTCTAGCCATTTGTTGGAATCTGGGCCCATCATTGCTTCTTCATAATTTGCAGGTTCATTGTTGTCTAACAACATGATTGACAAGACGGGATTACCGTACCACTCAGGAGCAGCACGTGATCTCGTCGACCTGCGTGGTTCAACAGAAACTTGAACTGGAGTTTCATGATCATCATCATTAACTTCCTCCTCAACCGGTGTCGCAATGACAGAGGTTTCCCCTTGCCCTGCGCCACCATCCAGAGGGATGAGAGGTTCGACAACCTCGTCAAGTTCTATCTTCTTCTCACTCAATTCTCTCGAGAGAAACTCCTTCTCGAGAAAAGCTCCGTTTTTAGCAACAAACACTTTGCCCTCGGATTTGAGATAGAAGGTGTACCCAACTGTCTCTTTTGGGTAACCTATGAAGACGCACTTTTCCGCTTTGGGTTCCAGCTTTTCAGGCTGAAGCTTTTTGACATAAGCATCACATCCCCAAACTTTAAGAAACGACAATTTTGGCCTTTTGCCATACCACAGTTCGTATGGTGTCGTCTCAACGGATTTTGATGGTGCCCTATTTAAAGTGAATGCAGCTGTTTCTAATGCATAACCCCAAAACGATAACGGCAAATCAGTAAGAGACATCATAGATCACACCATCTCTAATAAAGTACGATTACGACGTTCGGACACACCATTACGCTGTGGTGTTCTAGGCGGTGTTAACTGTGAAACAATTCCACATTGTCTTAAGTGATCACCAAACTCGAAACTCAGATATTCACCCCCACGATCAGACCGTAGGAACTTGATCTTCTTGTTACGATGATTTTCCACTTCACTCTGAAATTGCTTGAACTTTTCAAATGTTTCAGACTTGTGCTTCATCAAATAGACATAACCATATCTACTCAAATCGTCAGTGAAGGTGAGAAAATAACGATATCCGCCGCGTGTCTCCACGCTCATGGGACCACACACATCGGTATGTATGATTTCCAATAAGTCACTTGCACGCTCCATTGTTCCGGAGAACGGAGTTTTAGTCATCTTGCCCATGAGGCATGGTTCGCACGTGTCAAGTGAATCAAAGTCAAGTGACTCCAAAAGTCCATCAGCATGGAGTTTCTTCATGCGCTTTACACCAATATGACCTAAACGGCAGTGCCACAAAAATATGGCGCTATCATTGTTTACTCTAACTCTTTTGGTCTCAATGTTATGTATATGCGTATCGCTATCAAGATTCAATATGAACAGTCCTCTCACATTCGGTGCATGACCATAAAAGATGTTACTCATAGAAATAGAACAACCATTATTCTCTGACTTAAAAGAGTAACCGTCTCGCAATAAACA
Organism: Hordeum vulgare subsp. vulgare; assembly: GCF_904849725.1. Lineage (NCBI taxonomy): Eukaryota > Viridiplantae > Streptophyta > Magnoliopsida > Poales > Poaceae > Hordeum > Hordeum vulgare. Next base: position 490,984,716 of record NC_058522.1, read on the forward strand.
AGATCCAGATATAATGTTCATGCTCAACGCAGGCACTAAATAACAATGATTTAAGTTCATCACTAATCCCGACGGTAGCTGAAGTGACACTGTGCCGACGGCGATTGCATCAACCTTGGAACCATTTCCTACGCGCATCGTCACTTCATCTTTCGCCAGCCTTCGTCTATTCCGCAGTTCCTGTTTCGAGTTGCAAATATGAGCAACAGAACCGGTATCGAATACCCAGGCACTACTACGAGAGCCGGTTAAGTACACATCAATAACATGTATATCAAATATACCTGATTTTTCTTTGCCCGCCTTCTTATCTGCCAGATACTTGGGGCAATTGCGCTTCCAGTGACTCATACCCTTGCAATAGTAACACTCCGTTTCAGGCTTAGGTCCAGCTTTGGGTTTCTTCGGCGGATTGGCAACAGGCTTGCCGCTCTTCTTCGAATTGCCCTTCTTGCCTTTGCCGTTTCTCTTGAAACTAGTGGTCTTATTCACCATCAACACTTGATGCTCTTTACGGAGTTCAGACTCTGCGACTTTCAGCATCGCAAACAACTCGTCGGGAGACTTGTTCATCCCTTGCATGTTGTAGTTCAACACAAAGCTTTTATAGCTTGGCGGCAGTGATTGAAGGATTCTGTCAGTGATAGCCTCTTGCGGGAGTTCAATCCCCAGCTCAGCTAGACGGTTTGAGTACCCAGACATTTTGAGCACATGTTCACTGACAGACGAGTTTTCCTCCATCTTGCAAGCATAGAATTTATCGTAGGTCTCATACCTCTCGATCCGGGCGTTCTTCTGAAAGATAAACTTCAACTCCTGGAACATCTCAAATGCTCCATGACGCTCAAAGCGACGTTGAAGTCCCGGTTCTAAGCCATACAAGACTGCACATTGAACTATCGAATAGTCCTCCTTACGTGCTAACCAAGCGTTCTTAACATCCTGATCAGCCGTAGCGGGTGGTTCATCTCCTAGTGCAGCATTAAGGACATAATCCTTCTTCCCAGCTTGTAAGATTAGCTTAAGATTACGAGCCCAGTCTACAAAGTTGCTTCCATCATCTTTCAACTTAGCTTTCTCTAGGAACGTATTAAAATTCAGGATGACTGTCGCATGAGCCATGATCTACAACACAAATATATTCAAAGTGGACTTAGACTATGTTCAAGATAATTAGAGTTTAACTTAATCAAATTATATGCTAAACTCCCACTCAAAAAATACATCTCTCTAGTCATTTGAGTGGTTCATGATCCACTTACACTATCCCAAGTCCGATCATCACGTGAGTTGAGAATAGTTTCAGTGGTAAGCATCCCTATGCTAATCATATCATCTATATGATTCATGATCGACCTTTCGGTCTCATGTGTTCCGAGGCCATGTCTGCACATGCTAGGCTCGTCAAGCTTAACCCGAGTGTTCCGCGTGCGCAACTGTTTTGCACCCGTTGTATGTGAACGTTGAGTCTATCACACCCGATCATCACGTGGTGTCTCGAAACGACGAACTGTAGCAACGGTGCACAGTCGGGGAGAACACAATTTCGTCTTGAAATTTTAGTGAGAGATCACCTCATAATTCTACCGTCGTTCTAAGCAAAATAAGGTGCATAAAAGGATTAACATCACATGCAATTCATAAGTGACATGATATGGCCATCATCACGTGCTTCTTGATCTCCATCACCAAAGCACCGGCACGATCTTCTTGTCACCGACGCCACACCATGATCATCCATCAACGTGTTGCCATCGGGGTTGTCGTGCTACTCATGCTATTACTACTAAAGCTACATCCTAGCAAAATAGTAAACGCATCTGCAACACAAACGTTAGTTTAAAGACAACCCTATGGCTCCTGCCGGTTGCCGTACCATCGACGTGCAAGTCGATATTTCTATTACAACATGATCATCTCATACATCCAATATATCACATCACATCGTTGGCCATATCACATCACAAGCATACCCTGCAAAAACAAGTTAGACGTCCTCTAATTTTGTTGTTGCATGTTTTACGTGGTGACCGAGGGTATCTAGTAGGATCGCATCTTACTTACGCAAACACCACAACGGAGATATATGAGTTGCTATTTAACCTCATCCAAGGACCTCCTCGGTCAAATCCGATTCAACTAAAGTTGGAGAAACCGACACTTGCTAGTCATCTTTGAGCAAAGGGGGTTACTCGTAACGATGAAACCAGTCTCTCGTAAGCGTACGAGTAATGTCGGTCCAAGCCGCTTCAATCCAACAATACCGCGGAATCAAGAAAAGACTAAGGAGGGCAGCAAAACGCACATCACCGCCCACAAAAACTTTTGTGATCTACTCAAGAAGACATCTACGCATGAACCTAGCTCATGATGCCACTGTAGGGGAACGTCGCATGGGAAACAAAAATTTTCCTACGCGCACGAAGACCTATCATGGTGATGTCCATCTACGAGAGGGGATGAGTGATCTACGTACCCTCGTAGACCGTACAGCAGAAGCGTTAGAGAACGCGGTTGATGTAGTGGAACGTCCTCACGTCCCTTGATCCGCCCCGCGAACAATCCCGCGATCAGTCCCACGATCTAGTACCGAACGGACGGCACCTCCGCGTTCAGCACACGTACAGCTCGACGATGATCTCGGCCTTCTTGATCCAGCAAGAGAGACGGAGAGGTAGAAGAGTTCTCCGGCAGCGTGACGGCGCTCCGGAGGTTGGTGATGACCTTGTCTCAGCAGGGCTCCGCCCGAGCTCCGCAGAAACGCGATCTAGAGGAAAAACCGTGGAGGTATGTGGTCGGGCTGCCGTGGAAAAGTCGTCTCAAATCAGCCCTAAAACCTCCGTATATATAGGTGGGAGGGAGGGGTCGGCCGAGTCCAAGGGGGAGGACTCTCCCCCCCAAACGAGTTGGACTTGGTTTGGTGGGAGGGAGTCCCCCTTCCTTCCCACCTCCTCCCTTTTTTTTTCTTTCTCTCTTGATTTTCTTCTCCTTGGCGCATAGACCCTCTTGGGCTGCCCCACCAGCCCACTAAGGGCTGGTGTGCCACCCTCAAGGCCTATGGGCTTCCCCGGGGTGGGTTGCCCCCCCCCCCCCGGTGAACTCCCGGAACCCATTCGTCATTCCCGGTACATTCCCGGTAACTCCGAAAACCTTCCGGTAATCAAATGAGGTCATCCTATATATCAATCTTCGTTTCCGGACCATTCCGGAAACCCTCGCGACGTCCGTGATCTCATCCGGGACTCCGAACAACATTCGTAACCAACCATATAACTCAAATACGCATAAAACAACGTCGAACCTTAAGTGTGCAGACCCTGCGGGTTCAAGAACTATGTAGACATGACCCGAGAGACTCCTCGGTCAATATCCAATAGCGGGACCTGGATGCCCATATTGGATCCTACATATTCTACGAAGATCTTATCGTTTGAACCTCAGTGCCAAGGATTCATATAATCCCGTATGTCATTCCCTTTGTCCTTCGGTATGTTACTTGCCCAAGATTCGATCGTCAGTATCCACATACCTATTTCAATCTCGTTTACCGGCAAGTCTCTTTACTCGTTCCGTAATACAAGATCCCGCAACTTACACTAAGTTACATTGCTTGCAAGGCTTGTGTGTGATGTTGTATTACCGAGTGGGCCCCGAGATACCTCTCCGTCACACGGAGTGACAAATCCCAGTCTTGATCCATACTAACTCAACTAACACCTTCGGAGATACCTGTAGAGCATCTTTATAGTCACCCAGTTACGTTGCGAAGTTTGATACACACAAAGCATTCCTCCGGTATCAGTGAGTTATATGATCTCATGGTCACAGGAATAAATACTTGACACGCAGAAAATAGTAGCAATAAAATGACACGATCAACATGCTACGTCTATTAGTTTGGGTCTAGTCCATCACGTGATTCTCCTAATGACGTGATCCAGTTATCGAGCAACAACACCTTGTTCATAATCAGAAGACACTGACTATCTTTGATCAACTGGCTAGCCAACTAGAGGCATGCTAGGGACGGTGTTTTGTCTATGTATCCACACATGTAAATGAGTCTTCATTCAATACAATTATAGCATGGATAATAAACGATTATCTTGATACAGGAATTATAATAATAATTACATTTATTATTGCCTCTAGGGCATAATTCCAACACTTCATTCATGAGCACAACAAAAGTATCTAACTTAGGCAGCATCATATGTTCATGAACATTAGAAATATTCCCAAGAAACAAAAGTACCTGGTAATTCAATTGGCGTGCACGAGCTCTAGTAACTGGTCTAGTATGTATAGCAGATGGGGCTGTGGGTGTAACAATGGTGTTGATGTCCTCATCAGGTTCGTGGCTCAACCCGGGCTAAAGGCCCTTAATGAACCGGGACAAAAGCCGTTTGGCCTCCAGCCGCTCGAACCGGGACTAATGGTCACATTAGTCCTGGTTCAAAACCTAACCGGGACTAAAGGGTCAAACGAAAGACATGTTTGCTACTAGTGACGCTGCTCATCCTCGTCCTTCTCTTCATGCCCGGGGCCGTAACCGCCACCGCTAACTTCGATGCCTCACGAACCGAACAGATGTTGCTGCCGCATGGGACGGTCCACGGGCCGGAGAGCGTCGCCTTGGACGGCCTGGGCCACGGCCCCTACAACGACGCCTCAGCCGGGCGAATCCTCAAGTGGAACGGCGACAAGCTGGGATTGACTACCTATGCTTACGGCCCCGGCTACGATAGCAGAACGTGCACGCTGTCCAAGTTCAGCCGGGAGACTGATAATGCCAGGGAGAGCTGCTGTGGCTGCCCACTCGGCCTGCGGTTCTACCAGAAATCGGATGACCTTTATGTAGCCGACGCGTACAAGGGGCTGATGTGGGTAGCGCCTGGCGGCGGGGAGGCCGCCGTCTTGGTTAACCAGGTTGACGGCTTCCCCTTGCACTTCACCGACGGTGTTGACGTCGACCAAGTTATGGGTCAAGTCTACTTCACGGACAGCTCGATGAAGTATCAAAGATCACAACATGAGATGGTCACCCGCACGGGGGACTCAACGGGCCGCCTCATGAGCTACGACCCACAAACATCGGATGTCATAGTGCTCCAGACATGCATGACGTACCCAAACGGTGTCGCGCTCAGCGCCAACCATACACACCTCGTGGTCGCTTCTACCGGCTCGTGCAAGCTGCTAAGGCACTAGATCAAAGGGGTCAACGCAAGCACATCCGAGCCTTTTGCGGACCTGCTGGGCTATCCAGATAATGTGAGACCCGACAGGAAAAGAGGTTATTGGGTGGCGTTGCACCGTGAGAAGAATGATCTACCCTTTGGGCGTGATAGTCACCTTCTCGCTGTTAGGGTCGGTAACAATGGAAAGATGGTCGAGAGATGAGAGGGTCAAAGAAGGTGCGGCCAACCGAGATCATGGAGAGAGGCAATGGCAAAATCTACTTGGGTTCGGTAGAGCTTCCTTACGTTGGTGCTGTTAAGTGCAAGTAAAGAATAGTATTGATGTTTTGTATTTTTTTGTTCTCGAAGCTAAATGTAGTTTTCCAATTTGTTTACCAGTCGGAACGAACTATTGTAACCCATATTTTTTCTTAGCAAATCATTATTTGATCTTTCCTTCATAGTAACGTGTCTTAAAGCTAAATTATATCTATAGAACTTGTTATTGTTAAGAACGAGTATGCATGCTATTGCTGGCGATCGAGCACGGACGCACGCATGCACTCGTGGATTGTTTCCTTCACGTAAACACGCAAAGTCCGCGTTTTGAACATGTACGTGCTCTGTTCTTCCATTAACCTCCAATGTCGGTCATATAGGATATAGCCCCCACTACTTTTCTTCTTGCCCAACCGGTAACTTTCATGTGAACAGCAATGATAGTATACGCACTGCAGGCTGGTAAGTCATTAGTCATATACCACACCATGGTAACTCGAATTCTACAGGACGCGTTATATATTCTCGCTTGTACACGACGCAAAGCTCTGTCAAAAACATGAGCTTGGTTACTCGAAGCGGAGGTTCGAAGTTCGACTCCAAGTTTCTACGCCTCCCTAAAATCAGAACGTTCGACAGTTAAGGCACTCCATTGAAGTTTTCTAAAACCATGGTTTCTATATACAATACAACATTCTTCAAATACTCAAATAAATTACTTGCCCATCTCCAACAGACGCGCAATGCGCGGCGCAAAAAAAAAGACACATTACAACGTGCAAATAACATTTTTTTCGCGCGTCACAAAGCGCTCGTTCCGGCAGTCGTTGAAAAAAATACGCGCGCGTCGCTCTAGCAGAAGCGTTAAAAATCCGACGCCCTAAAAATTAACTTGCACATTCTACGCAAATACAAGATAACAAACGATAGATAGTATAGATAGTTCACACAGATAGAAACTACTCCTCGCCGATAGTTCATCTAGTACACAATAAAAAACAATTAAAAACGATAAACTACTCCTCGTCGTCTTCCTCCGACGCGCTGGTGTCCAACTCCGTTGTGGTGATGAAGACGTCAGCCCACCGTTCATCATCGGATGACCAAGTCGACGCTTCCTTGAGCTCCATGTTGAAGAGTGCGGCTTGCTTCCGCGTACGCCTGTCCTCATGATAGGTGGCTTGCTCCACCCTCCTTTGCGTGAAGAATGCACGCTCGTCGAGGACGTCCTGCGGGAACTGTTGGCGTCACTCCGCCATGACATGTTCGTCCATCTCAGCGATGCCGAGGTGGTGCACTAGCTTCCGGTTCTGGCGACGGTCCTCTTCGATGACAACTCACGTGGGAGGTGCGAGCTGCTGCGCCCACTCCCGCGTCATCACCGCGGGAAAATATATTTCCCTACGAGGCCAGTTGAGGCGCCACGCTGCCGCGTCGTACGCGCGGACGACCTCGTCGGCGGTGTTGAAAGTGTCGAGGCCGAGGTGCTTATCACTGGAGCGGATCTCGTCGTAGAAGGTGCCGGAGGGAGCGCGCGGACGCCGCGGTAGCCCGAAGTTTTGTGGCGGCGCGACGGTGGCCGTGCGAGAGAGCGACAAAGGGCGTGGCGAGGCGAGGGGCGCGTGGGAGCGGTGAAAAGACACATGGAAGAGGCGTTGGATTTATAGTACGTGTCAAGCCCCGCGCGTCAAATCTAGCGTGCCGAACCGCCTTTTTCCGCACGCCGGAATTTTTCACACCCGCTGAAACGCGCGCGTTAAAATGCAATTTTTGGCGCGTTCGTATTTTTTTACAACCACTGTTGGAGATGCTCTCAATCAATGTCACTTTCCCTTTCACTTTCTTGATCACAAGCATTTGAGTCTTGGACCTCACTTTGCCCAAGGGATTCGTCACTTGTACTTGCCGCAGGAGCCCTGAGATGCTGAAGGACCCAGTAGACCCGAGGTGGCGCTTCATCTTGGCCACTCCTCGCAGAGCCTGCGTCCTCATGTCGAAAGCGAGCACCGTCACCATGGCTCCGCTGCTGACGCCGTTGCCCAGCACGTAAACAATGCCGTCCTCCTCGCAGGCGACGCCCATGGTGGTAAGCCATGACAAGACGCCCCAGGGACAAGACCCCCTCGGCGGCCTCGTGTGCTCTGCCGCTCACGAGCTTGTGCAGCAGCTTGTAATGCCTCGTGACGACATGCAGGACTGCCGCTCCGTCCCCCACCCCGCGTCCTCCAGCTTCGTGCTCCACGACGGCCAACCAGCGAGGAGGTGGTCAAAGACAGACAGGTGGAGACAACATCAGTCAACGACGACGAGCAGGTGCAGTCGAGCAGACGCGGCGCTCCCTCCTCGGCTCATCCACTCCTCCTTCCACCGTGTGCAGGTGCAGACGAGGAGATGATGGTCGACGATGGCAACGGTTAATAGGATCGTTGAGAGGTGGAATCCATCTGATTGAGCCCATGTTTCTCGTTATTTCTGTTTCTGCTTCGTTAAATAAAATGAAAACTCTAACGTTTTAGGCAGTAAAATTCGGGAACATCTGTGGAAGGATCCGTACTAAACATCCGCCGTTCGATGTACGCGCTCGTAGCCGTTCGATCCACCTGCTAGCACGCGGCTCAGTCGTTTCCCCGATCAATTAATTCCTAAAGCAACTGTCTAGTTGCAGAAACAACGGATGCGTTGCGGAAACAATTTCTAAAACAACGTTTCTGGTCGCGGTGGAGACCGCGCTGCCGGGCACGGGGGTGGCACCTGAGCCATTGGGCGTAGCCCCTACTCAGCCGCATCGGATGGGGGTCCTCGGAGGCTGAGGGATGGTCGGAGGCGGCGGCCGGAGCTCGGCCAGGTCGGGCCCGTCGCTAGGGGCAACGAGGGGAGGAGCTGGAGGCAGCTACGGGCTCAGGGAAGTGCGGCGAATGCGATGAGGCTACTATGACAAGCGGAGGAGCTCAGGAAATGGGAGCTCAGCGGCCATGGCCATGACCGGAGCTCGGGCTTGGCGGCGAACGGTGCTACGAGAGGGAAACAACGACATGGCTAGGAGAGTTGCAGGAAACTGTCCTGAAACAATAGGTGAGCTGCAAGAAAAACGGAAGCGGCTTCGGCAAACTATTCTGAAACAACAGGTGAGTTGCAGGAAACTGTCCTGAAACAATAGGTGAGTTGCAGGAAAAACGAAAGCGGCTTCGGCAAACTATCCTGAAACAACGGGTGAGTTGCAGGAAACTGTCCTGAAACAATAGGTGAGCTGCAGGAAAAACGAAAGCGGCTTCGGCAAACTATGCTGAAACAACAGGTGAGTTGCAGGAAACTGTACTGAAACAATAGGTGAGCTGCAGGAAAAACGAAAGCGGCTTCGGCAAACTATCCTGAAACAACAGGTGAGTTGCAGGAAACTGTACTGAAACAATAGGTGAGCTGCAGGAAAAACGAAAGCGGCTTCGGCAAACTATCCTGAAACAACAGGTGAGTTGCAGGAAACTGTACTGAAACAATAGGTGAGCTGCAGGAAAAACGAAAGCGGCTTCGGCAAACTATCCTGAAACAACAGGTGAGTTGCAGGAAACTGTACTGAAACAATAGGTGAGCTGCAGGAAAAACGAAAGCGGCTTCGGCAAACTATCCTGAAACAACAGGTGAGTTGCAGGAAACTGTACTGAAACAATAGGTGAGCTGCAGGAAAAACGAAAGCGGCTTCGGCAAACTATCCTGAAACAACAGGTGAGTTGCAGGAAAAACTGTACTGAAACTATATGTGGTCTGCAGATAAAACGAAAGCGACTTCGACGAACGCGGGACGTTGTCGACTGTGTGATCAACACATTATCGAACGGCCATGGAGCCGGCAGATGAGCGCGCGTGATCAGCCGATAAAATGCAATCTTTTCTCATAAGATTCATATTCCTACAAAGTAAATCATCGAGATAACTGTCTCTCCAATAACGTGAAGTAAATCGTGGAGATAACTCTCTTCGGTCAAGAATCCATCGCGTGAGTTCATTCGTGCTTAAGAAACAACCGGGTTCGTTCGGTCTTGTCGACTTAACCGAGCTAAGACCAGAGCAGACCCGTTAATTTTTGGGCCGAAATTCCGAGCTCGGACCGGCCAGTTTTCCTAACGGTCCGAAACAGTCCTGATCGGTCGACAAGCGGGCCTAAAAGCCTGCTCGGTACGTCCAGCCACTCTCATCGCGATGGGATGGCCGGTGCTCGTCGTGGACGTGACGGTGGTGGCGTTGCGGGCTGGACCGATGCGACCAAAGAGGTCGAGTAGGACGGAGCTCGGGATGGTGTTGCCCTCGCGGACCCCGAGGAAGGCGGCGGGGGCGGCCATGCGGTCCCGCCGATTGGTCCACGACCCAATGGCGGCTGAATTTAGGACTTTTCCTGCCCGAACTAAATAAGTTTTTTTTCCTGCTTTTTTTGATTTTTTTTAATTTCTTTCCTGCTGGGCCTAAACCGAACGTCCGCAGCGGTCAGAGCCCGTGGTCGAGTCTCGAGCCCGTCTAAGCCGCATACGTGGCTCGGCCTGCAGCGAGCAGAGACCAAGAAAGCCTCGCCGCCGTCGCCCCGTCCCCGACAACCACCTCTGCGCATCGCTCGCCGGCGGCGGGGGCACACCAGCGGAGCGCGCGGCCAGTGCAACGACGCGCGGATCCAGCGCGGGACAGCTCAGCCAGCTATCTCGCCCCTCCGACCAACGCCTCGACCTCGACTCCTCCCCGCGGCTCGCCGTCTTCCACCCAAGGTCGACGAGATCTGCCTCCTCACCGTCAACACCACTACAGTCCACAGGTTTCCGCCCGGTAAGCGATCTCCCTTCATCCCCGTTTCTTCTTGGATCCTTTGGTTAACTTGGCCAGATCCGTCTGGTGTAGCATCTAGTTGCAGTTAGGGAGTATCGTTGGTGCCCAATTGCTCTCGATCCAATTCTAGTGGGCAGCTTATCAATAACTGTCTTCATGCCTGTGTTCACAATCTTATCATCTACAGTATTCAATTTCTGCTAGATAGATACATCGCATAGTTTTTTTTATTATGTATATAATCCAATGTAATTAGTTCCCAAATCAATTAACCATGTCTTAGAAGCTGTCATGTACCAGTATCACAAGTCTGTGTCTCAGTTGTCTCAGTTCGGCCAGTTGCCAAAATATAAGATACTAAGTACAGTAGATGCTTAAACAGTTTACCTGACGGCCTACTGTCCGCTCTAGGAAATCAGGATGGAAACTGGCTGCCGTAGTTCTCATTCGTTCTTCTGATTGATGGCAGGCGAGGGTTGCATTTTTAGATGAAGCACATATTCAAGATCATCGCGGTCCTGGCGGCAATCTCCGCTGTCTGGGTTGCGCTCCTTGAAACCTCAACCGTACCTCGCAGTTATACTTGGTTGGTGAGTGTCATCGATTTTTTTTTCAATTCTGATGGCATGAAGAAGATAGGCTCCTTTTGATTAAGATGTTTGCTTGTGCCTTCTGTTGTTGTAGCTTCCCATCTACTTGGTAGTGGCGCTTGGATGCTACGGCCTTTTTATGGTTGGATATGGGCTCATGTTCTTCCCAACCTGCCCTCAAGAAGCAGTGTTACTACAGCAGGTAGCTGACGTAGTCCTTGCAGCCTAATTTTCCTTTTTGTCTATGCAGTCTTATTTCCATTTTGAAAACCAATAATCTCTAGAACTTGCATCCTTTGTTATTTTTTGTTTTAGTTTCACACTTGTGCATCGTCTATTATACATTCTTTTCTCTTGGCTTTCTGCTGGCATAACGAGATTCAAGGTATTCTGCACAAAGGAAAGAAGAGAAAGTCTGAAAACTTCATAAGTTTATTTGTACCTCATGCGTATCATTGTATGAATTTTCATAATGGTCACTACAAATAAAACCAAGCCACCTGATTTTGAAATTTTTAAGTTTTCTGTACATTACATGTTTGGGTTCTTCCCATTTGTAATTATTTGAGCTCGACCAACTATGCAGGATATTGTGGAGGCAAAGGAATTCCTATCAAAAAGAGGTGTTGATGTGAGCTCTGATTGAGGTCAATACCGACGATTTATGTTTCGTGACCAGTTTGAAGCTTCCTGGATACCATATAGAAAAAATATGGCATTTCACCATGTCTAGATATTTGTTACTAACGCAGTTTTTATGAGTGGCATGTTACAATTGTAGATTTTTTAGTTCAGTGGATGGCTTGTCACGATACTAGTTATGTCACGAGAACAGTGTGAGAACAACTAATTAATGGTTTGTTAACAAGTCCATCAGTGTTCAAGACATGTCTGCTATTTTACAATCTGGTTTTCATCACTGGATGTGTATCATTTTTTTTTGTGCAGTATCATCTTTGGTGATTAGGCTACCCCAACTTGTTTGGGGCTAAAGGCTTTGTTGTCGTTGTAGTATCATCTTTGGTGAATGGTGGTGGCTCGAATTGCGAGTTCCTTTCATGGTTCAGTCTCATTATGTGAAATTTTGTATCCAGTTCAGATTTCTTTCATTTGCTAAATCTGGAAAGATTTCTTGAGTTATTCAAATTCGACAAAGTTCTGAACTCCTCATAGTTAGCAAAAGATCATTAAACCTTTACCAATACCGTTATTGCTCCATGTTTACAAAACAATTGTAGAATGAACCAGCAGTATACACCCTGTGCAGTGAATCTGTGTCAACTCATAATCCTATTTATACATGTTCAGTCACATGCCATGTTGGCAGTAGACAGTTGCCTGCTACCTTGATATAGCTGCTTCTGACGGGGACTTGTTTGAGTCCGGTCCATCATCTTCTCCGGCACCGGGAACTTGCTCTGCCATGTGGTTCTCTATTGCGGCCTCCTCGTCCGTTGTGCCTGTGACCTGCGCCGTGTCCTCGGCAGCCTCCCTGGAACCCCTGCTTGCAATAGTTCTCAGTGGTCAGTTGTGAGATTGTGGCACTATCATCAGAGTAGATGCAGGTAGTAGTTATCATGATTTTTTTAGAGGCAACAGCAACTGAAGAATACAGTACTTGTATGAGTAGATGATGAGGCCAATTGCAGTGCCGGCAAAAGCAACAAAGTACATCCAATCGACCTGCAGATGCCCAATTTTTTTGCTCCCGTCAGTTCAGTTAGAGCCTTGTTTCAAACTTATGAATTTCACAGTAAAGAATTCAATTTCAGCAGGAACCGGGGCAAAAAAAAAAAAAAAAAACTGTACCAGGATAAGATTAATGTGCACAAACCTTCTCATGATAAGCGAAGATACGGATTAGAACTGCCCACATGTCGGAGGTCAGTAGTGATAGGTTAAGCATGGTTGCTCCGCATATCTGAAACGGATCGAATATGAACTGAATTCTACAAAAATATTTCAGGACAGCCATGAACTTGACCACAAGAGGATAGTGATCTACCTTCAGGATAATAGGCACTGTGGAGTAGAATAGGAACATTGCTAGTGCAAATCCAATAAAAGGGAGCACCTGAAAGGATACAGAAGGCCAGTGTAAAAAACTATATAATTGTGATTAATATTTATTGCCGTGGTGAATGTCTAATAGCATGCTGCCATGCCTTGAAATTTGCTGGCATCCACTGAAAGTTTGGATATTGCAAAGTTTCAGTTGGATGGCAGATGCTTAACATTTAACCTCTGATAAGATTTGGAAGGTTTTGTATGGCCCAACAGCATTCCAACATGTTCATAATTCACTTGCTTTATGCTCTACTATTAGTTACTCCCTCTATACTTAAATAATTGTAGTTGGGGAGAACTAGACTAGTTTTTCTCGACTACAATTATTAGGTAAAGAGGGAGTAGAATTTTAAGTTCAGATAAAGAAACTATAACTGTCCCTAAAAAACTATGATCGCCTATAACTGTAGTTGGTTCAGTTTAATGACCCTGAATCGGAATGACTAAAGGTCAGGAGACTCACTGCGCTGGCATTCCATTCCGTTGATCTAAGTTCTTCCCGCTCAAGTATGCTTCTGTTGTAATGTCAAGGAATTCCAATTTCCATATGAACATTAAAGGTAACATAAGGATAAGGTTCAGCGAAATAGTAAGGTTTATAGATGAAAACTTTCCGGTTTCACTACTTCCTCAGTCCTCACATGGATATATGTAGTTCGATGTGCCTTGACTGCTAACAAAATAGAGTTTGCTTCTCTTATCTGTCAAATTAAGTTGAAGCACCACCGAAGGAACTACAGTTCATGATTGCGATAAGCCAAAGGATACATCTGTATGCCACTTATAATTGCTCCAAAAATACCTAGCATCGCCATCACCTCAATCCTGCTGCTTTTCTTGACAATATATTCCTGATATTTTGTAGAAACAAAACCTTTAGTATATTTTTCACCCATATACGTACACTCGTGTCGACAGATGAGGTTTTGCTGATACCTCGGTGACATTGCTGACAGCGTAAAGCGTGGCCCCGGCGATGACAAGCATATCGCCTTTCAAGGGGCTGGGTCCTTCTGCAGGGGCATTCCAAGATCATATAATGTTAGAACTATTTACATGAGTTGGAGTTGTAAGGTACCACCCCCTCAATTGTGATAGTTGTGTGAGGACTGGGGACTCCCATATTATGATACTAATTCTCGTACTTGATTTACGTTCGGAGGCGTGAACGTCGGAGAACACCACCAGCACGACGCCGGCCACGCAAATCCCGACGCCAAACAGCTTCCTCAGGCCGTACTTCGTCTTGAGGAAGATCCAGGTGAGGAAGATGACGCAGGGGATCGCCCAGCAGTCCAGGAGCATCACGCTCGTCAGGGACGTGTACTGGTAAGCCTTCACCACTTTTATGAACGAACGGTTAAAAGAGCAAAGCCAATTTCAGCGTCTTGACTACCCATTGTGATGAAAAACTACATGAACTGAAATAGTATCATTCATCTCGGTAGCGGTGGCTGTGTCGGCTGGTCGTACCGATGTAGTTAGCCTCCACGTCGACGATGCTGAGGATCAAGTAGTAGTACCATTTCACCTGCAGAAAACAGAACGGGGGGAGAAAATGTTGGTTCTCAGGGTGGGTTCTGCTGATAGGAACATTCACGATTTTTGTTGCGTCGTTGCGTCTCGCCACATGGACAGCTTGGTGATGAAGGAACAGCATGAACAAGTTGTGAAGAGCAGCAGAATCAGAATAGGCATAGCTATCCCTGTCCTGAGCAGCAGGGGGGGATAAGATGCACTAAACGCGCATCGCACACGCAAAAACAAAATAAGGGAAATCCACTAGGATGTTTGGAGATTTCATTTTACCACAGCATAAGAGCTGGGTATAGCAAACTCTGGCTGTTTTTCACTTCTCTTTTTTTTGGACAGTTAATATAAAAGACGGCACTCAGACGTACGTACCGTCAGAAGCTGCCGTTTGTAGATCATAATCCCTCCATAGACAAGCGCGAGGAGGATGTAATTCAGCAGGGACTGCGACGTCGGCGCATTGACGCCTGAAAAGCAGACAATGATCATAACACTGCAAGCCTCAGCTCGTAGTTATTTTTAACCATCTTCCATTTCTGCTCGGAAGGAGCCAGGAGAGAACAAAACCAATACTATTTTTTTTTTCCTTTTGTTCAGACTTTCCTTCAGAGCAGTAGTAGCAGAATTCAGTAGGTAACGGAGGTAATTCCCTGTCAAACTACTCCAGGTCCTAATTAACTTGAAATACCAAGAAAATTCATACACTGGACCAGGCAAAAATAGCATTGCGGAGGAGGGACAGGGGAGTAGACGGCGGCGCCCGTCGTACGCACCTCGGCGGGCGAGCTCGGAGGAGGAGAAGCCGGTGGAGGTGATGAGCAGCGAGACGAACTGCCCGAGCGCGAGGCCCACGAGCACCTCCCGACGGAGCCACCTCGGCGCCGGCAGCGCCATTGCCGGCGGCTAGCTAGCTGTATGCGCGCGCCTGCCCCTGCTCTCGTCTTCTTCGCCAACGTCGCCGTCCGCCCACTCGTGTCGTATAGCAAAGCTGATCTGCTGATGGCTTAAACAACAAAGCTGCTTGCTATTGGTTGTTGGACATATATGTATGCAACACGGACGACTTGGTTAGCGCCTCTGTCTCGTGGGCCCGATGCGCTGCCTGTGGCACAAAGCCGCCGTTTTTTTTTTTTTTTGGTTTTGTTCCCACGGATAAAAAGCTCTTTCCGGCACAGTTCTTGCCGATCATCTTACGACCGGACAACACAAAATTTTGATAGTCACTCATTCTAATCCTTTTTTTTATAGAAAATATCAACAAAATGACACTCTTTTGCGAGGCATTGCTGACATTCTCAGTTCTAGTTGCGTTTAGAGTTGTACTACGATAAGTATTATCTTTTCCCTGCACCCAGACGAGATTATGTCCTACCGTACATGGTAGACCCATTGCTATCTGCCATGGCGTCACGAGGTGCTATTTTATTTGTTTCATTTACGGTCTGAGTATCAAGAGAAGGAACCATAGAATTTTTGTCAAAAAAGACCACTAGCCGAATGTTATTGTCAAAAAAGACCACATGCGATATGAAATGCGAGAAAAGACCCCTATTTTTCGTGGCGGCAGGCGCGCCAGGTGACGCGTGGCACCTGCCGCCACGGGCCGAGGCGGCTGGGCCCCGCCGCCACCCGGCGAGGCGGCCGGCCGGGCAGGTGGCACCTGCCGCCAGCACCCCAGGCGGCCGGCGGGATGCTGTGCATGGCAGCATGCATGGCTGTTCATGGCCGTGGCATGGCCAGCCAGCCTTTGTTGCATGCATGTGCGAGCAGTGCACGGCCTGGGCAGCCTGCCGCCTGGAGTGGTGGCGGCAGGTGCCACCTGCCCGGCTGGCCGCCTGGCCGGGTGGCGGCGGGGCATAGCCGCCTCGGTCCGTGGCGGCAGGTGCCACGCGTCACTTGGCGCGCCTGCCGCCACGAAAAATAGGGGTCTTTTCTCGCATTTCATACCGCATGTGGTCTTTTTTAACAATAACATTCGGCTAGTGGTTTTTTTGGACAAAAATTCGGAACCATATCTTCTACTTCTGCATACATGTGTGCATTTCTCTCTCTAATAAGTGATTCGTAAGTTGACATTCTGTTTTGCTTGAGTTGTTTAATACTGCATTTACGTGTACTACGTTATATATGTTTTTATTTAAATTGTTCTTACCAAGTCAAAGCAGGAAAAGTCAGCAGCTAATGATGGATACTTTGCAATCCGTTATATTTTCAGTGTTTTTTCGGATGAAAAGTGCATGAAGGGGACTCTCAGGCAACGCACGTCATCACATACGTGTATATGTTTGGTCAACTGTTGATTACATCGCCCCAAAATGTTTTGTGATCATGCTCTCGCTCTACTCTAAAGAACATAGATGCAAATTAGAGTTTCTCCTTGTGAATTGTATGAACGTTTTGATAGATTAAGTTTTGAATTTTTGATGCATTACAACTTACTTATGTTAGATCGTGTGATTTTTTATTCTACTTCCACACTACAAATGGTGCTTCACTACAGACATTCATGATTTATCCCCATAAGGCGCCAAAAGAAAGAAACCGCCGGATTACAGATTAGCAAAAATGGTGATTCAACGATGACATTCATGACGATGCTGGCCGATACGGCCCGGCCTCGCCTCTCGTTCACCAGCCTCTCTCCCTTGGACCTCCGGTGCTGGTCTTTTGATGCGGGTTCGGCAAAGCAAGCCAACGTACACGGGTGTTGTCCTACATCATCGAGGGAGTTGCGTCGTTGAGAGGCCGGTCCGTGGAACTGCACCACCGTGGGTGTTGTAGCAAGGCAGATCTCAAGTTCTCAACATTGGGCATGGGCTACTAGGGGTGCACCCCCTCGCCTTTCTCGTCGCTTCATCCCACTACAACATTGTGTAAGTTGGACCCGTTCGACAAGGCCCATGGCCAGGAGTCCCAGCGCACCAACGGGAGTGAAGTTGGTTTATACCTTGAGGTTGTAGAGCTTGTCAGAAACGACCCTCATCTTTAAATCCCCGAAGTCTAAACCCGATACCCTGTAATCCTAGTCGTTTTTAACTCCGATGTCGTTTTGTAGTGGATTTGATGACATGGCAGAGGGCAGGCCCAGTTTGCTGACTAAGCTTGGACTACGTTTGAAGGTGATGAGGCCCGGTTCGATGACCCTCACCTTCAAAACACGACACTATGCTAGTATGTTATATCCTTTAACAAATTTATCATTGTCTGGTCTGCTAAGAATAAAGACTGGAGTGAGTTTGAAATTAGCAGAATTGTGTATGAGGAGACCGAATAACCGTGAGTCATTTTTGAGTCATTTATTTTGGGATGCAGGGAGTACTAAATAGGTTGGTGGATGAGGTGGAGTTATCTTAGAGTAAAGATAGAGTGTCTTGGACCTTAAATACAATAACAATTTTGTGGTGAAAGAGCTATACTTGCATTTGAAAGCTTGTGCTTTGGTGGGATACCGATTTATCTTACAGCAAAGCTTCTTCTTTTATTTTTCTAGATTGTTCTTCCTTTTCAACTTCCAATCTTTGTTTTTTTGAAGAATTGTGTATGTGGTAAGAGTATCTCTAGTGGCTAGAGTATGTGGTAGTCTAAACCAAATATAGACTACCAGAGGTGAAAAAAACGTCTCCAACGGCTGGTGTATGAGGTAGTCTAAATTTTACACATACATTAAAATCGCTACCGGTTGTCCACATTTGGACAACCGAGCCACGACCAGCAAACCACAGCTGTTTGCCCCGAGCTCCCTCCCGCTCCCGTTTCTTCAATTTCGTAGAGAGCAGAGTGACCAGAGAGAGAGTGAGAGTGATGGGAGAGCGCGAGCGGCGGCGACGGCGGCGAGCGCGAGCGAGTGTGCGCCAGCGTGTGCGGCGAGCAACCGAGCGGCGGCTGCGAGTGGCGGCGGTGAGCGCGAGCGAGCGTGCGCCAGCGCGTGCTGCGAGCAACCGAGCGGCGGCTGGTTCTGTATTTGCCGCCGGCTCTGAATTTGCTCCTCTCTATATCTATATTGCTGAAAATATAGACTATCAAATTTAGACAATCCACTGGAAAACAAAGGTTGTCTAAATTAAAAAAAAATTAGACCATTGTCTATATGAAAATATAGACTATCAAATTTACACAAGCCACTAGAGATGCTCTAAGCAACCTCATATCAAACAATGTAAAAAAGAAAAACAATGTCAATTTTGTTTCTAGGTATAAAAATTTCCAGTCGGGCTTCCAGCCCGGCATAGTAGGGCACGGTCTCACTCACAGTCACAGGGCGGTTTTCGGTCTGCCCTGACCCGGCCTTTTTAAGTTTTGTAGGCTAGGGCCGAGTGGCCGACCCACACTTCCCAGCACTCCTGAGTCCTGCCCCAGACCTCGCCGCCGGCGTCCATGTCGTCGTTTCTCCCCCGTCTCCCCTCCCCTCCCCCGACACGGCGGAGGCGGCGGCGGAGTGCGAGACGGAGCGAGGCGAGTGTCCTCTCCACTCACCCACTCAGCTCTTGCGGCTCGCCTTTCCCCTCCCCTCCCCTCCCCCGCGAGCCCGACGACCGGCTGAAAATTCGAAATGCGCTCGTCTCGGTCGGTCGGACCGCCGGACCGCGTGACCGGTAATGCCTCCGTCCTGATTCCCTCATCGATGTTCCTCCCGGGAGATTATCTGGTTATCTGTTCTAGGCGTGGTTGGTGTATTTGTATTGGTAATAATTTCGAATTATTGCTGCGGTGTCAGAAGATGGGCGCGTGCTTGAGTTCAGGCTTGCGCACCTTGAAATATTTAGTACGTCAGCTCACGTTTAAATCTCATGAACGCAGTTGTGGCGTTGTTTGCAATGTCACATATCGTCGCTCAGTGCGGCGCAGTTGCTGAAACGAGACACCAACTGCCCGGCGGCTGGAGTAATCTAACATGTTGGTCGCCGAATAGCTCTCTCCAGTTGGCAGAGAGGGCCAGTATTAATGGGATTGCAAAGAATGTACAAACGAGAGATACATTTAGCAATCTCACTCTAATTTACTTTGACCCTGCACTAAGCTCCACGACAGCTGATCACACTTACACTCACAATTGCTAACATGAACATCATAAACTCAGTTAAAAAACATCATAAAACATAATATAAATTTTATTGATATATTTAGAGATGCGATGTATGAAAACTCTGAAAATACTTTATTTCATATAATATGAATCAATTGCTGGACTACTGGATGGTTCACTAGTGTTATATGGGCTGTCAAAACTCAAAAGCTTTGGTGGACCGGGGAAAAGGGTGTACCCAGTGCTGAAAGCTCCCACACAAGGTGGGGTCTGGGGAAAGGAATTTCTAGACAGCCTTACCCTTGTATAGCAATTCTGCAAGGAGGCTGTTTCGAAGTAGGACCTCCAGGCCACAAGTCGAGAGACTCTACCACTGCGCCAGGCCCGCCCTTCTTTGGTGGACTATGTAGTTTCTGAAAATGGCGCTGCCTTGTTCTAGAGCCCTCCTGCATCCATCCCTCAGCCTGGTCCTTGGAACCTATTAATCCAGAAAAGGAATCTGTTTAGAACTGGTAATGAAATGCTATTGTCCTAAAAATAACGTGCCTACTTTTTTTTTGCCATATTAACCAAGGATGGTTTTACTTTGTTGCCACTGTTTTTGAATTTCTATGTGGCTCATTCTTGTATATATGATGAGAGGAGAACACCCTAACCTTCTTTGTATCGTTCTACCATATCACTTATTTCTTGGAAGGGAAGTATTGTAAAGTAGTTAGTAAGAATAAATTCTTTATTGTTAAAAGGATGAAAATATTAATATTACTTCGTACATTAAGAGTTAATACCCTGATTAAATCTATGAAATCACTATCTTATGGAAAAAATGCATATTTGTCTGATCCAAAATTTCCCCTTCCTGAATATATGTGTTGATGTTGACACTTCAGTAATCTCCAGAAACTGTTTCCCAGATCACCTAAGTTACCCCATGGTTGCTTTAGATTAGATGCTAATGAGCTGACTATGTGTCCAAGTTTAGTACTTCTCAACCACGTTGTCAAGAATTTTATTTTTCACTGAACTAGAGATCCCCACCCCTCCCCTGGTTCATATGTGATATTGTGCCTATCTCCAGGTTCGGAGCTACGTTGGGGCCAGGGCTACTCCAGTTTTTCCCTTCAATAATTATATATATAGGAATTGCCTTTATTTATGCACATATATTTCTGTGATCCCAAAACTCTACCCAGGTAACCTACTTTCACCTAGTTTTTTGCTTTCTTTTGCTTTTATTCTAAGTTAAATTTTAGCTTCATTCTTATCGGCCCCTCATTTTTCACTATAACTCTGTCACTGCCTATGTCATATGTCTCTTTTAAGTAAAACATGAACTTTCCTCGGTGCCTACCTTCTGCCACCAACACCACTTTCCTTTTGGCAGTTGAAGAATAATGCAGCAACCGGTGGTCCAAGATTGTAATATGCTGAGAAGTCTCTGATGTTAAAATTTTGCCTCCATCCTGGTGCATAAACTGTCTGCCGTGCTTCCTGTTTGAATAGCACAAAAACAAGCCGATGAATACCGGCTGGTGGCCGTGGAGCTTCATAGGGAACTATTTCATTGCCTGAAACATTTTGTATATTCTATATTAGACTTGCTTTGCACAACTCATTTTTTTAAGGTGAAGAATAAATTTGACCATTTCACAATATGGACTGCCACTGTTCTAACTATTTTGGATGACAAGCTCCTCATCAGTTTGCCGTAAATATTTCCTGTAGTTCAGTGTCATTACTGCTGAGCCTGCTCCTTTCACACTCGCTGCAAATTCAGTAAATATAGGCAATGCCCTGTGATGCCTTATTTGTTGACCTTTTTCTCAAACCTCTAAGCTATATGTGCGGTTGGTCTCTACAGGCCAATATCATGTGATGCATATCCACCATTGCATCCAGACATAAACATAGAAATATTGAAGTTGAATATAGACTATCTACAGACAAAATGTTTCGATTAGCAAGCATATAGAAAAAGGAGATAAATCATTTGATTGCCTACCACTAAATGCGATTATAAAGTTAGTAAACTCATGGACTGTGTGGCATGTTATGGAACTTCTGTTTACTCTGCTAAAAACATTTCAAATTCTGTTTAAAATTTCAGAATCTGCTTGCAATCTTGGTTGAATAGCAGAGAAGCGTGTCTATTTGCTAGCCTGGTAAATGAATGTCATTTTTTTTGGGTGCGTGGAACAATTGAGGAAAGATGGTGATACCAAAATAATCTGAGTACTTTGTTGATTGTGCTATATGATAAATTGTTCAGCGGTCTACATATGTCATGTATGATTGGTCGACTATCGGAGATTATGTAAGGCGTTAGCCGCGTTACCCACCAAAACGTGCATCTGTTGCCTCTGGGATGTCTGTCACCAACCTGCACAAAATAACCAACAAGGTATCACCATTAGATCTTTGATCAGCAACAGGACTGCTCATACATGATAAAATAAGCTACATAAACCTATGCCTAAATCATATCAAATTAAGGAAAAAATGTACGATTAATTGAAAGTCTGTTAAGGAGTTTTAAGTTGAAGAAACATGGATCCGATTAATTTCATTAGTTATATGGTATTTTTAGTTTGGTGATACTTTTTTTAATAGCAAGTAGCTAACAAAAAATTGACCAATTAGCCAAACAAAAAACTTGGTGTCACAAATAGGCAGCATTTTGGGTCAGAGGAACCTATGGAAATGTCAGTGTTTGGTATGCAATCAGTTACTCGTAAGTTTATCCTGCAGGAAATGTGACTGCAGTAATAGTGACTTGTATTACTGGAAGGCCAAAGGGCTGTATATATAGAGGTACATGTGAGGGAAATATGCTGGGAACCCCTTATACAATGGGGTATACACAGCACTTATATCTATTCTAAGTTTCTAACAATGACCACTGTTCTATATTTTATAATTAGCAAGTTCCTTCATTTTTTCTGCTATCTGTGGTTTGCTTCTAGATATTCCTAGCACAGAGTTTTCAGTTTAACATGAATAAATGTCGCATGAGCAATACATGTGAACTTTAAGCATTAGGTGCCTAGCTCTACCAGTTGTTTCTGTTGAATAGTCTCTGTCAGCCTTTTTTTTGCTTATATTTCCCCTAACAGTACTATTGAGATTGTATCCATGCATGTCCTGATGCTTTTCATGTTGATGTCATATTTAATGCCTTCTTCAATTAATGTTTTTGTCCCCTCATCATATTGGGTTCAATGGTTGTTGCACTTCAGACTGATATCCTGGAACCTTATTGAGGGCAATATTTTTACTACTTTATGTTTTCAAGTAATTAATACTCAAATTTGCAGAGTACCCATGAGAAGTTGGTAAAACATCTTCTTGGAGACTGTAGAAACTATTAAGATTTATGCTGCAATATTTGGTTATTTATCCGTGCTACCAAACAGTATCAACAGGAAAACTAATGAATGTTGATCAAAATGGCAATCTAAATAAAGAGACTTAGCTTAAGGGAATTATTGTGCTAGAAAAGAATTTGGTTACCGCAATACTGTACTTTCTTACCCAATAGCATACAGAACAAGAGTTCTTCAGCTGTTGATGGATGGAAAAGAAACACCCCCCTCCTTTTTCGAGAGGGCTGCATTCCAATCCTGCAGGTTATCTAGGTAAGGGGTTCTCGAACTATAAACATAAAAACAATGTTGCAAGAAGCACTCATAGGTTTCTTAAGAAATTTGTCATCATTGAGGTTAAGGAAGAAACTATGCAGTACCGTGTAATAAATATAACATGCTCACCAATGCAAATATTCCCTGTATTCCGGTTTGCTTGGACTTGGCGCGTCAGGATCCACCATAACCTTATAAGAGGGGATGTTTCTATCTTAGCATTGAGATAAAGACAAAAGAGGCAGTTGCATACCTTATAGAAGAGCCAAGGCACAACTCTACAGAGCAAAAAGAAGAGTGCAATAGTGGGACGCAGGGTGGTCAGGTATCTTCTTTCATGTACTTTTATATAGTGGGTTCAGGCGGGATATGGGATATTCCAGGGCCATTCTGATTAAATTTCTGGGGTTTTGTGTCTACTCAGTTATGTAGATGATGTTCATAGCAACATGCATGTATGCCAACTTTAATATCAGAGAGCCTCAAACTCCCAACTTCAAGACACAGATTTGGGCTTATTCTGTCCAATATTCTTGTATAGCACTGTACTAACAAGATACTAACATGGGGTGAAGACATATATTCTAAAGTAGCATGTACCATAAATGTACTTAAATCATTCCCAATGGTTACTGTTTGATGTTCTTGTTCTCACTATAATATTCTGTGTGGCCTATCTCTTTCGTATTTCTATTATAAAAAATCACCCATGGAACATATCTGTGGAAGTTAGATATCCTTTTAGTGAAACATCATTCAGACTTGTGCATAAGGGTTTCTAAATGTAGGTTGCTTTGAGTAAGGAACTTGTATAGATCAGCGTATGTGTCACTCACTATGATTACTTTAGCTGATTATTCTAGACACCACCTCTCGCACGAGTTATCAACTTTTTAAAGCTTTGTTTGGATCAAAGTTCATGTTTCATATTATCTAACACAATGCACAAGAAACTTGTAAACCACACTGATCATTATCCTACAAGATATTGTGTTACTTACACGTATGTAGAGCTACATATATTGTGTCACTTACAAGTGTGTAGAGCTTCGTCCGGTCACGACCTTCAACCTCCACCTTTGGTGCATTGAGCACAGCAGATGATCGTACCCCAGTGCCATTTGTAATCTCCTTCTCACCATAATTAATCCTCATTGTAGCTGACTTTACGAAAGGATCCAGCACATCACCAATTACCTGGCTCAGTGCCAAAGGGTCCCTACCCCGCGACATAAGTATTATTGTTGAACGGAAGGCTACACAAGAGGATTTTACTGACACTTTGGTCGACTAGATGGTGGGAAATGCTCAATATGGTGGAAGGGTTGGCTGAAAAAATTCTGTGTGGAAGAACAGAGTAGTTCGTCGTAAATTTATATTAGGAGTGAGGCATCCAACTTTATGTTCACAACATTCCATTGTGCACTATGAGCAAATGGAATCTAACTTTTCGTATAATATTGTTATTTTCCTTATAGTTCTTCTTTGTTGCATGGAAATGTTGAGCACCTATCAGTCTCCAGATGGCCTAGTTGCATCTGCGGCCATGATCTTTGTGAATGGTCTACATGGTAAGTTGTTCCTGCATATATTCCCCAAAGATCTGGAGGTATGCATAAAGCTCCAAGAATTAGCCTCCCCTGCATGACGCCTTGCCTGGGCTAGGACAAAGGTTTGCAATAGGTCATTTCATGTTCTTGTTTGAGTGGTGAGCACTGAGCTTTAGAAAGAATATTTCGATCAACATCAGAATGCAAGAGTATGAAACCTGGGGAGGTAGAAACAGGTCATAAGCAATTTTCGTTGTTCTTGATGGCAATGGTAGTATCTAGTACTTTGCCCTTCACCCTTGAGTGGGAAACTATTCGCAGGTCCTATCATACAAGACCCTTGTTCATGCATTATCCCACTTTGTATGCTAGAGAGCTGTCACCTACTGTGGCTTCACATGGACCATAAAAACAGTCAGAGAGGCTTCACAAGATAATGCTCAAGACCTTAAATCATGGCAACGAATTAACATGATGCGACTGTTCTTGTTTTCTTGAGAATATCAACGTGTCTTATTGTGATTACTTTCAGCAAACTCGGACTTCCTTTTGGGACTATGACATCGTATAACCAGATTAGATAAGTTTAATCTTTCTATACTTGGATATTATGAGGTAGCCGGCTTGACTTCTTGAGGATGTCTAATTCTTCTAACGTGCAAAATGGAATATATATTCATGTTTGTTTCCATTCTGATGTCATCTACGCATGTATTCATGTTTGGTTACCTTTTTATTTGTGCACACTGCTCATGTTTGGTTAACTTTTTATTTGTGCACACTGCTCATGTTTGGTTACCTTTTTATTTGTGCACACTGCTCATGTTTGGTTAACTTTTTATTTGTGCACACTGCTCATGTTTGGTTACCTTTTTATTTGTGCACACTGCACATGAGCAGACGGAAGAAACAGGTACTGGATGAGCATCTCCTGGTTCAAGTTGCAGAATCAATGTCTTTGATATTGTCAGAATCAAAGCCATATTCCAGATTCCCCATAGCATTTGAAATCTGGCCGCGAGCAGAAATTTCATCCTTGATGAACAGATGTGCATTTGGAGATAGGTGCTATCACCTGGAACTTGCATTCAAACTGTACCTGCAAGAATACTACATCCAGCTGTCTCGGCTCTCCACATAAACATCCATATCAGGCAATCATCAGCGTGATGAAGAATCCATGCAGATTTTGTAATTTCAGATGGGAATAAAAGGTGAGGACAGCTGGATGCTACATTTTGTACCCTTTAATTTCGCATAAACTTCGGAATAAGTGCTCCGTACTGCACCAAAGCTTTTCTTTCACCTTTTCTACTCCCTCCGTTCCTAAATATAAGTCTTTTTAGAGCAATATGGTCTACATATGGATGTATATAGACATATTTTAGAGTAGATTCAACCATTTTGCTCCATATGTAGTCCATATTGAAATCTCTAAAAGCACTTATATTTAGGAACGGAGGGGGTAGTCAGCATGCTTGCAAGACAACATTGGGCCTATTGGTATACAAGAGCTTTGCAACATACAAGTTATATTTTCAAAATTCCTACCAAATCCCTTAATACAAAATTGGCCTTAAAGAGAGCACGCGGTAAAAGCGTACCATCAGTTCTCCAGAAAACATAACTGTATGTAGTACCAAGAGCGCGAGGAAAGAAGATGGAGGGAAACCGGCTAAGAACAGGGCCCTCAACCTAGTATCTCTGTTATTTAATTGGTACTCCCTCTGTCCCACAAATATAAGACATTTTTGCAAGCTGTTTTAGCTTACAAAACGTCTTATATTGTGGAACGGAGGGAGTATAAATTAGTGTTTCCAAAGAAATTTTTCGACTAAGGAGGGGGGCCACAGCCCACGGATACCTTTGGCATCAAGGGAGCTCTGCCCGTGGTACGAACCCGTTGTTGACATTTGGATAACTAGTTTGCACGTGTACTGATACGAATTTTTTTGGAGACAGCTAATATACGTTGAGACCACAACCAACTTTTTGTAGCGGAATATAACTCCCTTCTCAGGGAACCGTACATGAGACTAACATATCACAATCTTGTTGGAATAAAGGTACAGTGTTTGCAGATCAGATGGGCATCTCCACCAGGACCTTGCTAGCAGAAAGGCAGAAGATCAACTTTAAATTGCTGAAAGTTCTTGCATGACAATCACAAGGGAAAGGCACCAAGGAATTTCCCCGCACTGCAAACTACCTACACCTGACTTCCGTGGATGTACTCTCGCCATGCATGCCAACCCTCTCCGCTGCGGCGCTACCTATGATTCCTCTATACTGTTAGGACCAGCTGGGAACAGCGCTAAAGTTCATCTAATCCAGGTCAGAGCTGAATCTATTCTAGTGGAGTGCAGTCTTATCATTTGGCAATCCTGCATCTACAAATTTCCAGATACAGCTTGCAGCATATATACTCGTTCTGCAATTGTTTGTCAGGATGGGCTACAGTACCGGCATGGCAGGGTGCACTGGCAAAATGGGCCAGGAACAGGAAAACAGAGTAAGTCAGTGCCGTAGTTGGTAATGGGGTGCCGGCTTGCTGATGGGTGGGCCCAGAGACTGGGTCGGTGTGGATTGAACTCTTTTATGTATAACGAGAATGACAAGCAGGCCCAGTAGTGGCTAAATGAGAGTGGTGCAAGTGAAGCTGCTCCTCTTCTTTCTCGAGTAGCAAAAAGTGATGGTTATTCTCTCCAATCCCTTATCTCCTTTGTGTTCTCCCCCCTCCTTTTTTCTGTGTTGTTCTGGTCTTGCCATGACGGCGATCATATCTTAGGTGACGGTGACATAACATCGTTGCAGCAGCTTATGCTGACTCCTGTGGGGCCATGTAATCTCTGCTAGATTTTCCATTTCTAAGGGCTTACAGGTTTGACGTTTGCCGTTGATTTTTCTTATATCTCTGGCATTGATTTACTGGTTTCTCTAGCAATCGCAGGTCAATTCATCCAGTGTCAAGAACAGAAGGGTGTGATAACATGCAGCAGCAAGAATGGGTTGGTCAGAACAATTAAGGGATCTTTTTATCTACACTGCTGTATAGTTACTAATCTTTCACCAAAGTAAAGAGGCAAGCCTCACGATTGATCAGATTTAATTGGATTGATCCAATGGCTCAGAGTGAAGGGGTTCGCACCATCTACTGTTCTTGAGTGAAAATCATGCATATTCATCTGGAGCCATCATAGATGGTTGGGATTCAAACACGGACTCGTCTTTTTGACGGGTTTGAACGAGGAACGGGATGAGAACAAGTACTAATCAGGACACTGTTAGTGTCCATCTTAATCCAATTCCGGGGCCCTAGTTCCTGAAATTTTACGCGTATCCATTGTTGTTTCTTTTATGTATCAGAATTGCTAAAATGCAGGTGCCTTATATTTTGTGACGTTTCAATCAGTTTTGTGTTTGCTTTTTCAGTTTTGGAATCTTGTTTATTTTTAGCTCCGTACTTGTATTTCTTGCAATTGCGTACACAGAAGTGACTGAGCCCTGAGGATTTGTCGGTCACATATGCCCTAGATAGTCCATTTTTTTGCATTTACCCTGTGAAGTACTCCTTCCGTCTGAAAATACTTGTCATAAGAATGGATGTATCTGGATGTATTTTAATTCTAGATACATCCATTTTTATACATTTGTGCGATAAGTAGTTCTGGACGGAAGGAGTATAAGCTGACTTAAAAAAGATAATTATGGAGGAATGTATCAACTATATATGTGAGTTGATTTCCCTTTCTATGGTTTTTCTTATCAGCTTTCCAAATGGGCCTAAGCTTTCAAAGTATTCTTTTATCTTATAGTCCTTCCGTCTCAAAATAAGTGTCTTAAGCTTAATGTAATTTTATACTGGAGCTACTATAAAGTTGTGATATTTATTTTGGGACGGAGGGAGTATGCTTGCATCAATTTTATCTTCGCTAAAAGAATTGTATAAGTGTTCTATCTGCCTTCTTGGGTAGTGACTGTTTTTCAAGGTAGTAACTATATACATCAAATGCACGTTTTATAAGAACATATGTCGCACATAATGAACCACCACATACAACCAAAATAGGAGGCACAGGTTACACTTATTATGTAGTACTCTCTTTGTTTGAAATTACTTGCCACACAAATGGATAAAAAAGATATATATAGAACTAAAATACATCTACATACATTCGTTTTTATGACAAGTATTCCCGAACGGAGGAAGTACTTGCATATACCACCGGTAGAAGAGGCTAATGGGAGTGGTGTTTTGGCTCTCGGAAGCATATGCTTTTGAATGAACAGTAATGCAATTGTTTTTAAATGTTTTTAAAAAATTCTGATTTTTTTGTAGATGATTGTATTAGTGTCGCAAAAATGCATGACAATTTTCGTACGATAAGGAGCAGGGTGTTTCGTCGGCAAAAAAGAATATATTGAGGTAACTTTTGGTGTTCAATTTGCTTTTTTTGCACAAGCCAAAATGTGTAACCTTTTTGCCTCAAAATTTGCAGGTAGCATTTAGATGTGACTAAGTATATAAATAAATTTTGTCTTGATTTTTTTTATTTCAAACTTTTTTTAGCCCCACGAGCATATACTTTCGGGAGCTGAAATGCATTTCCGCTAATGGAATGGGTAACATGGTAGGGTATGAATGGAGCATGCGGAATAGCATGAGATCTGAAACGTGAAGGGGTCTAGATGACAACTATGCGGGTGAAAATAAGACAATAATTGTGCGATTAAGAGAGGTAGTTTTGTGTATGAGTGATTATAGGGTGTACGGTCTAACTGTTTTTTTAATTTATTATATCGACTAATCTTTTGACGGCATGTATCGTTAGGATCAAATCTAACTCATGGTGTGTCTTTTCCAACAATGGCCTCAAGAATGAGTTCCACATTCCAACTTAAAAAAAAAAAGAGAGTTCCACGTAGAACGGCATCCTCCTTTATCCACACCAACACCGTAAATCTCCCATTCAGCATCCTCCCTGCTCATACAAATATTTAAGTGTACCTTCTCATTATGCCACCTTCGACTATTATTTGCTCAATCCCGAAGGCTCCACAATCTCCTTGCTAGCACCATCTCCCACAGTCATGCTACACTTTTCTCCATGTACCAGGTGCGGTGGAATGGCTCCTACGCCAAGTGAATAACCTGAGCCCTCATGTCCTCGGTGTCATAGCCAGTGTGGTAGGTGGGCGATAAAAAGATATAACAAGAATAGGAAACAAAGGGGCGGGCAAGCGAGAACGGACGTTTGGAGGCCGAGCTTTATGAAGCTTGAAAATTTTGAAAATTTTAAATTCCATATTTTTGATTTAAAAAAATCTGAAAATAAATATGCAAGTAAAGAAGGATATTATATGCATGTGTGTAAATTTTTAGGATGAAATACCTTGAAATACGATCTGCACAAAAAAAGACAAATTCATGGCCTCAGACGATGAATAGTATCATGTGTTAAAAAGCCTTAGATTTGTCTTTTCTGCACATGCCTCATTTCGACATATTTTTTTCTGAAAATTTACACACATGTCTGTTACACCCTCACTTATCTCTGTATTTTTTAGATTTTTTTGAAATGTAAAAATATAAATTTTCATAAATTTTGGATTTCAAATTTGAAGACCGCCATGGAGGCCGAGCCCCAAAAGCAATTTCCAAGGGCAAGCAAACCACCCACGTAGATGCACATATAGACTGTTGTGCAACAAAGAACACATTATCGCTCCCCTTACATAGAGTTTTAACTAGGCGGAGTAATTTGGTGGAATTTTTAATGTTGGTACAAAATGAAACATAACATATTAGCATAGCACTGTTTCTTCTACTTGGTCCAATAGTATCTTATAATTTGGTACAACTTCATCTGAGTGAGGCAGTTGTATAGTCTAAAACATTCTACTGACATACACCAAATCTAGATTCATGGCATCTAGAATTTTCAGCCATGATATTTATTAGTGTACCAAGATAGTTAGTGTTAGTGCAAATGCATAAGAGAGTGTCATGTCATCATTTCCTACCATCCAGTTTCAAATTTAATGGATAACATTGCACCAATGCTAAACACCAATAAGTAGTACTACGTCAAGTTACTTAACAACAACCACAAATGACGACTAACACATCTATACAACACAATATATGTCTAATCTAAGGATGATTTAATCCACTAGATAGAGTTATTTTTTTTCTTTATTATCGTTCATAAATGAGGAAGAAAATAGATGGATAGGACATATATTATGTCATATGTATATTTTGTACTTATGTGATATATTACCATAAATAATTAAGATTTTTTTCATTTGTTATTTAAATAAAATACGTCAAGTGGTGGAAAATGCTAGATGTTTAGAATAACTTAGTTAATTTATTTATCAAATTGAAATCTCGACACAATTTATATTATGCACACCTAGCCTTCGAGTGAAGGGAGCTGAATCTTCATGGACCACTATATGACCCTATATATAGCATATAATATTAGAGCTCATTTGGTCTTTTTTACCACAATGTTTTCTCACGCTTGCCAGCTTAATTCTATCAACTTACTGTTTCAAAATAATGTTGTCGGAGACTCGGAGGTATGTGAAAACCTAGCTGTCATGGTGTTGTGCTGCGCTTGTATGTTTTTCTCTACTAAGTTGTCATGTTGTCGAATAAATCTTTTCAGGTGTGGTAACAACTAGTATTGGTAAGTTGTTAAGAATGTTTTGTTGTGCTCTTATAGTGGTTGCCAGTTTAATTATACCATTTATTCTTAAAAGATTTGTAATAGGATTTTGTTGCACATTTATGGGTTATTGTTGCAGGAAAATTTACTAGGACAATACTGGGTGTGCATGTAGAGATTTTCTAAAACCAAAATTATTTGATGAAAAAAGCATACTCGTTGCTTACTCATATACTAATATGTTACTAGTAGTAATGAAATTTTTACACAAAGTAAAACAAGAAGTTAAACCATTGTAGCAAAGTAGTAAAAGACAGATGATGTAAAGTGCGGCAAATACATTGCACAAGTTGTGTCCGGATCCCCTATTATTTCCTATGCTATGCTAGTAGTACTAATTAAATAGAATTATTAAAATTTGACAGGCAGGTTCGAACGCCCGCGGCAGGGGAATGCAACTGAGAATAGATTTTCCCAACAATGATTAGTTAGAGAATGCTTGCATCTTTATATTCTTCTCAATCTAACAATGCAGCCAACACATATGTATTAACAAAATTTTGCTTCCGGAGTAACATTTTTGCCCTCGTAGTCTTAATCACTACAGTTTAATTAGCTTTCAATTTGCTTCTAACCATCAATTTAAATGTGAATAATCCGTCCTCTCAAAAAATAATAGTATTTACAAAAACTCATTCTTTCACAAGTTGACGCTCGCCGTCACGTCTCGTCAAACTCCGTCAAGTTGGTTAGGAACGGGTTGACGTAATCACCGAAATGCCCTTGCCTAACTCCGGTACCCGCATCGTCGTCGAACACCATCCACTCTTTCGTGGCCACCGTCGTCGACGCCACGCCGGCGTTGTCCACGGGGACCACAAGCGCCTTCGCTTCGTTGTCCTGCTCCACCTTGCAGCCGCCGTCGTCGACGTGGGCCATGATGAGCATCTCGAGGTCCCTGATGTCGTGGTCCGGGACGCGCTCCACGGCCGGGAACTCGGCGGCGCTCAGCACGCCGAGGGTGCGGCAGAGCTCGAAGTAGGACGACACCAGTGCGCTCTGCTCCGATTCCTTCCGCAGCACCCGCACCCCCTGCATGGCCCTGCGCCGCCTCGCCGTCGCCACGGTCTCTCCCGGCCGAGGCCTCGGTGTGGGCGTGGTCGCCGCCGAGCCCCCGAGGACGGCGACGAGGTACTCGGCGATGCCGGCGCGCACCTGGCCGTACACGTCGAAGATCTCGACGACGGCGCATTCCATGGCGTCGAGGACGAGGCTCTGCCGCTCCATGCCGTCCCCGTAGGGCCGGATCTGCATGAGCAGGTCGAGCAGGTGCTGCCGCCTGGACAGGCGGTCCAGCAGGCGCGTCTCCTCGTCGTCCTCGTCCTCATCACCGTTTGCGCCGGCGTCGTCGTTCTCCTCGGCGGCGAAGAGGGAGCGGGCGTCGAGGAAGCGGAAGTAGGCGCGCACGAGGACGGAGAAGCCGGCGGAGGAGCGGTCCCGGAAGTCGGCGAGGTCGAAGGGCACGCGGCCGCCGGCGCGGGGCTGCGCGAGGAGGAGCAGGCGGTGCGCGAGCATGAGCGCCTTGAGCGCCACGGCCCAGCAGCGCGTCCGCCCCGCGCGGCGCGCCAGCGCCCACACGAGCGGCGACGGCGAGGACGCGCGCGCGAGGTCCAGCACCCGCGCCGCGGCCCCGCGATCGACGAACCGGTCGTCGTGGCTGGTGGCGCGGATCACGGCCGCGTCCAGCTCCGCCGCGCCGCCCCTGATCCGGGCCGGCGACCGCAGCGCCCCCGCCGCGCGCGTCAGGCACAGGCTCTTCTTGTCCTTGGCCGCCGCGGCCGCGCGCCTCCACCACTGCCGCGCGGTCGTCATTGGAGCTCGGCCGATATATCGACGGTCGTCGGCGATCGGTTGCCCCTCCCTCCCGCCAGCCAACCTGGGCTGGGCAGCGATCGCGCGGTCGATCAGGCACGCGCGCACGTAGGTCGTAGGACAGGACGGAGCTCGGGGTGTATGCACGGATATGTGCGTCGACAGATCAATCCTGGGCCGGTGGAGCATGCGGCGGGGAGGAAGAAGGAGGAGGAGGAGGAGGGGGGAGCGGCATTGCGTCAACGGACGACGTGTGGGGCACTACGGTGGTGGGATCATGGCATGGGGATGGAAGCACGCAACGCGGAGGAAGAAGGGTGGGAAATGGCCGACGATGTGCCTGCCAGACAGGTGAATCTTTTTCTAATCCTGGAGTGAGTGAGTCGGGATGCATGCTGTGTTTTTCAATTGCAAGTCAAGTCAAGCCAAGCTGCCTTTTTTTTTCTTTTCTGAAATAAGGTGCGATTCATTGCCAACATGCCAAAATGCAACTAGCTACTCTGATTGTCTTATCATTTATTTATTTTTTGCGATGGATTGTAATACCAACTTAATTATACTACAAGGGTTGGGCACTGCACCGTTGGCGTTGTTGGATTTCTTAAAAATATACTCACTCTGTTTCAGGATATAAGATGTATTTCTTTTTTGAAAAGTCAAACCTTTTAAGTTTGATTGTATTTATAGAGAAATATATTAAAATCCATAATATCAAATCGGTTTAATTAGATTGATCATTAAATGAATTTACATACTTTTTATTGTGGACGTCGGTATTTTTTTTGCTCTGAAGTTGGTTAAATTTAACTTTTCAAAAAACTAATAACCCTTTATATTTTAAAACTGATGGAAAATTTAGTTTTACGGGTAGAGGAGATGATGGAGTGTGTTTTATTTTTTATTTTTAATGTGTTGTTTTGATAGGCCTTTCATAGTCTGGTTTTGTGTTATCTGCTAACCAACGTATATTTATGTGAAAAAACTTGTGTGTCAGTGGTTGCATGTATTATATTGATGATACATTATAACATGGTGACATTATTTTCTAGGTGGTGGTAGGTTGCATGGAATTGATATATTTTTATAGGTCGGTTGTTGCTGATTGATTTGACAAATTATTGACCTGATCTAAATCGTAACCAAATCTAAAATTGAATACGTCAACTGAATGAAAGAACTTCAAAATTAGGAGACATGGAGATTTTTTTTAGAAAACATAGATAATTTAATAATTGAATGGGAGAATTCCTTGAGAAATTGTTGACCCGGTAAAAATCAGGTGACCCAATTATAAATTGAAGACCTTAATTAATTAGGACGCCTTAATAATTTATAAACATAGTGTATAGTATAAAAGAATTGAATAACAGAGCTTCAAAAAATTGTTAAACTGATCAAAATCGGCCGACCCTATTTAAATTAGAGACCTCAATTGAATGTGGGCTCTTGAAAACTAGAAAGTATAATGTTACACAAAACTAGAGGATACCTCATGCATTGCTATGGGCCAGTTGATGAAAATTAGGTTGATAACATGAGAATAGAAATTTAAAATACACGTGATTCATTCTATTTGATTATGTATAGTTATAATATATTTATTGAATATCAGTACATTAATTGAATGCAAAATATTTTTCCATACATGGTTGAGGGTTGTAGCAGGTTTTTTCCATGCATGATTCCATGTTGAGGTGTGTTCAAATAAATAAGTTGTATAGTGAGATGACATGCTTGAATTTCGAGATGAATAAGTGAGTGATGATAATTCATAAATAAGGAAAAAAAATGTGATGACGACTGCTTTAGGTACTATATACGATTATTTATTTTTTGGTTTCGAAATTAGGTATATAGGATTCTGGATGGAGGGAGTACTGCTTTTCTTTTCCCTTTCTTGTTGCTGCTGCTTCGAAGGTACGTACTCTGTAATTCCGCCATGCAATGCAAGTAATGCAATGGAAAGGGGGCTAGCCCGCTTCCAAAATAAGTTTTGGACGGCACCGTCGCACTCGCTCGGCACAGACAGACACACATGGTTAGCTACCTACTACGCACTACACACACTAATTTAACAAACAAACGTGTTCTCATCTCACGTATGCCGGTATATTACGTATTCTATATGAGGATTAAGAAGCGTTGGCTAGCTGTTTCAAAACTTAGCATTTGACCTCCTTCTTCTCGCGTCACATGGCCGCCCTTGCTCGCCACCGGCCGGCCGGTACATTGTGCAACTCACAGCCAACGAGTTTGCAAACAATCATCACCGTCGTCCACTAGGGCTTTGATCAATTGTTTGGTTTCCTGCAGCTACCAGCCAGGAACCAAGGCAGATTCCAGACCAAACTCACGTGCAACTCACAGCCAACGAGTTTGCTGTGCATTGTGCATCTTCAAATACAGCTTTTTTTGTTTTTTCAGGGGCATCTTCAAATGCAGTTGTTTGCCTCTGCTCTGCTTACATGATCTAGTAATTGATTTCCTCTGCATTGTGACTGTGATCAGGTCCGTTACCTGTGCTTTGCATTTGGGCACCGCCGGCCTGCCTGTTCAAATAGATTAGGATGTTCAGACCGACGGGAATGCAGACAAGAGACAATCATCGTCCACGGGCTTCAATTGTTTACAAGCTAGCGGGGACTGTTGCGTACGCGTCCCACTTTCGATGTCAATCAACAGGATGGATAGATTTCATGCATGCGTGCAATTCTTAGCCACCGAGTTTCCTGCCTCGTGCGGTTGCAAAATACAGTTGATTACCTCTGTCTACATGAACTAACCGCTCACTTCAGACATCATGTTTCAATCATCGTAGGACCGATCAACAGCTTTTCGAATCAATGGTTTTTTATTTTCATTTTTCCCCTTTATTTTAGATTTTTTTTATAGGTTTTTTCATTTTTTTTCCATTTCTTTTCCAAATTTCATTAATATTTTCTCAAATCCAGAAACTTCTTTTCAAATCATATTGAACATTTTTTGGATTCAAAATTTGATCATTGAATTCAAAAAATATACAAAATATTTTTTAAATTGCAAGCATTTTTCAAATCATGACCCTTTTTCCAAATCTGTTAAAACAATCCAGCCGGCGTGAACATGTTTCGAATTCCAGTTCTTTTCATCGGATTAAAAAATAGTTCATCATATTTTGGAATTGTAAACATTTTAAAAAGACATGAACAATTTACAAATTAATAATCATTTTCTGAAATTACATACATTTGTTTGGAACTCATGAACACGTTTTTGCATATGCGAACTTTTTTAAAAAATCATGTTCATTTTTAAACCACAAAAACATTATGATTTCTGCAATAGTTTTTCAAAGTTCACTTTTTTGAAATACGGGTATTTTATAAATTTCAAATTACTTAAAAATAAATAACAGAATATAAGTAAAAGGCATTTTTTTCAAAAATAAAACTACGGAGGTTGCCAGCCACGCTCATAGTCTGCCTCAATAGGGGCGTGCAGGAGGGGGAGTGCGCATGGGCCCGGTCTCCCGTGCATCAGGCGCCAATAGGAGGGAGCACTTAGGTCCATTCGGATTCACTCCGCTCCGTGACTCCGCGCCGGAGCGGAGTGAGATCCATTGATAAATCATGGAGTTGGCAAAAGGCTGCTCCCGGCGCTCCGCTCCGCAAGAGATGCCGAACAGCGCCTTACTTGTCGCTTGTTGCGAAGCGGTGTCGGGGCATCGCACAAGATCCCAGTGAACGTTTCAGAGGTGGGCCGGCCCGTCTCTTCGGTTTTGGAAGTTTCAGCCGATTTTTTTCGGTTTTGAGAAACATTTAGAAGGTTTTCTGAATTGATTTTTTTATTTTTATTTCTTTATTATTATTATTTTCTGTTTCTGTTTTAAAAATATTATGGATTTTGAAAAATGATCTGTATTTTCAAAAAATATTCTCCAAATTAGATAAATGTTTTTGCTTTTTATAAAAATGTACTGGATTTCCACAAAAGTTCTGGACTACCAAAAAGTGTTCTGGATTTTCGAAAAATATTTCAGATTTTCTGGTTCGTTTTTTCTTTATTTTTTCTGTTTCTTTTCTTATTTGAAGCAAAAACATTTTTCGAATTTGGAACACATTTTTTGCAAATCTAGAACTTTATTGAATTTTTGAAGAAAGTTTCAAAAATTATAAAATTTTAAATTTGAAATATTTTTCCTAAGCAAGAATATTTTGAAAAAATTAAGAACATCTTTCAAATACATACTTAGTTAAGAGATTGAACAAACTTTGGATATTTGGAATATTTTTTGAAAATATTGACATTTTTTTAAAATGAACAAATGTTCAATTTCCTAATATTCTGTTGAAAATATGAAACATTTTTTAAACGGGATAACAAATTTGAAAACGTGAACAAATTTTTAAAGCACGCATATTTTTTGAATATTGAGATTTTTCTGAAAAGGGGAACAATTTTGAAAGCGCATACATTTTTTGAAACTTGAGAACATATTTTGAAACCGAGATTTTTTTTGAAAAATTCTGAACAAATTAGGAAGCGCGAATAATTTTTTAAATCACGAACATTTTTGAATCTTGAGAACAAATTTAGAAACCAAGAACTATTTTGAAAAATCCTGAAATAATTTGGAAGCGCGAACAATTTTTTGAAGCACGAACATTGTATGAATCTTGAGAACAAAATTTCGAAATGGAGAGCAACTTTGAAAAAACCTTAAACAAACTTGGAGGCACGAAGAATTTTGAACATTTTTTAAAACAGAGAACAAATATGAAAGCGCGGATAAATGTTTAAAGCACGGACATTTTTTTAATCTTGAGTACAAATTTTGAAACCGAGAACAATTTTGAAAAATCATGAACAAATTTTAAAACACGAACCATTTTTGAAATAGTTTTCAAACATTTGAAGAACAGAAAAGCTAGAACATTTTTTCAAAATCCCAAACATTTGTAGAGAATCCCGAACAATTATTTTCAAAGCAAATACATTTTAGGAATTATAAGCACAATTTATAAAAATCCTGAACATTTTTTAAAAATCTAGGACATTTTTTCATAATCCAGAACACTTTTTGAAAATCCGGCACGTTTTTAGAAAATCCAGAATACTTGTTTAAAAAGCAAAAACATTTTTCGAAATTGAAGAACAATATTTAAAAATCCTGAACAATATTTAAAAAGCAAAAATGCCATGTGTGATATTTCAAGCAAAAACATTTCACACAGCCACAAAACAATAGTATCCAGCAACACAGAGTACTTGTGCAATTGCTCATGATCGTTTTTATCCAGCTTTTGAGTGTCCAAAAAAGATTACAAAGATAATGCAACACGGGAGAATGAAAACGGTACATGCCACAGTCCAAATAAAAACATGACACAAGCCATGGTCCAAATGAGAAATACAAGTTGTTTGATCAACAAAAGTCAAGGGTTCATCACAACATGAACACATGTTTGATCACCAAATGTTGCGTGACATGTTTGCGGACGGCTCGGTGTGAAGGAGACTTGTGGCAGCAAAGCATGGTCACCCGTCTTCCACAAGATCAGGTCCCTATAAAAAAGATGAATTGGTCCAAGGGTTAGATGTACTTGATGTTGCTGCGAGCATTAGATGGCTCTTTCAGAATTAAATGTAAAACCAGATAGATTCCAGAACAAAAGAAAGGTGTGAAACTCAGCTCACACTTGATGTATTATTAATAACTAGTGTTTTGTGCTATCTCTGGTACGTTTTAAAACTACGAAAATCAGTGGCTAAAATTAGAAATGTTTGACCAGTACTAGCTACTAGGTACCGTCGACGACTATCCTAGTATGGGCTAATAGATGGTAGTGGTACTGTATTTAAGGTGGTTGCTGCTGTAGACACATGACAACATAAGGAAATAAATTGTCAATTATCACCATACAAGATCATAGGTCAAGAATACTAGAAAATGCATTCCAAGATTGAATGAGCTTGCCTGTAGGTTGTAGTTCATTCAACCAAAGCATGATTGACTCCAGTTCAAATGCATTCCAAGATCCCAAGATGATAGAAGCATGTTTTGCAACTTGCCCTAAAAATTACTGGACACAAAACATAAATTTGACGGTCTAGTAACACTACTGAATAACGCACCAAGCAAGGCATTAGTCACACCTTACACCAAATGCTCATCGCAATATGAGCATAGACCTTGCTACACATATTTTTCAGTTTTTTCTCGTGGTTCATCTCACAGGCATACTCCTTGCCCTTTTCATTACTAGATTCTTCCAAGTTCACCTTCATGATTTTGTAATTCATGTTGTACCATGCATCTGAGCTGAATGAAATGCAGACAACGCAAACAAGAAATCCACAAGAATACAACTGTTTTACATGGATAAAGTGCAAGGAACAGAACACGGACAAGTACGCATGCTGCAAACATTCAGGGCTAGCTACCTAAGAAAGAAACATAGTCATATGATACATTTTTCGAACCGGGCTTTCTCCCCTTTCCATTACTTTCATAACGGAAATACAATGTTTTTGAAACCAGAACCAGAAAGAGAGGGAAAGGAAAAAAAGCGAGTTCGGGACAATATCAGGAAACCCACCGTTTATGCGTGTCATCAGGAACATAAACTGCGGGGCGAAAACCTGATATCATCTGAAACTACGCAAAAAGATCAAAAGTTACACTACCATAGACCAGCACCGCTACCAGGGGTCCCAACAACCATAACCGGACCAGGCTCACAAAAGAGCACAAGATAAAACGAAAGTTTCACAAACTGACAGATATCTAATCACCACCATGGTACCAAGTTATCTGCACTGTAACCAGCAAGGTCCCTCGCCAAGGGATCGACATCTTCTCCCTGCACTTACCACTCCTCCCAGGCTTCTTCCTCATCTGCCAGCTCGTTCGATTCTGGCCTTGGTGGTCCACATAGCACCTGCCCAGTATTCAATAAACGCACACGTTGTGAAAGCAATTTCAAAAGGAGTGTTAATCCACTTCTTTTCAAAAGTAGCCTGATTCCGAGCCAACCATATAGACCAGCAAACTGCAGCTAAGCCAACAGTATAAATCTCGCATAAGCCCGGCAAAAAAGCATATAACCAAGAGTAAACCTGCCAAATCATTTTCGGAACATAACTGGTACCAAAAACAGCACCAACAGTTCTCCAAACAACCTTGGCCACCGAGCACCCAAAGAACAGATGCTGCGCCGATTCAAGTTCATCACAGAAAGAACATTTAGGGTCCCCCTGCCACTGGCGTTTTCTCATATTATCTCTAGTAAGAATGGAGTTTTGAAATAACTGCCACAGGAAGATTTGAATCTTTAAAGGAATCTTAGTCCCCCAAATCCACTTATAATTGGCCCACGCAAGGTTTCTCTCTAACCATCTATACATAGTTTTAGTGGAATATTCTCTGGAATTATCTAACTTCTAGTAAATTTCATCATCTTTATCTGCACAAATTTTATCCAATACATATTGCTTCATTTCATCCCATTTCTGGAGCATAACTGGAGATAACCTTCTCCTAAAAGAAGTTAAATGATTCATACTCTCCAGTTTATCAACAGTACATTCCTTCTCTAAGGAAATTTCAAAAAGATCAGGGTATCTGTCTTTAAGAGGGATATCATCACCCAAATCATCTAGCCATAGGCTAGCAATGTTACCTTTATTAAGCACCACACCTCTGCGAGCCATGTAATTCTCCTTAACTTTCAAAATATTTTTCCAACAGGGACAATCAGTAGCTTTCTGTTTAACTTCTTTTAAACCTTACATAACCTCAAATAGATAAAGCAACAGTTTGATATAGCATTACTAGCATTATCTTCAAAGCATATAATAGTATCATCAGCGTATTGGAGTATTGCCACCCCATTTTCCACTAAATCCGCCGCTAACCCAGTAAACAGGCCATTCTCCTGTGCTTTCAAGACCATCTTTGTAAGACAATCAGCAGCCAGATTAAAGAGGAAAGGAGACAAGGGGTCACCCTGTCTCACTCCTTTAGCACTATGGAAGTATTCCCCCACCTCATCATTTAACTTCACACTAATGGTACCGCCTACCAAAATTCTCCGAATTCAATCAATCCAACGTGTGTCAAAGTTTCTTTTACTATGGCAATCCAACATGAATTCCCAGTTAACCTTATCATATGCTTTTTCAAAGTCAAGTTTAAGCACAATCCCTTTTTTCTTATGTGCATACGTATGATGCAAAATTTCATGTAATGACATGATCCCATCCATAATATCTCTATTTTTGATAAAGGCATTCTGATGTCGACTAAACAAGATGTCTACATGGGGTTCTAATCTAATAGTCATCACCTTGGTAATCAACTTGTAGATACATCTTAACAAGCATATAGGTCTGAACTGTTGCATTTTGTCAGCTCCAGCTACTTTAGGCAACAATGTTATTATACCATAGTTAAGTCTTTCCACATCAAGATTATTTTCGTGAAACCAATCAAAAAGTAACATCACATCTTTCTTAACAATATCCCAGAAGGATTGGAAAAATTCAATCGGATTATTATCAGGTCCAGGGGCCTTGTTATGTTTCATCGAGAACAAAGCATTTTTTAACTTTCGTGTCCGAAAAAGGCCTAAGTAAGAGAAAATTCTCAATATCTCCCAACTTCTCTTTATCATCCCACATATTCCCATCTATCTTACATAGGTTTCCAGGAGCAGGGCCAAAAAAATATTTATAAAAATCAGTGGCATGTTTAAGCATGTTCTTATTCCCTTATATTACCATATCCCCACAGCTAAGTGAAATGATAGTATTCCTCCTTCTCCTCCCATTCACCATCCTATGGAAATATTCAGTGTTACTATCACCTTTAAGTAACCAATTATCATGTGACTTATGTAGCCAAGCTACCTCCTCTTCCAGCAGCAAGCTATTTAATTCTACTAGCATCTCCACTTTTTTGCAATAAAGCTCAGGGCTCAAAGTATCCGTCTCCTGCAACTCTTCAATGTGCCCTAACTCCTCCCTCAACCATTTTCTTCTCTTCCTGGCTTGCCCAAAATTATTTGAGCCCCACCCTTTAAAATACTTTTTAAATCTCTTCAGCTTGATATTCATGATATCAGTGGGATTAACAGAATGTACAGGTTGCATCCAGATTTTAGCCACCAGAGTATTAAACTCAGGTTTGCTCAACTAGTTCAGATCAAATATGAATTATCTCTTGCCCAAATTAATGGGTATATTATCATCAGTATTTAAAATCAGGGGACAGTGGTCCGAGATCTCTCTTATAATCTTCCTAACAAAGGTAAAAGGAAACAGGTGTTCCCAGGATTTGGACATGATAACTCTATTCAGTTTCTCCAAAGTAGGCTCTTGTTTGTTATTAGGCCAGGTATAAATGCCACCACTCATATCCACCTCACGCAAGGAAAGAGCATTAATAATGGAGTTAAAAAGGTCCGAGGAGTGTCCTAGTCTCACCCTCTTATTTTTCTCCCCAACAAATCTAAGGATATTAAAGTCTCCCCCCCACTATGTAGGGGCAGGTAATGTGACTGCACATTGCCGCAAGCTCCGTCAGGAAATCAGTTTTGAACTCTTCATGCGCTGATCCATACACCACCAGAATACAACATTTCATCTTAAGATTCTTGTTCCACAACTCGAAATTCATAAGATACTTGCCCTCAACACAGTTCACCAGATCAAACACATTAT
Source organism: Hordeum vulgare subsp. vulgare (assembly GCF_904849725.1). Classification (NCBI taxonomy): domain Eukaryota; kingdom Viridiplantae; phylum Streptophyta; class Magnoliopsida; order Poales; family Poaceae; genus Hordeum; species Hordeum vulgare. The sequence goes on from NC_058522.1 coordinate 491,027,633, forward strand.
TTCTAAAGCCACCTAATATCCCACCCGACTTCCCTTCCGAAGGAATCCACTTCCAACTTAAAACTTCTCCAGGATTAAATTTTCTCAAGAATTTAGAAGAAAAATCCTTCTTCATAGTTTCTTGAATCCCAATAAAGTCAAGCTTATAATCTCTGATCAAGTCAGATATATATGTCCACATGCCTCTCTTCCCAATCCCCCTGCAATTCCAAAAGAGACTAATCATTTTTTCTATTTTTTGGAAGTTGGGTTTTGGTGCTAGGTTTGCGAGGAGCCATAGCCTTACCTGCACCATCCCCCACTTTTTGCTTTTGACTTCTAGTCACAGGTTTAGAGATAGTAATATTAACTTTTTTCCTTTCTTTCTTCCTGGATCTAACCACAGTAAAGTCATCAGCATCTAAGCCCTCATCTCCTACCCACTCAGTGTCTAAGGGAGATGCTTCTCCAGCAGCATTAGTGATAAACAAAATTTTATCTTGTTGTTTATCATTCTTATCAACTTTTTTAGCAATATTAGCTCTGGAAATCTCAAGTTCTCTTATAATATCTATAGTTTCAAAGGTATCATGAGGAATATTAACACCCATTTTGGCAGCAGCAGATACAATCTCAAGATTTGATAAAACTTCAAAAGAATTACCAGGAGATATTCTGTTACCTTCTAAATCTCTCTTTTGAGCCATCCTCTCAGCTCTGACACCCACATGCTCCACATTGGCCCCCATATTCCTCTTACTAAACCTGACTTGCATTTCCTCCCTCACAGGAGGAGTAGGAATCACCTCCACTTTCTCACCAGAATTATCAGGGGACTGCACCAAATAGGATTGTATTTTTTGATGACCAGAAATTTCACTAGGATCCATCTCAGTTACCACAGGTTCCCCCATACAAGCATCAAGATATGATAAGAATTTTTTACCAGAAACAGAACTTGGTACAATCTGCATAGAGTTCACTATAATTTCATCATAGGATACCATATCAGAGTCCACATTCCCCCCTTTCTCATTGTTTTGATTCTTTTCAGCCTCTTCCACCATAGTATCAATAAGCAATTCATTACCCACTTCTTCACTTTCCTCCTCAGACAACATCTCCTCACTCTCATTTTGTTTCTTTCCCTCCTCAATGTTTTCTTCCACAGGATTCATCACCACATTTTTTCCATAACCACCTCCAACTGTTCCTGGGGGAGCCGAAGACTCCCCCATATTAGATGAGGATGCAATATTCCTTTCCACACGAACATCAGTATTGAACCTAGATTTTTTAGCAGCATTACCTTCCTCATTTTCTTGCTGCACTCCAATTTTCTCTCCCGTAGGATTTTTAATCAGGATTTTATCAACAGAGAAGAAGAAATCATAAAAGTGTCCTCCCAGCACCCCTTCTGCTGAAGCAGGGATGTCCTCAGCATCCTTACAGCCCAGCTTAATTCTAACAGATTCATGCCTATTTATAGTGGCTTTATCAATTTCCAAGGTTACCCCCACCAGAGATCCCACATAAGCAATATTCTTCTCATGCCTCTTATCTAAAGGAATGTTACTCACATTAACCCAAGCAACATTCAGAACCCCTTTAGCCCCCACAGATTCAGACCATTTTCTAAGGTTAATCACAACACCACAACTCTTCACGTTCATACTCTCAGCAAAGCAAGCCTTGTCCACATCTCTAGGAGAAGGAAATCTCATCACAAAGGTATTAGGGCCAATAGATCTAGCCGAGCACCTCCAGTTAGTATTGATGTAAGCGTTAAAAAATTCCTCTAGCTGTCTCCCAGATGCATGTCCCTCAACCACAAAAATCACAATAAATCTATTTCTATCAGTAGCCTGGCTAGGCGTGCTATGATCATGAATATAGAAGAAGCCTTTCCCCTCTGCCTGGAACCCTCACATGGGTGCTACGCACTCTCACGGAAGAACATTATTGCAGATAGGAGCCAGATGACCATGAATCCCACATCTACCACAAACAGCACGAGGACAACAAACTGGTAGGTGTCCAGGGTCTTTGCAAGTGACGCAAACCTCAGCGCCTCCCACTAGTGGAGAGGCGTTCCTCTTGCCGGGAGTAGGATGTCGACGATCAGGAGGTTGATGAAGTTGTTGTTGACGCATCTCCTGAAGGCGTCCTCCCGCAGATCCACCCACGACGACCTGGGTGCTGTTGTCGCCCCACTTCTCCCCACGGGCTCCTCCCTGCGCTTCCATGGCCGCCGCCTCCCATCTGGCCTTGTCAGATCCACCCTGTCGTGGATGCACGTTGGAGGAGTTTTGCCCGCCGTCTTCGGCCTCGCGCGTCCACACCATGTTGCGGCCTCCTCCGCCTCCTCCACGGTCGTGACCTCCTCCATGTCCGATCCGACCACCACCTCCGCCGCGCCCGAATCGACCTTCGCCACCTCCATCTCCGCGGAACCCATGGCCACCCATCTCTCGTCCTGCCATGGGTGGATTCCGCGGTGGCGACGCCGTCACCTCAGCAAATGATCTACTATCTCCTCCGACCTTCCCCTCCCACCAGCCAAAGGAAGGCGAAACCCTAGGTGGCGAAACCCTAGCTTTTCCCCAGAAGTGTCCGAAGAGGGAAGCGAGATCTGGGATGGGCGACGCTGCGGGAGTGGGTGGGGATATCACCGAAACCCTATCCCCGCTCCCTTTAGCACGCGGGCCTTCCCTTAGCGGGGCCGAGCCTCCCCCTGCCTGACGTGTGACTCGGGCCTAGGCCCGAGAATGCCCAACTCGGGTGTGGCTTGTGGCACACGGTTGTGCAGGGGCACGTGGACGCTCCCCATGGTCACCCTCTCATGCACGTCGGCCCGAGTCGCCGACGATGAGGAGCGCCGCCGTGGCAGCGCCTGCGGCGAGGGAGACGAGATGGACGTGAGAAATGCCATCCCCCAGTCTTCTCCCTAGTCATATGATACATGACGACAGCTAAGAGTCAAGCACAACAACCAAGCATGCAGGGACACCAAATGGTCGGCAAACAATCTAGTACTGCGCAGGCTACCAAAACGGTTGTTGCGGTGCCACCATTTTAGAGGCCAAAACAGCCCCAACAACTGTCAGGTTTAGTCCAATCGTCAGATTCAGTGCCTCAGATCTGGTGAACAGGTGCGGCACGGGCCATCGGGGGCGTGGGCCAGCTGCCATTGTTGCTTCGCTAGAAGTGGTGGCTGGTGACCTTGCGTTGGGTGGCGTGGTGCTGGCACCCGACGGATTTTGTGTGGGACGGAGGACAAGGTGGACGCAGGGCGTGCAGCCATGGCGAAGACTTACCACGGGAGAGGGAGAGGATGAGGAGAGGGGAGAGGAGAGTGGCGGTGATGACTGTCAGCTAATATAGACGGTGGGGCTTAGCATTGTTAGTTTTGCTTTCTGTCAGTAATAAGCAGCGACATGACCAGCGACTTGTGCGGCACCATGCACTAGGCTAGCTAGGCGGGCGGACTGGACGTGGTCACCATGGCGACCCGGTACGCTCGAGCGATGAGGTGGGCACGTCCGCTCTCGTGGGATGGCGCGAGATCGATGGATCGTGGCGCGTAGTTAGGATCTTCACCAGCTCTTTCCCTTTCGTTGTAACAACAATAAGTAGGAAGAAATACAGACGAGAAAAGCTGCAACATTTAAGCAGCGCAAAACCCCGGTCTCCCCTGTGGTCGCGAGCAAGTTTCGTTTCTAGCAATTGGCATCAGAGCCGTGTTAACAAGCGATCCCGGAGACGATGAGCGACCACGGGGCACAACCGGACGTAGGCGGAGCGACGGGCGCAGCTGGCCTCAACACAGGCGTAGGCTGGCAGGCGCGCTCGGAGACTCTGCCACGAGAGCGCAGCCGTGGACGCAGCCGTGTCAGGCGAGAGCGGCAGGTCGTCATCCACCAGCTGCGGCGGCGGAGCGCGCGCCGTTCGTTCCACGCGTCGGAACCACCTTCCCGATCCTCACCTCGACCAACTACATCGAGTGGTCGCTGGTGATGAAGGTGCACCTAGAGTCCTGGGGGCTCTGGGATGCGATCCAGGGCAACGCGCAATGAGTGCGCGACGACAAGCTGGCGTTGGGTGTCCTGTTCCGACGGAGATGCTCGGCGTTCTCGTCGTCAAGGAGACGACAAAGGAGGACTGGGACACCATCAAGGTCATGCGCATGGGAGTGCACCGGGTGCGCGAGGCTACCGTGCAACGTCTATGTGCGGAGTTTGAGCAGATCGCATTCCGCGACGGCGAGACCCTAGACGCCTTCGGCATGCGGATCACCGGCCTCGTCAGCCAGCTGCGCACTCTCGGCGACAACCTGGAGGAGGTACGCATCGTGCAGAAGGTATTGCGCGTCGTCCCCCCCCCCCAATATTCACAGATCGCAGTGGCGATCGAAACCCTCCTTGACCTGAGCACGATCTCGGTTGAGGAGCTGATCGGCCGCCTCAGGACCGCCGAGGAGCGATGTGCCACACCCACGCCTAGCCAAGGCAACGGGCCGCTGTACCTCACGGAGCAGCAGTCAGAGGCGCGCAAACAGGCACGTGAAAGCGGCCAAGGCTCGGGCAGAGGGAGCAGCAACGGCGGCGGGCAGAACAACCGCCGCGGGAAGAACCAGGGCCGGGGAAATGGCTCACGCCCACCTCAGAACGCCGGCGGCAATGGCGGCCCCGGGGGATCAGGCGGTCGCGGCGACGGACGGGACATGAGCAGAGTCAAGTGCTACAATTGCAACAAGATGGGGCACCTTTCGCACGACTGCACCGAGCCCCGGCGAGAACGCAAGGAGCAGGTACATCTAACCGAGGGCGGCACCAAGGAGTCGACGCTCCTCCTGGCAAGCGTGTGCGCGCTCTCCACGACCACGGAGGCGCCCGTGGAGCACGTCCTCCTCAACGAGGAGCATTCCTAGGCGCTCACTGCGCCGAACGGAAGGGAGTGTGACACCGTCTGGTTCCTAGACACCGGCGCGAGCAACCACATGCCTGGCCGCCGAGAGATCTTCTCCGAGCTGGATTGTGGTGTGCGTGGCACGGTGAAACTAGGCGACGGGTCGACGGTGCAGATCGAGGGGAAAGGAACCATCCTTTTCCAGTGCCTGAATGGTGAGCATCTCGTTCTTTCAGAGGTATATTACATGCCCAAGTTGTGCAGCAACATCGTTAGCGTGGGGCAGCTGGACGAGAATGGCTACGACGCACACATCCGACATGGCGAGTTCAGGCTGTGTGACCCCGACGGACATCCGGTCACCCGCGTGCAACGCGGCCATGGACGTCTGTACGTACTTCACCTGAAACCGACACAGCCAGTGTGTCTCGTGATGCACAACAGCGAGGATGCGTGGCTGTGGCATGCGCGCTACGGTCACATAGGCTTCCAGGCGCTTCGTGCTCTCGCCCGGGAGGAGATGGTGCATGGTCTGCCTCTCCTCGACGAGGTGGACCGCGTTTGCGAGGCTTGCCTGGTCGGGAAGCATCGGCGAGCTCCTTTTCCCCGTTAGGCCCTCAACCGCGCCGGGGAAGTGCTCGAGCTCGTGCACGCCACCTGTGCGGGCCAATTTCCCCCGCTACGCCGGGAGGGAAACAGTACTTCCTCCTGCTCGTCAATGACAAAATCCGCTTCATGTGGCTATGCCTGCTCACGACGAAGGACAAGGCGGAGACTGCGCTCCGTCAGCTCCAGGCAGCAGCAGAGCGCGAGTCTGGCCACCGTCTAAAAACCCTGCGCACTGATCGCGGGGGAGAATTCAACTCCGCCTCGCTCGGTGAGTTCTTCGTAGAGCTGGGGGTGCACCGGCAGCTCACCGCTTCATACACGCCTCAGCAGAACGGCGTGGTCGAACGTCGCAACCAAACCATCGTCGGCATGGCAAGGAGCCTGCTCAAGGCGAAGGGGGTGCCTGCGCGTTTCTGGGGCGAGGCTGTGACGACAGCGGTGCACCTACTCAACGGGGCAACAACGAAGAGCATGGCCGGCATGACTCCGTACCAAGCCTGGTGCAGAAGGCGGCCCATTGTGCAGCACTTTCGGACGTTTGGGTGTGTCGTTCACGTTAAGGTGACACACCCGAACGTGAAGAATCTTGATGATCACAGCGTGCCCATGGTGTTCCTTGGGTACGAGCCTGGATCAGCGGCCTACCGCGTATACCACCCACCTTCTGGACGCGCCCACGTCTCACGGGATGTGGTGTTCGACGAGAACGCATCCTGGGACTGGGGCACCGTCGCGGAAGGACAAGACGGAGGCATGGACTCCTTCACCGTGGAGCTGGCACCTGCTCCCACGTTCGGCGTCCAGGCAAGGAAGACGGACGCTCCGAGAGTGCTCGACACAGTGCCCATGATGAGTGTCGAGCCGTCCACATCACAGGCTCGGTTCGAGACCCCTTCTCCCGTCATCCCGGTGCAGAGAGCACCCATTACGACGCCAACGGGCGTCGAGTTCGTCTCACCCCCCGCAGGCGCGTTGGAGGCCCGTGCTGGAGCGGAGGCGTCGCGTCGATACCGCACACTCGAGAACGTGTGGGAAACGACAAAGGAGGTGGAGGCGATCTACAGTGACGGCGAGCTGTGCATGCTCGCGGGAGAGGAACCCGCCTCTTTCACCGAGGCGGAGAAGGAGCAAGGCTGGCGTGCAGCGATGGACGAAGAGATGAAAAGTATCATCACGAACCAGACCTGGGAACTTTGCGAGCTCCCACCCGGCCATCGTCCGATCGGACTTAAGTGGGTCTATAAGTTCAAGAAGGACCCCCGAGGCGTGGTGGTGAAGCAAAAGGCCCGACTGGTGGCGAAAGGCTACGTCCAGCGGCAAGGAGTAGACTTCGATGAGGTCTTTGCGTTGGTGGCGCGCATGGACTTGGTGCACGTCCTCGTCGCGCTCATGGCGCACCATGACTGGCAGGTTCACCATATGGATGTGAAGTCCGCTTTCTTGAACGGCGACCTGCTCGAGGAGGTCTATGTGCAGCAGCCACCAGGGTACACCATGGCTGGACAGGAGGGCATGGTGTTGCGCCTCCGTAAGGCGCTGTACGGGCTTCGCCAAGCGCCGAGGGCATGGAACGCAAAGCTGGACGAGAGCTTGTGTGCTCTAGGGTTTGAACGCTGCCCCTCGGAGCACGCCGTCTATCGCCGTGGAACGGGCGGCTCACTTCTGATCATCGGTGTCTACGTCGACGATCTCGTCATCACCGGAGTGGCCACGGCGGAGATCGACTCGTTCAAGCAAGAGATGACCAGGTTGTTCCGCATGAGCGACCTGGGCTTGCTCAGCTACTACCTCGGAATTGAGGTGATCCAGGAGCGCGATCGCATCGTGCTTGGACAGGCCGCCTACGCAAAGAAGTTGCTGGAGTGTGCGAAGATGGAGGACTGCAATCCAAGCAACATTCCAATGGAGGCGAGGCTGGATTTGAGCAAGGAGAGCACTGCTGAGCCAGTCGACAGAACCAAGTATCGCAACAGCATCGGAGGCCTGAGGTACTTGGTGCACACAAGACCCCGATATCACACTCGATGTTGGATATTGTCACGCCCAAGATGCGACCCTATCCTCAATTTGGCACGAAGGCCTCGTCAGGGATAGAAGCGCATCTCGTCGTGTCGTAAGAATGGATATCGTTACAAGTACATGTACTGAAAAAGAAGAGATATATAAAGAGAGTTGGCTTACACTCGCCACAAGCTACATCAGAGTCACATCAGTACATTACATAATCATCAAGAGTAAGAGCAGGGTCCGACTACAGACGAAAACAAACGAGAAAAATAAGAACGACGTCCATCCTTGCTATCCCAGGCTGCCGGCCTGGAACCCATCCTAGATCGAAGAAGAAGAAGAAGAAGAAGCAACTCCAAATGAACAATCAACGCGCTCGCGTCAAGTAACCTTTACCTGTACCTGCAACTGGTGTTGTAGTAATCTGTGAGCCACAGGGGACTCAGCAATCTCATTTCTAAAGGTATCAAGACTAGCAAAGCTTAATGGGTGAGGCAAGGTTAAGTGGTGAGTTTGCAGCAGCGGCTAAGCATATATTTGGTGGCTAACTTACGAGTACAAGAAATAAGAGGGGGAAGATCTACGCATAACGGACGTGAACTACTGATGATCAAATGAATGATCCTGAACACCTACCTACGTCAGACATAACCCCACCGTGTCCTCGATCGGAGAAGAACTCACGAAAGAGACAGTCACGGTTACGCACACAGTTGACATATTTTAATTAAGTTAACTTCAAGTTATCTAGAACCAGTGTTCAACAAAGCTTCCACGTTGCCACATAACCGCGGGCACGGCTTTCCGAAAGATTTAACCCTGCAGGGGTGCTCCAACTAGTCCATCACAAATTACCACAAGCCGCATAGAAATCCTCAATCACGAAGCTCGCAATCTCGTCGGATTCCCTAGTGGAAAAATCTCAACTCTGAGATTACCCAAAGCATCACCGGAATCCCGATGCACAAGATATCTCGTCAAAGGTAAAACTAATCCAGCAAGGCCACCCGGTGTGTCGACGAACCCGATAGGAGCCGCGTATCTCGTTCTCAGGACACACCGTCTATGCATAGTGGACGGTAGCCAAACCTCGAGTTTCCCCGAGGTGGCACCGCCGACTGCTAGGTGGGTGGACCAACACTCATGTAGAGCACTGGCCTGGGGGTTGATTAAATTATCCTCGGGGTCTATAAAGTCCCTATGCAATTTTATTAGGTGATTAGGCAAATGTAGTACCAATGTTGGGCCTTGCCAGACCAGCTTTAATCTAAAACGAATTATCAAGGGGGTCCCCATAACAACCCCGATCGTGTTAGGAGCGCTCAATTATGGAACATAACACCGGTAGCCGGAAACTAAGGGGGCAAAGGTGGAACAAAACACCAGGCTAGAAAAGGGCCGAGCCTTCCACCTTTTACCAAGTATGTAGGTGCATTAAATTAAATAGCATTTAAATATGTTGATATAACAAAGAACCCATGTTTTCACATGGAAGCAACTGCACCTACAACTAGCAACGCTAACACAAGGTTAAGCAAGCAGTAATATAGCCAATCAGTGGTTTGCTAGGTTGAACAGGTTGATGGTTTTCGTGGCATTGTTGGGAGGCTCATATTTATCATGTGGTAGGCAACGAGACATAATCGATAGAAGCGATAAAACTAGCATGGCAATGATAGTAATGGTATCTGGGGAAGTGGTCATCTTGCCTGAGATCCCGCTTGGAAGAAGAACATCTCCGTGAAGCAGAAGAACCAATGTAGTCGAACGGGTCCTCACATCCGACACGCTTGCGGAACTCTATCGAGACGGAGGGAAACGAAAACAAGCATCAACACAATATATACACCACACGATGCAAGACACACATGATGCATGAACGGTCTAATGCGAGGCATGACAATCACAACAATCAAACACTACACATTAAGTGAAGCTCAATATGCAACGAGTTGCATATTGACGAAACTCCACGTTTATTTATTTAGTTCTATCCCGAATAGGTACACGGCAATATTAAATGTGGCTAAACATGGCAAGAGGTGAAGCGCAATTAATCTACCTATGTAGGCATTTTAAATGAGGTCGGAAATGACATATAGCACCTCCGAGACGACCTCACATGTTAACTTATAATTCTGTCCAGATCTGAACTAATGCATTTAATTAGTTGTTAAACAACAAAACAAATAGGTTCACGTTATTCTACGCATCAATTTCAAGCAAACTACACATAAAGAACATCTCCAACGGAGCTACGGATCAAAAGATACAAGCACCACAAGATATGATGGCAAGAATGCAATATGTGTGCAACGACGGTCACGAGCACTTCAAAACATACAACCAGCAAAAGAAAATGAAACTACGCGAGACTCTAAGCAAGTTTCAAGTAGGACACGATCAAATCGGAGCTACGGTTCAACAACTACGAACAAAACAAGAACTGACTACAATCTGCCAAAATCAGCCACATAGGATTTTCTACGCCCCACAACTACGGGCTACACAACTCCGATAAACTCAAGCAAGGCATGACACGAAAGAGGGAAAGAAGCACTACTACAAACAACTAACAACAACTAGCATGGCATCATGGATCACTAGGGAAAGAAGACACAAAATTGCATCCCACACACCATTTCAGACTTAGTGAAAATAACACCTCATGAAAGTGCAGTTTTCGTTCTGAAGGCATATTGACAGCAGCAAAACCTATAGCTACAGGACTCCAAATGGCATGAAAATATACAGCATACTAGAGAAACACAAGGGCTAAAATTAACTCCATTGGACCAACCTCAAAAGAGCTACAGATCAACAGATACAAGCAAGACAAGACAACAACAAAAGATAACAGATCTCAGACTTAGAAATATTTCAGCTCCTCTACAACAGCACTATTTCTAGCAACTTGAGAGCAAGCAAAACACACCTACACATGCATTTCTATTGCAACTAAAAATACCAGGGGCAAGACAAAACATTCAAGATCAACTCTCTAGTTGACAACTTAATCAAACGAAGCACGGAATAAATCGTACGAATTAAACAAAAGGGCATCACGGCAAAATATCGCGCGAACTAACTTACTCAAAAGCTAAAACTAATTGCACAGAAATGGATTTTTCTACCCCGAAAACATATATAAATATGTGGGGTTGCACAACAAAATAAAGCCACACATTAATGCGGGAAAATAACCTATATACGGGAAAATAAACTAGTGGCAATTCCCTACACGCAAAAATACAAATGACCACTCTAAAATGCATGGAAAAATGGTTCCTAAAACATGGACATTTTATCTAAGGCACTCGAGCAATCCGGACCGCAAGGAAAATAAGTACGGGACGTTCCCCTATTGGGACAGCATGCTAAACTAGGCGTTTGGTACGTTAAACTACGTCAAATAAATATGCAAGTTAGATAATCGTGTTCTACTCGCAAAACTACCCAAAAACCATATAAAATACTCCTCGTACCGACTTACGGATAAAAAGTTACGGGGGTTTTATTAAACGTATTTCCTGAAATTTAACTAAAATACGAAAACCTAAAAAAAACGCAAAGGGGCCTAATGTGTCTTTCGGGCCGAAACTGGGCATTGGCGTCATATAAAATAACGCGCCAGCGGCGCACTATAGAGGCCGGAGAAGTTCACCTTGGAGGGCTCGGCCTGGTCGGGCGCTGGAGCTGGGCCAGCTGGCTGCTGCTCCTACTGGGCCGGCTGGAGGAGAGGGCGGAGCTGGGCCTGGCGCTCGGCCCAGACGCGCGGGGAGGAGCGCTGCGCTCGCGTCGTTCCCGTCCCATCGTCCTCGCGACCAGGAGGTGCTCGCGGTGGCGGGAGGTAGGCACGGGACGGCCGGAAGCCCTCGGGTCGGCGGGACCGGCGGGGAGGCCGAGGAACGGCGGGGGCCGACCGGATCTGGCCACAGATCGGGGAAGAACGGCGGCGGCACATGGCGCGGCGCGGTTGGGGAGGAGCAGGGAGGCGGCCGGCTTGCAGGTCTCGCAGGCGGGGACGCTGGCCGGCGGCGAAGGCAGCCGGGGCTGGCGGGAGGAGCTGTGGGGCTCCCCGGCGAGGGTCTCGTGGGGTTGCTCCGGCGGCGAGCATCTCCTGGCAGGAGGAGCTCGGGCAGGGAGAAGAACTGACGGCGACGCGGCTCTCTGGCTCGCGCGGGCCAGCGGCGGCGCCAGATGGGCTTGGCGGGCCGCGCGCGGGCCTGGCGGCTCGGAGGGAAACATGGGAGAGAGGGGCTGCGGCTGAGGTTGGTGGGGCGCGGAAAACGAGGTAGACCTAGGGTTTGTTGTCTAGAAATGCACACGGGACTATATATAGACCAATGGGGGGCTAGATTTAGCGAAATTCTGCCCCGGTTTCAACCGCGCGGTCGGAATCGAACAATTCCGAACGCGGGACGGGCTAAGTGGCCGTGTAGAGTAGGTTAGCCGGAGACGAGAGGGAAAACGGGTAGTGCGGCAACGAGTTTTAAAACCCCGACGAACGTCCGACGGTAGACCGAAGACGGTGCCGCTACGGTCGACCGTTCGGGTACCAGACGGACTCCGATCGCGACGAAATTCGACAGGCGGCCTAGCTATAACTAATCACGACGGCATGCCAAGTTTCACCCGATCAGAGAAAGTTTTACGCACACTTTTAAAAACAAGATTTGAACGATGCCGTGGGCGCGTGCGTGTGCAGTCGGGCTTAGAATGGACAACGACGAGAACCGGCAACTACTAACGGATGCAAGTTTTGGAAACTGGCGGCAACGAGATGCCGGTGAAATGCAGATGATGCGCATGATGCGATGATGATGCTACAAAAGAAAATAGACACACGACGAGAACGGAATAGAAGGGGAATCTTCTAGAATGTCGGCATCGGGCTGTCACAACTCTCCTACACTACAAGAGGATCTCGCCCCGAGATCCAAGAATGAAAGCGGGAGAGGATGAGAAAGAACAAGAGGCAAAAACTTAGTCGCTTCTTTGACAAACGAGTGAAACCAACGATCCTTAGGTTGCAAAGAGATGAGGACTGATATGAGAAAGAAGCAAGAATTCACGGAAAATTTCGGCAGCACTTCGGTAGGAAAATGGGACAAAAAATTCGAAAAGGTAGAAGAAATAGACAATATACATAACAAACAACTAAATAGAGCAAGGGAACACCATGATCTTGGTAGAACAACATGGTAGACCCAAAAGAGCAACATCACAAGGCCTCTGGAAGAAGATAATATGAACTAGCTCATACGGAAGAAGAGAATGAAGAGAGAATGACAAGTATCATCACAATAGAATTGAAGAGCCTTCGGACAGAGAATTGACATAGTAGTTGGAAAATCAACATCGAGGAACAAGATAGTAGTGGGCTTATGAAAATCATCTCACGTGTATGAGGTGACAACCATCCACTAAAAGAAACAAGGACAGATTGGGAGAAACAAGATATGAACAATCTTACACCAAGAGGATGCATTGAGAACTTAGATTAATGACAAGCACCATGATATCAACAATCCATAGGAAAAGCTTTAGGTGAAATCCAAACCAAGATAGCTCAATGAAGAAATCATGGGTTGAAAATATCTCATGATCATACGATTGGTGGATTTAATTATGTCATTCTTGAAAGGAAAACTCTTCGAGGCTCCTACACTAACAAGAATGCTATAATACCACCTCAAAGGATAAAGGAAGAACAATTGCACATAGAAATGCAAGAGAAAGGATACTTGAGGTTCTCCAACAAGAATTTTGAAGAACACTTTGAGAATGAATTGACATTATGAGCCGCTCCGGAAGAAGAATTGAAATCTCTTGGAAGAAGGAAGAACAAGAATAAGAATTATGTTATGCTCATCCTTCACCAAATTAAATTGATGACAAGCAACGGATTTAGCATACAACTTATTCCTCTTGAAAGAATCTTGAAGAGACAGAGAGATAAGCACCACTTGAAGCATAATTAAAGGAAGCACCGGTAAGAATTCACAATTGAATGGGAAAACCAAGAATTAATGGAGATACAAGAGAATGAAAAGATCTTGAGCCACCTAACAGAAAACTTGAATAAGGCACCGGAATAATCAAGAGACGAACGAAGAGGCAACAATTGAGAAGATTTGAGGATGAAAGCTGAAAGCTGACAACGAAGAATCTTCTAAAATGATGGCCTTCGGAGGATCGAGAATGAAAACAACTCAGAAATGCACCGGATAGGAAGAAAGGGATACTCATGACAGAAACAATTGAGAGGGGGAAAACGAAGCTGAGATGACAATCTTCACAAGAATGGAGCAAGATTTGAGAGAAACACTCCTTCGAATTTGCAAGCTGAGAATGATGACGAGAACAACACCAAGGATAATGAGACACTCCGGAATAAAGAAGAATGCAAGTTTGAGCCAAATATGAGAATTAACTCAAATAGATCTTGAAGAAGGGATATGACTGGCGGGGCTGGCGGCGAAGGCAGCCGGGGCTGGCGGGAGGAGCTGTGGGGCTCCCCGGCGAGGGTCTCATGGGGTTGCTCCGGCGGCGAGCATCTCCTGGCAGGAGGAGCTCGGGCAGGGAGAAGAACCGACGGCGACGCGGCTCTCTGGCTCGCGCGAGCCAGCGGCGGCGGCAGATGGGCTTGGCGGGCCGCGCGCGGGCTCGGGCGGGCCTGGCGGCTCGGAGGGAGACAGGGGAGAGAGGGGCTGCGGCTGAGGTTGGTGGGGCGCGGAAAATGAGGTAGACTTAGGGTTTGCTGTCTAGAAATGCACAGGGGACTATATATAGACCAATGGGGGCTAGATTTACCGAAATTCTGCCCCGGTTTCAACCGCGCGGTCGGAATCGAACAATTCCGAACGCGGGACGGGCTAAGTGGCCGTGTAGAGTAGGTTAGTCGGAGACGAGAGGGAAAACATGCGGCGCGGCAACGATTTTTAAAACACCGACGAACGTCCGACGTTAGACCGAAGACGGTGCCGCTACGGTCGACCGTTCGGGTACCAGACGGACTCCGACCGCGACGAAATTCGACAGGCGGCCTAGCTATAACTAATCACGACCGCATGCCAAGTTTCACCCCGATCAGAGAAAGTTTTACGCACACTTTAAAAACAAGATTCGAACGATGTCGCGGGCGCGTGCGTGTGCGGTCGGGCTTGGAATGGACAACGATGAGAACCGGCAACTACTAACGGATGCAAGTTTTGAAAACTGGCGGCAACGAGATGCCGGTGCAATGCAGATGATGCGCATGATGCGATGATGATGCGACAAAAGAAAATAGACACACGACGAAAACGGAATAGAAGGGGAATCTTCTGGAACATCGGCATCGGGTTGTCACAGATATCTAAGCAGGTTCATGGAGAAGCCTGCAGCGGATCACCATGCCGCGGTCAAGCATCTGCTGCGATACGTGGCCGGGACATTAGATCATGGTTGCGCTTACGGACGCGACGAAGGGAGGCTGCAACTGACAGGCTACAACGACTCTGATCACGCCGGAGACACTGACGACAGGAAGAGCACTACGGGCGTGATATTCTTCCTCGGCAAGAGCCCGGTAAGTTGGCAGTCTCAGAAGCAAAGGGTGGTGGTGATCTCGTCGTGTGAAGCCGAGTACATGGCGGCCACCACTGCGGCGTGCCAAGGCATCTGGCTGGCACGATTGCTAGGGGAGATGCTGAACGAAGCTGCTATGGTGCCGAAGCTCCTCATCGACAACAAATCGGCTATCTCCCTGGCGAAGAACCCCGTGTTCCACAATCGCAGCAAACACATATAGATCAGATTTCACTTCATTCGGGAATGCGTGGAGCAGAAGCGGATCTGCATCGACTACATCAGAATAGGCGATCAACTGGCCGACACTCTGACGAAAGCGCTCGGACGTCTCATCTTTCTGGGGCTCAAGAAGAGGATCGGGATGGTTGAAATAATTCGCCCACGTCAAGATTAGGGGGGTGATTGTCAGCTAATCTAGACAATCGGGCTTAGGATAGTTAGTTTTGTTTTCTGTCAGTAATAAGCAGCGGCATGAGCAGCGACTTGTGCGGCGCCATGCAGGCTAGCTATGCGGGCGGACTGGACGTGGTCACCACGGCGACTCGGTACGCTCGGAGGTGAAGTGGGCACGTCCGCTCTCGTGGGATGGCGCGAGATCGACGAATCGTGGCGCGTAGTTAGGATCTTCACCAGCTCTTTCCCTTTCGTTGTAACAGCAATAAGTAGGAAGAAATACAAACGAGAAAAGCTGCAACGTTTACGCAGCGCAAAACCCCGGTCTCCCGTGTGATCGCGAGCAAGTTTCGTTTCTGACAATGACTTACCACCGAAGTAGTTCGCCGACGTCGGGAGGCGAGGTGTTGAGGAAGAGACAGCGGCAGGGTTGAGGAGGAGTCGCGCGACGGCGGCGGCGAGCTGAGGAGGAGGCGTTGGAGTCATTCCTCCCAATTCCACAAGCACCCCCTTGAGGGCTCTGAACCGCGCGGATTGAGGTGTTTTTCTTGGATCGGGGCTCGCTGGCCCACGGAAACCCTGTCCACCAAATGGCCCGAGAGGGAATTCAGAGGATAATCCCGTAATTTCCTATACGCCGCTCATTGCGGCAAGTAGTCGCCGCTTCGCACAGGAGGTGCGAGCGAGCGACGGGGTTTGGGCCAGCCCGTTAACACTTTCACCGATCCCAGTTTTGAGAACCTTCTAGAGGTTTTTAGCTGATTTTTTTCGGTTTTGGGAACTTTCTAGAAGATTTCGAGACCCGGTTTTTCTTGTTTTTTTCGTTTTCTTTTTTCTTTATTTTGTTTTCCTTTTTTCTGTTTCTGTTTGGAAAATGTTCTGGATTATCAAAAAATGTTTCAGAATTTGCCGAAATTTGAAAAAATGTTCTGCAATTTGAAAAAATGTTTTGGAATTTTAAAAATGTTTTGGCATTTGAAAAAAATGTTCCGGAATTTGAAAAAATGTTCCAAAATTTGAAAAGTATTTCCGAATTTGAAAAAATGTCCCGAATATTTAAAACATGTTCCAAAATTTGAAAAAATGTTCCAGAATATGAAAAAATGTTTCGAAATTTGAAAATTATTCCAGAATTTGAAAACATGTTCCAGAATTTAAATCGTTTTTCTGAAATTTGAAAAATGTTCCAAAATGTAAAAAAACATTCCGGAACTTTTAAAAATTTCTGATTCTTTTTAAAAAAAATATTCTGTATTTTTATAAAATGCTCTAGATTTTCAAATAATGTTCTTCAAATTCGTATAATGTTTTTGGTTTTTAGTAAATGATCTGGATTTCCAAACAAATCTTCAAAAAGAAATTATCATTTAAAAATGTTTCAACAATATAAAGAAAAATTGTGCTTCCAAATTTGTTCGCATTTTTAAAAAAAATTTCACAGTTTAAAAAATGTCCATGTTTTTAAAAAATAATTGGGAAATTCAACTTTAGTTCGTTTTCATAAAAAAATGACAAAAGAAAAAATAATAAAAAACGAACAAAAAAAGGAAATAAGCAGAAAAGGAAAAAAAGAAAAAAAAAGAACTGGGCCGGCCGCGATAATCCCCTCAAAACCCCCTCAATCCCTTCCTGCCAAACGAGGCCTCAGGATCCATCCTTACGTTTCCTCATTCCCTTTTCAGTTGATCGAAATCGGATCTGACGGAGCCCCGGCAGCCAGTCGCCATGCCGGACAGCGAAGGCGCGACCGTGCTGGACGATCTCCCCGAGCAGTTCGTTGTGGAAGAGATCCTCTTCCGTTTGCCGCCCAGGGACATCGTCCGATGCCGAGCCGTCCGCAGGTGCTGGCAAAGTGCCACCTCCACCGATAGGTTCATGCTCGACCACCACCACCGCCAGCCCTTCCTCCCGATTCTCAGCCACGACGTCGAACCGCAGAAAGCCAGCCTCTTCTTGTCCTTTGACGCCGATGCAGGCCAGCAACGGCTCTGCCCCGTCATCCGGACCTTGTACTCCGGTATACTTCAGGCTACGTGTGATGGCCTCCTCATCGTCTCCCACGGAGCCACGGCGCATGAGTTCTTCATCTGCAACCCGGTCACCCGCAAGTACGCTCCCCTACGGACGCCTCAGAACCTACCGGGCTTTTTCTACCAGATTGTCGGCTTCTATCGGCACCAACCATCCGGCGAGTACCGAGTGCTTTGGGTCTCTTGTCCGCCATACGAATACGACACAAATCACAGAGCTTTTTACTCTGTCATAGCGGTGGGATCCAATTATACAAGACACATCGGACAAGGATGCATCCCACAACCAGCATCGCCGTCGCCTTCCTTAGAATCGGCGTTACGCGAGGGCCTGCCCGGTTCGTCTGCCTATCCGCCGATCCACCACCATAGCAGCTTGCACTGGACACTTGTAAGATACGACAGCTGTGACACCGGAAACATAATGGTGTTCAACACAACAGATGAAACATTTCGGTTGATGTGTTGTCCTGCCCAGTTGCCCCCGCAGCAGTTGTTGTTGGAGATGGATGGCACTCTTGCATTGTGTGGCATCAGCCATGATCGAGTCACCATAGATGTTTGGGTGATACAAGACTATGACACTGAAGCCTGGTCCTTCAAGCATCGGATTTATCTGTCAGGGATGGATGGGTCACCATCCGTTGATTTAAATGTTCCTAGAATGGCTGTGCTCAATAATGGTGAGCTGCTGATCCAGTTCGCTCCTACGCATGTGGTGCGCTGTGACATTGATGGGAAGTTTGTAGAATATGTGAAAAGCGAAGAGAACCAAGACAAGAACTTGTGGCTTACCAAGCATCGCCTCCAAGAGAGCCTTATTCCCCTTCCATTATCCAACGAGAAGCAAGAAGGAGATGATGGCAGTCAGAGAAGAAAAACGCTGTCTTAAACATGGTTATTGCTGCCTCCTTGCGGAGTATCTGAAAATTGATAAATGATTTTTGTTTTTAGGGACGCAAATGGAAAAAATGTGAACTGCGTCTTTGCCCAGCTCAGTTTTCATTTGCAGCAATGGAAAGTTCTCTGCATCGACACTCAGGCTGCTTTGCTGCTAAGGTGCATTCGTCTGCTGGACAAGAAAAGAGGGGAAGTGCTGAGGATCGCCTGGAGATGACCTGGGAGCTCCAGTAAATTGTAGTTGTCCTCTTCTAGTCGTTTGGTCATGTAATATAGATTTGGCTGGTGAATGGGGGTGACTTTTCTCTTGTGTTGGTTGTTTAGTTCCTAGCTGACTAGGAAGGTTATCTTTTTAGTTGTTTGTCATGGATATATTTCTGGTTTTGGCGATATGCCTCATTTAATAAAATGGAACAGGGGGGAAACCCCTTTCTATTAAAAAAAAGGAGGTGGTGTGAGTGTGGAGCGGCCGCCATTCTTCGTAGGGCTTTAGTTTGCCTTGCTTCATCTGGATG
Organism: Hordeum vulgare subsp. vulgare; assembly: GCF_904849725.1. Classification (NCBI taxonomy): domain Eukaryota; kingdom Viridiplantae; phylum Streptophyta; class Magnoliopsida; order Poales; family Poaceae; genus Hordeum; species Hordeum vulgare. The sequence continues at coordinate 491,046,549 of NC_058522.1, forward strand.
TTTAGACTCCTGATTTGCAGCCCGGTGTGAGAATTATTCTAGATAACGTTTGTCATTGCTCTTAGTTCTTCTTTTTAGTAGTACTAGTAGAATTAAACATTTTGGATGATTCAGTATTATGAAACTGCTTCTGCCCACCCAAATTGTGACATCATATTTTTCTCAACAATTACACTGGCAGCTTGAGCAACTGCGCAACTTCCCTGAAATGGTACAACTGTTGCGCCAATTGGAACACATACAGAATTCTGATCCCTCGTTTCCTTTCCCTGTTTCCAGAATAATCGAACAATATGGTTATGCTTACGGTAAAGGAGCAAAGGAAATTAGCAAATTATCTCACATTTTACTGGACTCCACTTGCAGACACCATACAACAGATAGATACCATGTGGGATCTGATGTGGCACCAATCCATAAACAGACATTTATGCCACGTGGCGAATGTTCTCTCAACGCCAGGTAGTCTGTTATTTTCGCGCCCTTCGTCCATCATGTTCTGTAAATTTGTAGTCACATACTCACATTTACTGTTTGGATCAGCAGCTGCAACTCATGTTGTATGAAGTTATTATGAGAAACCTTGGAAATATATATGTGGCATGTCAAAGTTCCTCACCGAATCATGGTTTTGCATATTCTTCCTTTTTGAAAGGATCATGGTTTTGCTTTGGTTGTTGCTTGTGGATGTAATGGATCAACAGTGCATCATTTTTTTCCACTTCAGCAGTAGCCAGATTTGTTAATTTGGAATAGTTCACTGTACATTTTGAGACGAATTATGACATGGAGGTGCAGAGGACTTGTTCACACTTGGCTGGCACTTGATCACAGAGCATCCTTGTTGGTGAAAACATTGAGCTGAACTCTCAACTGAGAGCCTGTTCGGATTCACTCTGCTCCACAACTCCACTCTTGGAGCGGACAGAGCACCGCCAAACGCTTTAACTCCACAAAGTCGGAAGCGTGGAGTGGAGCAGTCTGTAGTTCAATTTTCTGGAGCGGTTAAAACTGAGCTCTGCAGATCCAGAAATTGAAGGAGTTTGTGGAAATTACAAAAACCTGCCACCGCTAAGTGAAATATACCGGTTCATGCGATCTCTCTCTCTCTCTCTCTCTCTCTCCGGCTCTTACGTTCCGCTTCATAATTTTTCTAGGCCAGCTTTTCGAGATGAAAAACCCAGTTAGCGAAGGGAGTCAGAGTTCGGCTGCCGAACACGTTTTAGATCCGAAAAATCTCAACGGGAGCGAGAGCGAGCAAGCGGAGCGCGGATTTGGAGATTTGGAGGAGCTAGACTATTGCCGAACACGCACTGAGTAGACTATGCTTTATGTATAAGACAATATCTTGACCTCCCAACCGTTGTGGGCAAGATCATGAGTGGCACTTTTGAGCACATTGGGGAGCGGTCGAGGGGCAAGATGTGAGGATGGTGAGAGAAGCTTTTTGCCTTTGCAGGACGGGAAACACTGCTAAAACCCATCATTCAAGCCATCCCAACATTCAGCATGAGGGTCTTTCTCTTGACTAAGAAGGTTTGTAAGAATCTCACATCTTGCATGGCAAAATTCTGGTGGAGCAGTTCGATAGACAAATTGCATTGGATTTCTTGGAAGAAATTGCAACACCGAAGTGCCGAGGTGGCATGGGTTTCCATGACCTCCACCTCTTTAGTCTAGCACTGCTCGGCAACACAAGGATGGC